>NC_091841.1:26600285-27295275 GCF_037783145.1 Equus przewalskii
CATTTTCTTGTTTACTATGATGGCCAGGACTATAGAGTGTTGAATAGCAGTGTGAAAGTTAACTTTTGATATCAGATATTTTTGATGATGAAAGGATTATTTGGGTTTTCTATTTCCTCTTTAGCCTATTTTGATGAGTTGTATTTTCCAGGAGTGTATCCTTTGCATCTGTTTTCAGAATCATTAGTGTAACATTATCCTTAATATATTCTGATACCCCATCTGTAAAGATGTCTTCTCTTTTATTCATAGTGTTGCTTATTTGCACTGCCTCTTTTGTCTTTATTTTTTATTTTTTCGAAAAAGATTAGCCCTGAGCTAACATCTGCTGCCAATCCTCCTCTTTTTGCTGAGGAAGACTGGCCCTGAGCTAACATCCATGCCCATCTTCCTCTACTTTATGTGTGGGACGCCTGCCACAGCATGGCTTGCCAAGCTGTGTTTAGGTCCATGCCCGGGATCCGAACCGGCGAACCTGGGGCCGCCAAAGTGGAGTGTGCAAACTTAACCACTGCGCCACCGGGCCAGCCCCTTCTTTTGTCTTTATTAATCCTGTTTGAGGTTTGTCAATATTAATCTTTACAAAGAAGTGACTTTTGACTTTGTTGATCCTTTGTATAGTTTTTTTTCTATATCATTAATCTTTGCTTTTCTGTTCATTATCTCGTTCCTCTGCTTTCTTTGGATTTGTTTTTAGACTTTATTTTATGACCTTAAATTAGATGCTTATTTCATTAATTTGAGGTTTGTTTTTTTTTCCATGTAAGCACCTAAAACAGTAAATTTCCCTCCAAGTGTATCTTAACTCCAGAACATTTTCATTACCCCAAAAGAAACCCTGTATCCATTAGCAATCACTCCCTAGCCCCATGCCCTCAGCCACTGGCAACCACTAATCTAATTTTTGTCTCTATAGATTTGCCTGTTCTGGACATTTCATATAAAGGGAATCATAAAATATGTGGCCTTTGTGTCTGGCTTCTTTCCCTTAGCATAATGTTTTCAAAGTTCATCTGTGTTGTAGTGTATAAGTACTTCATTTCATTTTGATGGCTGAATAATATTCCATAGTATGGATATACCACATTTTGCATATTCATTCATCAGTTGATGGGTTGTTTCCAGTTTGGGGCTATTCAGAGTAATACTGCTATGAACATTCGTGTCCATGTGTTTCTGTGAGCGTATGTTCTCTTGGGTCTGTAAGAAGGAGTAGAATTGTTAGGTTGTATGGTAACTCCATGTTTAACTTTTTGAGGAACTGCCAACTGTTTTCCAAAGTAGCAGCCCCCTTTTACATTCCCACTAGCAACATATGAGGGTTCCAATTCCTCCACATTCTTGTCAACACTTGTTATTGTCCATCTTTTTTGTTACAGCCATCCTAGTGGGTGTAAAGTGGTACATCATTGAAGTTTTGATTTGCATTTCCCTAATGACTAATGATGTTGAGTATCTTTTCATGCATTATCCACCATGTGTATATCTTTTTTGGAGTGTTTCTTCAAATAGTTTGCTGGTTTTTAGATTGGGTTATTTGTCTTTTTATTGTTGAGTTGTAAGTGTTCTTTATATATTCTGGCTATGACCCATATGAGATAGATGATGTGCGTGTGTTTTCTCCCATTCTGTGGATGTTTGTGCTAACATCTGCACCAGTCTTCCTCTGTTTTGTATGTGGGTCACCCACCGCCATAGCATGGCTCCCCATGAGTGGTGTAGGTTCACTTTCAGGAACTGAACCTGGGCTGCCGAAATGGAGCACGCTGAACTTAACCACTAGACCACAGGGCTGGCCCCTGTGGTTGTGTTTTTATTTTCTTGATAGTATCCTTTGAAGCACACAAGTTTTAAATTTTGACGATGCCCAATGTTCTATTTTTTCTTTTGTTGCATACGCTTTTGGTGTCATATCTAAGAATCCATTGCCAAATTGAAGGTCGTGAAGATTTAGCCCTATGTTTTCTTCTAAGAGTGTTATGGTTTTAGCTCTTACATTTAGGTCGTTGATCCATTTTGAGTTAATTTTTGTTCATGGTGTGAGACAGGCGCCAACTTTATTCGTTTGCATGTGGATATCCAGTTATCCTAGCACCATCTGTTGAAAAGACTATTGTTTCCTCCACTGAATGGTCTTGGCACCCATGTCAAAAACCAATTGGCCATCAATGTATGGATTTATTTTTGGACTCTCGGTTCTATTCTTTTAGTTTATATGTCTATTCTTATGCCAGTACCATTGTTTTGATTATTGTAGCTTTGTACTAAGTTTTGAAATCAGGAAGTGTGAGTCCTCCAACTTTGTTCTTTTTCAAAATTGTTTTGGCTTCTGGACCCCTTACAATTCTATATGAATTTGAGAACCTGCTTTTCCACTTCTAAAAGGATGTAAAGGAATTGTTTTCTTAATTTCCTTTTTGGATTTTTCATTGCTGAGGGATAGACACACAATTGTGTCTTGATCTTGTAACCTGCAACTCTGCTGAATTTGTTGTTAGCTTAGTAACTTTCTTGTTACTAAGAATAATTTTCTTCTTCCTTTGCAATTTGGATGTCTTTTCTTTCTTTTCCTTGACTAATTGCTCTAGCTAGAACTTCCCACAGTGTTGAATAGCAGTGGTGTAAGCAGGTGTCTTGTTCCCGATCTTAGGGGGAAAGTTTTCAGTTTTTCACCACTGAGTATGATATTAGCTGTGGGTTTTCCATAAATAACCTTTATTATATTGAGGAAGTTCCCTTTTATTCCTAATTTTCTGAATGTTTTTAGCATGAATGCATGTTGGATGTTGTCAGATGCCTCTTCTGCATCAACCAGATGATCATGTAGTTTTTTCCCTTTGTTCTATTAATGTGGTGTATTACATTGATTGATTTTCTTATTTGAACTATCTTGCATTCCTAGGATAAATCCTATTTCATGGTGTATAATTTTTTAACATATTGGTGGATTTGGTTTGCTAGTATTTTGCTGAAGATTTTTACATCGATATTCACAAGTGATATTAGTCTATAATTTTCTTGTGATCCCTTTATCTTGCTTTGGTATCAAGGTAATGCTGGCCTCATAGAATGAGTTAGTTTATCAAAAAGAAATAATATAAATAAGAAATCACATAGGTAATTAAGACACTACCTATACTAAAAAAGAAAGATCAGAGCTCAATAACTTAATCTTCCACCTTAAGAAACTAGTAAAAGGGCAAATTACACCCAAAGGAAGCAGAAGAAAGGAAGTAAAGGAAATAAATGAAATACAGAATAGAGAAACAATAGAGAAAAAAATCAACAAAACCAACACTTTGTTCTTTGAAAAGCCCGGCAAAACTAACAAACTTAGCCAAACTGAACAAGGGAAAAAGCAAATGCCTACGGTCGCGCTCCAGGCGCATGCGCGGGCCCCGGCGTTCTCGCGACATGTCGGGTGGGCGGGCGCTGAGCGGATTTCCGGGCGGGGGGCGTGGCGCGCGGGAGACAGCGCGCGGCGCTTGAGCGGGGAGCAGTGGGTCGCGTTACCGAGCGCGGGCGGCTGGCCGGGCCGGGCTGGACCTGGCCCCGCGGCCACCCGCCGCTATGGGTCAGTTCCTGGTGCTGCTGCGTTCCGTGTCGGCCGACCTGTCGAGCAGCGAGGTGACCGAGCTCAAGTTCCTGTGCCAGGGCCTCGTGGGCAAGAGGAGGCTGGAGCGGGTGCAGCGCGGCCTGGACCTCTTCTCGGCGCTGCTCGAGCAGGACGAGCTGGACCCCGAGCGCGCTGGACCCCGAGAGCACGGCGCTGCTGCGCGAGCTGCTCGCCTACCTGCGGGGCCGCGCCGCAGGAGGAAGGGGGTGGGGGTGGGGGTGGCCAGGACGGAGGGTGAGGCCTGCGGACGAGGGGTCTGGGACGGCGGTAAAAAAGAAAGAAGATTAAGGAAAAAAAGAGAAAAGACAAAAGAAGACTCTACTAAAATCAGGAGTTAAAGAGAGAACATCACTACCACTAACAAAAGTAAATGGATTGTAAAGAAGTACTGTGAACAATTGTATGCCAACAAATTAGATAACCTCCATGAAATGGACAAGTTCTTAGAAAGAAAGAACCAAAATAGAAAATAGACGTGTAACAATGTAGAGATTGAATAAGTAATCAAAACCTCCCAGTTACTACCTCCTAGTAGTTGTTTTATTATTGATTTCTAACTTAATTTCTTTGTGGCCGGAATATAGGATCTGCATGAGATCATAGCTTTGAAATGAACAGAAGCTGGTGCTATGGCCCAGCATATAGGGTTACGTGGATGTTCACGTTTCCAGAAAGACTGGCTAATGGTTATGTCTCTTGCATGCTATATACCAAGCACTCTTCCAGATATTTTAAATATAATTTGCTTAACTTTCACACTGTCTCTGCGAGATAAACCGTTACTATCTTTATTTTACAGATAAGGAAAGTGAGTCACAGAGAAGCAGTTTGTCAAAGTCATTAATAAGGGGCAGAGCTGGGATTGGAACCCAGGAGGTGTGGGCCTGAGTCTGTTCCTTTGACCAGAACACTATTCTCTGAGTGTTAGAGGCTGTGTTCTATAATTGTTCGTTGTACCAAACTTATTGATTGTGTTGCCTGCTTAATCTATCATTTACCTGAAGAGGGATGATAAAATTTCACACCATCCTGGTGCCTTTGCCAATTTCTTCCTTTATTTCTTTCTATTATTTTTCTTTACGTATTTTGAGCTATGAAATTTGGTGTGAGTTTAGAATTCTTAGCAGTTCCTAGTGAATTACACCTTTTTTCGTTACCTAGTGACCACCTTCATCTCTAATAATTCTTTTTACTTTCAAGTCTCTTTCAGTCGATGTTCCTATAGCTATTCGAGTTTTCTCTTGGTTAGGGTTTTTGTGCTGTGTCTTGTTACACTGGTGTCTAATCTTTCTACAGCTCAGTGTTTTAGTAGCTGTCTCTTGTTGACAGCCTGCAGCTGGCTTTTTTAATAATCCAGTTTGAGAAATTTTGTCCTGTGGTTGGAAAGTTTAATCCATTTACACTCACTGTGGTTACTGATTTATTTGTATTTATTTCAGCAAACTTAGTATGCGTTTTCTGTTTGTCCCTCCTGCTATGCGTTCTCTTGGATTGAGTTTTTCTTTTCTCTACCAGTTTTTCCCTCTGTGAATTTGGAAAGCATAAGAGCTTGCTAAATAAATTCTAAAGTTAATTGGTCAGTATCTTTACCCTCTTCCTGAACAATGCAAAGACTTTAGAACATTTAACTTGAATCACCCCTCTCTTAATTTAATGTGCTGTTTTCAACTAGTATTTTAATTCTAAACAGTTTTCTTTCTGCCATTAATTAAACGTCATCATCATTATTTGATATAGTCTGTATTTATTTGGATTGCCCATATAATAACAGTATTTTGCTCACCATTCTCAGACCTTTTATCTAAGATCATTTCCGTCTGCCTGAAATACATCCTTTTGTATTTCTTTTAGTGAGAGTCTTTTGGTAATAAACTTTCTCAGTATTTGCATAAAATACCTTTATAATATGCTCGTTTTGACAATTCTCTGGATATAGAATTCTGTATTGACGTTGCTTTCAGCCCAGTGAAGATGCTGTTACTCTTTATTCTGCTTTCGTTGTTGCTCTGCAAGTCAGGAGTCTGTCTAGCATATCTTCGAAATGGTTTGTCTGTTATCTCTTTTAACATAATTTTTCTTTGACATTCTGCAATTTGACCATATGTCGAAGTGTAGATTTCTTTTTATTCTGCTTTGGATTTGTTGAGATTCCTGGCTGTGAAGATTGATGTCTTTCAACGGTTCTAGCAGACTCTTAGTCATGATCTTTTAGAATATCCCCTGCTTTGACTCTCTTTATTTTCTCCTTTTGGAATTCCAGTCAGTTGTAAATTGGATCTCCTCACTCAGTCCTCTGTATCTCTTGACATTGCTTACATTTTCCATCTCTTTGTCTCCTTGGATTGCATTCTGGGTAGTTTCTTCAGATCCATTCTCAATTCACTAATTTTCTTCTTTGCTGTGTCAAATCTGTTGATTAATCCTTCCAACAAGTACTTAATTTCAATTGAAAAATTTATTTCTGGAAGTTTTTTTGTTTTTGGTGAGGAAGGTTGGCCCTGACCTAACATCTGTTGCCAATTTTCTTCTGTTTTATGTGGGATGCTGCCACAGCATGGCTTGATGAGCAGTGTTAGGTCCATGCCCAGGATCTGAACCTGCAAACCCTGGGCTGCCAAAGTGGAGTGCCCAAACGTAACCACTATGCCACTGGGCTGGCCCCTTAACAGAGTTTTAATGACTGTCTTTCAAATGTATTCATTCTTGCTCAGGTTTTCAAGCTTCTCATTTATTTCTTTAAATATAGTAAGCATAGTCTTTTGTATTCTGTGTCTGATAATTTCACTATCTGAAGTCTTGGTGGGTTGGTTTTTGTCCCTCATGGCTGCTGGTTCTCAGCGTCCTGCCTTGTGTCATTGTGAGGTTTTCGTCTCACTTGGCCTAGAAGTTCATCTCTGGGAGTTCCTTGAGTCCTTGGATGCAGTTAAGTTCTTCCAGAGTGTTTCTGCCAGTCGCCTGGGATACTACCAACCCAGAACTCTTTTAAAAATAAACTCTCTCCTTACGCTTTCCTAGACCTCACAGGCAGCATGAGTTAAAACTGCAAGCTCACGTGAAGGCTGGCTTGTGGTTCTAAATTCTCAGGGAGAATTTTTTTCCCTTCCTCCCTCCCAGTTTACTTTTCTCTCACCCATGTGCTGCTGGTGTTCCTTGCTTGGGTCCCACTTTTACTGAGGGAACCTCCTCTTGGACTTTATCTCCTGACCCTGGACTTAGGGTCTCCAGGAGGCAACAGAAGTCCTTTGACATTATTTATCTTGCACGGCTCTTAGTTTCTTTTTTTCTTTTTTTTTTTTTTTTGCTGAGGAAGATTTGCCCTGTGCCAGTCTTCCTCTATTTTGTATGTGGGTGGCCACCGATGAGTGGTGTAGGTCCATGCCCAGGAACTGAACTTGGGCCGCCAAAGTGGAGCATGCCTAACTTAACCACTATGCCACCTGGGCTGGCCCCATCTAGTTTCCATTTTTTTAAACAGCTTTGTTAAGATATAATTCACATGCTAGATAATCCACCCATGTAAAGTGTCGGATCCACTGTGGCTTTTAGTGTTTTCATAAAGTTGTGAGTTCATCACATTAACTTTACAACATTTTCATTACCCCAAAGAGAAACCCTACACCCCGTAGCTGTCACTCCTAAGTCCGTCCTCCCCCTCATGCCCAGGCAACCACTAATCTTTCTGTCTCAATGAATCTGCCTGTTCCGGACATTTAATATAAAGGGAATCATACAATATGTGGTCCTTTGTGTCTGGCTTCTTTCACTTAGCATGATGTTTTCACGGTTCACTCGTGTTATGGCAAGGATTGGCACCCCATTCCTTTTCATTGTTCAGTAATGTTCCATTATTCACTTAGGCCACATTTTGTTTATCCGTTCATCAGTTGGTGGAAAATTGGGTGGTTTCTCCCGTTTGGCTGTTATAAGTAGTGCTACTGTGAACATTCGCGTACAAGTTTTTGTGTGGATGCGTGTTTTCATTTATCTGGGTTGTAGACCTAGGAGTGGAATTGCTGGGTCATGGCAATTCCATGTTTAACCATTTGGGGAACTGCCAGACTATTTTTCAAAGTGGCTGCTCCATTTTACATTCCCACCAGCCGTGATGAATTTCTAATTTCTCCACGTCCTTGCCAACACGTTATCTATCTTTTTGATTAATGTAAATTTGGGGGGAATCGGTGGGGGGGATGCTGTGGCTTATTAGTGCCTTTAAAAAGAAATTCTGATTATTCTATCCAGCACTTGGTTGTTTTTAGTCAGCGGGGTTGTTCCGGCGGCTGAATCACCAAACTGCCGGACATGCAGGTCCTTGTCACTCATGCAGTCTTGCCCCTGCTGGTGCAAGCCCGGCAAGAGGCCCTTCTGCTCTTTGATTCAGTCTGTGCTCCTTATCATCAACCCAGCTCCTGCAACCTCTGCCACCTCCCTGGTACCCCGTACTCACCGGAGCCCGGAGCCTCACTGGACACTGGCTGTCCCGCCATGTGTGTGGCTCTTGATTGTCCCTCTGCCTGGCTCCTACTTCCCAGGGCTTTCCCTTCAGGTCTCCGCTCAGATGTCACCTCCTCAAAGATGCCTTCCCTGACAAGTCCAGTTTGCTTATTCTTCGTGATTGTTCTATTAATTAACCTGACTTGCTCGTACTTTGCCTCCCCTTCTGGAATGTGAGTCCATGAAGGCAGGGACCATGTATGTCCCCACTGCATATCTGTCACCTTGGTGGACACTTAGTAATATTTGTTGAATGAATGAATGGATGGAGGGACGCATGGGGGAGGGGAAGGCTGCTGTGCTCTGACCCTCCTCTGATCTCCGCCTCCCCACCTCCCCACCTCCTGCAGCCACCTTCTGGGTGAACCCTCAGTTCAAGATCCAGCTGGAGGAGCCAGATGACCCGGATGACGACTACGGGGGCCGCGAGTCAGGCTGCAGCTTCGTGCTCGCCCTCATGCAGAAGAACCGCCGCCGCGAGCGCCGCTTCGGCCGCGATATGGAGACCATTGGCTTCGCGGTCTACGAGGTGAGGTGGTGGGTCGGGCGCATCCGCATAGAACCCTGCAGGGAAAGCCAGCCTGTCACCCCACTGCAGGCAAGCTCTGCCAGGGGGCGCCAGGGGGCGCCAGAGGACACCGCTGCTGCCCGCCAGCCCACCCATCCTGAGCGGACTGGGGCCACTCACACCCCTGAGACAGGAAGCCCTAGAAGGAGCCCCTGGGAGGCACCTCTGAGGCCCTCTGCCAGGCTTGGGGTGGGCCGGGGCCTAAAAGTCATCCTCTGAGGCGGGGGAGGGGAGGAAGATCCTGGGATCCTCCCCCATCCTTGGAGGCCAGAGGGCTCCTCTTGGGAAGAGGGGTTTGGCTCAGCTGGCACCTGGGAGGCAGCTTCCGGGGGACAGATTTTGGCTCAGCTTCAGAAAGAAGTGGGCAAGCGGCCTGCCCTGGAGCGTAGTGAGTTCCCTGGCTTAGAAGTGCAGAAGCCGAGGCAGGCTATGGAGGGCCCTCTTTCACGCAGTGTATTTAAGACAGACAGAAACTTCCAGACCTCCCTGGTAGGGGTAAAGGATGGCCGCGGCTTCGGCCTCGGGCCAGAGCCCCTGGCAGCAGGTTGGTGTGGACCCTAGCGGTAGGACATCGCAGCTGCCCACCTTGGCAGCTCTGATTCAGAGCTGAGGCCCAGGGCATTCCAGGGACAAAGAGGGCCCTGCCTGGGCCCCCCTCCTGGGGTCCTGGGGTTCCTGGCTGGTGTGAAGACAGGTCTGGGTCACTACTGGCCCCAGGCCCAGGGCCCTGCCTCTAAGAACTCAGGAGCCCTGCCCAGCATGCACCACACCCCCAGCCATGGGCCAAGCACACTTTCTCTAACGTCCTTTGTCTCTCTTGCAGGTCCCTCGGGAGGTAGGTGTGGCACCCGGCTCACCTGGCTTCACATGCCCCTGAGCGCACATGGCCTGACTGGCATGACGGCGTCCAGAGGGGAGCAGGACGGCACACGTAGAGAACCAAGAGGTCACCTTGTTTGATGGCTCCCTCAGTGCTCCCCCGGCCCCGGCTGCTGTTCAGCGGGCAGGACAAACCCTGCTCACCTGGGGTCAGAGCAGGTAGTAAGTGAGGGACCTGGATTTGAACCCTGGCCCTCGGAGCCCCGTCCACCACACATGCATGAGCTCTTCCTGTCTCACTGCTCACACCCAGTGAGTGCTGGCTGAGGCCCCTGGGGCACTGAGAGGGGGCAGGTGGCAGGCTAGCCAGGGGTTCTGCTCCTTCGAGCAAGTGGCTTAAGCTCTAAGCCTCGGTGTCAGTGTCTGTAAAGTGGGCACAAGAATGCCATTTCACAGGGCCGTCATGAGCCGTAAATGAGGTGCCCGTGTCAAGCGCCCTGCAGTGTCTGACTTGGGGAAACTCCAAGTGATAATGATGAGCGTGCTGTTTCATGGTGCACAGTGTCTGCATTCACGTCCACTATCTCCTCACCTCCACCCTATGCAGCAGGCAGGGGTGTTACCCCATTTTACAGATGAGGAAACTGAGGCACAGTGACTTGTCTGGGTCATGCAGCCTGCAGATGACTGAGCCGCGGCCCTGCTCTCCGGCCCCTTAGCCAGAACTTGGAGCCTGGGGTCTGGGTCTGGGTCTAGGGGCAGCTCCTAGGGGTGGGCTGAGTCGGCCACTGCAGCCCCCGCCCCTCCTTCCCTCCCGCCAGCTGGTGGGCCAGCCGGCCGTGCACCTGAAGCGGGACTTCTTCCTGGCCAACTCGTCGCGGGCCCGATCGGAGCAGTTTATCAACCTGCGCGAGGTCAGCACCCGCTTCCGCCTGCCGCCCGGGGAGTACGTGGTGGTGCCGTCCACCTTCGAGCCCAACAAGGAGGGCGACTTCGTGCTACGCTTCTTCTCGGAGAAGAAAGCCGGGACCCAGTGAGTCAAGGGCCCCCCCACCCTCGCCTACAGGCCCCCCTGCTTCCCCCAACTGACCCCTCTTTCTCCCCACCCTCTCAGGGAGCTGGACGACCAGATCCAGGCCAATCTCCCTGATGAGGTACGTGCCCTGTCCCCACCAGGCGCCTTCCTCCTCTCCCTCACCCCAGGTGTGTGATAAGGACCTAGACATCCCGTCCCCTGGGCTCCAGCTGGCAGGGCAGAGCCCCTCCTGACAGGAGTCATGAGAGTGACACTAATCCCTCGTTTGCCCAGCACTTTACAGTTTGCAAAGGTCCATGTGGTGATGTGGCACGGGGTCCCTGGGCTTTCACTCTGTGCTGAGCTCTTCACCTGGGTCACCCCATGTCCTCCACAACAGCCCGGTCAGGGTGCCTTGGTCATCTCCCCTCGGCGGGACACTCAAGTTCACAGAACTCAAGGGGCTTGCCCAAGGCTGTGCAACAGGGATCCAAAGCCGTCCCTCATCACTGAGCTGAACTGCCGCCTCCTCCTTTAGGCTGCAAGAGCCCTGGGCAGGGGGTACAGTGGGGACTAGAGTCCCATCTTACGGAGGAGAAGAGTGAGGGTCAGAGAAGTGAAGTGACACGTAGCTGATGAGCGGTCCCAGCCCTGTCTTCAGCTGCTACCCCGGCAGGGGCTGGGCTGGGGCACCCCTGACCTGCTCTCCCCCTTCTCCATCCAGCAAGTGCTGTCAGAACAGGAGATTGACGAGACCTTCAAGAACCTCTTCAGACAACTGGCAGGGACGGTAGGTGTGGGGGGCGCTCCGGGGCCCCGGGGGGAAGCCCTTCCCCAGGGCAGGTGCCAAGCTCTCTCTTCCCCCAGGACATGGAGATCAGCGTCAGGGAGCTGCAGACCATTCTCAACAGGATCATCAGCAAACGTGAGCATCCCCAGCGGCTGCTGTCCACCCACATCCTGCCCCCCATTTCCTCCAAACTCCAGAATCTAGGCTTCTGCTCCCACGTTGAGCTGAACCCGACCCCTTGGTCTTCGTCGGGGGGAATCCTCCACTGCCTTTCTGAGCCCTGCGCCCCCATGTTCCTCCCAAACTCCTGACGCTGCTCACTGGACCCCATTCTCTGTGCCTGAGCGTGTGCCCTGGTGGGGTTAGAAGCTTAGCTGGCTGACAGCACATTAGTGCCAAGAAACAGGCCACCTTTCCTCCAGAAGACACGCCCCCGGGCCAGGCCAAGTGGCTTGGGAGCGGAAGCGTGGTTGTCTTCACTGCCCAGTGTGCACAACGGATGGCGGCTGCCCCCCAGCCTCCCCTTTGCCGGTGGCCTTGGCCACACAGCAGCTCTGCCTTCCCTGAACTGCCGTGCCGTTGCCTGCCACCGCCCTCTGACCTCCAGCCTCCATCCGGGCTGCTCCCTTGGCCCAGAACCCCTCTCCTTCTCTTCTCAGCCTTCGGGGCCTGCTGCAGACCCAGCCCTGCCGTGAGCAGCTTTGCTGCGTGTTTCTACTGCTCTTCTTTCACTTCTTAGGAGTCGGGTCATTTTACTCTGGTCTAATCGTGGTGTTGACATGGCTAGTGGGACACCGGCTTGACTGCTACAATGCTTTAAACTGTTCTTGCCGATGACAGAAATAATCTTACACACCTGCTCGGCTAGATTTCACACACCAGGGGACAGGGCTGGTGCCTCCCTGACGCCCGCCCGCGCGGTGCCCCCAGCACGGGGCAGGCCCAGGGAGCTCGCTGGGTTGAGGTGCCGGAACTGCTTCTCTTGCAGACAAAGACCTGCGGACCAAGGGCTTCAGCCTGGAGTCGTGCCGCAGCATGGTGAACCTCATGGATGTATCCCCCTGTTCGCTGGGGTGTAGGCGTACAGGGGCGCTGGGTTCCCTGTCCCTGGAACTTTGTGGAGGAAGGGACAAAGCCCTGTGGAGCTGGAGGGACACTGATTGGGAGGCGGCACTGAGGCTCGGGCCTCGTGTCAAGTGAAAGGTGGAGCAGGGCGTGGGTCCCCCGGGTGACCCTGAGGCTGGTGCTCTTCTGCACCCCTCCCAGCCCACCCTGATTCAGAGAGGGAGGCCGGCCTGGCTGCAGGCTGGCCGTGCGTGGGCTCTCCCCTCCTCCCCGAGTCTTGCTCTCTCTGCGGCCAGTCTCGGCCTTTCCCTGCTGTTCACTCTCACGCTGGGCTGGGTTCAAGCTGTGCAGTTTCCTTCTTAACGGCCCCCCAGCGGGACGGCAACGGGAAGCTGGGCCTGGTGGAGTTCAACATCCTGTGGAACCGCATCCGGAATTACCTGGTAGGTGGTCCCTGCTGGGCGCCCTCCCTCCTTTGCAGCCTTAGCCACAGCAGGCAGGCCGGGCCGCAGGCCCCCAGGACGGCTGTGTGGGCTTGGCCCTCCACCCTGGGTCTGCCTCTCGGAGCCGACATATCCCAGCAACTGACCCACCCTCCCGGCCTCTCCCCTCCACCCTCAACAACCTCGCACCCTGGGGCGGCCTGGGAGGGCTGATGCCTCGGCCTAGCCCTCACTCTCTGCTCCCGCCCCAGTCCATCTTCCGGAAGTTTGACTTGGACAAGTCGGGCAGCATGAGCGCCTACGAGATGCGGATGGCCATCGAGTCTGCAGGTGAGGCCCCGGGGCTGGCAGCACCTCTGGAACCCCAGACAGATGGCCCCAGGCCGCCTCCCTGACAGCTACCTAGGGCGGTGGCCCACCCCGCTGGCCCTTGTCCCTGGGGTGACAGTGGCCGTGGTGGTGATGTGGTAACAGCCACCTTTGCCTTTTTCTCATGGTTCCTGAGGAAAGCGCTTTATCAGCATTTTGTAGGGTTTTTTTTTTTATTATTATTATTATCCACATTGTGCGCAAAGCGCAGCCCAGAGAGGGAAAGTGGCCTGAGGCCACACAGCCGGGGAGGGCTGGAGCCGAGCCCTAGAGTCTCCAGTGAGAGAGGCACAGGGCTCATCTTCACAGTCCCATGTCAGGATGAGGCCTGGGCTTCCAGAGCAAGTGAAACTGGACCCCTGGCCCTCGGTGGCCAGCCTGGTTCCCTGGGGCAGTCCGGGCCCTCGAGGGCCCTCTGGCACAGGCACCTGCTTGCCCAGCCCTTCCCGGCTCCTGGCTCTGCTCTGGAAGTCTTCCTGCCCCGAGCCTTGGGGCTCACCCTGCGCAGCCCCAGTTCCCCTCCCTGTCCCCTCGGCCATGCCGTGTCTCCCTGACCTTCACCCACCCTCCCGGGCCAGGCTTCAAGCTCAACAAGAAGCTGTATGAGCTCATTATCACCCGCTACTCGGAGCCCGACCTGGCCGTGGACTTTGACAACTTCGTGTGCTGCCTGGTGCGGCTGGAGACCATGTTCCGTGAGTGTCCCATCCTCCTCCCGTTCTCCAGCTCCATCTCACACTCGTCCCCCACGAGCTGGTGGGAAGGACGGCCACAGGCCCATGCCATGGCGCGTGCCAGAGATGCCAGGGTCTCCGGGGTCGGGCGCCCCGCGGGCTTAGTGCCGGGACCCTGGGGTGGGAGGGAGCTCTGGAGGGGCCCTCAGGCAGCAGGGAGAGCCGCTGCCCGGCTGCAGCAGGGACACATTGGGATGCTGTGGGGAGGTGGCGGTGAGGCAGGACGGGGCTGGTCCTGGCCTTGCGTGAATGTCCCACTGAGTTCTCAGCCCACGTCATCTTTTCTTGAACATACAGGGTTTTTCAAAACTCTGGACACAGATCTGGATGGAGTCGTGACCTTTGACTTGTTTAAGGTGGGGCCTCCCTTGGCTGGTGGGTGAAGGTGCTCAGTGGGGGGGTTTTCTTGCCTTTTTGGGGCAGGAGCCTGTGGCCTCAGAACCAGCCCTACAGGCTGGGCCACCTGGAGTCCTGGAAGGCCGGGTTGGGGGTGTCTGGGCTCTGGGAAGGGAGGCCAAGCCTGGCGGCCTCTACAGGAGCCAGCAGTGTGGTCTCCCAGGGCTGGAGGAGGCAAGGCAGTGCCTTCTGTGTCCCACCTGCCCTCAGAGGGGGGAAGAGGTGTGGCTCCCAAGCTGTGGGGCTGGGAGGCTGGACTTGGGGTTGCTGTGTCCCCGCTGACCGCACCCCTCTCTCCTCTCCAACCGGCAGTGGTTACAGCTGACCATGTTTGCCTGAGGTGGGGCCAGGCCCCCTTGCTGCGCCCCTCTCCCTTTCTCGTCTGCCAAGCCATGCCTTCCCGCCATGCCACACCAGGCCACACCAGCTGCAAGTGCCTTTCTCGGAGCAGGAAGCGGCCTCATCCTCCTGTCCCTCACCTCCCAGGCGCCGCGGTTCCTCTGCGCGGGCAGAGCCGTGTGGCCCTCCCTGCCTCCAGCGGCCGCGAGCTCAGGATGGACTCTGCTGTTCCCTCCCATCCCATTGCCAAGCCAGGAAGGCAGCTTTTGCTTGTTCCTGCCTCAGGATGGGGCTCCAGGGGTAGCTGACAGCCCCAGGCCTCTCGGCATCCTGATGTGTCGCCTCCCCTCACTCCCAAGGCCACCCCCCAGCCCACCCACCTGGCCTCACCTGCGGACTTTAAACGTAACCACTAACCCTGCGCAGTCCGCGTCTATGTGTGTGGAGCCCCCTCCCCGAGGCTGGGAACACCTGTTCCTTCCTGTGCAGCAGCCAGTACCCCCCTCGGCCTGCCCCCCAGCCCTGCCTGCCAACCAGGAGCCACCTGGCCTGGAGGATGGTCAGCTGTTCGCCCCCTCCCTCCCTCCCTCCTTTTTTATATTGGTGATTTTAAAGGGGACTCTTCAGGCACTGGTGTACCAGTTATGGGGGGTGCCAGAGGTACCTGGGTATGGGGGGGGGCGGGTCTCATGTTTCCATGCAGAGAAACCCCACATAATAAAGGAAAAGGCCCCCCTTCTGTCTCCGGAGTGTGTTTCTGCCCACACCTGCTGCCCACTGCTTGGGGCCTCCCCCCCCACCCCATCTCCTTCCCCATCCCCCCGGAGGCTGGAACCGCTGCTGGAGTACTGGGCATCTGGGAGGATAGTGCCCGGGCTGAGGGGCAGGGCCACACTGCTGGTCCTACACGGCCTCCTCACAGCCCCGGAGGCCTGACCCCTTCCTGCCCCGCACACTCCAGCCTGTGAGGCTCTGCCTGAAACCTGAATCTGTAATTAGCACAAACCCGACCCCCTAGGAAGCTCCCCAGAGCACAGAGCCTCCTTCAGGTCCTTTGTTAATGGGGTGGGGGGGGTTGCCCCTTGTGACCCAGACACCTGCAGCTTATGTAAGCCGCTCCACCCCCCCCTGGGATCCTGGCCTATCTTACCAGAGATAAGAGTGGGTTGAGGTGGGGGTGGAGGAGGGGATAGGAAGGACTGTGTGGGGGTGGGCGAGCCACAAACGGGCAGATCTGCAGGGCAAAGGCTGACGGAGCCCAGGTGGAGGGTGGGGGCCACTCGGCTGCTGGGAGCCCTGGGTGAAGCCCCAGCTGGAGCCCCGAGTGGCCAACTGCCTGGACACTACCTGCCACAGGCTGCCACAGGGCCTGGAGTGGGCTGTCCTGGGCCTGCATGTTGCCTGGCCCCGTCCTGCTGGGCCTCGCTGTCATCCATAAGGGAAGTGGCCCCTCGCTTCCTGGGAGCCTGAGGTGGTCTGAGAGAGGCCAGAGAGAGCGGGGGGGGGGGGGGGGGGGCGGGCGGTGCGGCAGAGTTCTCTGGGGTTTTTTTGATGAGAAGGTTGGAACACTGGGTCTAGATGGTCTGGGGGCCCTACGCCCTCCTGAAGCCCCACTCTGAGGCTGAGAGTGCCTGCGGTGGGGACCGGGGTAGCAGGGCTTCCTCTTGGCTGCCCTTCTGGGGCATTTTTAGAGGACTTTTTTCCCAAGTGTCTCCTGACTTCTCAGCAAGTGGGCATGGGGCAAGCAGTCACAATCACTAGTACCCCCTTATCTGACCACCGAGCAGTGAAGGCTCCGGCCTCAGTGGAGCCCGTGACAGGGACTGGGTCCCACGTGCTGAGGCTGGAATTGGGCTCTTGAAGATGACTCACAGTGGCCTCCAGAAAAGAGGGGAAGGTGGCTATGGTGCTCATTTACTGCTGGGGTCCTCCCGACGAGGGCAGCGGGCCGGGTGGTGGGCCCTCTGGGACCCCTTGCTTTTCCAACTCAGGATCTGAGAGATTGAAAGAAATGAGGAGAAAGGGCCCGGAGGGAGGGGAAGCCTCTAGACACGGGGACACCCGAGGCCTCCTGTGAGGTGTAACCAAACTCCTCTGAGCTGCCGGACACGGGGCATCTGCGGTCCTAACCCCCTGGCCTGTTCCTCCACCTCCGGAGGCCCCATCCCGGCCCCTTACATAAGGCCCGGCGGGCTGGGCCTCAGCCATGGCCATGGCCTTCACAGACCTGCTGGATGCCCTGGGTGGCGTGGGTCGCTTCCAGCTCATCTACACGGCCATGCTGCTGCTGCCCTGCAGCCTGCTGGCCTGCCACAACTTCCTGCAGAACTTCACGGCCGCCGTGCCCCGCCACCACTGCCAGGGCCCCACCAACCACACTGTGGCTGCCACTGACAACTCAGGAGCCTGGCTGAGGGCCACCGTGCCCCTGGACCGGCTGGGGGACCCCGAGCCATGCCGGCGCTTCACAGAGCCTCAGTGGGCCCTCCTGAGCCCCAACACCTCCGTCCAGGGGGCAGCCACGGAGGGCTGCAGGGACGGCTGGGTCTACGACCGCAGCGTCTTCCCGTCCACCATTGTGATGGAGGTTAGAGGGGGCCGGGCTGCGGGGGGCACTGCCCAAGGCCGAGGCTGGAGCATCCCTCTCTCCCTCACAGTGGGACCTGGTGTGCGAGGCCCGTGCCCTCCGCGACCTGGCTCAGTCCATCTACATGGCCGGGGTGCTGGTGGGCGCCGCCGTGTTTGGCACCCTTGCAGACAGGTGAGCCTTTGGGGATGAGGGTCTTCATTAATTTTTCTTTATTAAATTTTATTCATGTATTTTCAAATAGATAATGGCCATAATACATTCACATGGTTCAAAATTCCAGAAGGTACAAGAGAGCATGCAGGAGGCGTCCCTTTCCCACTCCGACCCCTGCCCTGCGGAAACTGCTGGAGGGCAGCCTGGTCTCTCTGTATCTCACCAGAGATGTTTTATGTCATGCAGTCCAAGCAGAGGCGTGCATAGGCTCCGTCCTTCCATTTTTGTACAAAGCCTGGCACACCCCACACGTGCTTCTGTGTCTGACTTTTTCTTCACTTTAAGGCCTCTGCATGTTCCTTTAGAAGGAGCCTTCCTGTCCTCCCTTCTATCCTGTACGAATGAGCCAGAACTAATGGTGACCGCCCCTACCGATGGACCGGGCACCTCTGGAGAGACGCCCGGGAAGCCCAACGTGCTGCATGGCTCTGCGGAGTCAGCGGCCGCGCCTGCTCTGCCCTCTTTCTCTTTCCTTTCCGGCTCTTCCTCCCCTTCTCTCCCCCTCTCCTCTCCCCTCCCCGCTGTCCCTCCTCTTGCTCTTGCCAGTTCAGGTTCTGGGGGATCCTCCCGGACTCCAGACCACACACCCTGGAGTGTAGACTGCCCCCTGGGCAACATGCCTCAGGCCCCTCGTGGCTGACTCTGTCACAGCCCTCATTGCACCGTGTCACAACACATCCTGGTCCTCCTTCGTCTGAGCTTCTTTCTTATCCATAGTGTCTTCTGTGTCACCAGCCCCCAGCTCAGGCCTGCCACTTAGAGGTGATCAATGAACATTTGTGTAACAAAATGAATGAGTGAATGAATGAATGAGTGTGTCATGGGCTATGGAGAAGAAATGCCATCCTCCTGGCCAAGCTGGGGCTCCAACCCTGGACCGTCACTTACAAATGGGGCAGTGCCAAGGCTGGAGTGGAATAACCCTGCCACCCCGGCCTGGGACTCCTCTGAGGTGTGACAAGCCCTCGCACCCCCGCTGACCTCCCGAACACAACCAGTTCAATGAAGACTTGGCCCTGGGGTCCTGCTCTTACCAGCCTGGGCCCCTGCCAAGGGCCCACCCCTGGGAGTTCTGGTCTGAGGCCTCCCTCCAACCACAAAGGCACTCAGGGGACCCTCCCACCACCTACCACACCGGCCTCGGGGCCTTTGCAGCATCTCTGCCTTTCCCAGACCCTGGAAGATTGGGGGCTTGGTAGGGGGCCAGAAATACTCCTTGAGTGAAGGAAGGAAGGAGGGAATACATCTCTTCATCTCCAGTTTTCTTCCCCAACACACTTCTCCCCCCATGACCAACCTCCGCCGCCAGTGCCTGCTCCCAGCGGATGTTCTGTTATGGAGGGGTGGCTTTGGGGTGGTGGGCAGGGGTAGGCGTGGGTGGGGAGCAGCTTCTTCTCACCCTCCCTCGACATCTCCCACGGGAGATGCTGCTGGCGCCTCTGGAAACCTAACCATGTGCCCATGGCCCAGCTCAGGCTGGGTCGCAAGGGCCCTCTGGTCTGGTCGTACCTGCAGCTGGCAGTTTCGGGGGCCGCCACGGCGTACGTCAGCTCCTTCAGTGCCTACTGCGTCTTCCGGTTCCTGATGGGCATGACCTTCTCCGGCATCATCCTCAACTCCCTCTCTCTGGGTGAGTCCAGCCAAGGAGGGGCCTGGAAGGGAGGGGTGCTCACGGAACAGGGGGAGGTGGCCCCCTCACTGGGCGTCTTTCCTGTTTCGTCGTGTTGGGATTCTCATCCAGTGACCTGGACTCAGAGCCTCCCGGGGGTTCTGGGGAGACCTGGGCTCTCAGCAGCGGCCCCGCCGGCAGCGAGCTGTGGACCTGGGCTGCCATTCACCCGTCTGTGAGCGGAGAGGGTTGGGTTTATTTCCTGCCTGAGTTAGTCATCAGTAACCACTTACTAGGCACCAACTGTGTTCCAGGCTCAGTGGGGGGCTCGGTGTGGGGACACAGAAATGAGGTGAGACTCAATGGTCCCCAGAGCTGCAGGAAGCCCAGAGATGAAGAGCCTCCAAAAAGGGCGAGGCTGACCCCGCCGGCAAAGGCGGCAACTCCTTAGCACCATGGTGGAGACCTACCTTCCTGGATGCCAGGTGGGAATGTCCCCACCCCAAAGTGACCGGGTCAGTACTCACTCCAGGCTGGTACCAAGCAGCCCCCGGGTGGCTCTGGCAGAGAGCACTGTGGGTCAGCAAGAAGCCCACCTGGAGACAGGCCTGCCTGCACTTCCTTCTAATTACTCAGTCTGCTCTGGGGACACCGCCATGCCTCAGGGAGGATCCTACATCTCAGGGGGGTGGGTGGGGGGGTGGATATTGGGGCTGGAGAACCAGGATGCACCAGGCCAGTGGCACCTGACACCCGCCTTCCCCATGTCAGGGCATGGAAGGGCGCTGAGCTCATGGTGGGATCTCAGTAATCCCACCCCACCCCACCCCCACTCTTCGGGGAGGGCGTCCAGCCACGACTTGTGGAATCTGAGGGCAGGAACGGACGTCCAAGGTCCAGCTCATGCTAGAATTGCCTCCATAACACACACACCCCATGTACACACACACTCACCTCGACACGCCCACACCCCTGCACACACATGCACCCTATATAAGCACACCCATACCACACAGACCTCTATGCAGACACACACACACACACACCTACTACTGTGTGCCAGACGTGATTCTAAGCACTAGAGATGCAGCAATGAAGGAGCGGATCCCTGCTCCTGTGGAGTCCGTGTTGTTGTGTGGGAAGACAGACAATAAACAACACTAATAAGCGAATTATATAGTATTTTAAAATTTGATAGGGGCTACAGAGGAAAACTAAATCCCAGAAAGGGAACAAGAATGGTGGGGTGGGGGAGAGGCTGCAGGTTTCCCTGGCTTGGTCAGGGAAGGCCTCACTGAGAGGGGTCACCCTGGCAAAGCTCGGAGGAGGCGAGGCAGTGCACCCTGGCTCTCTAGAGAAGACCATTCCAGCAAAAGCCCTGAGTGGGGAGTCTGCCTATTGCGCTCAAGAGGAGGGGATCCTTGTGGCTGGAGCGGAGCTGGGGGCTGGGGACAGATGAGGTCAGGGAGGGAGGGGCACTCAGGCACTGTGCTCATTTAGGGACTTGGGTATCGATTGCGTGAGACGGGAGCTCTGGAGGGTCCTGGGCTGAGGAAAGGCCTGACGTGATCTGACTCAGCATTTGCCAGGATCCCTCTAGAGGCCAGTTCCGGGCCTCCTGCGGTCACTCGGCCAGAGGCGAGGCTGGCTTGGGCCGGGTGTAGCAGGAGAGGAGGCAGGAAGGGCTCTGCTGGATTCTGCAGGTGGAAGCCGCAGGATTTGCTGATGGACTGGACACACGAGCTGGCTGCTCATTGGACAGCAGCATCCTCAGCCATTTATTGTGGTTCCCTCATTAGAGTGTGCATGATTTATTTAACCCGTCCCCCGTGGAGGGACAGTTACGTTGTTTCCAAGTTTTGCCATTTACAAAAAAATCATGAAATTGAGTCATTATATTTCCTTTTCTACCAACGGTTCACATCCTTTGCCTGTTTTTCTTTTGGCTCATTGGCTGTTTTCCTATTGCTCTGTAAGAACTCTTCCAGTATTACCGAAATTCACCCTTTATCTGTTGAGTTGCTTTTTTTTTTTTTGCTGACATTATGACTTTGCTTATGCTGTTTTGTTTTGTTTTTTTGAGTGAAGACACTTCTTATTTTTATGAAGTCAAGTTTGTTGATCTTTCCTTTCATTCTTCTGGGTTTTGTGACATTCTTGGAAAACGCTTTTGGATTCTAAGATTGAAAAAAAAAAGTCTACCACGATTTCTTCTAATATTTTTTTGGTTTTATTGGTTACATTTGGTCCTTTGGTCCACCTGGAATTTAAGGTGAGAGGCCGGCACACCTTTGCCCATGTCTCAGTGCATCTCTGGCATGATTTCAAGTGGCCACAGAGTCACCATAAAAGGGGTGGAGGGGGGCTGGCCCTGTGGTAGAGTGGTTAAGTTCGCGCGCTCCACTGCAGGCAGCCCAGGGTTTCGTTGGTTCGACTCCTGGGCACGGACATGGCACTGCTCATCAAACCACGCTGAGGTGGCGTCTAGGGGGTTTGGGGAGAAAAAGGAAAAATTAAAATCTTTAAAACAAACAAACAAAAAGGGGTGGAGGAATTAACAACCGCGTGGGCGCTGAGTCCAACGGCACCTGTTCTGGTTTTCTCTGCAGTCGTGGAGTGGATGCCCACCCGGGGCCGGACCGTGGCAGGGGTCTTGCTGGGGTACTCCTTCACCCTGGGTCAGCTCATCCTGGCCGGAGTGGCGTACCTGATCCGCCCCTGGCGGTGGCTGCAATTTGCCGTCTCTGTTCCTTTCCTAGTCTTTTTCCTCTACTCTTGGTACGTCCTGAGCAGAGTGGGTGGGGGAGGGTGAACCTGTGTGGCTGAGCCTCACCTGTTCCTGTGAGAGGCTTGGGGTGTGCCGTGGCTGGGACCTGCTGGACGTGGGGGGCACACAAAGGCAGGCAGGTGTTCAGGGGGCCGCAGGCTCATGAGCCCTGTGCATGGCTGTCGCGAAGCTCTGGTAAAACCCCTTCCATTAGTGTGAGGCTCCAGAACATGGCGAGTGCTTTGCCTTTGGGACAAACTCACGGTATTTTATAGGAGGGGAACTGAGGCACAGCCCAGGGAGGGTCCATGACTTATTCAAGGCCACCCACTGGGGTCAGAACCAGACTCAAAATCAGATCTGTGGAAGTCCCAAGTCCCATGTAGCCTCTAAGTACCCTAGCGAGTCCCTGTACCACATCCTGCAAAAAAGGAAGCTGGCGCGTCCCCCGGTCTTCCTGGTTCTGCATCAGCAGGACATTTTCCCGTTTTTAGGGTCTGAAGGAGGGTAAACGAAGGCATACCTGGGTTTGGGGATGGACTGAGCTCCCATCAGCTCTGGGTCATCCTTCATGCTTCTCTTGGTCCCAGGTGGCTGCCAGAGTCATCGCGCTGGCTCCTCCTTCACGGCAAGTCCCAGCTCGCTGTGCAGAACCTGCGCAAGGTGGCTGCCATGAACGGGAGGAAGGAGGAAGGCGAAAGGCTGACCAAGGAGGTAGGCGGGATGGGTGGAGGAAGGGAGGAACAGTTTTCAGTCTCGCTGGTGGCCTCCAGATGTGCTGGGACTCAGCAGCTGCCCAGGACTCAGCCACCATCCGGGTGAAGGGGCTGGGAATAAACAGAGAAGGAAGAGTTGCTGTGTGGCAACCATGTTTAACCATTGAATGACTGCTCGATCCGGGATAAATAATTTACCTGCTTTGTTCATCAGTTTACCCATCTGTGCAATGGGGAAATAACCCGCTCCCGTTGACATCCCCCCAAAATTTAAATAAAATGCTAAAGTAAAATAAAAATATTAAAATAGAAATCATAAAATGAAATTATCAAAGAATCAATAATAAAAGTACCATTTATTATAAATACCGTTTATGATAAGATACTTACCACTTATTATAAATAAGGACCATTTATCGAGCCCCACGCCAGGCACTGTGCTAAGGGCTCTATACACAATCTCATTTAATGCCTCTCTTTTGCCGATGAGGAAACTGAAGTTTGCATTACCAAGTTACCTAACCCTTGTAGGTCCAGAAGGGGACAGACAGGGAAACAATAACTTAGGTAATTTGCCAAAGAACATACGGTGGCAAGTGGCAGAAGCCCTCGGAACCCCTGCCGGTGATCATCAGCAGAGATGATCTCAGTCTATACCAGGAGGGTGGGGCGTGAGGGTCCCGCTGGAACCACAAGTGGCTATTCAGCCTAATCAGCAGGCAGCCCAGGAGCCCTGGAGACAGCCCGTGGAGGGCCTTCAGTCCCAGGATGGGGAAGAGCCCAGGGCCAGCCATCTTGCGGGGGACGTCGACCGTGGCGCTCCTCTCCACAGATAAAGGGATACCCAGCAGGGAAATGGGGCCCAGGTCCCTCTCTTCCCCTGACAAGCTTTCCTTGCCCAGGTGGTGAGCTCCTACATCCAGAGTGAGTTTACAAGCATCCGCACCTCCAACTCGGTCTTGGACCTCTTCCGAACCCCAGCCATCCGCAAGGTCACTTGCTGTCTCATGGTGGTCTGGTAGGTGATCAGCTTATGCCCAAGTCTTTGACCCCAGG
Organism: Equus przewalskii; assembly: GCF_037783145.1. NCBI lineage: Eukaryota > Metazoa > Chordata > Mammalia > Perissodactyla > Equidae > Equus > Equus przewalskii. The sequence continues at coordinate 26,623,885 of NC_091841.1, forward strand.
CAGGGACAGGCCTTTTGTCTCCACTGACAAACTCTTAAATGTGCTTCATGCAATGAGCAGGTGAGTCTTGTGGAGTCAATCCCGCCCCATACTCTTTCCCAGTGTCCTCTGAGAGTCCTGGGCCCTCTGGCCTTCTGCTGGATGCCAAGAGGTGGCCATGGGTGAGACATCCACGCTGATCTAGGGACCCCCACATCTGGGCAGTGGTCTCACCTGGGTGGGGGCACCTATTGGAAGCACCCAGATAGCTTTTTCAAAGCATACCTTGTCCCGTCCTGATAGGCCCTTGGGGCTTTCCAGGGGGTTCTTGGAAGTGTCCCATTCTGGAAGAACACTTGTGGGTCCAGAAGGGGACAGACAGGGAAACAGTAATTTCCATGAGGTATGACAAATGTCCTAATAGACTTTCTCCTGGTTGGGGCTGCTGACGGTCACACAGGAGACGGAATTTAAGTGGTTTTTTAAAAATGGTTTTATTGAGGTCCTATTGGTTTATAACATTGTGTAATTTCAGGTGTACATTTTTGTATAGCTGTTTCTGAATAGACTGCACCTTCTCACCCCCAATAGTCTAGTTTTTATCTGTCAGCATACCTTAGGTGGGTTTTAAAAGATGGTTAATAGAGTTTGCCAGGTGAGCGGGCAGGAATTCCTAACAAGGACATAGACAGGCATGAAAATGTGAAATGGATGCAAATACAAAGGCAGGGGCCAGCCTGGTGGCGTAGTGGTTAAGTTCACGCACTCTGCTTTGGCTGCCCGGGGTTCACCGGTTTGGATCCTGGGCACAGACCTACGCACCTCTCATCCAGCCGTGCTGTGGCAGCATCCCACACAGAAGAACTAGAATGACTCACAACTAGGATATACAACTACGTGCTGGGGCTTTGGGGAAGAAAAAAAATACAAAGGCAACCTCTACCCGTCAGCACAGACTTGAAGCTGGCAAATCCTAAGGGAAGGGGCTGACGGAAAACAAAAAAGACCACTTTAATTTCGCTTGACGGGATGTCCTGGACATTTAGAGAACAGGGGTTGACATTTATGAAGCAGAGGTGTAGACTCTGAATGATCCGCTCTCTGGAGCAGACCCTCCATGCTCTTTAGTGGTAACCAAGTGGCTCTTGTAGACAAGACTAGCCGGGTGACCTGGAGCAAGTCAGCCAGCCCCCCTGCCTCAGTCTCCTACTTATGCACCTGCCCCTAAGGTCCTTCTGAGGACTAAAAGGTGACACGTCCCCCTGCACCTGCCCAGGAAAGCGCTTTGGGAAAGAGTCTATTCTCTGGTGTGAATTTGACGCTGTGTCCCACGTGCGCTGGAAATGTGCGATTATCCCCCACTCTGGCCTTCAGAGGGCTTCTGCTCCAACAGTGTTGCCTGCCAGTCAGTTCTGGCTTGGGCAACTGGAGAGCCCCCTCAGAAGCCTCTGGTGTCCCCTTGGAGTCACTGCCCTCCCCCAAGGTAATCACTATCCTTATTCTAATGCCCTAGATTACTTTAGCTTATTTTTGAACGTCACATAAATTTAATCACACGGTGTGTACTCTTCTTTAACCAGTGTCTCTTGTTCAGTATTATGTTTGTGCGATGCATCCGTGTTGTAGTACATAGCTTATTCTTGTTGAATTGCATTCTGCTGTATGAATATGCTACTTGTGGTGCAGAATAAGGGTCCCCCAAAGATGTCCTGATGTAACTTTGCAACTTTTCTGTGAATATAAATTTATTCCAAAATAAAATAACCAAAATCCAACAAAAAATTGTACCCAGAATATATATACGTATATATTCAATCAATGAGTAGTATTGATCCCTGTTGTAACCCCGGGCATCTGTGAATACGTCATCTTATCTGCTTCGAGATCATAGAAAGTATCGATACTGGTTTCTGCCCCAGCTCCTGGCACAGAGCTCCTACAACTCTTGTGATTTCTAAGTGATGAGAGCACGAGAAGGCAAGGACGAATTTTGTCTTTGTTTGGGGAGCCTCATCTGCCAGCTGATGTCACAGCTCCTTGTGACCAGGACAGGAGTTTTCTAGGTTTCATCTTTGATGAGGCAGGGCATGGGGGTCCCAGGAGCCACAAGGAGGAAAATATCATTTTGGATTATCGGGGACTCTGCTGGTTTAACATAACTGAGTCGGGATGGGGCCTTTCTCTTGCTGACCCTTGGAAAGTCGTTCTTCCCGAGAGACGAAAGTAGGGCACGGAGTAAGAAGGCAACTGTTTTGGATTGCGGTGGAGAGAGGGGATCCGCCGCTAATCAGACAGGCCCAGTCCGAGATTTCTGCTGGAAATAACAGAAGCTTTTCTAAAACGTCTAGAGGTGGGGGCGTGGCTTTGCTCTGGGCTCCCTGGCAGAGGAGGGGAGATGAGGAGGAGGATGGGCAATGAAAGTCCCCAGCTTTTCCTTGTAAGTTCTCCATCTTTGTCATCCCCTCTCTGCTGCCCTCGGGGTCTGGGTCACTCCACATCCTGCCAAAACTAAGCCAAAGTGTTGGGAAAGAAGACCAGAGGCTCGGGAGGGTTTTTAAAGATTTTATTTTTTCCTTTTTCTCCCCAAAGCCCCCCGGTACATAGTTGTATATTCTTCGTTGTGGGTCCTTCTAGTTGTGGCATGTGGGACGCTGCCACAGCGTGGTTTGATGAGCAGCGCCATGTCCGCGCCCAGGATTCAAACCAACGAAACACTGGGCTGCCTGCAGTGGAGCGTGTGAACTTAACCACTTGGCCACGGGGCCAGCCCCTCAGGAGGGTTTTTAAAAGGAAGGGTGTCCCTGTGATCCTTCAGGAGATGTCAAGGCAGGGAAACGTGAAGGGTACTCTTGTTGCGTGTTTAATGATGTGACAAAGTTTTTTCAATGGTGGGGAGAGGAACATGGGTTTCCTTCCCTGAATGCCTGTCTCCACACCAGAGCTGAAGCCCCGAGAGGGCAGGCGTCTTGTCCATTTCGTTCACGACCGTGTGCAGCGGCATGGGAGAACATTTACATGGTGTGGGGAACAAATCACACAACAGATGGACGCGGGAAGGAAAGAAAGGCAGGAACATCTACAACTGAGAGAAGAAGGAAGGGGAAGAAGACAGAAAAATACGGGACAGAGAGGACACTAAGGGACAAGAGGAACTGCCAAGAAGGGAGCAGCCGGTGGAGAGCGAGGGTGGGGAGAGAAGGACGCCGAGGGGTGGTCAGCGCAACGCCCATCCTGTCGAGGCGGGGTGAGGGGACTAATGAAGCAAAACTGGTCTTTCCAAGGTCAGATTGTCTGCTCTCCAGCACAACAACCCCAGACCAGACGAAGCCCACCTCATGCGGCCTTCCCTGCGGCATTAAGGGCCATGAGCTATTTCACCCGGGTTTGTCTGTTTTCCAGAGTGCTCAAAGCAATATGTTGGGGGCCTCGTCTCTGATCTCCATCTGGGAGGAGAAGTGGTGAAATCAGACCTGGATTCTCCCTTGACTCCCTCAGGCCTGACTAGAGCCAACAAGAATCACTGTCAGCTTTTCCAGAAGTTTCTTCTCTTTTTTTCCATCTCCAGTGACTCACATAGCCAGGGATAGTTGGGAGGGGTGGAAGGAGTTTCTCGGGAAGTAATTTGGAGGCAGCTGCTGGGCCCTGATGGAGAGAGCCCGCTGCCAAATTCTGTTTTTCCACCTCCCCTCCCCATACGCTCCTGGGCCTGTGCCGGCATGTGGCCTGCAGAGAAACAACGCCTGGTTTTGTCCTGTTTTTGTTATTTCTTAGTTGTGGTAAAATACGTGTAACATAAAATTTGCCATCTTAACCGTTTGTAACTGTGCAGGTCAGTACCGCAGTGTTAAGTACATTCACGCTGTTGGGCAACCGATCACCAGAGCTCTTTCCATCTTGTCAAACTGAAACTCCGTCCCCATTAAGCAGCAATTCCCCATTCGCTCTCCCCAGGCCCTCAAAACCACCATTTGAATTTGACTCCTCTAGGGACCTTCTATAAGCGGAATCATGCAGCATGTATCTTTTTATGAATGGCTTATTTCACTTAGCATAACGTCCTCAGGGTTCACCCATGTTGTGGCATGGTCAGAATTTCTTCCTTTTGAAGGCTGAGTAATATTCCATTGTATGGATAGACCACGTGTTGTTCATCATTCATCCGTTGGTGGACGCTTGGGTTGCTTCCGCCTTTTGGCTTTTGTGAACAAGGCTGCTATGAACATGAGTGTACACATCTCTTTGAGACACTGCCTCGGGGGCCTCTGAAATTTCTGTGGAGACCCCAAGTGTGGGGACCCCAGGTTTTTGTGGTCGGTTGGACTGTAGACCCTCTCAGCAGAAGCAGCTGCCGAGTTCCCAGTGGACAGTGGGAGGCGCTGTGAGGGGCCGGTGGAGCCTTGGCCTCATTGGAAGCCTCCTGTTTTCTCCCCCTAACTCTTAGATGTGATGTTCAGACCAGCTACTGGAGGTGGAGGGGCTGGGGAGGTGCTGACAGGGGAAGGCACTCACACTCCAGGTCCCACCAACTGGATTCAGGGAGAGGGACGTGGAGGGAGGGGCTGGGCCAAAGTCAGAGACTTAGGGGACCGGGAGGGGGGGTTGTGCCAAGTCAGGGGATTTTAACATCCTGAGGAGAGGAGCCTTGTGTCATTTATCCTTGTGTGTCCCCCATCCCCTGGGTCCAGGACAGTGGACCCTGGGGTGAAACAGGACCATTCTGCCCCTGCTCCCAGGTTCTCCAACTCCATGGCTTACTACGGCCTGGCCATGGACCTGCAGAAGTTTGGGCTCAGCGTCTACCTGGTGCAGGTCCTGTTCGGGGTCATAGACATCCCGGCCATGCTGGTGGCCACCACCACCATGATCTACGTGGGCCGCCGGGCCACGGTGGCCTCCTTCCTCGTCGTGGCTGGGCTCATGGTGATCGCGAACATGTTCGTGCCGGAAGGTGAGCCATCCGCTTCTGCCGTTACGGCCTGGGAGCCCCAGGGGGCTGGGGGCTGGTGGGCAACACGTACAACAAGGGAACAGGCTGAGACAGTCTTTTGGATCTGGAAATAAAGTGGCCACCAGATAGTAGAGTTCTTGTTAAACACTTAGTGCCAGTATCCATGACATGGTGGAGGATCTACAAAGGACACGAGTCTTTGCCTTCAAAGCCTTTACTGTCCTGCCAGAGAGATTATTAGACTGATGCATAAAAACAGCTGGAGAGCCAGAGGGCCGGCTGGTGTGTCCACCTGGAGCCCGCAGGCAGCATCATGAGGGTTGAGAAGTCAGGGTTGAACCTCAGCGGGCTGGCCCTGGAGCAGTGGTTTGCAAACCGGGCTGGAATTGTCACCACCCGGAGACCTTTGCAAACCCCCAGTGCCCAGGGGTTCCAGGCCAATGCCATTAGTTTCAAGGACTGGGACGCAACCCTCAGTATTTAAAAAACTGTGAGCGATTCCAGCAGGAAGCCGGGGTTGAGGATCAGATCCTGGAGCGTGCGTCCCAGCTCTGCCACCATGGCCTGGGGCATGCTGTCTCATTTCTCTGTGCTTCACTCCCTCCCTTGTAGAGCAGATAGATTAGTACTAGTGGTATTTTGATATATTTTCTTCTGATGCTTTTTCCTATGTATAGATTTTGCATTTGACATAATTAAGATAATATTACGTGTGTATATACAATACTATAAATAGGATTATATATGTATACGCATGTATATATTATAAAATGTATCCTTTTTCATTATATGTTGTAACATAAACATTCTTTTCTACGTTAGTACAAATGTTTCTTGACCCTAATTTTTTATTATTTTATGATACTTCATCTTGATTGGTGTTTTCCAACTCTGGCTACACATTATACTCTCCTGGGGACCTTTTAAAAAGTACCCAAGGGCCGGCCCAGTGGCACAGCGGTGAAGTTCGCACATACCGCTTCTGAGCGGCCCGGGGTTCACTGGTTCGGATCCCGGGTGCAGACATGGCACAGCTTGGCAGAAGACATGCTGTGGCAGGTGTCCCACATATAAAGTAGAGGAAGATGGGCACGGATGTTAGCTCAGGGCCAATCTTCCTCAGCAAAAAGAGGAAGATTGGCAGCAGTTAGCTCAGGGCTAATCTTCCTAAAAAAAAAAAAATAAATAAAATAAAATAAAATAAAATAAAATAATAAGTAAAAGATACCCAAACTTGGCACCAGCCCCAAGGCATAACAGTTAAGTTCACACACTCTGCTTCAGCAGCCGGGGTTCACAGCTTCGGATCCCGGGTGCAGACATGGCACTGCTTGGCAACCAGCCATGCTGTGGTAGGCGTCCCACATATAAAATAGAGGAAGATGGGCACAGATGTTAGCTCAGGGCCAGTCTTCCTCAGCAAAAAGAGGAGGATTGGCGGTGGATGTTAGCTCAGGGCTAATCTTCCTCAAAAAAAACCAATACCCCAACTATGAGCCCATCCCGAAGAGGCTTTGCCACAGTGGAGACGGGGCAAGGCCCAGGTGTGGGTGTTTTATAAAATCTCCCCTCTTGATTCTGTGTGCCACACGGAGCTGCCACCAGATCCAGAGGACGGGCCATAGTGTCCTTGACCTGTGCCCCGATGTTGGACACGTGCGTTGGAGTTTTGCTGTTTATGACCAACAGCATGACGAACATATTCATAATGATGGTAACAGCTAAGGTTTAAAGAGCACTGAGCACTTTGCACCCAGGACGTCATGTCAACCTTCTGACAAGCCTGTGAAGCAGGCGCTGGTACTTTCCTCATTTTACAGATGAGGACAAGGAGGCTCAGAGAGGTTAAGTAACAGTAACCAAGGTCACTCAGCTGGGTCAGAGCTGGGATTTGAACCCAGGCCTAACTCCAAAGCTTGTCAGCCTTCCCCCAGGACTTGGTGACAGATGGCAATAAGGGAGGAAGGAGGTAGAGGTCAGAGAAGGGCAGTGGGGAACTTCTGGGCCCCAGGTGGGACCAGTGAGGTAGTGAGAATCCCAATTCCCACCCCCCACCGCTGCCACGTGACTCTGCCTCCCTCCCCTGTCCCCTCCTGAGGCCCTCCCACCCCCTCCACTACCCCCCTTGCCTCCCTGCTCCCCTTTGAGGCTCTGAGCTCCCCACCCCACCGGCTCTGCCTCCCCCATCCCCAGATATGCAGACCCTGCGCACGGCCCAGGCGGCGCTGGGCAAAGGCTGCCTGGCCAGCTCCTTCATCTGCGTGTACCTGTTCACGGGAGAGCTGTACCCCACGGAGATCAGGTGGGTGCATGGGGGCAGGCAGAGGAGCGCCTGTCCCGGCCCGGGAGGCCCTGGTGCTGCAGGTTGACACCTGCTGGGTTTGTCCAAGCGGGACCCCTCTCTCCTTTCTGCTCTGCCCCCTGACACCCAGGCCCTGGCACTCCCGGCCCTCTGGGGGCTCCAGGCCATGGCTACTGACCCGTCCACACTCCTTGAACAGGCAGATGGGGATGGGCTTCACCTCGGTCAACGCCCGCCTCGGGGGCCTGGCGGCGCCCCTGGTCACCATGCTCGGGGAGTTTGGCACGGTCCTGCCACCTGTGGGCTTCGGAGCCACCTCGATCCTGGCCGGGCTGGCCGTCTGCTTCTTGGCTGAGACGCGCAACATGCCCCTGGTGGAGACCATTGAGGCGATGGAGAGGAGGTGAGGGGTCTGTGGGCATAGTGGGGTAGGGGCGGCCAAACAGGCTGCAGGTTCCACTGAAACCACTTGGGGGCAAAAAGCATCCTTGAGCTGGTAAAACGTCCTGGCTGGACCAGTGAGAGCCGTGGGGAAAGACCAGCGATGCCTACCGCCTCCATCTGCGGAGGCTTAGCTTTCCAAAGAACAGAGCCAGCAACGAATGGGGAAATAGAAACAAGAATACGCTGTGGACCAGGAAGAATAAGAACATGAGTTGAAGCGAAGCTGGCAGAGGATGGGATGCTGGTTTGGCAGAGGAGAGGTGCCCGCCTTTGAAGCAAAGACAGGGCCGTGCGGCTGCCGCGTAGGGCTTCGCATGTGGCTCAGAGCTTCCTGGCAGCAGAAAGGGGGACCCCATTAGTGACTTTTGTCTTACTGTCAGAGACGAAAAGGAATACAGTTCCTTGGGGAACATGAAGCTTTTCTTAGCAATTAGCAGTAGAAGAAATTTCTCTTGTGGGTCTCCTTAGAGAGGTCGCCGAGTAAGATGACAGCAATGTCCTTGACAACGTTCCTAACGAGTGCCAGAGGGGACTTGGTGTGGCTCCTTGAAGCATTTTTCGGCAGCAGTGGGCTCAGCGAAGACCCTTAGTTTTGAGGAGTGGGGGCAGGGAAGGTGACAGAGCCCAAAACTGTAGCTTTCTCTGAGAGTCCAGCTTGATCCCACAGCTGAACCCATCTCTGCCCAGCAGGCTCTGTGGGTGCCCTTAAAAATACCCCCCACCCCATGAACATCCCGTGTCTAACCTGAGCCGCCGGACTCACGCAGATCAAAGATACGTCCTTGGCAAGTCCTGTCAATTCTGCCTCCAAAATTTGTTTCGAATCTGTCCGTCTCTCTCCACGCCATGGCCGTCCCTGTCCTCCTAGCCACCATTATCTTTTGTCGAGACAACTCCAAGAGACTCTGCTCGTCCCAGGTCCCTCTCTTCTTAGTCTCTACACAGCAGCTAGTGGGAAAGGCTTATTGTGTAAAGATTCACGTCACTCCCTCCTTCACCGCCTCCCCTCTGCACTAAGGATAAAATCTCAAAGCTTTCAAGGCCCCGGACCTGGCCCCTGCTCACCTCCCCACGGTCAGCCTGGCCACCACCAAGGCTGTTCCCTCTGTCTGGAGCTCCTTTCTTTGCCCTTTGCCTGCTTGTCTTCCACCGCCCCGCCCCCTCCCCACAGACGGAGGTCCAGGTATCCTGGTGCTGGGTAAATACCTGTCAAGAAGCCAATCCAGAGCTTACTTGCAGAGGCTCTGAGATGTTGCCTGAGGGGCCCAAGTATGTGAAAAATGGTTGGAGAAGTGCCCTCCCCTAATATTGCAGACAGAACCACTGTAATGATCTGGCCTGGACATTTTTTAAATCACATTTTGCCTACCCTGACTATAGAAACATCCCAGTAATACCAAATGAAGTTCTAGTTTTAGGTAGCATCGCGTCCTTTGACCTTGCCAGGAACAATTTATTGTAAAACTACTGGGGCCGACCCGGTGGCGCTGTGGTCAAGTTCGCACATTCCACTTCTCTGCGGCCCAGGGTTTGCTGGTTCGGATCCCGGGTGAGAACATGGCACTGCTTGCCACGCCATGCTGTGATAGGCGTCCCACATATAAAGTAGAGGAAGATGGGCACGGATGTTAGCTCAGGGCCAGTCTTCCTCAGCAAAAATAGGAGGATTGGCAGCAGTTAGCTCAGGGCTAATCTTCCCCCCCCCAAAAAAAAAACAAAACTACTGTATGTGGTTGCGGATATGGACTAATCACATTATGGAGACCATTTGCTAAAAATAATTTTAATCTTCATAGTAGTTGATAACAAGCCATTCTTTCTCATAACGATTTCCGGTTGGGTCTGATCTAGCTGGCCCTGTCGGGAGTCCGTTCCTCCCAGGAGGCGAGGCCCAGGTGCACAGCTGAAAAACTTATTAATGTCCACAGTGTGGGAAGCTCTCTAAAGCTTAACAGATGTTGTAAAGTAGTCCCATATTTTGTATTGCTTTTATCGTTTATTTTTTTTAATTGTGTGTGCGCGTGACATCGGGAACAATCTCAAACTTACAGAAGTGCTATGCTAGACAAAGGACTTTTTTTTCTGAACCATATAAGAGAAAGTTGTTGACATCTCTTCCAAATGCTTTAACGTGTATGTCCTCCAACAAGGATCTTCTCCGACATGACCATCATATCGCCACTGCAATCAGAAAATTAATGGTGATACATGACTACCATTTAATCCTCAGACCTCATTCAAGTTTTGCCCCCCAACAATGTCCTGTGAAGCAAAAGGATCTGGTTCAGAATCACAGGTGGCATTCAGTTGTCGCATCTCCTTCAGGCTGGACTAGGTCCTCAAGTGTCCCTTTGACTCTCATGACTCCAACAATGACACAAGGTTTTATAACTGGAAGGACAAAAAAGACTCCACAAAGCACTCTTACATAACGCTTTCATAAGGCAAAGGATGCGATACACTAGGAGGAAGGAAATACAGGCAAAGATCGGGGAGGCTCAGGGTAGCAAGGTGCACTCCCCACGGCCTCTCTTAGTCCCCAGCGTGCCTTTCATCTCTGCCTCGCTAGCTATCACGATGAATGTGGGCTACCTCCATCTCAGGGAAGCCAAGGCACGAGTTTGCTGAGGGGTCTTTTATATCCCATTGGTCACAACCCAAACCAGGGCTGTAACCCGGTAAACCAATTGCAGACCTTGGGAATCTACAGTTTTCAATAAGCAGTGTAGACAAGCTGACAGAGGCTGCCTCCCAGGGGCGTTCAGACTTTAACTGCACCTTGTAAATCACCGGCTCGTACATTTCATCCTCGTTTTCATTAATGGTCAGTGTCTTGGCTCCAGATAGCTTTGAAGATGAACACAGAGCCATGACAAATCAGCTGTGAGTTAACAAGGACCTTGACTGTTTTGAAGATACAGACTAGCTATTTTGTAGATTTTCCCTGGGTATGGGTTGTTCTGATGTTACAGGTTATAGCTTATGCGTCTCTGGCAGTGCTGTCGCAGAAGCGATACTGTGTCCTGCTGATTACACCCTATCAGGCAGCACACATTTTTCATTTGTCCTGTGATATCTCTCAATCCCTTGATTAAGGTGGTATCTGCCAGACTCCCCCACTGTGAAGTTACTCTTTTTTCCCCCTCTGTAATTAACCAGTATTTTGTGGGCAAGTACTTTGAAATGATGTAAATATTCCCTTCCTCATCAAACTTTCAATTTATGATGTATTTATTTGGATCATTATGGATTTATGGCTTCTCATTTTTTCAATGGATTATACTCTGTTTATTTTGATGCTCAATTTATCCTAGATTTGGCCAGTGGGGACCTTTTGACTTCTGTGTCCTTTTAAACTTCTTTGAGCATATCCTTGCTTTCTGGCACAACCAGACATTCTGGGCTCATCGTTTCCCTGTGGCAGTCCTGGGAGCAGCCATTTCTCTGAGTGTCCTGGTTCATTATAGCAGAGAATGGTATTCGGAAGCCAGGATCTAGATGTGAGGGGCTTGTCGTTACTGCCCTCAAGCCCTCCCAGTGGAGAGGTGGGGAATACACGAATATACATATAGATACATACACATACCCTTACATCTTTATTTCTCCACCTACAGATCACACTGGAAACTGTGAGTTCACAGCAACCCCTCCAATTCCAATCCAACACCACCGATTCAGCCCCGTTTTCTCCCTTTTCATATTCAACTCCCTTCTCTGACAATGAGAAATGTACCTCCCTCCATCCTTACCATATTTCCTTGTTTGATCAGTCCCCCTGCGTGTAACCTGGCCCTCCCTGCATGGACCCCCTCCGCACCCTGCTTGCGCTCTGTCACCCTGCGCCAGGCCACCCCCCACCGGGGACACCCACCTTGCTCTGCCCCACGGAACGGCTTTAGGATTGCATCGTTCAGGCAGAGCAGGGAAGAAAAGCTTTTCATATCTTTTCGATGACACAGGTTGTCATTCTCATAAACAGATAAAGGACAGTCCCCTCGACCCCCACCTCCTCTAACCTCACGCCCCTCCAGATTCCCCTTGTCCTCCCAGAATTCCCCTTGGGATTATAACTAGCGTTAACAATGCCAAAAAATAGACTAGCCACTCCCAAAGCCTATTTGCATCTCATGTAAACTTTTGCCCAAGAAGTTTAGACCTATCGTTATTAAAGGGGAAACGGACACGGTGCTTATTTAGCAAGCAGAGTGAGCTGACTTCTTGGGGAAACGAAGCCCGCTCTTGCGTGGACACCAGCAGGAGCACGTCCAGACGGAGCGGGGCCATGAGTGAGCCGGTGAGATTAGTGAATGCTGGTCTGGCAGGTTTGCAGAGTTCTGGAAGCCAAAGATTTTACCTAGTGTTTAATTTAGGCTTTTTGAAATCTAATTCATGTATTCAATTACGATTCGTTGACTTCCTACTAGGTGCCAGGCGCAAATAAAGGTGTGACTAAGAGAGAACAACTGGGAAGTTGGGGTGGCTCTACACTTAAAGGAGGAGGAGGAGTTAGCCAGGCTGAGAAGGGGACAAGTGTGTCCCAGGAGGAGGGAACAGCCCATGCAAGCCCCCTGAGGTCCCAGAGAGCTGAGGGCTGCTGAGCCAGGTGAGAACCTGACAGGTGGGGCTGGAGTGGTGCCCCGGGGCAGCCCTAGAGACCAGGCTGAGAATTTAGGTTTTTATTTTCAGTCAACAGAGAAACCACTGCGAAAAAAGGATTTGATGTGGTCTGATTTGTATTTTTAAAGATTAGCACCTGAGCTAACAACTGTTGCCAATCTTTTTTTTTCTGCTTTTTTTCTCCCCAAATTTCCCCAGTACATAGTTGTGTGTATTTTAGTTGTGGGTCCTTCTAGTTGTGGCATGTGGGACGCTGCCTCAGTGTGGCCTGATGAGTGGTGCCATGTCCGCGCCCAGGATCTGAACCAGTAAAATCCTGGGCCGCCATGAACTTAACCACTCGGCCATGGGGCCGGCCCCTGATTTATATTTTTAAAAGATCTTCCTGTCTCCTTGGCGTTCTTGAATCTCAGACTAAATGTGACCTGGGGTCTAGGTGTTTCGGGCAGTTTCTCCAGAACAGAGTTTCTCAAACTTTTTACATTATAACCTACTCCCCAGCCCCCAATAAGGAGTCTTTTAACATATATATTTTTCCTAATTACACTCTCACCCTCCCAATAATATTTTATTTTATTATTTTTTTTTAAAGATTGGCACCTGGGCTAACAACTGTTGCCAATCTTTTTTTTTTTTTTTCTGCTTTATCTCCCCAAACCCCCCCTGTACATAGTTGTATATCTTAGTTGCAGATCCTTCTAGTTGTGGAATGTGGGACACCGCCTCAACGTGGCCTGACGAGCGGTGCCACGTCCGCGCCCAGGATCCGAACCCTGGGCCGCCGCAGCGGAGTGCGCGAACTTAACCACTCGGCCATGGAGCCGGCCCCCAATAATATTTTAATACCACAGATATACTGTGTATCCGTTCTTCTATTGCGGCCCTTTGGAAGGCCACAAACCACTGTGGTATGGCAGATGTTTTTGCCCCTGAAGAACTAGTTTTTGCCCCCTTGGAAGCAATGTCACCTCCATGAAGCATGCATTCTCTACAACCACAATTGTGTGTTCCAATAGCCATAAGGACTCGTTGCAGTTGAGACTTCAAGAGCCATTGAGAAGCTGTTAGTCAGGTACACATTTAGCCTGCCCCTGCATGATTCCCGGGTGTCCTGCTCCGTGGGCTTCCTCAATAACCTGTCTGGGGTTCTTTTCGACAGCTGTTGTCCAACCAAACTTGAGACAGAAATCATTCAACTTGTTTCAGTTTGGTAGGAAGTGGTGAGGTCAGGGCAGGGGAAGCAACACAGAGCTTCTCTCCTGAGTCAGTCAAATGGAATTTCAGATACTTGGACAATAAGAATGAAGCTTATCTCATTTTTCTCAATTTCTAATCTCATCAAACAATTATGACTGCTGGTCACAGGCCTGGGATGTCAAGGATTAAGATGAGAAGAAAATGACCCCTTTCTAAGGTTCAAGTGACCCATCCCCAAGATGGCGGCACGCCAAGAAGGATTATCTCTAAGCCGCCTGTGACACGGTTCCTGAGGTAAAGACATAAGTGGACTTTCCCCAGCTTTATTTCGTAGGCAGGCAAAAATCCATTTGTAAATAATTTGTTTCTGTGTAAATTGCCAGATTCTTCATTAAACGGTCTGAATGCGTGTGGTCCTGGGGTCGGCCCCTGTGACTCGTGGAGCTTATGTCCCAGTTTGTTGGGGCACCATAGCAAAGGAACAGTTGACTAAACCTGTTCAAAACTTCCTTTCATGTCAGGATGGAGCATTCACAAGGGAGGAAATGCCAATAGGAAGTAAACAGAGAAGTATTCACCTCAGTCACGATCAAAGAAATGTAATTCAAACAGGGAGATGTCATTTTTAAACATCCAACGGGGAAAGGTTTTTAAATATAGTGATAGTCAACGCAGGAGATGTGTGGGTAGGGGGCAGGAAACTCCTGAAGCCTTTCTGGAAGGTTCTTTGGCATAACTGACCATGAACTGTAACAATTTTCATATTCTTCCAAGCAGCAACGGCATTTCCAGGAATCTGCCCCAAGAAAACAAGCTGAAATGTGGACAAAGTTTATTTACAAGGATGTTCATCACCATGCTTAATGTACATTAAAAAAAAAGTAAATGCTCCAAATATCCAACAATTTAAATAAATTTTGACATTATGCAACAGTTAAAAGTTAGGTTGATGAAGAGAGTTTAATGGCATAAGGAATGTTTACAATATACTGTTAAGCAGTATATTATAATTACTTATGATATCTTCCTAATTATCTCAAGAAATATGTTGAGAGAAAGAAATATACTAAAATGGTGATAGTCATCGCCTCAAGTTATAGGTGACGTTTTCTTTTTTCCTGACTGCTTTAAATTTTTAAAATTATCTCCAAATTATCTATATTGGAGGTTTCCTTTGATGATCAGGAGGAAGAGGCATACAGTGAAAAAGTTACACGAATTCAATTAGGTCACTTCCCAGACACAGGGCAGCCCCTCTTCAGGCCCAGAAGCCAGGGAAGGGACCTGGGGAGATGCTCCCTAAAGTCTGCCAAGATGGTGGAAAGATCCAGAAGAGAGGCAAACTGGCCTGGAGAAAGTTCAAGGCTCCAACCAGTCACTTTCCATGGAGCTCGCCCCCTGGAAGCGGGGCATGGAAAGGTGAGGGGGAGGGGGGTAGATTTTCAACCCTTCGTTGATCGGGCTGTCCACTGAGGCCAAAGCCCAGGTCCTTGGTGAGCGGGGACCTCCTGCCACCCCGCTATTCACAGTGACCTCCAGTTGCACAGCTGACCCAAGCATGATTTTAATGCTAATTTCACTCTATTTCAGTCATTAAAAAAGAAGATCATGGATTTCACGTCACACAACGGGCTGGCTCTGGTCATCTTTGCTCGTTTGATGAGTTTAAAAGTAGCGTTGAGCAAACCTGACCAGTGCAGAGTTGAATCTGGAGAATGTCTGCCTTTGCAATTTTAGGAATCGTCTTTAAAGGGGTGGGGAATCTATTAAACGGAACTGAGGACAAGCAGGTAGCGAGGGAGAGCCCTGCCTGTCGGTCCCCACCCACAGACACACGACACGTAAAACCAAGAAGCTGAACAAACCCAAGCAACAGAGTCGGAAAGACCAGGAGTCTTAAAGGGCAGAATAGAGACGAGGACAGCAGAGCAAGAAGAAAGAAACGTTTCTTTGTGATTATGTTAAGAAATAATCACCCCCACAAAAATGGTTTAAACCATTGAACTAAAAGATTAGAAATAGAAAAGTTAAAAGGTAAGGTTAAAAACACTGGCAAAACATTTTGAGGGACCGGCCCTGTGGCCGAGCGGTTAAGTTCGCACGCTCCGCTGCAGGCGGCCCAGGGTTTCACCAGTTTGAATCCTGGGCGTGGACATGGCACCGCTCATCAAGCCATGCTGAGGCGGCATCCCACATGCCACAACTAGAAGGACCCACAACTAAAAATACACAACTATGTACCACGGGGCTTTGGGAAGAAAAATAAAATCTTAAAAAAAAATGTTTTGAACGTCGAAAAAGTTCTAAAAATGGAACCAGTAGACAGGAGAAATTGGCAAGATGTGTTAATGATTAAAACAGGGAGATACAAAAACCAAGACTGTTAGGTAGAACAAATACTTATCAGTCTGCAGGCCAGGATAAAATAAACTAGAGGAGATGGAACACCAGTTATTTCAAAGACTAGAGGGTTAAAAGAGAAAAAGGCTGAATTGGATCTGGTCAAAAGACAGAGAGCCCAGGGGCAGCCTTCGGGCTGTTTGGGGGCTGTTCCAGGTGACTCCCTTCGCTCTCACCCTCCCTGCCTCCTGGGGCTGGCTCTACCTGGGGCAGGAAGGACACTGACAGTGTCCAGTCCCCAGGGTCTCTGCTGGTGCACGTGGTCCACAGGCAAGCCAGACCCCACTGGGTGACCTTGGGTGCGTGTCTGGCCTCAGGGTTTCATCGGAAAACTCTTCGACCCTGAAGGTTTTCCAAGTCTGACTGTTAAACCAGGCCAGTCTCTGCCGGCTGTGAGACCTCAGGAATGGAGCAAGGAGGGAGCGGACGGGACAGCGGGAGGGCGCCCGCTCAGTGTCCCACAAGGACTAGAGGAAGTGCCACCGCGGCTTCCACCTTCCCTGGGGGCTTTGGGAGAGTGGAGACTGCCTGTGGCCCAAACACCCTTGAACACCGCGCACACGCCACCTGCCCCTCAGCACCTCCCTTCTCCCTTCCCATGTCGTTTTTCCAATTGTCTTTTCCTTTCAACAGAGTCAAAGCAGGCCTTTCAAGGAAGGATGCAGAACAGAAGAGTGAAGATATTTCTCTGCAGCAGCTGGGGGCTTCTGCCCTTAAAGAAACCATCTAAGCTACCGAGAGCCTGGGGCTTGTGGCAGCACCTCAGCTGGGGCCCAGACAGTCCCGGGGGGGAGGTCGGCTGAGGACTGGGGTGGCTGTGCAAGCCCACGATCAAGAGCCGCCCACAAACCAGGGTGAAGGCTGCAAGAAGGAAACCAACCAGCAGCAGCCCGTTGACGTTACAAATGGACAGAAAGGAGAAGCCACGCCCAGGAACTCCCGCTTTCCCATCCTCGGATCTGCCTCTTAAATTCTGTTCATTCTTGTTCCACCTGGAACCACTGTGTCTTTGCAGAGTTAGGGTGACCTTTCTGCCCCTGTTGGCCCTGGAACAGCCCTGCCCCGCTTGTCCTTGAGGAACGTCCAAAACTCGCTGTGCCCCACTCACGTGGCATTTACTCTTTCCTGCCTTATCTGATTCAAGCTCTCTTCCCCTGTGTGTGACTTCCCTCCTCCACTGATAAATGTCTCCACGGCAGGGCCTTCTTGTCCCTTGAAATGGGCCTCGGAGATGGTACCTGCTCCATAAATAGTTGATGAATAAATGACGAAGCCAGACTCAGATGATGGATAGAGATCTCTACCTGTCATTTGCATTCCTGGCAATACCACTTTGCAGAAATGGGATGTGGTTCGGTTCCCCAGAAGTCATCCAGAGGGCTGAATCGCTGGTGTGGGGTCAGCAGCATCCTCTGACCTCATGGATGTGTGCCTGCATCCCTGACCTTGACCTTCACCAGAATTCAGGTTAGATTCATAAGGGATTCAAATCCTGGCCTGCTGGGCGGCCTTGGGTAGGTTTCCTTGTCTAAGCCCTTCCTCCCGGAGTTGCCAGAGAATCAAAGAGGTCAGTGCCCAGTCTGCTCAGTGCCCAGAAAAGCGCAACGTAGGAAAGAAGCAGGAATATCACAGTTTGGGCAGGAATCAGTGCAATCTGCCCTTCTGCCAAGGTGGGTCTCAGCAGTGTAGTCCTTGGACCAGAGCTTGAACGAAACCCCTCCAAACAGCTTTCCCAAGGCCCTGGCCTTGATGCCCCGAATCCTCAGTCCCTCCCATAGAGATCACCTCTCATTCAACCATCCACCATGTGAGCTTCCCTATTCGAGTTGTTCTCAACCCACAGCCCTCTGCAGAGAGTAAATTTGAAAGGTGGAGGGCTGCTGTGCCCGGTCACACTTTAAGATTCACCTTGGGAGTCACCTCTTCCAGGCAGCCCTCTGTGACCTCCCCTGCCTACCTCTGGGCTCCCATGATGCCCCGTACACATCCTCCCCACTGCGTTGTAATGGATCCACGTACGTGCTCGTCTCTCCTGGGGGCTCCTTGAAGGCAGAGTTAGGTCATCTTTGCCTGGTACGGTGGCCCACACATAGCAGGGGCTCAGTTCACATTGCTGGAACCAATGAAATAGTCACAAGGATTAAAAAAAAGTGTCACTGCTGAACACTGAGGGAAGAGGCAAAAAATGAAATGGGAGCCCTGGGGAGAAGAGCAAGATTTGTATGTATCTTAAAAACCAATCTGTTATAAACACCATTCTATTTTTGCTTTTGAAGAAAATGTAAAATAGTGATTCTCAATCCTGGAGTCAGCTATGAGCTTTTTAAACATTCCCGTGCCGGGGCCCACGCCCAGGGATTCCGATGTCATTAGCTGGGGTTGAGAATCGCTGGTCTAGAAATAGCTTTCCTGGCCAGCGAGAGAATTTCCACAACCTAACCCAGCAGATAGGGTTAGCTATGAGGACCCTGTGAAGTGTGAGGTTAGTGAGCTAAGCTGATTTTCCAGGACAAAGATATACATTCCTTCAAGCAAACAGCCCCGATTTTCTATAACAAACATCCTGACAATGAGGTTTCCTGCGACAAACATAAAGAACCTTAAGGATACGGGTCACACAGTCCAAAGGACAAAGCCACAAAGACTTTGACTAGTTTTGTCCTTAGAAACAATACTGGCCAGAAACTGTTAGGCGAAGACAAGTTCTCGATGACATATAACCTGAACTGCTCAAACAGGACTCTGTGTGGCTGCCGTCCTTATACTAATATTCATAGTAGCTGGCAAATAGCCTCTAGACTTCTTTGCATTTGCATCCTGAGGCACTGACCTTCGTTTTCAAAAGCCTTGACGACAATCTTCTGGGAATCTCTAAGTTTCTCATTAAGTGTCATTGGGCCTCGTGGCCGCAGGGAGACAGCCTGCCAGCCATCCGGCGGCATCCGTGCATCAAGGATTGCCTGGGCCGGGTAAGATCAGGTAAGAGCAGCTAAGGTACATGGGAGGGCTGCTGGTGGCCTGGGCCGCTGCTGCTGCCAAGTGTGCACGGAAAAGAGAACTCTGCTTAATGGCCAGAGTTGCGGGCTGTGGTGCTTGCCCTGGACCGCAGCCCCCGGATTGCACCTGGTTACATTTTCACTGACCCCTGGGCAGTGTGGCCAGGTGTCTGGCAGCGGGAGGACTGGAAGATTGCACAAGGCCCACAACCCCTCACTCGTGTCCCGCGTGCAACATCAGTGGAATCAACACGCTGTTCAGACCTGCGCTGCCAGGCAGCAGGTGTCACCAAAAGATGGACTTTAAAGGAGAAGCTGAAAAAGACAAGTGGACAGCTGGAGCTCTGTGCCCAGGGCAGCACACACTGCCAGTTTGGGCTCTAATTTGGCATTTTCCCCAAAAGGGTACCCCCACTTAACCAGAATGTTTAATTATGAGGTTAGGGAGTGGTGAGGAGGCTGTAAGAGACCAAACCACATAATTAACCCATCTCACTCCCCTTTTTCCTTCCAGTGCCTGCCCACTGGCAACCCGGCTACTGGAATTTGCAATTGGCAAAAAAGAATGTGGGGACGGGGGACTCTCACCTTTGCAACCGCTAAGCTTGCTGGGTGGGTTTGGGCGATTATGGATGTTGACGATGATGCTCATGAACAAGAGGTGACAATTTCTGAGGCGGACCTGGCATGGCCCACAAAGCAGGTGGTGGGAGGTGTTTTAGGATGGTGCAAAGTGTCTAAGGAAGAAATCGCGGAGCCCCCCAGGGGCAGGTCTGGGGAAATGGTGTGAGTGAGATGTGGGAAGACTGGGAAACAGGGAAGTGATTACTGCAGAGACAGGTCATGGGGATGGCAGGGCGGCGGAGGGAAGGGGACCGCTTAGACCTGGGAGGTCACAGTGGAGACAGGGACCACCAATTCTCTCGGCTCTTGTCTGCTGGACATCTGGCCAGTTTAGCTTAGAAATCTGCCGCCACCCTCAACTTGACCACTGACCAATGAAGAGTCTTAATCAGACACGTCCCAAGAGATGTTGAATCCAGGAGGGAGCAGCCGCCGCTCACAGAGACGGAACCAAACTAACTTGCTAGGCACTGGTTTGGTCCCTTTGGTTTCATCTTGATTTTTCTGGATGGGTTTGTATGTTTTTCACAGACTGATTGTTCTAAACTCTCCAGCACGAGTGGCAATGAACAGTCATATTGCCCTGGACTTCCAGCTGGCCAGGGCATGTGCAGCTGCCGTCCCCTCTTGCTGTACTATATATTTTTTTTCTTTAAAGATTTAAAAAAAATTTTTTCCTTTTGTCCCCAAAGTCCCCCAGTACATAGTTGTGTATTTTTAGTTGTGGGTCCCTCTAATTGTGGCATGTGGGATGCTGCCTTAGCATGGCTTGATGAGCGGTGCCATGTCCGCAGGGATTCGAACTGGCGAAACCCTGGGCTGCCGAAGTGCAGCACACGAACTTAACCACTTGGCCACGGGGCCGGCCCCTGTACTATATATTTAATGACCTATTTTGCTCGCTTGGCGGCAGACGGGGAGCCTGGCTATGTGGGCCTGAGCAGCCTACTGGGAGTCAGTTATGCTCACTCTCCTCTGATGTTTTCTAAGACAAGGATTTGGTCCACAGCAACCCACCGAATGGGAGAAAATATTTGAAAATCATATATCTGATAAGGGATTAATATCCAGAATATGCAGAGGACACCTAAAACTCAACAACAACAAAAAATCGGATTCAAAAATGGTCAAAGACCTTGAAAAAACGTTTCTCCAAAGATGATATACAAATGGTTGATAAGGAAGCACATGAAAAGATGCTCAACATCACTGATCATTTGGGAAATGCAAATCAAAACTACAATGAGGCACCACCTCACACCCATTAGACAGCTACTATCAACAAAATGAAAAATAACAAGTGTGGACAAGTATGTGGAGAAATCGGAAGCCTGGTGCACTGTTGGTGGGAATGTAAAATGGTGAAGTCACTATGGAGAGCAGTATGATAGTTCCTCAAAAAATTAAAAATAGAAGGGGCTGGCCCGGTGGTGCAGTGGTTGGGTTTGCGTGCTCTGCTTTGGCGGCCCAGGGTTTGCCAGTTAGGATCCAGGCACAGACCTATGCACCAATTATTAAGCCATGCTGTGGCAGGCATCCCACATATAAAGTAGAGGAAGATGGGCACAGATGTTAGCTCAGGGCCAGTCTTCCTCAGCAAAAAGAGGAGGATTGGTGGTGGATGTTAGCTCAGAGCTAATCTTCCTAAAAAAAATTAGAAATAGAATTACCTTATGATCCAACATTTCCACTTCTAGATATCCACCCAAAATAAATGAATGCAGGATTTCCAAGAGATATTTGTGCACCCATGCTTATAACAGCATTATTCATAATAGCTAAAAAGTCAAAGCAACACAAATGTCCATCAGTGGATGAATGGATAAACAAAATATGGTCTGTCCATACTATAGAATATTATTCAGTCTTAAAAAGGAAGGAAATTCTGACACACGCTACGACATGGATGAACCTAGGGGACATTGTGCGGAGTAAAATAAGACAGTCACAAAAAGACAAATACTGTATGATTCCACTTGTTATGAAGTACCTAGAGTGGTCAAGTTCATAGAGACAGAAAGTAGAACAGTGGTTGTCAGGGGCTGGGGGGAGAGCAGGAGGGGAAGTTAGTGTTTAATGGGGACACAGTTTCAGTTTGGGAAGATGAAAAAAGTTCCGTGGGTGGATGGTAGTGATGGTTGCACAACAGTATGAATGTACTTAATGCCACTGAATGGTACACTGAAAAATGGTTTAAATGGTAAATTTTTGTATTATGTATATTTTACTACAACTTTTAAAATAAATAATTAAAAACACATCAAAAAGCTAAAGGACAAACTAGTTTTGTTTTTTTTTTTGGAGGAAGATTAGCCCTGAGCTAACATCTGCTGCCAATCCTCCTCTTTTTGCTGAGGAAGACTGGCCCTGAGCTAACATCCATGCTCATCTTCCTCTACTTTATATGTGGGACGCCTGCCACAGCATGGCTTGCCATGCGGTGCCATGTCTGCACCCGGGATCCAAACTGGCGAACCCCAGGACACTGAAACAGAATGTGTGCACTTAACCGCTGCGCCACTGGGCCGGCCCCAAAACTAGTTTTCTTAAATTGGTAGCTGCCGGAGTCCAGCTCCAGCAGAGTCCAGGTTCCTGAGGGAGAGACGGAGTCGGCGCAGTGAAGGAGGGGACATGAGACTTGAGTCGGTGCAATCAAGTCTAACTTTACTTGGTTTTCACAGCGTTTATATATCTTTTTTAGCAGGGGATAAATATAGCAGTACAGATGCTCTTGCAGAGTAAACCAAAAAGCAGTCATTGATAAGTACAATCTTACGGGAAGCAGAATTAACTTTTTAAGGGGCAGAGGTTAACTATCTCCTCCTGCACAAGAGTGACTTCAGCAATTAAGAAAAGACTTCTATAATGTTTTGCCAAACACATGCAGGGGAACAATACACTTTTCAACAAGTAACACATGGAGGAACACTCCAATCAACCACAGAGGAAGAGGTACATCCACTCCCAGCGGGGAAACTGGGGGAAGAGCAAAACATCAACCAGAAGGAGGCAGCTGCTTTGTTCCAAATACTCTCTTCAGTACGAACCCCTCATTAGGGAGAAAAGTTCTCCCACTATCTATGTGTGTCAGGGGGAACTTACCCTTTGCGATATCCTGAAGGCTTATGCAGGTGGTCACATTTTTCTCAGTACCAACCCCGCGGGGGGAGCATGCTCTTTTCTCTAAAGCGGCCATCTGGAAAATTACAGCATGAGTAGGAAAATGGGGTATAAGACAAAGGGAAGAAAAACAAGTTTTTAAAGTTCAGCATAGTTTAGGGAAAGGCCGGCTCTTCATATTCTCACAGAGGGGCGCCCTGCACCCCTCGGCTCTTCTTGATCGGCTGGACCCTGTCAAACAGCCGATCAAATGCTGCCTCGGCCTCCGGCAGGTAGCTTTATGTGATTGTTTTTCATAACAGCTTTATTGAGAGAGAATTCACATCCTATAAAATTCACCTTTTCAAGTTTATACTTCTGTGGGTTTTAGTATATTCCCAGAGTTGTACCATGACCACTGTCTAATTTTAGAACATTTTCATCACCCCTGAAAGAAACTCCGCCCTCCTTAGCAGTCATTCTCCATTCCTCTCTCCCCCCAACACCTGGCTATCACGGATCTACTTTCCGTCTCCGTAGATTTACCTATTTTGAACATTTCATATAAATGGAATCACATAATACGTGGTCTTTTGTGTCTGGTTTCTTTCTCTTAGCCTAATGCCTTCAAGGTTCCTCCACGTTGTAACATGTATCTGTGCTTTGTTCCTATTTATGGCCAAATAATGTTCCATTGTATGAATAGACCACACTTTGTGTATCCATTCTTCAGCTAACGGTCATTTGAATTGTTTCCACTTTGGGGCTATTGTGAATAGTGCTGCTGTGAACATCTATGTACAGGTGTTTGTTTGAATACCTGTTTTGAATTCTTTGGGTTATATACCGAGGAGGGGAATTACTGGGCCATATGCTAACTGCTTAACTTTTAGAGGACCTACCACCTCATTTTCCACAGTGGCTGCACCATTTCACATTCCCACCAGCAAAGCAATGTATGGGAGTTTCAGCTTCTCCACATTCTTGCCAATATTTGTTATTTTTTAAAATTATAGCCTTCCGAGTGGGTGTGAAGTGGTATCTCATTGTGGTTTTGATTTGCATATCCCTAATGACTAATTTGTTGAGCATCTGTTGCAAGACTGGTTAATTGTGATTAGTTTTCGGAGTTCTGAAAAAGTTGATTTTAAAATTTTTTGCAAGTGTTCACATTGTTTTTCTAAGGGAGGAAATTTTGGGAGGTCTTTAGTCTACCATTTCAAAAATGCCACTGTCCTTACTGACTTCTTGGTGGATGTCATTGATGAAATTACCGTTATCATCGGGGCTGGCCCCGTGGCCGAGTGGTTAAGTGTGCATGCTCCGCTGCAGGCGGCCCAGTGTTTCGTCGGTTCGAATCCTGGGCGCGGACATGGCACTGCTCGTCAGACCACGCTGAGGCAGCGTCCCACATGCCACAACTAGAGGAACCCACAACGAAGAATACACAACTATGTACCGGGGGGCTTTGGGGAGAAAAAGGAAAAAATAAAATCTTAAAAAAAAAAAAGAAATTACCATTATCATCATGTTTCAGGGTTGTTTCTACAACAGATAGAGTCAAACAGCACAATCAGAAAAGGACTAAACAGGAGTGACGTCAGCATCCTGGCAGAGTGAGTTGTTCCCCTGGTTTCTCTCCTCTAAGTTACAACTAAACAGACATTCATTAACTAACAGAGGATTCCCTACACAGCACAATAGGAAGTCTGAGAGATCCACACAGCCATACAGCTGAAGGTGGGGGGACTGAATCCCCAGGAAGCAGCAGAACTAGGTGAGTGGACCTCTACCCCTCCCCAGCAGCAGTGACCTAGGTTGCAGGTCCTCACACAGCTGCCAACACGACTGTAAGAGGAGGCAGGGGCAGCCTGGCCAGTATGAACACTCTTGGAGTGGTGGCCTGACCTATAGGAATGCCCACCATGTCATGGCAGCCCTGCTCATATGAACACTCCACACTAAGTGGCAAGGCTCAGCTCCAGTGAAGGAGCCCCCACCAAATGCAGCAGCTCAGCAGAACTGCCCATGAACTAAGAGCTGGCCTGCACATGTGAAAGAAAGCACCTCTCCTCTCCTGCCTAGCACACCAGCTCGGCTGGTCCCTTGTGGAGTGCAGCAGTCCCGCACCAGAGTGACCTGCTGGTGGAGCACAGAGGCCTGGCCTGCATGTTCATGACCTGACAAATGGCTGCAGGCAGTGTGCAAATGCAGAGCAGCCCTACCGGCACAACTTCCAGCAGATGGGGCAGGATCAGAAAACACAGGTCCTGCCCTGCCAAGCAGTGGCAGGTAGAATCTATGACCTGATACTACCACAAATGTGCCAGCAAAAGATGAATTCATCAAACACCATGACAAATTACGTTAACACTGCAGAGGAGAAGGAAAATGACAAATCTCCAGAAACCAATCCTGAAGTCAGAAATTTACAATCTAAATGACAGAGAATTCAAAATAGTTGTCATAAAGAAATGCAACGATTTACAAGAAAACTCAGACAGTTCAATGAGCTCAGGAATAAAATTAATTAATCTCTTCACCAAATAGATCGAAACTCTAAAAAAAAACCCAAACAAATTCTTGATATGAAGAACACAATTAATGAAATAAAAAATAATCTAGAATCCATAAAAACAGAGCTGACATTATAGAGGACAGAATTAGTGATTTAGAGGATAGAACTATAGAAATACTTCAGGTGGAGGAAGAGAGAGAACTAAGATTTTTTTAAAAATGAAGAAATTCTTTGAGAAATATCTGACTCAATTAGGAAAAGAAACATAAAGATTATAGGTATTCCAGAGGGAGAAAGGAGCAGAGAGCTTGTTCAGAGAAATTATAGCTGAGAACTTCCCAAACTTGGGGAATGAATTGGAGTTCTATATGAAGCGTCTAGAACTCCTAATTACATCAGTGCAAAAAGACCTTCTCCAAAGCATATTCTATTAAGACTGCAAAAAGTCAATGACAAAGAAAAAATATTAAGGGCAGCAAGGCAGAAGAAAATAACCTACAAAGGAACCCCTATAAGGCTTTCAGCAGATTTCTCAGCAGAAACCTTACAGGCTAGGAAAGAAAGGAAGGATATATTCAAAATACTGAAAGACAAAAACTTTCAGCCAAGAATACTGTATCCAGCCAAACTTTCCTTCAGATACAATGAAGAAATAAAAGCTTTCCCTGATAAACAAAAGTTGAGGGAGTTCATCACCACTAGGCCTGCCTTACAAGAAACATTGAAAGGAGCCCTCCCATCTGAAACTAAAAAGTAAAGGTTTACAAAACTTTGAGCAAGGAGATAAATAGACAGGTAGAATCAGAAAATTGCAGCTCTATATCAGACTAGGTTAGTAAACACTTAATTATGACGTAAAAGACAGAGGAAAGGAAAGCATAAAAAATAATTGTAAACACTTCAATTTAGTCACAAACTCACCATACAGAAAAGAACAACTTGTGACAACAATAACTAAGAAGGGGCATAGGCCGGGGATGGAACCTGCTTAGGCTAATGGAGGTAAGAGGCTATCAGAAAAAGGACTATCTCATCTATGAGATCTTTTATACAAACCTCATGGTAACCACTAAACAAAAAATCAGAGCAGAGCCACAAATCATAACTAAAGAGAAAACCGAGAAAATTGTCACAGGAAACCAACAAACTGAAATGGCAGTCAGAAATACAAGGGAAAAGAAACAATGGAAATATAGAACAACTGTTCTACCAAACATTCAAAGAAGATTTAGTAGCTATCTTTCTCAAACTATTCCAAAAAATTGAAGAAGGTGGAATGCTTCTTAACTCATTCTATGAGGCCAACATTACACTGATCCTGAAACCAGACAAGGACACCACAAAGAAAGAAAATTACAGGCTTATCACTGATGAACCTGGATGCAAAAACCCTCAAAAAAATATTGGCAAACTGAATATACCAATACATTAAAAGGATCATACACCATGGTCACATGGATGATTCAACATCCACAAATCAATCAATGTGATACACCATGTTAACAAAATGAGGAGTAAAAACCACATGATCATCTAAGAGATGCAGAGAAAGCATTTGACAAGATGCAACATCCATTTATGATAAAAACTCTTAACAAAATGAGTATAGAAAGAAAGTGATGATGGCCATATATGACATAAAAAAGGCCATACATGACAAACCCACAGCCAAAATCATACTTAATGGTGAAAAACTGAAAGCCATCCCTCTGAGAACAGGAACAAGGCAAGGGTGCCCACTCTCGCCACTCCTATTCAACATAGTACTGGAGTTTTTGGCCAGAGCAATTAGGCAAGAAAAAGAAACAAAAGGTATAGATATTGGAAAAACTCTTGCTGTTTGCGGATGAAATGATTCTATATAT
This sequence comes from Equus przewalskii, assembly GCF_037783145.1. Lineage (NCBI taxonomy): Eukaryota > Metazoa > Chordata > Mammalia > Perissodactyla > Equidae > Equus > Equus przewalskii. The sequence continues at coordinate 26,650,874 of NC_091841.1, forward strand.
AGAAAACCTTAAAGAATCCACCAGAAAACTACTAGAAATAGTCAACAACAACAGCAAAGCTGCAGGGTACAAAATCAGCCTACAAAAATCAATCGCATTTCTATACACTAAGAACAAACTAGCAGAAAGAGAAGTCAAGAATACAATCCCATGTACAATTGCAACAAAAAGAATAAAGCATCTAGGAATGAACTTAACCAAGGCAGTGAAGGACCTACACACTGAAAACTGTAAGACATTATCGAAAGAAACTGAAGAAGACATATAAAGAAATGGAAAGATATTCTAGGCTCATGGATTGGAAGAATAAACATAGTTAACATGTCCACATTACCTAAAGCAATCTACAGATTCAGTGCAATCCCCATCAGAATCCCAATGCCATTCTTTATGGAACTAGAACAAAGAATCTTAAAATTTATATGGAGCAACAAAAGACTCCGAAGCCAAAACAATCCTGAGAAAAAAGAACAAAGATGGAGGCATCACAACTCCTGACTTCCAAATATACTACAAAGCTTTGATCACAAAGTAGAAATCAAAACAGCACGGTACTGGCACAAAAATAGGCACACAGATCAATGGAACAGAATTGAAAGCCCAGAAATATAACCACACATTTATGGACAGTTGGTCTTCGACAAAAGAGCAAAGCACATAAAATGGAGAAAGGAAAGTCTCTTCAATTAATGGTGTTGGGAAACTGGACAGCCATATGCGAAAGAATAAAAGTAGACCATTATCTTACACCATGCACAAAAATTAACTCAAAATGGATTAAAGACTTGAATGTAAGACCTGAAACCATAAAACTAGAAGAAAACACAGGCAGTACACTCTTTGACATTGATCTTAGCAGCATCTTTTTGAACATTGTGTCTCCTCAGGCAAGGGAAACAAAAGAAAAAATAAACAGGACTACATCAGACTAAAAGCTTCTGGAAGGCAAAGGAAACCATGAACAAAACGAAGAGACAACCCACCAACTGGGAGAAAATATTGCAAATCATATATCTGACAAGGGGTTAATTTCTAAAATATACAAAGAATTCATACAACTCAACAACAGAAAAACAAACAACCCGATCAAAAAATGGGCAGAGGATATGAACAGACATTTTCCAAAGAAGATATACAGATGGCCAACAGGCACATGAAAAGATGTTCAACATCACTAATTATTAGGGAAATGCAAATCAAAACTACAATGAGATATCACCTCACACCTGTCAGAATGGCTATAATTAACAAGACGAGAAATAGTAAGTGTTGGAGAGGATGTGGAGAGAAGGGAATCCTCACACAGAGCTGGTGGGAATGCAAACTGGTGCAGCCACCATGGAAAACAGTATGGAGACTTCTCAAAAAATTAAAAATAGAAATACTATACGATCCAGCTATCCCATTATTAGTTATTTATCCAAAGAACATGAAATCAACAATTCAAAGAGACTCATGCACCCCTATGTTCATTGCAGCATTACTCACAATAGCCAAGATGTGGAAGCAACCCAAATGCCCATCCACTGATGAATGGATACAGAAGATGTGGTGTATGTATACGATGGAATACTACTCAGCCATAAAAAAAGACAAAATCATCCCATTTGCAACAACATGGAGGGAACTTGATGGTATTGTGTTAAGTGAAATAAGCCAGCCAGAAAAAGACAAACACTGTATGATTTCACTCATACGTGGAAGATAAACAAACACGTGGATAAAGAGAACGAATTAGTGGTACCAGAGGGGAAGGGGGTGGGAGGGTGAGAAAAAGGGGTAAAGGGGCACATGCATATGGTGACAGATAAAAACTAGACTGTTGGCGATGAGCATGCTGCAGTCTATACAGAAACTGATATAGAATAATGTACACCTGAAATTACACCATGTTATAAACCAATATGACCTCCATAAAATAATTTAAAAAAAAAGAAAAAAACTAAGTACACTTTAGGTCTCATCAGCTTGTAGATTCTATAATTCTTGCATCTTAATGTTCCACGTCCTGTCTCCTTGTCGGTACGAGCTTCTGGAAGCAGGAACGGGCAGGACCATGTGCGGTCTCCCCCGTGGTTCCCAGCACTGTGCTTTGCCTGCCCTAGAACACTTAATGGAACCACCTTTTGACATCATTTGGGTTTTTACAAATATTTTAAAGTTGTCTGGGGTCACAGTGTTCCGAATCTAGACTGTAGATTCAGTCTGTGCTGTCCCGTGTGGTTACTATTGGCCACATGAGGCTACTGAGATTAAAATTGAAATTGATAGGAAACTTAAAACTCAGTTCCTCAGTTTCACTAGCCAATTCCCAGTGCTCAGTAGCCGCATGTGGCAGCGGCTACTGTATCGGGCAGCACAGACCGAGAACACGTCCACCATCGCCCGGCTCTAGATACTTCCTGTCCGGACGACTCAGACACGCGGTCATCGCTGTTGGGATGTTAGAGTCCAGCTACTGAAGAGGCTCTGGGCGTAAAGGCTCCTTCACTCGCGAGGGCCACCTCTCCTAATGAGTCGTAATTACTTTGAATGAATAAGGCAATGTATGAAGAATATGACTTTTCTGGGTGATTTCCTACTCCTTCTAGATGGAAGTTTCCAGAGCAGTTTTGCGCAAGAGAGGATGACTATGCAAAAAAAAAAAAAAAAAAAAGTCTTAAATAATGTTACCATTGTTATCTCTTTAGGGCAGACTTTCATTGGCTCCCAGGCCCCAGGGCCACTTCTCTCTTTAACAAGCACTCACTCAAGGGTTCCCAAGGTCAGTGGTCATATAATCCTAACCCCGACCTGGAGAGGGAACCCAGCCAGGTTCTCTGGTTCCCCAGCTAAGGCTGTTCCCAGCGCGCCCTCCCCTCTCACTGGCCAGCAGGAGGACTCAGAAGGATTTGGCGAGGATTATAAAACAGACACATTGTGCAGAAATGGAGCAGCTGAGAAGCCCAAGGCAAGAGAGGGGCCGCCAGCCCCCATGGTCCTGGCCCCGTGCTGGCTTCAAGCAAAAGGACCCTCTGGCGTTAGCCGGGAATGACTGAACGCAGCCGACTTCACAGGTGCGCGACCTGTGCAACTGCACAGGACCTCACACTCAAAAGGGCCCCACATTTGGTTTAACGCTCTGCTGCTGCCACCTTGAAATTCTTAATCATTTTTGAACAAGGAGGCCCGTATTGTCATTGTGCACTGGGCCAAGCCTTTTCCATGGAAGGTGTTAACCTGTGAGCAAAAGATGGAAGAGACGAGAAGGGACACAGAAAGAAGCTGAGGGAGGAGAGTGAGGAGCTGGACAACAGCCACGGAGAACCGGGGGACCGGTCAGGTGAGCCACAGAGCCACCTTAGGGGCCCCCGGAGCTCAGGCATTTAAGTGGTAAATGCTCGCTTGTTGCAGAAACACGACCGTCCAGAGAAACTCTGATGACACATAACAAAGGTTTCTGTGTTCTAACTCTGTTTTACCATAATATTGACAGTTTATTCTCTCCCCAAACTTCTGCCTGACTTTATGTCAACGTGCACAGACTAAGAACTGATAGATTGCTTAATGTCCATTTGAAGCAAAAATTTCAATGTTTGAAAGTAAAGTCAATCTTCAAACTCGTAATGATAATTTTTCATTCAATATGCCGAACAAGATCCTGTTATTTATCAGCCAGCCAGACTACTGCAATACATATTTGATGTTTAAAAAGCAACAAAGTGACTTTAGAACATAAAGGGATCTTAAATATTACACACAAAAGTAGAAACAGCTAAATTTCCTTTTATCTGAAAAAGGCTCCAAACGTTCTAGGTTTTTGGTTTTTTTCCTGATTAGGAAAGGAGATATAACAAATAAACTAAAGACATTAGTCAAAAGAAAAGAAGATAAAGAATCATGAAAGAACAGAATTTCAGAGTCAGCCTGATAATTATGAAAAATAGGATGTCAGGTGGCCGGCCCCATGGCTGAGCGGTTAAGTTTGCGCACTCTGCTTCACTGGCCCAGGGTTTTGCTGGTTCGGATCCTGGGTGTGGACATGGCACCACTCATCAGGCCATGCTGAGGAGGCGTCCCACATGCCACAACTAGAAAGACCCACAACTAAAAGTACACAACTATGTACCCGGGGGCTTTGGGTAGAAAAAGGAAAAATAAAATCTTTAAAAAAAAAAACCAGAAAAATAGGATGTCAGTAAGCTCATTGTAGCTCCTAAAACGTGTTAAATATCTGTTGACTGTTTACTAAAAGTAAACAGTAGACCAACTGTTCTATCGTTCAAAAGTAAACACCTGTAGACCATCCACAGCTTTAATCCCGCATAAACGGAGCCCTTTGCTAGCTACCTGCTTGCATTCAACGTATTTGCTCTGTTCAGGAATAAAAATCAGCTAATTCTAAAAAATTCTTGATAGCGCGGTCCTCCAGCCTGCCATACACCCCAGCTCATCTTCCTGAAAGTGTACCCTGTTCCCAGAACCAGTCGGCAGAAGTTGGGGGTGTATTAAACCCGCCCCCGGGGCCAGCCCAAGAGAGGCGGAGGGGCTGAGCCAACTGCACACGTGCCGGGGTCTCGGGGGACAGCCCCTCCTCGGGGCCAGGCCCACCCACTCGCCAGCCTCGAGGGAGGGGCGGGGAGCTGCTGCTCTGCTGTAATAAATGGGGGCAAGGGGGTCGGGGGGCAGGGGGGACAGAGTGGACACGAGTTGCCTTGGATCACCCTTCAGTGCGTGTTTGCTAGAAAAGCGAGTTCATCTGGCACATTCGCGTGACCCTTGGAGCCCCAACAGGACTCCCTTGATGTCACCTGTAAGGAAAAGATAAACAGCCAATACCAGGGGCCCAGCTCAGTCCCACTCCGGTTCTGGAAGGACAGTGAACATCACCCCCTAAGAAGAATATCCAGGTTGTAAGAATCGTCCACCTTGAGAGCAGGGCTGGGAAAGTGAGGGGAAGAAAGCTTGATGGCATTTCTGCCTTTTCCCTTTTGCCCACAATACTCCCTGAGTAAACGTCTCCTCCTCTTCCTAAATCCCTATGGTAGAGAGTGCTTCATTCATTTAAAGCGTACAAATAGAATGACCATAAATCCTGGCCACCTAGCCCACACACCACCCTTGAGTAAAACTTGGAAAAGGTACCCCCTCCAGGCAGATGCTGGGCACCTGGTTTGGTGGGTGAACAGTGCCTTTGTGCAAGTTAGAAAGAGTCCCACCCCCACTCCTGGGGAGAAACAGCTTCACAGCAGGAGGCACGGCTTGGCCAGCATCCCATGGATTTCAGCACCTCATCTCCACCCATTTGGCCAGGCATCCTTGCTCAGTGAGCAGCCTGCGCAACTGCACCTGGAGGTTCTGCTTAATCACTAAACATTAAGCCGTTCTACAATAGGGGGAAAGCAATTTGGCTGGCTTAACTCAAATCCTGGGAAACGTACTGATAATTCTTAAAACCTCACAGTGATAATTACTTTTAAAAAAAAAAAGGAGACGTTAACTTAAGAGAATCTCAGGAAAATTTCAGGTTATATAAAGTGAAAAAAAAATTTAGACAAGACCCAGAAAGATATATGGGCAAAGGCACAACAGAAGGATAGACGATGTGGTCTCTAGAATCGGCTAGAGGTGAGTTCAGACTCTGGCTGCGTGATCTTGGATAAGTCCTTAGCCTCAGTTTCCCCATGTGGAAAATGGAGGTGATAATGTGTACCTCACAGGGCTATTCTGAAGATTAAAGGAAGTAACACTCTCTCAGCTGATACTGAGCACTTCTTATGCACCAGGCACCGAAACACAACTGTGAATATACAGTTCTGTCTGTGTGTGTCTAGTGTGAGGTCAAAAATTATATAAAATTTCCTTTAGGGGGCTGGCCCGGTGGCGCAAAGGTTAAGTTGGCACCTTCTGCTTCTCGGCGGCCCAGGGTTCGCCAGTTAGGATCCCGGGTGTGGACATGGCACTGCTTGACAAGCCATGCTGTGGTAGGCGTCCCACGTATAAAGTAGAGGAAGATGGGTGTGAATGTTAGCTCAGGGCCAGTCTTCCTCAGCAAAAAGAGGAGGATTGGCAGCCGATGTCAGCTCAGGGCTAATCTTCCTCAAAAAAATAAAAAAATTTCCTTTAGGATAGAGTTCTGAGAGGGTATGATGGAGGGTAAGTGACCTGGTCAGGTGGGTTGGGGATAGTGTCTCATGGGTCTATGACCTAAAGACAGAGTGGGTGCTACCAGGCAATGAGAGGGGCAAAGAGAGACCCAAGCAGAGGGAAAAGCATGTGCAAAGGTCCTGTGGGAGGAGGAAGCTTGGCTTGTTCATGGAAGCAAGGCCACTGGAGCTGCATCACAGAAATCAACGGGAAGAGTAATACCAGAGAAGGCTGGCGGGAGGTAGCTGGGGACAGACTGGGCAGAGTCTTGAGGCCTCGATAAGGATGTGGGTCTTCATCCTATGAGCAATGGGAAGTGAAGGACGGGTCTTATGCAAGATGGGGAGAGAGGGGAGAGGAGGCACGTGTGGCAGGATTACTTCGCTTTTTTAGAGGATCTCTCCGTCTATGGAGTAGAAAATCAATTGGAAGGGAGCCAGAGTGGTGTGGGGACCAATTGGTAGGTCATTCCAGCCATCCAGGCAAGATAGGATGGTAGCCTGACTAGGATGGTGGCGATGGAGAGAGGAAAAGGGCTTTCACTGGGGAGGGAAGAGGGAAATAAACTGGATGAGTAATGTGGCGTGTGGGGCTGGGAGCTTTGTCCAGGTGACTCCCAGACTTCTGATGTGTGGACCTAGGTGGACACTGGTGTCATTCGCTGGGACAGGCAATGCCAAAAGAGGCCCAGGTCAAAGGGGAAGACCATAACTGGGTTTAGGGGACGCTGACTTTGAGATGATTGCTCTCCAAAGCGGTCACCAAGAAAGCAGCTGTGGCTGCACCTCTGGCCTCAGAGGAAAGGTCTGCGCTGGTGGTGAAAATCCCTGAGTTATAACCAACAGGACCTCAACAAAATAAATAAATGAATAAACTCATGAGTGCTCCGTGCAGAGGGGGCACCCGAAGCCACAGCTGTGGACCGGGCCGCCTCTGCCCCACTTGGATCGTTGGTGAACTTAAAAAATCCTATACCTGCTTGTGTATTCTTGTCCTATATTCAAAGCACCAAAGAAATATTTTAAACTTCTTATTCTGCTCCTAAAGATTTTCAATCTCTGGAAGTATGGCAAGAAGTCCTCTGGGGGTAAAGGGACACGTATGTATGGTGACGGATAAAAACTAGATTGTGGGTGGTGAGCATGATGCAGGTGCTACAGAAACTGAGATATAATAAGGTACACCTGAAATTACACAACGCTATAAGCCAATATGACCTCAATAAAATAATTAAAAAAAAAAAAAAGAAGTCATCCAGCCATGGAGGACGTGAGTTCAAGAGAAATCTCTGGAAAGTCGAATGTCCTAATTTCACACGTCACACCTGGTCTCTTTCACCACATTCTATTCTCTAAAAACGAGTCACTAAGTCCAGGCCATGCACGATAGGAGAGGTATCAAAGAATTTGTGATGTGGACATGTTTTAAACCTCTATGCTGAAATTACGCAGTGGAATTCTTGCACGTCAAACAGCTCCCTCCTCTGGGGTTCTCCGTGGCCTTCCACATCCAGGGCGAGTGGACGTGGCACCCATGTCCACGATTCCCCCAGCTCTTCAATAACTACCTGTTGTTAACCCAGGGCTTTCAGTTCATCCTTTTCAGAACAAAAAAGGTGAGATTTGGGGGGCTGGCCCCGTGGCCGAGTGGTTAAGTTCACATGCTCCACTGCAGGCGGCCCAGTGTTTCGTTGGTTCGAATCCTGGGCGCGGACATGGCACTGCTCATCAGACCATGCTGAGGCAGCGTCCCACATGCCACAACTAGAAGAACCCACAACAAAGAATACACAACTATGTGCCGGGGGGCTTTGGGGAGAAAAAGGAAAAAAAAAAAAAAAAAAAAGGTGAGATTTGAGTTGGGAACCAACTCAATAAAGGCCTGGCTGTTTCCGCTGGTTCTCCGTGGGCTCCTGCACCTTCCTCCTCGGGTCTGGGCCTCAGCTCTGCACATCTGCAAACACTACACCATTATGTCCTCAGGGATGGCCAGGCTCTGGGACAGTGGTCACATGGCCACACTTGGTTGCAAGGGAGGCTGGGAGATGCGGTCTTGATTCTGGGCAACCATGGGTACAGCTAAAAGGCAGGAGTGTCTTTGTATAAAAGAGAAATATGGAGGGAGGGGCCAGCCCGGTTGCACAGCAGTTAGGTTCGCGAGTTCGGCTTCGGTGGCCCCGGGTTCACCGGTTTGCATCCTGGGTGTGGACCTGCGCGCTGCTTGTCGGGCCATGCTGTGGCAGGCGTCCCACACATAGAGGGGAGGAGGGTGGCTGCGGGTGTTAGCTCAGGGCCAGTCTTCCTCAGCAGGAAGAGGAGGATTGGTGGCAGATGTTAGCTTAGGGTTAATCTTCCAAAAAAATTAAAAAATAAACAAACAAAAGAGAAATATGGAGATGGGGCATCCAGCGGTTCCCACGTCAGAGTTCTGTCTCCTGCCTGCCCCCTTCACAGTAAGGATCATTTCTGTTTATCAAGGGCGTTCTCGGTGCCAAGCACCGTTTGAGGGTTTGACTTGCATTGTCACACAATGTTCACAAGCCTGTTACCATGACAGAGCAGTAAACTGAGACGCAGAAATATCGGCAGATTTTCCCAGCCCACCCAACAGGACCAGACAGAGCAGCATTTGGTCCCTCAGCTAATTCCACATTTAAACAGTGACCCAGAGCATCGTCGTCCATTGGAACCATCAGGCGAGTCATAAATGTGATTTCAAGTTTTCCAGCGGCCACATTTAAAAAAGTAAAGAGAAATTCATTTAAAATATACATTACAATAAAATATAACATATCTTATTGAACCTAACAGATTCAAAATATTATCATTTCAACATGTAATCGATAGAAAACATTATTCATGAGATGTTTTACATTCTTTTATTGGTCTCTACCCAACACGCCTGGAATGTGTCAGCTCATTTCATTTTTACAGCCACCCTGGGCTCCAGCAGTCCTTCCACACGGGTTTATGCCCATTTGATAAGCAAGGAAACTGCAGTGCAAAGGTCAGGTAATCTGTCCAAGGCCTACGGAGGCCGAATGTGCACCCAGTGGAGGCCGCGTTCTCTATTGACTGCGGGGCCCTAAGCATGTCCCTCCAGCTCCAGCTCCTTCTTTCTTTTGTTCAGTCAACAAGCATCTTCCGAGCGCCTGCCGTGTGCCAGGAAATAAGAACAGACGTGTTATCTGCCCCCGGAGCTTACAGAGAATGACAGGAAGAAATGTGAAATTAAAGCTGTGATAAGGGCCGTGAAGGAGAGCCCCTGGGGGTCAGGGAAGGCGGCGCTGAGATGAAAGATGAAGGAGGAGCTGGAGTCAGCTCCCCGAAGGTGGGGGGAGGGGTGCAAGAGCATGCTGGGGGGGGCGTGCAAGAGCATGCGGGGGGGGGGTGTGTGCAAGAGCATTCGGGGGGGGTGCAAGAGCATGCTGGGGGGGCGTGCAAGAGCATGCTGGGGGGGCGTGCAAGAGCATGCCGGGCGGGGCCCCAGTGGGGACAGGAGCCGCGTGGCAGGTGGACCGGTGTGGCCGGACAACAAAGGCTGGGCCTGGGGGTCAGGTCGAGAGGCTGGATGTGTATCCTGAAAGTGACAGGAGCCCACCGAAAGCGTTCCAGGCAGGGGGTGGGGCTGACACGCTCACCTCGGAATTTCAAACCGGTCACGAGATGGCGAGGGGAGGTGGGCAGCAGCGCGGCCACGCGGGGCCGCCTGAGCAGCGAGGAGGCAGCAGCACGGCGCCGCCCGGGAGGGCGCAGGGGGTCCCCGCCGCTGTCATCGCGCCTGGCGCGCGCCGGGTTCACGGTCCTGGAACCCACCCTCCGTCCCCATCTCTCCGCCACAGGTCCAGCCCAGAGCCTCGGACACGACAGTAACTCAATAAACAGTAGGTAACTGGTTCAAGGGTCATAGCTATGTTTATTAAAACCTTGCCTCCCCCCAATCCAGAAAGCCTGAGTTTCCCACGGCGTGTGTGGAATCTGGGAAGGAGAGACGAGAGTTTGCACAGCAACCCCGAAGCTCAGGCCCTGGGACTGCGCCGCACTGCCGCCACCTGGTGGCAGCGTGCCTACAGTGCTGAGCAGTGCCCCCAGGCAACGTTAGTGCCAAAATAGATCACACTAATTAACTGTACACTTAAAAATGGTTAAAATGGTCAATTTTGTTACATGTTTTTACCACAATAAAAATAATTAATAAGGGGCTGGCCCCGTGGCCGAGTGGTTAAGTTCCAGCACTCCCCTTCCAGCCCAGGGTTTGGCCGGTTCAGATCCTGGGCATGGACATGGCACTGCTCATCAGGCCACGCTGAGGTGGCATCCCACATGCCACAACTAGAAGGACCTACAGCTACAATACACAACTGTATACTGGGGAGATTTGGGGAGAAAAGGCAGAAAAAAGAAAAAGTTTGGCAACAGTTGTTAGCTCAGGTGCGGATCTTTAACAAATAAATAAACAAATAAAAATAAATAATGAAAGGGTTGGGGCCGGCCCGGTTGCACAGTGGCTAGGTTGACGTGCTCCGGTTTGGCAGCCTGGGGTTCAGAGGTTCGGATCCTGGGCTCCACATACACACTGCTCATTCAAGCCATCCTGTGGGGGAGTCCCACGTACAAAATAGAGGAAGATTGGCACAGGTGTTAGCTCCAAGACAATCTTCCTCAAGCAAAAAGAGGAGGATTGGCAACAGATGTTAGCTCAGGGCCAATCTTCCTCACCAAAAAATAAATAAACAAACGTAAGTAAAAAATAAAACTGTAAAATAAATTAAATTAAAAGCATAAAATAAGTCCTTTCTCATTTGACTTAGGATATAAGCCTGCTTATCATGGGATTATGTTGTAGCACTCTCAAATTTTACTCATCACTAATACAAATTACATTATTATATGACAGTTCAAGGTATTTCTGTCCTATCTCTACACTTCCTTCAAGCTCTTTAAAATTTCTCTTTGGCATCCTTGGGGTGAGTGTGTGTATGTGCACAATTACATACTATTATATATATATTATTAACTATGTTATATACTACATAAAATAGTGTATATAGATATACTTTTTTTTTGCTGAGGAAGATTGGCCCTGAGCTAACATCCATGCCAGTCTCCCTCTATTTTGTACGTGGGACGCCACCACAGCATGGCTTGATGAGCAGTGTGTAGATCTGCCCCTGGGATCCGAACCAGCAAACCCCAGGGCCAGCAAAGTGGAACATTAGAACTTAACCACTATGCCACCGGGCCAGCCCCCAAAATAGCATATATTTATATATACTGCTGCTATTTGATTCAATTCTCTTCATTCTCTCTTTATTAAATTTGCAGTTTTCAAACTCATGAGTTCTCAGCACCAGTTCCATCTGATTTCCACTTTGTGTCTGCTCCTGCTGGGGTACAGAACACATGTGACCTGTCCACCCCGTGTGTGCCCACACCAGGGTGCAATGGCCCTGCCTTAACCCTTCCTATCATTTCTAACAAACATGAGGTCTAAGAGGTCCCCATTTGCAATCAAAGTCCAGGAAACAAGTGACAGGAGCAGGTTTTCCATCTCCCCTCATTGTTCCCTGGGAGCTCCCCAAAATCGTTTCCTTAGGCCTCCCACAACTGCAATAAATATAAAAGAACTGGTCTGTGTGACCTCCAGCAAATCACCTAAACTCTCTGAGTTTCTGGAATCAGTAAAGTGGGATTAACAATGTCTTTCTCGCAGGAAGGTGCTAAAAACAAAATGACCAAGTATAGTAGAAACATTGGAAGTTGTAAAGCACTATGCAAATGTTGTATTCCTAGTTCAGATGGTGGGGTTTTCTGGGGGGAGGGGTGTTTGTTTATTTGGTTGGCTACAATTAAAACATGGACTTGGGGTGCAGACCTGGGCTGGACAGGGTCTGCCTCTGCCGTTCAGCAGAGGACTCTCCCCAGACACAGCACTGCCCTCTCCGAGGGTCCGTATTCACATGTGGGAAATACAGGTACCACCACCAATAACTCACGGATTGTGCCATCATGACATGACATGGCAAAAGGCAAAAAGGTGTCCCAGAGCAGGTGCTGGTCTGGAAGCCTCCGCAGGGAGGGGCCCCTTGGACCAGGAGCTGGCCCTCCCTCCACCCTAGGCAGCCTGAGGTTTGGGGAGAAGAGCACGTCACTACACAGGACATTACTCGCATTTTATTCCCTGACCAAAGTGTTCCTTTGAGATGACAAGTCGCACGAAAAAATAATGACAAACCCTCCCCAGCCCAGCCCTTCAGGATAATAAGGTTTATTCCTGGCTTAAGAGGAATTATATTAATTATATAGAATCTCATTAAAGAAAAATAATGAACATCTATATTGGACTACATTGCTTACAAAACACAGCCACATGACCTTTTTTTACAGAAACAAGTGGCTGGTGGAATGTGGCCTAAGGTCTATGATCTAGAAAGACCTTCTGCAACTTGGTAAGAAAAGCAAAAGGTGTAAACACACAAGTTGCACAAGAAGAAATCCAAATGGTCACTAAGCATTTGTAACAGGATGTGGAATGAGATCGTTCCTGTCATCTGAGTACAATATATGACAAATAATCCCACATGCTAGAGAGAGGGTCTTGACATGCTCTTGAAGTCTTTCTAGAAGAGACCAGAACAAGCCCTTTGACTATCAACCCCCATCACCCACCTCCGGACAATAACTGACAACTCATAATTCAGAAAAAGATCGAAAGAGGGAGGACGGTCAGTGTCAAGCCAACCCTACTCGACAGCCAGAACACAGGATTTTTTTTTAACTCTCTCTCCTCTATACAACTATTTCTAGTAATTACCATGAAATGAAAACCATATCCAATATTGAAGGCGTTACACCTTCCAAAATAGATTATGCCATTGCTTCAATAACTTCCTCTTTTGCTTTTTATTTTTGTTCGTTGTGCTCCATTGGAGCAAGGTCTTTTTGTCTTGGGACAATGCCCTCTTCATACGACTTTAGGCACTGCTGCAAAGGAATTTTCCGGATGTAATTATAGTCCCAAATCAGTTGACCTTAAGAAAGGGACATTATCTGGATGGGCCTGACCTAATAACACGACCTCTTTAAAAGTAGTTTCTCTGGTTGACAAAAGAAACCTCTAGAAAGGAATGCAGCTTGGCCAACATCTTGATTTCAGCCTTGCTGCGCGGACAACAGACAAGCCATGCCCAGATTTCTGAACTACAGAACCATGGGCTAACAAATGGGCGTTGTTTTAAGCCACTAAGTCTGTGACAGATTATTACATAGCAATAGAAAACTAATACACCCTTTATTGCCTGTCCCCAGGTGGACCACTCCCATCCTCCGCCCTTGGTATCCACCAGTAAGAGGCCTTGGGGAGAGTGAGGTGGTGTTCCCTCCCCATCCTGCCCCTCATTGTGGTTAATAAGCAAACTACGCCCTACTCCACCCTGCCTGATTGACGCCAAGACACGGGTGCTCCCCTTCCGCCTCACCCCTGTCCCTCATTGCACGCCCTCAGGTGTCTCCTAGAAGTCTCTGGCCTCTTTGGTGCAGTCTTGAGAATCACCCTTTGGTAAATATCCACACTCTCCTTAATCAGTCCCTACCTTTGGATGTTCAGTTTCCTTTTTTTTTTTTAATTGTATGGTATTTTTAAATTGTAAATAAGACCACAAAGAGTATCTCTGTTCATAAAATTTTGTCTGGATTTTAACGGCTAGTTTTCTTAGGATAAGAAATGCTGAGTCAAGGAGGATGAACATTTTGAAGCTCCTGATATATACTGCCCGTCTGTTTTCCAGAAAGACTACCAGTCTATCCTCACATTAGTGGAGTATGATGCCTAAGGGCATCTGATGTATTATGAGCCAGTGGAGATTTTGACTCAAAGAATTGGGAGATATTCCAGGGGGAAGTCTCTCCCCCTTAGTGACCCTTCTTCATTCCTAAGCTTCCAGTCGCCCACTGGGATCCTCTACGTGGAAACCTCAAAGGTACATAAACCAAACACGTCCAAAACGAAGTCATTTGTCACCTCTTCACCCTTTTCCCACCAAAATGACCCAGATCCAGAAAATAGACCTATCACTGTGGCTGGGAGCAAGGCAATAACCTTGACAACCGTGACAGCCAGATTCCCTAACCAAGCCACCCTTTTAAGACGAATCGAGGGCACGCCGAGCGCAGAGATCACGAGGGGGACAAAGAAGGGACGACACGCTCTTCCCCTCGCGCGTTGAGCACAGAACGTTCGGGACGTTCGCGGGCGTGTACAGGACAGCGCCTGCGCCCCCAGGCACACGACCGAAGGACGACGAACGTGCGTCACGGAGCTTCGCCTGGCAGGCGGTACCTGCAAAACAGGCGGTGCACAAACGCGATTTCGGCACGCGCAGCCACGGACGCCGCGCGCCCCAACGCTGTTTTCGCGCCCTGCGGGAGACAACTGCGCAGCCGCAAGCAGACTGCTAGGCGCAGGCGCGGGAGCGGGCGTGTCAGCGTTTGTGCGCACGCGCCCTCAGACGCGCGTGCGCGCGCGGAGTCGGAAACCCTGAGAAGGAAGCGGAGGGGAAGGGGTGGGCTTAAACCCGCGTCTCGCGCATGCGCGCGCTGCGCAAACCATTTGGCGGGTTTTTCTTTGCTGATCTATTCTGTTCCCGTCATTGAGATGCTCAGCGGTAGCTTTTAGGAACCAGGACGTTCTACCAGGGGAGCGACTTCCCGAGATTTCTGCTCCCGTCCTTCGGGCGTTTGGGGGCTTCCCCCACACTAAAAAAAAAAAGTGTTTCTCCGTGACTGACGGCTGGGCCTTCTGGCCGCTTGAGGTCTTGGGCCATTTGGTCACCTTCTGTCTTGGTCCCCCGGAGGGTGCAAAGATCAGAGGGACCTCGTCGTGCTCATCGATCTCCACTCCCGTGATTTCTTGGACTTGGGTCGGAGCTGGCTGGGCCCGGCCCCCAACTGGGTCGCCATGGCCGTGTCGGCCCAGCGCCTGCTGGAGGAATTGCAGATCTTCGGCCAGGACTGCGAGGAGGAGCTCATCGAGAAATGTGAGTCCCTCGCCCCCTCCCGGACCCCAGCCCGGGTCCACGCTCTCGCTCCGTGTTCCCAGCGCCTAGAACCCAGAGGGGAGCGCTTCCACCTTTCACCTCCCCTAGGTCGGACTCGGTGTGTGCGAGATGAGCGGTCAAACTGGGTTTTGGGATTAGGGATGTGGGGGCTTTGAATGCTCACGGGGTGCTGCTTGGATCCCAAGTCAAAGATAAGAAGACGAGGGACGATTTGAAGTCAACGCAGTTCCAGAAAAGGTGGGATTCGGACGTGCCAGGTTCACAACAGACCTGGCGGCATCTCCAGAGTTGGGAAATTAAGCCTCATAACAGAGCAAGAGATGTTGGGATTTTGAAATGGAGCTTTTTACTCCTGCTCCTCGCTTTGCAGCCTGTCCCTAAACTTCTGCTAATCCATCGCTTCTTATCAGAGCTGTGGGTGGTCTGTGCAAATAGGAGGCCCTTGGGGTGGGTTCCTAAAATTGAATTTCAGCTTTGGAAGGAACTTTAGGGAGCTTGTGAGCTGTTTACAGATGGAGAAACACACAAGGACATAAGAGGCTGAGCTGGTCTGTGAACCCACATCTCCTGTCCCGGAGTCCAGTCCTATTAGTCAGGCTCTGGGGCAGCGTAAGGAGTTGTTGGAAGCAAAGTCCTGGGAGACGTGGAACTTCTCAGCTTTAGAATCAGGATAAATGTGCACCTGCCTTAACTGTTCATCAAGTTTGAACTTCTTTTTTAATATATAAAACCAGAATGCAAACAGTTAATTTCTCATGAGAGATCAAAATACTTCAAGTTCTGATGCCCAGTGCATTCTCTTCCTAAAAGGAAACTTAAACGAGAAGCCCAATCATAGTCAGAAATTTATTCAGTGGGCCTAAAATCAAAACAAGAGGAATTAGTTGTGTGAACCCAGTTTGTGAAGGCTTCAGTCCAAGATGCCTGTTGCTTCCATCTCACATAGGACCGACATTGGCAGTGGCACCGGAATTCTAGATTTTGAATTCATAATCACCACCCTCAATGGGACTTGGATATTGCCCGACAGTCATACCGTATTTTTCTGGTCTTTTCACTCTGAATCTTCTAGATGATTCTTTTCCACATTCTCCTCCTTTGACATCCTTCTGTCCCACTCTCACTCTCGGCTGATCAACTTACTTCCTGTTTGACTGACAAAATAGAAGCAATTAGAAAACTTCCATAAGCTATCACCGTTACTTCTTGCCACCTACCTGTATCTGTGCCATATATTGCGCCTTTCTTCCTATTACAGGGAATGAATTCTCCATATTCTTTGCAAAAGCCAAACCCTCCACTTGAGTCCTAAAACCCATTCCTTCTCACCTTCCTAAGGACATCACTCCGGTAATTCTCCCTTCTTACAGATTTACTATTTTCCTCTCTATAGGATTTTTTTCCCTAACAGCATAGAAATGTGGTTCTTACTCCCGCCTTTAAAATACTCTGTAGACCCCACTTCCCACTCCAGTTCTCTCCTTAATTACAGCAGACCTCCTCCAAAGGCTTGCCTGTACTTGCTATCTTCAAATTTTTCCTCCTTAAACCCATTTCTGTGGGTTTTTCATCCCCACCACTTCCCTAAAACTGCCCTTCTCAAGGTCAGCAATGACCTTCACTGGATAAAGCCAGTGGCGAACTTTCAGTCCTCATCTTGACTGATCAGCAACATTGACGCCATTCATCATGTCCTGCTCTTTAAAGCACGTTTTTCTCTTCGCTTCTCGAACACTACTCCTAGTTGTCCTGCCTTGCTTGTCACCACTTCTCAGGCTGTGCAGATTCAGCCTCGTCCTGAGCCTCAAGATACACTTGCTCCCTTGGTGATCTCACCTGGTCTCATGGCTTTACATCCTATGTCTTTGCCGAGGAGTCCCAAATCTATATCTTATCCCAGACCTCTTGCCTGAACCGCAGGCTGGTCTGTCCATCTGGCTACTTGACGTCTCCAGTTGGATGTCTCATTGGCATCTCGAACTCTGCGTGTCTAAAACTCAGTTCTTAGTGTCTCTTCCATCTCCTCAGAGTAGCTCTTCGGGCTGTCTTCCTCACCTCAGTTAACAGCAGCTCCACCCTTCCAGGTGCTCAGGCAAAACCCGCCAGCATCGTCTTTGACTCCTTTCTTCCGTCACACGTCACGTCAGCAGATCCCACTGGCTTTACCTTCAGGGTGTATCCCTTCCGGAGTCCAGCCACTTCTCACCCCCTCCACTGCCTCCGCCTTGAGCCAAGCTACCCTCACCTCTCACCTGGATTTTGCCACGATTCTCTTAATTGGTCCCCCTGATTCTGCCGTTGTCCCCTTCAGATAATGTTACGGTTCTGTTCAGACCCTCTAGTAATTTCCCAACTTGCTCAGACTGAGTACCAACCAGGGTAATCACAGTGGCCCACAATCTGCACCCCCTTTACCCCTTCGACTCATCTTCTGGCTCCTTCCTTGCCGCATTCCAGCCACAGTGGCCTCTTGCTTCTCCCTCAGGATCTCTGCCTGAAAGTTCTTCCCCTACACACTGCATGACTCCCTTCGTCCTTCAGGTCTTTACTCAGATATCCCCTTCTCGATGCAGCCTTCTTCCCTAATCACTGTCTTTAAAATGGCCACCCCCTCCCCCAACTCTCTGATCCCTTTCCCGGCTTTATTTTCCTACATAGCACATTTAGC
The DNA here is from genome assembly GCF_037783145.1 of Equus przewalskii. Taxonomy (NCBI): domain Eukaryota; kingdom Metazoa; phylum Chordata; class Mammalia; order Perissodactyla; family Equidae; genus Equus; species Equus przewalskii. The sequence continues at coordinate 26,668,723 of NC_091841.1, forward strand.
CATCTAACATACCTATTTTACTTATTTCTTTGTTTTCCGTCTCCCCCCACTAGTAAGCTTCATGAAAACAAGGATTCTTCTCTGTTTTGGTCACTTTTGTGTTCTCGTGCCTAGGACAGTGCCTGGCACTAGTAGGGCTGAATAAATATTGATTGAAGAAATAGAGGATTATTTTCTCTTTTCAAAAAATAAACTAAGTTCTCACATGTGCAATTTTCCTCCCACACACAGTGTTAGAGCTGTGCGTCTACTATGGACAGAAAGAGGAGGACATGGTGGATGAGCTGATCGCCTTCTGCACCAGCACACATAAAGCTAACATTACCTCAGAGACCCTGAACTCTTTTGAGCATGAGGTAAGAACAAAATGTGAGCGATCGAATGATAGAATTCGCCATTTCTGTTCTGTAGGGGAGGCGGTGTGATATCGTGAGAAGACAGTGGGCTTCGGAATCTCAGGCCTGGATTCCAGTCCCAGTGGGAGCTTGGGGAAGCTACTTAACGTCTCTGGGCCTCAGTTTCCCTCCTGTCAATGTGTCTAGTAATCCATATTTTTTATGATTATTGTAATAATGAAATGAGAATGGATATAAATCACCTAAAACTGTGCCCAGCAGGTGGTGGGTCTTCAAGAAATAATTGGCGTTATTATTAGAATTGTTATGTGTTGTAGAGAAACAGTCACAGGATAAGTATTTTTAGCCTAGCGTGTGCATCTCTTAATTCTTACTTTGAGGATTTGATATCTTTGATTATATTTCAGATGCCTGTTATTACCTCATGGCTGTGGAACATACCTCCTCTATTACTTGCCTATGGAATAATATATTTGTTATCTTTTATTCCTCAGTTTCTGAGCAAAAGATTGTCCAAAGCCCGGCACAGTGCCTCCAAGGACAGTGGCCATGCGGGAGCAAGAGACATCGTTTCCATACAAGAGCTGTATCCTTTTCTGTGGAAGGTCATTGCATCAAGCCACATGTCGTATTTTATAATTTTTCTAGAGTTCCATGTGTAATTTAAAAACAAATAATAAAAAGTACCTAATATTCAGATTTCTTATTTAATCAGTCCTTGTCTTAGATTTTGGGTGGAAGTTTATTGTTTTGCTCTTTTTTTTTTTTTTTTTTTTTTTTTTTGCTGAGGAAGATTTGCCCTCACCTAACATCTGTTGTCAGTCTTCCTCAGTTTTGTATGTGAGCCCGTCACAGCATGGCCACTGATAGATGAGTGGTATACATCCATGCCCAGAAACCTAACCCAGGCCACCAAAGCAGAGCACATCAGACTTAACCACTAGGCTGCCAGGGCTGGCCCAGTTTATTGTTTTTCTTAACCAGTGTTTTTAGAATTGAAGTGGAGGAAGAAGAGGAGACCCTCTTGAACTCTTATACCACACCCTCTAAGGTGAGCCTTCGGTGTTTGGAAATTGCATTGTACAAGTAGGATTTTTTTTTCTTTATTCTAAAAATATTATCACAGCATTTCAAGTTCTGAGGGAGAAAATTAACCACTCATACAGTTGCGACTATATTTCACTTATGTGTCGTCCTTTCCGATCATATGCGTAAATGTTTTTTTGCTTTTTGGGTTTTTTTAAATTGCTTGTAGCCCCCAGAATGCACCACACTACCCTTGCAAAGTCGCCCTTTATTTGTAGATTTTTTTTTTCTTTAAGATTTTATTTTTCCATGGTTGTATATTTTTAGTTGTGGGTCCTTCTAGCTGTGGCATGTGGGACGCTGCCCCAGTGTGGCCTGACGAGTGGCACCGTGTCTGCACCCAGGATCTGAACTGGCGAAACCCTGGGCCGCCAAAGCGGAGTGCACGAACTTAACCACTCGGCCACAGGGCCAGCCCCTGCGTAGATGTTTTTACGTCACAGCCGTCCTGTGAACACATATCCTGCTTTTCTCAGTTAACGTATCATAAGATTTCTATAAATACACTTTCTCCACAATTACTCTTTTTAATGGTTGCATAGTTTTGTATCAAGTGGAGATCATTAATTGAATAATGCAGTTCTGGCGTTGGACCCCAGCGTGAGAAGTAGGGTAGGGGAGAGGAAAAGCATTGCCCTCAAAGGCTGAGTCAGAAGGCCTCGGTGATCTTGGGTGAGTTGTTTTCTCTCTCTGAGCTGCGGTTTCCTTAGCTGTAAAATCAGTATTCGTTTGTTGGTTTGGTGAGCAGCTACTATGGCCAGGTGCTGTACCAGACACTGGGCAAACGGTGGGGAATGAAACAGGCGTGGAGGGGCTATGCTCTCAAGAAGCTCCCAGGAGGGCTTGAAGATAAAATGAATAGGTCAAGGGCCAGGCCCCCAGCAAAGCGCTCAGTAATAATGGTTACTCCTTATGCAGAATAAACTTATGGAAACCCATATACATGGCGTAAGCCTTAACTTTTCAAAGTAAATGACGTGAGAAAGAAGGTAAGCAGTTTAGGTGTGCCCATGGAGAGCAGGAAAGCTAAAAATGTGCCCTATGAAGGTGCTAACCAAAACCAGGTGCGCATAATATTAAAGGGAAGAATGAGAGTTCCCTTAGCTTATTGAAGTTGGAGACAGTATAAAATGAACACTTGATTTTCACCTTAAAGTGGTCCTTTCCTAGAATCTGCATCTCTGTAAAGACACCTCCGTTCTTCCACTGCTCAGGCTGGGACCCTTGGAGACCTCGAATCGTCCTGTTCTCTCACACCCCACATCCAACGTATATGCTGGTCCTTTTGGGCCTCTTTTCAGCATCCAGGCCCTCTCATCACCTTTCGCTGCCACCACCATGTCCCCAGCGCCGTCGTCTCCTTCTGCATGAGTGGGGCAGCCTAACTGGTCCCTGGCTTCTTTCCGTCTTGCCCGCCTCTGATCGATTCTCCACACAGCAGCCAGAGTGCTCCTTGCAAATGAAAGGCAGGCCAGGTTTGTGTTGCTCACGGCTCTCCCTGGCTGTCCATCTTCCCTGGTAATATTCAGAGTCTGGACCAGGGAGTCTGAGGCTCTATCTGAGCTGGCCCTGCTCCGTCTGTCCTCCTTCCACTTTCGTCCTTACTCTGTCTCCTTGCTTTTCTTCAAACACACCGAACATGTGTCCACCTCGTCAGTCCCCGTCAGAGGGAACAAATCTGTCTAAAATAGCAACCCCCTCCTCTCTCCTTCCTTCACTTTCTTCTTTTGCTTTATTTTTCTCAAGAAAACTTAATATCATGAGACGTCTTATATGTTCTCTGTTTTCATCTGTCTCCCTGCATTAGAATGGAAGCTCCTTGAGGCCAGAAATGTTGCCTTATTCACTTCTGTTTTCCCAGTGCCTGGCACGTTAATAGTTGTTGAAGGACAGACCTTCCTAATAAGGGCAATTGGTTGGCTCTCTAGGTAGGATCAAGCAGAATTGCAATACCTGGTGGGACTACCACAATGTCGATCTGATTGACAACTTCACAGCTCCAGAATTTATCTGATTTGACTGTCAGTCCAGGGTTGATCATATTCTTGGGGACTGACTCATGGTAACCCAGCTCTCAGTAGACTGATGCATAAATCAGATGCAAATTTACTGTGGAAGTGTAGACCCTTCCAATGGCTGAAACACCTTATTGAGGACACCCCATTCCTGCTACAGAAGTACTTAGGTGGCTCGATTACGAATCAAAGTTTGTGGCCAGGGAGTCAGAGCTAAGTGAGTGGGATTGAAAGGAGCAAACAATTTGAAATATGTGTCTGGAGTTCAGAGGAGACGCAGTATGGGTCCGGGCTAGAGATTTGTAAAATGCTCAGAACGGTACCCATCACGAGGAAACTGCTCCGTCGTCGTTAGGCCAGGCATCAGTGGCAGCATGATAAGAGTCATGCCAATGGCCTTTCCCAACAAACAGTGCCACGGTGAGGTTGCCCGAGCCTTGTCAGGTCTCAGGGGCAGGTGTCCCTCTTACAGAGATGAATGTGTCAGCGGCCTTAGCTTATCACCATGAAATATTTGACGTATGCAATCGGCAGCTCGTCTTTTGCCTCCATCCTCCCCGTGTAAATCTTCTGGTTCTAACTTGGCTTTCCATGTGAAAAAAGAGAATCTGAAGATTTGAAGTTCCCATGCCACTGGCATTATATTTCTGGTAAATTAGTAAGCTGGCATCCGTGGCCATAGTTTGTTTCTGGGTGGTGTGAGAATGTGTTTCCCCAGCATGTGAGAATTTGGTCCGTTCGGTGACTGTGTTTCTCATTACGAATGAATAAGCTGGCGTGTGGTGTTAATCATGGGTCTCGTGAGCTTGGTTAGAGGGAGCACATCCCCAGGGAGCGTGACTGCAGTTGGCTTGTTGACCATCAGGTTTCCCCGCGAGGCTGTGGACAGCGCCCGAGACCGCACGGGTCCCAGAGCACCATCATCTTGCCGAGTCCTGGGAGACAGACTCTTTCTCTGCAGATACCCCTCCCAACATTGGCCCGAGGGTTCTCTGGCCCACTGGATATTAGAAGCGTCTTTTGGGAGAATCATTTGAGAAAATTTATCAAAACCATAAAATCTTTTCCATCCTTTGGCCCAATAATTCTCCCTAGTACGAATCTCTCCTAAGGAAACAATCCAAATTATTTGGATTCTTATTGGGAAAGTTAGATGCGTGAAGATGGGCATCTCAGCATTATTTATATTTATAGTCACCCAAAATTACAAGGAGCCTATACGTCCAGCAGTAGAGAAGTAGTAATGTAGTAATAGTGTAAATTATTATATATCAATTTAATCAACACAGCTACTGTAAAGGATAAAGATTGTGACAATGTGGGAAAATGCTCATAATTAATATAGAACCAAAAAATCAGTATATGTAACACTTAAGCAAAGGTTTATATTAAAACTAAGATTGTATCTATTAGAATTTGTAACTATTAGAATTTTTGAATTGGAAAAATGTTATAATACTAAAAAGAAATATTAAAAAGTAGCTATTGTCTAAGAGTGGTGGCATAGGAGTCTCGTGTAAATCCAGTTTCCATTCCAACTGCTTAAAGATGGTTTTGAATCTCCCGCAGTCGTGGCCAGGAGGCCGCTTTGGTGGCATAACCGACCTACGCAGCCAGGGGGAGCCCAAGAGCAGGGAAAGCTCTGCAGACCAGCCGGCGTCCTGGTTGCAGTCCGGGCAAGGATTTTGTCTTTGCTTTGCCACAGTCAGTTATCCGAGACTTTGGGGAGGAGTAGATCTCTGAGCTGTGGGTGTCCTCCTCCATCCTGGGCATATCTGTGGATTCTTGTTGATGAGCAAAAACCAGAAAGCAGAAGTGACCCTCACTGAGGTGTTTGCTGGTCACTCTCCAAGTATGCGCTCAACCGTGTTATCTGCCTGGAATCATTCCCTTCTTTAATTTTGAAAATGTGTGGTAGACTTTGCCAAAATTACGAATCAGAGTTTGTGACCAGGGAATCATGGTCCCGTGCCTTCTCAGGAAATGTGTCCGTGCAGGTCAAAACTGTAGGCAAAACCCACACTCTCTCTAAAGCAGAGAGAAGCAGGGAAAGGAAGGGGCTGCAGGAACGATTTGACAGGACAGCTACCTGCTTTTCAATCCTTTTTGGTGAATGTTGGGTTACAGCTGCTGAAGATTTCTCTGTGGGATTATGCGTGGAAGATGGGGCCTGAGGAAGAGAACCAACTGAATCCGACCTCACGCCCTCCATTTGGGCACTGTTCCCCCTTTCTTCCTGAGAAATTGTACACTTAATTGGCAACTGGAGTCTTGAGTGACTGGGATTTCGTTTCCCGTTTTGTTTCTAGGGTTCTCAGAAGCGAGCTGTCATCACCCCAGAATCCTCCCTAACAAAAAGGAGGGTGTCTGCTCGGAGCCCCCACCAGCTCCTCTCACCGTCGAGCTTCTCTCCGAGGTATGGATCAGAGTGAATTCAGCTGCCAGAAAGCAGGCTGCCCTCCCCTTTTTCCGGTTACCTGGCAGAGACTGACGACAGAGTGACTTTTGAATGTGTGCACATGATACCTCTGCATGACTGGCTGGAAAGTCGAGTGCTCTCTCCCTCCTGCCTTCTCTTCCAGTGTGGAAAATTACTGTTTCTATGGTAATTAGGGAAACTCACTTTCCACCCACTTTTCTGGGGCTCGTTTCGTAGATCAGGAACTGATATCTTCTACTGAAAACAACTTGTCTATTCAGAAGTCTGGGAGTCCTGAGTCTTACCAGTAGAGGCAAATAGGTTTTCACCTGTTTCTGTTAGTTGGTGTGTTGTTGGGTTTCTCCTTTTTGTTTTTTTTTTTAATCTAAAGTATTTATTTTTTAAAACGAAAAGCACGTATCTTTGTTCATAATGTTGCACAACGTGTTTATTGTTCCTCGCTCGGGTTACAGCTAGTTTCTGAGGGTTTTCTTGTCGCTGTGAATCCACACTGACTTAATTGGTGTTTTATCCCTGCCGCCACCTCTGCACGTAAATCCACAACGATGCCACGTGGTTTTTTGAAATCTGTAAATGACACGTCTCATATTAGAGAGTTCCACAGGCGAGGGCTCTGCCGAGTAGAGGAAAGGTTTTTAGGTGCTGCCACATCAGGATGAGGCGAAGGAAGAGTACTGTTAACCATTTAGGGAAATACTAATGCCAGGGGTCACCACCTCAACTATGGATCGCTTCTTCTAGCCTAAGCAGAGCTCAAGCTTTTTCAGCTCCATCGCTTTCATAAGGAGATGATAGCAATCCTCCAGGATGAGTGGTCATTGGATTCTGAAGGACAATTTGACTTTAATTGGTCCACTCCTGCTTTGGGGAGTTCTCAAACTGTTTTTGGAAACGAGCTTTCTAGACTTAGAAGGGCATCTTTGAAACCTGGTGGATAGAGATGGTTCTCACAGGTGTGCCAGGCCTGTTACAGCAGGATGTTCCCTAAACATGCCATGCTTTGAAAGCTGTGGATGTGTTTACAGCTGACCTCGTGTGAGTGGCTCATCGAGTTAAGGGCCGGCTGTAATGGATGTCCCACGGGGCTTAGTGGAGCGGAGCCTGGGGAAGTTGGCGATGGGCTGCCTCATCATTTTTAAACGCACACTAATAAAGCTGACATCAGAAGGTGGCTTTGTAATTTATGAAAGTAACTTGTAAATTATTCAGGTAGAGGCTGCACTGGAGAGAGAGAGAATTAATTGAGCTCATTTTCTGTAGCCTCTCTGTGGGAAGAAGGACGATGGCACGAGGGTGATGGTGCCCACACAAAACTGGTTCCTGGGAGGTTTGGGTGCATTAAAGGAAGCCTGTTTTAAATAGCCCTCTCTGTAAGTTGCGTTCACAGCAAAGGATTAGAAGCCCTCACTGTTCTAAGCAGATAGCAACATCTGAGTGTTCCTGGAGGTGTAATTTACCAGTCAGCCAGTGGAAACAGGAGAACATGACAGTTGAGCCCCAGAGAATGGAAATGCTTGCCCCCCAGCTCACTGAATTCATTACATCTCCACCGCCATGGACACTAGGAAGGCTGCTTAATTTCATTTAACTTCATTTCCTTGTTCTTTCTACTGTACACTGTATTGTGAGCTATTGTATATATGCACAGCGGCTTTTGGCTTGTCCACAGTTCCAGGCTCTGGTGACGTTCCAGTAAATACTCAAAATTCATAAGAAAGAAAAGAAAATGGTACTTGAAGCTTGCTTTGTAATCAATTCAGAGTTTGGGTTTTGTTTTGCTTTGTTTAGTTTTAAGCCAAGAGAACGACCTTTTAAATATGTCTCTGTCTCGAAACTTCTCTAAACACATTTGCTATTCCTCAGCCTGGTATTCCTCAGCCCCTCATTCCTGAAATTCCTTTCAGGTCTGGGATGTCCAACCCCATTAAGCTGATTAGATTTATAAAATTCAAGGCCAGCTTGACATTTCTCCAATCCCCATTTCTAAGAGGTAACCTCATTTTATTCCTCTCTCCCTTTAGATATGAATACAGTCATGTTAATCTGTTTTGCCTCCAATTAGTGCTACTCCTTCTCAGAAGTACAACTCGAGAAATAACCGGGGAGAAGTGGTCACCTCCTTTGGCTCGGCACAGGGAATGTCTTGGTCTGGGAGAGGAGGAGCCGGTAACATCAGCTTGAAGGTCGTGGGGTGTCCAGAGTCCCTCACCGGGAGCTACAAATCGATGTTTCAGAAGCTCCCAGACATTCGAGAAGGTAATTATTTGTCCCTTTCAAATTCTGGAGGCTACAAAACCAGCTGGAAGGGTTTAGAGTAAGTCACGAAGCTTCAGCTAGGGCTGGTGGAACGAGCTCCGAGGTAGCCTTTGAATAGAAGTTGGTAGATGTCCTCCAGATGCCCCAGTTAGTGAAGGGACAGGAGGTGATGCTCCGAGTGATTCTGCCAGGTCACATCACTTTGCTAAAGAAGAAGCACATAACCATCGCTGAGTAACAACCGCTCGAACTATGTAAGGGAAGCCGATTCAAGTACAGAGGGAAGTGAGGACATTTATGGTTTCTTCCTGAAGAACTGGACACTCTAGGGTGGGCTTGACTTCCGTAAATCTCATCGACGACCTGAGTAAAAGGAAGGCCGGAGGGTGGGGTCCGTGCTGGCTCTCTGGGATTGTGCCACCCAGGGGTCCCCTGTGGCCGAATGGAAGGCCAGATTCAGCCCCCACATGCTGGGAAGTCGGCTGGGGCTTTAGAGAGTATAAATCAGCCAGATGTCCTCGGCACCCTTCCTGCTTCTGGAAGGTGACTGACTGTACTGTTTTACAATGTGCTGTATTTTCTCTTCTTGGCAAGTGAAATGTCTGAAACACGCTTTCCCCCCTGGGATTTCAGTTCTGACCTGTAGGATAGAAGAACTTGGCAGTGAACTCAAGGAACATTACAAGATTGAGGCTTTCACTCCTGTTCTAGCCCCAGCACAAGTAAGAGTTCTTCTAATAGTCCTTCCGAATTGCTGTTGTCTTTTTAAATCGATGGTGGAAAGGCATCCTCTTGCTTCCTTTTTTCACATCTTGTCTGGGTTCTAGTTAAAACATCTGTCTTGGTTGAATTTGGTAAAATGGGTCCTTCTAAAGAAAGACTTATAAGTGCTCTCTGGTTTGGTGACCAGAGAGAGTCATTTTCTTTGCACTTGGATGAGGGTCTTGCACATAAGCAAAGACCAAAGGCCTTAAGCGTCCAAGTGTCGGGATATGACGACAAGAGCAGGGATAGGATTTCCAGAAACAGTGACTCAGTCTCTCCCCTAGTTTGGTCTCTGTCGTTACGGACCAACTGCTGCCAATAATATCTTTAAATCAAGATTTAATCTGGCATATGTTCCAGTGCTTTCTCTCTAGAACGTTTTTTAATCGAAGAGGAGATGTGTTCTAGAAGATTCTGTGAGGTTCCTCTGTCATATGTTTGCTTTCAGAGAAGAATGACCAGTTGGGGAAGATATGCAAAACCACGTGATATAAGGAGGTTTTGGAGGAATTGGGAGGAAGTAGTGGAGGGGAGGCTGGGATGCACGGTCTTGTAGGAAAGGATTAGGCTTCCTCAATTTGCCCCCAGGAGTGGGAACAGGACAGAGGAAGCCACGGGGAGAGAAATTTCAGCTCAGTTTAGCCAAGAACTTCCTGTTAAGAGGCAGCGTGGTATGTGGTTATCAGGTCATGGCTCTGGAGCCTAACTTCCGACCTTCCAACCCAGGCTTCACCCACTGTTTGACCTTTACTAAACGATCTGACTTTTCCATTGCTCATTTTTCTCATCTGTAAAACAGATACAACAATAGTCTCCACTCGCAGTTGTGAGATTAAATAAGTTAATGCATGTAAACCTTTAGAACCAAGCCTGGTACTTAGTAAGCTCAATGAATGTGAGCTGTTATTAACAGAGCTGTCCAGAGATGCATGGGCAGCCGTGGGGGTGTGAGGGCAAGGTCCCCTTCGCTAGAGATACACCAGCTTAGACAGCCACTTAGGGGGCTCAAGCATTGAGGGGTGGGCAGACTAGATGCCCTTTAAGAGTTCTCACCCCCGAGAGTCACTGATGATGCTTATGGTCACTGCAGACTCAAAATGGTGCCCCACCAAAAAATGTTTATTGTTGTTTGGGGTTTGTTTTGCTCTTCACTCCGTTGACTTCAGATTTTGAGCTCCTATCCCAAAGACTGTCGTTCTTATGTTGCACCTTTGGTAGGAGCCTGTCATTCTGCTGGGCCAGATTGGCTGTGACAGCAACGGGAAGCTGAACAGTAAGTCAGTGATTCTTGAGGGGGACCGGGAACATTCCTCAGGCGCTCAAATTCCAGTGGATTTATCTGAACTCAAAGAATATTCTCTGTTTCCTGGACAGGTGAGATGCATTCCAATCCCCACGGGCTTGCAGCCATGCCGTTTCTAGTGTGTATGGTGGGCTGTGGCTTTAAGAATAAGCATTTCATCACTAGCCAGCTGCTTTCCACCTCTGATGCCATGAGGTGTGGCTGGAGCACAGGCCCAAGAGCAGACACTGGTGTAGGGATTCTGACTGTCCCCTGTACGCCCTGACCTGGCTCTGGGACCTGCTGCCCTGGTTCACATCCTAGCTCCACCACATGAGGTGTGACTATCGCTATGTTACTTAACCTCTCTAAGCCAGAGTGTCATCATCAGTAAAATGGGAATAATAATTTTTCCCTCATGGGTGTGTTTTAAAAGTTAGATCATCTGTGGAAAACATTATTATGCTAACGCAACTGCCTTAATTTGTTTTCTAGACAAATACCCTTAAGTTTACAATTACAAAATGAGACTAGCTAGATGATACTTTTGACCATATCAGAATCATTTATTCCAGCCCTCGTTTATCGCCCCTGTTTTGCAATCCTTTTTGCATCTTGTCTTTCAGGTTGTAATAATGGAAGGAATCAACACAACTGGTAGAAAACTTGTGGCCACCAAACTCTACGAGGTACCACAGTGGCCCCCCACCTTCCCTCCTGGTTTGCTGCAGGCCCAATATGGGCAGTTCTGTCTGTCCTAGAAACCAGTCCTTTTTAAGAGTTTGTTTGTTTGCTTCTTGATTCTCTCTCAGTAGAGTGAGAACCTACCCCTGCGTCATGGGTTCGCACACTTTCTGCAAAGGGCCAGACAGTAAATATTTTAGGCTTTGCGGCCCTTACAGTCTCAGTCACGATGACTCATCTCTGCCCAAAGCAGCCAGAGACAACCTGTAAACCAGTGAGTGTGGCTGTGTGCCGGGAGAGCTTTATTTACGAAAACAGGCGGGAGGCAGATTGGTCCCCGGGCCGTGGTTTCCCCCTCCCTGCTCTAGGCGGGAATCCTCCACAGATTTTCACAGGATGCGAGGAGAAGCAGCGGAAACCCTGTGCTCCCATCCTTTCCCAGAGGGATGCTGGGTGTTCTGAGTTTAGCCGTCACCTCCCATTACTGGGTTTCTTTGCCACTCTGAGCAGTGGAGCAAAATGGCTGGTACCATCAGCTCTGTGGGCTTTTAGCTTCAAGGTGCACAACCAAGCTAGGGAGCTTTCTTCCCTCTCTCTCACCCCTCCGCCACCATCCTCGCACGCACACCTGCAGACAAGCCTGCATTCAGGCCGTGCCTGGGGCAAGACCTCAGTTTAGCTTTTCTCCTGTTTTTAAGGGTGTGCCACTTCCATTCCTTCAGCCCACCGAAGAGGACAGAGGTGAGTTTTGGTTCCAACATTGTTTTGCCAACACTGGGGTGGTGGACAAGGGTCCAGGGGTGCGGTTCCTTAGGCCCCGAGAAAGCTTCCAAAGCTGTTTGAGAGCACAGTGACAGAGCGCTAAGGGTGACAGCAGATTGGTGGGGTCACAGGCCTTTGGTGGAACGCAGGGCTCTGAGGCTAGTCAGCTTTGTCCGTGTTCTCACCAGGTTCTGACTTCATGGCGCCTGTTGTTCAAAGATTAATGTTTAACAGGTATTGAACGTTGCTTTGAAAAAAGGAAAGACAGGAGCAGTTTAAGAAAGAATTTCTTTAAGTGCAATGTGGTATCCTGGATTAAATTTTGGAAGAGAAAAGGGACATTAGTGGGAAAATGAGTGACGTCCAAATAAAGTCAGGAGTTAACAGTAATGTACCAGCATTATTTCCTTAGCGTTGACAAAGGTACCACAGTCATGTAAGCTGTTAACGTTAGGGGACGCTGGGTGACAGGTGTACATACAGGAGCTCTGTAGTATCTTTGCAACTTTTCTACAATGCTAAAGTTATTCCAGAATAAAAAGTTTATTAAATAATCGGACAAATTTCTATTTGGTAATAAATCTAGATGGGAAAAGACAAAAGGAAATTTTAACAAACTTCACTTCAAAATAATTCAAAGCATTTTTGTGAGCAAAGTAGTAGACTGTTAAGGCTTAGCAATGCGATGGCCAACGCTGGCATGCTGTCAACACCCCACACACGTTAATACAGTCATGCGTCGCTTAATGACGGGGATGCGTTCTGAGAAATGCGTTGTTGGGCGATTTCGTCGTTGTGCAAACATTACAGAGTGCACTTACACAAACCTGGATGGTGGTGCCTACCACCCCCCGGCTGTATGGTACTAATCTTATGGGACCGCTGTCGGATAGCGGTCCAGCGTTGACTGAAACGTCATCATGCATGACTGTGTCGCGTGAGGTCGTTCTTAGAGACGGCCTGGAATCAGGAATGAAATTTAGGAGTTTATGACATTGCACGTTGTCTCAGAGAATATGTGTTTATGGCAGTAAGAGTGGTGATATTAGATCAACTCCGGGTAATGACAAGACTCGAACACGGCTGAGATGCCCAGGGCCTGAGCTGCGGGCCCAGGAAGCCTTGGAAGCAGCTGGGTTGGTTGTTACCAGACGTCCTGTGTGCGAGGTATGGGGCTCGGTGCTCAGGGAGACACAGAACAAGATGTGGGCTGTGCCCGCCTGCACTTGCTGTTTACTCTGGGGTTTGCATCTCCTGTAGGCTCCTCAAGAACAAGTTCAACTTTCTCCTCTCCCCAGCACCGCATGAAACTTATTCTTCTTGAATTTTCTCTCGGTTCGTGGTATTGCCGCTCTGGTAGATGAGTAATGGCCCCTGATCCCTGGAACCTGTGAATGTGTTACTTTATATGGCAAAAGGGACTTCTGAGGTGGGGAGAGTAGCCTGAGTTATCCAGGTGGGTCCGCTGTAATCACAGGGTCCTTGTAAGAGGGAGGCCGGAGGATCAGAGTCAGAGATTAGAAATGTTAGGCTGCCGGCTTTGAAGCTGGAGGAGGGACCGTGAACCAAGAATGCAGGTCACCCTCTGGAAGCCAGGAAAGGCAAGGAACCAATTCTCCCCTATAGCCTCCAGAGGGAACGCAGCGCTGCCAGCCCCTTGACTTTAGGACTCGGAGCTCCAGAGCTGTATGATAAGGAAGGTGTATTGTTTTAAAGCACAAAGCTTGCGGGCCTTTGCTTCAGCAGCCGTAGGAATCTGGCACAGCTGCGTGGAAAATCAGGGATCTTTGGATTCTGTTGTTGTGAGCTGCAGAAACTGGTTCAGACTAACGTAAGACTAAGAGGATTTGTTGGGGGGAATGCAGGTGGCTCACAGACTGGACAGGGCTAGAAATCCAGGCTTAGAACCAGGAGGAGGACCTAGCAACTCCAGGTTCCAGGTAGCAGGAATTCCCCAACCGTCTCATCTGGTCACCTCTGCTGGAGTAGGTCGGCTCCAGCCTTTTTTCTGTCGTTGGGTAGTTCACCTTGAGATTCCAGAACCCAGGAGGAGAGGGTGAATGGTTTAAACTGGATCCCATGCTGGCATCTTGGCTAGGGGGGGACAGTGCACCTCACTCCCAGTCCCCCTAGACTGCCTTTTGCAGGACGGGCAGCTTCTCCAGAAGGAAAGCAGACGCTGTGAGGAAGAGGGCAGTGCGTGAGGGCGGCCCAGCAACAACGGCGCCCCTGCACCCCGTCCCAGTCGCCTCCAGTCCAGCCTTGCGCCCCAGCCTGTGTTTCTGCGCTCCCCAGATAGCACATTCTGCAGCCCCTCTGGACCACTGATACTCCCTGTCACCACGCCCTCAAATCTCAGCGCTCCCCAGGCACCTGCCTTGCCCTTGCTCCCAGAAAATTCTCCTTACAAGTGTAAGCAAAGTGAGATGAACCAGTCACAAAAGGACAAATGCTGGACGATTCCACTTATATGAGATACTTAGAAGTGTCAAAATCATGAGACAGTGAATGGTGGTCGCCGGGGGCTGGCGGGGATGGGAGGTCAGCGTTTGATGGGGACGGTTTCAGTTTTACAAGATGAAAAGATTCCTGGAGCCGGGTGCTGGGATGACTGCACAACATTAGGAATCTATTTAATACCACTGAAATGTTTAATTAAAATGGTTAAGGTTGTCAGTTTTATTTTATATATATTTTACCACCATAGAAGGCACATCTCACTGATCAGTTCTCTCCTGCCGGCCGCTTCCCTCTCTCACTTATGCACTGCTAATAAAGCGCCTGTCGTGTGTGCCAGCATCCTCATACTTACCTGCCTGTACCAGCCGGTGGAATGTTCTTTGAGGATGGGAATGAGGTCTCATTCATCTCGGATTCCCAGCATTGCACACATGAAGAAGCTCTTGACTAATGTAATCCTGTGTCATTTTTCCCTAATTGTCCTTTTTTACCACCATCCCAGGATCTTCTAATCAACACTCTGATCCTTTCTGTCTTAGATTTTGAGCAAAGCATGGTCCTGGTGGCCTGTGGACCATACACCACATCTGACAGCATCACGTATGAGCCCCTGCTTGACCTGATCGCAATCATCAACCGCGACCGGCCGGACGTCTGCGTCTTGGTAGGAAGCCCTCCTGGGGCCGCTTCGCATGGGGACGCCGGGGAGTCGGCCTTAGAAAAAGGTCCACCGTGGTTCTACATCTTTAGGAAGCATGCCAGACTCTCCTCCTTTATATAAATATTTTTAGTTCTTAGTTGCGTCTTTGGGGGGAGTACATGGTCTGTAGGCCTTTGCTTGACCCCAAAAAGCCCAACATTTTTCCCACCCTTCACTGATTTTGCAGTCTCCTTGCCTCTGTCTCGTTGCTCCAGCCCCTGAACTTAATCTCTTTTTAAAGCTCACTGTCCTGCTGTGGGTGGCAGATTTCCCTCATGGGGTTTAGAAGGGCAGAAGAAAGCCCAGGGTTGTAGGAGCCAATACGACTGGTTGTGGGACCCTGGTGGCCTCCCTCCGTCCAGCTCACGTGCTTCTGCCTGTGATACAGGCTGGGTGCCCCCACCCATCTGCTAACCGTCCCGGGCTCTACAGGCAGCCTGGGAGGGGCAGGGGACGCTGGGCAAATGACTGCTAAGAGAGGTTCTGTGAAGGCCGCCGGGACACGTGTGGTTCTGATTTGTTCTTCTGGTACCTTTGTTTCTCCCCTCGGGCTTATTTGCAGTTTGGACCTTTCCTGGATGCTAAGCATGAGCAGGTGGAGGTAAGCGACGGGGTTGGGAGGGGGAGGTACTGGAAACTTGCATTCAGTTGAGCCCTTGCTGGTACTTTCATATCTCAGCGTTTATCCTGCTTCTGTAACAAACCTAGATTGATCCCTGTAGCAAATCAGAAAAACGTGGTAGCAGGGCATTTTTGATAAAGATACTGAATTTCAGGCCTTTGTTTCACCAGAATACAAGGCCATTTGGAAGCTCAGGGAGGAAATTCATATATACGAGTCCTCATGTTCCTTTGTGACGCTTGACGCTCAGGCACAGGAACACTGGCACAGACGCAGGTGCCCATGGGTCACGGAGCTGTGCATGTGACCGTGCCTCACCTGGCTGCTGCCCTCTGTGCGAGGACCCCCGACTTGCTGTCCTTTGATGCATAAAACACCAGCTCTTCTCCGGACAGCTGCCCTTTGTCTCTGGACAGTTTACCTTCCACAGAAAGGATTTCCAAATGCTTCCTTTGAGTCTTTCTCTCAGCTGACGTTCGAGAGCATTGCTTCTTCTCCATCTCCTTTCCTGCCCCCGATTAGGCTCAGCTCTCGGGGCAGAGACCGCGTCTCTTTCATCGGTGCATCTCCTGCGGTTCCTAGCTCAGCCGCTGGCACCTAGGGTCCTCTCACAAACGTTGGATCAGAGAGCCACGCCAACACCTCCCCTCTAACTCTGCTCTCTGTTCTCACAGAGCTGTCTCCTGACGAGTCCGTTTGAAGATGTTTTCAAGCAATGTCTACGCACAATCATCGAAGGGACACGAAGGTCAGAACTCAAAATGCTTGAGCTTCCTAGGTTTCTCCAGGGCCCCCCATTAAGAAACTGAAACTGTTCGAGTGTAGTGGCGGTTCCGATCCTTTCATCCTTTTGAACTGCGGAGATCGGACAGAAGTCTTGAACTTCAAGTGCACAGACGCCGCGTTAACAGGCATCTTTGTAAAACACAAACATACTTGAAAGGAGCGGCTGCGTGCCCTGTCGCCCCTCCCTTGCTCTTCCTTTACTCCCTCCCTTTTCACTCTCCCTTTGGTATAACTCGTGTTCCATGGGAATCTTCCCGATGATTCTGAGAAGTGTAGGATGGCTTACATCACAGAATCCCAAGAGGCCCCAACCATCGCGTCGTGTGAGTGATTGTTTTGGGGTGAGCCCAAGTCCTTCCCTGAGTCAGTGCTTCCCCACATCTCGTGGGGCGTCGGCAGTGGCTGGAGCAAGCCTGGTGGAGAGAAGCTCAGCGAGGGTGGGGATCTTGACTCCTTGCCAGAGGCCGAGGGGAAGGAACTCTGAGAGGCCACAGCGGTGATGAAAGAGACGTGCGGTTCTCATTTGAGAGAAAGAGTCCAGACTTCAGTGTTCCAGGAAGTCTCCAACTACAGTGAAGTTACTCAGGAAGCTGACGTCCTCTCTTCCTGTCCCTTTTCCTCTGGTGCCAGCGTTTGGGAGAAATTGGTATAGGTGGCGGAACTTCCCCTCTGGGATCTGCTGACCTGGAGCTGAGCTCATAAAAAACAAACACTCCTGAGGCTAAGCTTTTAAAAACAAGTCTATAACAAAGGTGGTTTTTCAAACATGAGGTATAATCTTCCGCCCGTTGGCCGTGAGAACTGATCCCAGAGTCGATTAGTGGTAATACTACCTTCTCGAACCTCTAGTGAGGGCCAGTAGGCTAGGCCTCGCGGACTGGGAACAAATGCCCCTTAACCTACGCCAGAGTCGGGGGACTTGCATGATACCCGTGGCGGCCGGTGGCTGGACCTGCCCTTCTTCTCTCCCTTCCTCTGGTGCAGACCACACCAGCACCTTCCCTCCTGCCTCCCAGGTTTGTTGTGACCCTGAACGAGCTCATCAGACCTGGAGGGCGCCTGGGGCTCCTCAGGAGACAGACCCCAAGAACCAGGAGCAGCACTCGTGTCCCTGTTTGTCATCCCTCAGAGCTCCTCGGGGACAGGCAGGGCCTGGGTAGCCGCGTCCCAGCGCTGGCTGGGTGCTCTCCATTTGAGATTGGGGTCTGTTTTTGGTTCCTCACCCCGTGTGGTATTGACAGCAGTGGTACAAACAAAGAACAGAGCAGGCATTGTTCCCCAGGGTGAGCGCCCAGCACCACCAGGCACTTTCATCTGCGCCCAGTGTGTGCCTCGTGGGAGGGGAGCTGCTCCACCCTTCCCCAAACAGTATATACACGGGAATTTATTTTTATTCCTGAGAGGTCAGAAATGCAGAGCATTCAGCTGATTTATCAGTAAAAGCCAGAGCCAGTGAGGAAGCGCCTCCTCCGTCGAGGAGCTGAGCGGAGCCCGCCGAGTTCTCGGCCCGTTTGAGGGAGCGGCCACGAGGACCCTCCCACCGCGATGGATGAAGTTGTGCAATGCTCAGCATAGTTGGAATTTTCTTTCAGATCCCTCCCCCTACAGCCGGTCTATAACCATGAGCAGGAGGCTGTTTCCTCCTTAACCATTGCTCTTCTGGCACCCACACTGGAACAGAGCACATCTCTCTCTTCACAGTGGCCAGTTGCACGTCTGCCCTTTGTGTCCATCACAGACAGAGCCCTTGGGAGCTTTAGCACAGACTGTCCCATTCAGGCGACCCTCGGCCTGTTTGCCAGACTCCAGCACCCAAATTGGCAGACTTGAGTAATTATAGTGAACTTGTCAGTGTCAGAGGGATTATAACTAATGTGCAAAGTGCCTTTGGGCTCAAGATTCTGGTTTTCTGCTGCAGGAGTCTCAGTTCACACTTTCAGAGGCATGACAAACAAGTAACAAGTGTGACAACAATCACCACTACCTTTGTCCCATATGAGAGGCAGCCACATATCTGTACCTGCATCTGGGAAGGGCACACATTTTAAGCAAGAGAGGGAGCTGGAGTGAGAGCTATTGGTGGATTGTAACCATGTCCCCAAAGTAGCACCTTATGCCTGTTTGGTTTATGATGGGCCCCACTCTGCCAACCACAGCTGAGGGAACCGAGGAAATAGGACTTTTTTCCCTTTCCTCTTTCGTGTGGCTGGGGAGGATAAACCGTGCCCCGAGAGTTAAAGGTTTCCTCTTCACTATATGCTGTAACCCTAGAGACTCTCTTCCTGCCTCCATCAAAGGAATCATCTGCCTTCTCTGCTTTTACTCTTGCTCTTAAATATTTCTTTCGTATTGGCAAGACGGTCTGCTGGGAAATAAAAACTGAGGGCACCTCTTCCCTAGGTGAGAGGAAAGGGACTGGCTCTGGGAGAAGCCAATTGTGTTTGCCCATCCCTCGAAGATGTCTCTGCCTCCGTTGTTGTGATTGTGACCCGGTGCTTGGTTAGTCAGGAGCTCACAGTGTGATCTTCTAAATATAAAGGCGGTCCCCAGATCCACTGAGCATGCCCAGACCCTCCCCGGGAAGGAGCCCACCAGGGAGACCCTGTAACCAAGGCTATAGCCACATCAGTTGGCCAAGTGTGAGGATCAGAACATTGGTTTCAACTCTGGCTCTGAGGTTCTGATTCTTTGGTCACATCCTTGTCTTTCTAGATTTTCTCTATCTCAGTTTCTTCTCTTTTTCTACCAAACAACAGTCGCCTTCCACTTGCCAGTGGAAATCACACAGAGCCAGGAGGAAGTATGTCCTGGGCCACCTGAGCCTTACCGAGGAGGATGTGTGTCAATCAGAACAAATTGTCCTTCACTCACGGGGTCCCCTGGGAAATAGCACCTGTCTTCATGGAAGAGGTCAATTCTGAAATTCTCCCCGGAAAATCAGGTCTTATACCAAGCTCTGACATTCTCAATCTGGCATCCAGCTGTTCTGACTCAACTGCACTCATTTCTCTCCCCCTTCTGATGATATTTCGACAACGTAGCTCCGGCTCCCACCTCGTCTTTGTCCCCTCACTGAGAGATGTGCACCACGAGCCCGTGTACCCACAGCCACCTTTCAGCTACTCTGAGCTGCCTCAAGAGGACAAAAAGGTATGAGCGCCCCCGCCTTGAGCAGCAGGCAGCCAGAGTGAGTGTGCCACAGGTGACCCAGCTCTGTCCCCGAGGGCAGAGGTGCCTTTTTAGGACATGCTCAGGGCCTGAATCTTAGGCTTCCTTTTTTTTTTTTTTTTTTTTTTTTAGTTTTTATTTTTTTTTCTTCTTCTTCTCCCCAAAGCCCCCCAGTACATAGTTGTATATTCTAGTTGTGAGTGCCTCTGGTTGTGCTATGTGGGACTCCGCCTCAGCATGGCCTGACGAGCGGTGCCATGTCCGCACCTGGAATCTGAACTGGCAAAACCCTGGGCCACCGAAGCGGAACACGCAAACTTAACCACTCGGCCACGGGTAGTAAATTTACAAATGTGTTTGTAATTTACTATGCGTTGGTTCGGTCCCCCCTTTCAGTGGTCTCCCCAGCCCTTGGAGGCCCCCCACTTTAATGAGGAAGAAGCTTCCAGTTTTGGTAGGCAAAGGTTTGCCTCGACTCTCTTCCATTTCAGCGAGTCCACTTCCTGTCCGAGCCCTGCAGCTTCTCCATAAACGGCGTGATCTTTGGCTTGACGTCCACGGACCTGCTGTTCCACATGGGGGCCGAGGAGATCAGTAGGTAAGAGGTGTGTCCCTGTCCAGCAGGCAGCGAGGCTGGCCCTCTGGATCCTGGTCCTTTCCTTGGCCAAGCGGCTGCTTGACATTCTTGACCGAGGAGTCCGTTATGCCAAACCCTTGGGCCATTTGAGTTTCTCTGTACCCAAGGGGAGCGGTTGACACATTGTTTCTCTCACCACTTGTCTCTACAGTGTTTGAGGCCCCAAAGAACCACATCCTTTCTGTCTTTGCATTTAATTTACAGCCACAGAAGTTCGTCTACTTTTCTTCCCTTCCCTCATTTGTGACCTAATCAAGAGTGGGTGTCCCTGTTTGTGGAGGACGGACTGTAAATTTGCTCCTAAGGGTGTTCGCCTTTTCAGAACAGCATGTCGCTCTGCAAGGAGCCAGAGCCAGCCCAGTGTGGCGTTTAGTTCGGCAGGTCAGCTCTCCCATCACCGCCGACGGGCGGGGGTGTAAAGCAGTTCCTGTGCTCAGTGTGATGGGTGTGTGCCCGTCGGCTGAGGTGGGAAGTGCAAGTGTCACCCGAACTACATGCTCACCTCGCACTGGGACAGACTGTGTGCTCTTGCACAATGCGGGGCTGGCTAATGGCCTGCCTTGGTCTTGATCTCAGGGACTCCTGCTCTCTCCCTCCTCCACCCAGGGTCCCGCTCCCTTTCTCATGTGGGAACAGACCAAGCCATCTGTGGGCGGGTCTTTAATCTTCCCCGGAGCCACCCTCTTGTCACCGAGCCTTGGCCGTGGAGCTTCTCTCCAGTCTATGAAATCCTCTAGTCCTCCCCGAAGAGAAACGGGAGCCGAAGGACAAGGTTCTACATTCCCTTTCCTGCTTCTCTTCCTTCCCCAGTTCTTCCGGAACGTCCGACAGATTCAGCCGGATCCTCAAGCACATCCTGACCCAGAGAAGGTGAGCTTGCTCGCCGGAACAGCCAACCCCACGGAGCGCTTTGGGGGCGCAGAGCTCTGAGAGATCTGAGAGCCTTCCCCAGGCCATGAGCAGGGAGCTCCACCTGGATGACAAGCCCGCCTTCTGTCCCCCTGATGCAGAGAGGGGAGGAAAAGACGGTCTGTGAAAGCCTGGGGTCAGTGACAGAGAGGGGACCCAGCAGGACGGGCGTCCCCGAGCCAGCCGCTGACTGTTTCTCTCCATCTCTCTAGCTACTACCCGCTCTACCCTCCCCAGGAGGACATGGCCATCGACTACGAGAATTTCTACGCCTACGCCCAGCTGCCTGTCACCCCAGATGTCTTCATAATCCCGTCAGAGCTGAGATACTTCGTGAAGGTCAGTTTGAACTCTGCTTTTTCCCAGAAATGCCAGAAGCAGCCCTTGACTTTCCCTTCCAGACCACCGGCCCTCTGTCTTTGGGGGTCCACTCATGGGGCTGGTGGCCTCGTTTCTTTGGGGGAGGTGGTGGGACGAGAACAGAAGTCTGTGGTCAAACGCTTAAGTTAACAGCTCTCCTCAGACAGCCCCGCCTGGGAGCCCCGGAGGCAAGTGGGAAGGCCCTCAAACAGTGGTTCCAGAACACCCCGGGCCACGTCAGAGTGGCAGGACCTTCACACAGCACTTGCCTTCCCCCCTCCCCCCCAACTCTGCCGTGCCTCCCAGTGGGCTCAGCCTGAGAGCTCTGAGGAAGCGCTTGGGTCATTATCTCTGCCACCCGAGGCCCCGCCCACCCGGGGATGGGGGATCGGCTCCCAGTCCCCACAGGGAATCCACCTGCCAACCCCCTCTTGGCAAACCAGACCCAGTTCAACATCGAGAGGTAAACTCTGCTTCTCGGTGGGAGACAATAAACAGATCGGGTTTGTCTCCAAGTTTGGGAGCTGACTGTCTCCCTGCCAGGTCACCTTTGTTCTGTTTCAGAGACTCAAGAGGTTTCCAGTCATAAGTTAACCTGTTGACTTAAGATGCGTTTGGTTGCCCACGTTTCCATTTGATAAAGCCCTCTTTGGGGTCCAGCCGTTAGATGATTCCAGCATTTCCACCTCAGTCCCTTCCCAAACCCACGGTCTTCTCCCTTCCCCAGGACATCCTCGGCTGTGTCTGTGTGAACCCCGGGCGCCTCACCAAAGGGCAGGTGGGGGGCACCTTTGGCCGACTCTACCTCAGGAGGCAGACTGCGGAGGGCGAGGGGAGGCGGAGCCCCTGTGTGGCCGCTCAGGTGGTCCGGATCTGAGGATCCGGTCCTTTATCGCCCCCCACTGCAAGGGCCCCCGCAGACGTCCGACTGCCCCGGCGTAGGTCTCTGACAAGATCCCAACTGTTGGAAGGTGAAGGAGAGGAGGCAGCCAGCTGGGGAAGAGGCCGCAGGGAGGGGGCCCAGCAGGGAAGGCCTCGTGCAGCTGGACCCCAACTCGGAGTTGAGCTTTTCTGGAAGAAAGCTCTTGTTTTTTCATGGAGACGCGGAGTCCAGGGCAAACTGGCTGTGGATGCAGCATGCTCAGAAAAGGCAAGAAGGCCTCGTGATTTTTTACATGAATCAGACACAGAAACAGCTTTCGGAGAAATAATAATAAATTCTGAGTGTGACTTCGGAGTCTGAGCTTTCTTGCCCTCTTTCTTTTTCCTGGTAGCGAACAGAGAATGTTGTCACCTTGGCCTATGTGCAGAGGAGGCAGAGCATCTGTCACACTGGGTTTCTGGCCAGCCCCAGCCCCAGTCCCCCTTAGGCCACTCCCAAGGCCCCCACGGCCTCGAAGCTGAGGAGGTGCTCTGGGCTTGGGCCACGGGGCTGGGCTGCAGAGCGAGCAGCTGGCCGCGTGCCTGGCCCTCCCGGCGCGGCCCTCACATGCACACTGTGGTCCCAGCCTGACCTCCCCATCTGGAGGGGGCGGCCTCACGGAACTGTGCCAAAGCTGGATTCCCTGGTGCTGGCCCTGCCAAGTTGCGCAGCAGCCCGGGGCTCGCCTAGAGCCCAGAACACTTGGACGAGGCCAGGCCTTCTAGG
Source organism: Equus przewalskii (assembly GCF_037783145.1). Taxonomy (NCBI): domain Eukaryota; kingdom Metazoa; phylum Chordata; class Mammalia; order Perissodactyla; family Equidae; genus Equus; species Equus przewalskii. The sequence goes on from NC_091841.1 coordinate 26,691,659, forward strand.
GCCCCCAACACATCTCCGTGCCTGTGTGTCCTGGCATCTGGCTAAACGTGGAGTGGGTCTCTGCCCTAAGCTGGCAGGCTGTCCTACCTCACATGCCAAAGCCAAGACCAGAAACCCCCAGCGGCTGGGCCCGGGGAAGTGTGTGTGGGAGCAGCAGGTGCTGACTCGCCTTGAGTCAGAGATAAATAGGTAACCTAACAGTGTCCAACCTTTGCCTCCCACCTCCCGCGGTGACGTGGAATGGATGACGGATCTGACCAGGCCTGGGTGGGACTGGTCTCCCTCTGAAAACAAGCAGCTGCTGTTCTGTTTCATTGGTTTCACAGGCGCCTCCTCTGAAGACAAGAACGAGAGACAGGGCCCAGCTTGGGGGGCTGATTCTCTCTCCTCCCCGGCCTCCCCCGCACATCAAGCATCCAGGCGCGGTCCGAAGGGCCATGGGACCTATCAGCCTCTGGATGTGGCATCTTGGGAGCCCGGGCCCCTCTTCCACAACCTGATAGAGTTGCCCTCGTTCGAGAATATCATTTGTATTTCTCCCAAGCCAAATGTCAGCTACAAACCCGCCCCTCCCTGCCTTGGAAAACCCTTGTCTGGGGAGATTAACCAACAGGCCCTCAGCCACGATAAACAAAGCTCCAAGGCCTTATCGGGGGAGCCCATGTGTGGCTCTGGGAGCCCCAGCTCTTGGCTCTTCATGTTGCTGCTAAAGATGCCTTGTGAGGAATGGTGACATCCTGGTCCCCCCTTGGCAAATTACTTTCTCCTTATGACAGACTCAGACCCAGAAGCCCAGGGGGGGATGGGGGCCGGTGGCAGAGGGGGAGGAAAGACCTGCATCCCGGGGGGGCCGGGGAGGCATGTGCAGGGCAGCGGGAGGCAGCTGCACGACCTCCCAGGAAAGACCTCGAGCTCAGCATGAATGGGAGCAGAGCCCGTTGCCTGGATACGAGCCGTGTGACTGTTGGAAATGATCCGGGAGGGCCAGAGCAGGCATTTAAAACTCAAACAAAAAGGAAGCAGGATGCGAACCCCAGATTGTAGACAGGTCTAGTGGACGTGCCTCCACCACCAGATGGTTCGCTTTTGCTCCCGTCAGGAAGTCGTGCCCAGCGACTGCCAGCTGACTGGTCCGAGGCCCCTCTTCAGCTGGGTCACTGGTTTCCTGCCCTGTCATCCCTCTTGCTCAGATGAGGCTCTTGCTTCCACCTGTGCCGGGGCTCCTGACCTTTGAAGCAAGGCTCTGGGAGGGCAGAAGCCCCTCTGGTGGCATCTATCGGGTTCTGGTCACACCCTGTGCCCTCGACACACAAGCCCAAGGGCAAAGCAGGTGGTTCTGAGGAAACTCTTACCTAGTTGGCCTTCCACGCCTCGATGCCCAGCCTGGCCCAGCCCTGCCTGGGCAGGGTGACCGCCTCTCCCTCGCTCGCCTGCCTGGCACAGCCTGAGGCTGCCTGCCCTTAACCCCCGCATGGCCGCCCTTGAGGACTCAGGCTCTGTCTCCAGGAGGGTCAGGGGAGAGCTGCCTAGGGGAACAAAAGCCCCTTCTCGCTCCCCTGTGTGGGAACCCAGATGGATGCCAAGAACGAAGCTGGGGGATTCTGGGGGTGGGAGGCACCCGGCGGATGAGGGCAGGGGGTGGGCCACGACTGCTTCTCCAGCACCTCCATCCTGCTCCCCCTCTGCAGCCACTTCGGCCTTGGCGTTTCCTTTCCCTGACCTAGGGTCACCCAGCCCAGCACAGCCCAACCCTGCTGCTTCCCCTGGTGCTGGGAGGAGCCATTTGGCCTGACTTTTTTTTCCCTTCTCTGTGTGACCTACATTTCCTTTCCTCTGACCCTGAGGCTCCTAGCTGAGCCACCTGAGAGCCAGTCCTGGTTGGACACACGTGGCTTCTCCCTCTAACTAGAGGTGAAAGGATTTGATGGTCGGGGGGAGGGGGGGGTGTTGGATTTTTTTTTTTTTTTTTTTGCTGAGGAAGATTAGCCCTGAGTTGACATCAGTGCCAATCTTCCTCCACTTTATATGTGGGTCGCCACCACAACATGGATGACAAGTGGTGTAGGTCCACGCCCAGGATCCACACCCGAGAAGCTGGGACACCTAAGTGGAGCATGCTGAACTTAACTGCTATGCCACAGGGCCAGCCCCTGGATTTTTTTTTAACACTTTAAAAATTGTTATTAAGATATAATAACATAAAACTCATCATTTCAGTGTGTACAGTTCGGTGGTTTTTAGTATATTCACAGTGTTGTGCAAACATCACCACTATCTAATTCTAGAATATTTTCATCACCCCAAAAAGAAAACCTCATACTCATTAGCAGTCACTCACCATCTCCTCCCACCCCCATCTGCCAGAAAAGATGAATCTACTTTCTGTCTCTACAGATTTGCCTATTCTGGGAGTATCATATAAACAGAATATATAATATGTGACCTTTCGTGTCTGGCTTCTTTCACGTAGCATAATCTTTTCCAGCTTCATCCATGTTGTAGCCTGTGTTGGTGCTTCATTCTTTTTTATAGCAGAAAAATATTCCATTGCACAGACATACCATATTTTGTGGATCCATTCATCAATTGATGGGCATTGGGTTGTTTCCACTTTTTGATTACTGTCAATAATGCTGCTATGTCCTGCAAGACAAAGGAAACCATGAACAAAATGAAAAGACAACCCACCAACTGGGAGAAAATATTTTCAAATCATATATCTGACAAGGGGTTAATTTCCAAAATGTGTAAAGAACTCACACAACTCAACGACAAAAAAACAAACAACCAGATCAAAAAATGGGCAGAGGATATGAATAGACATTTTTCCAAAGAAGATATACAGATGACCAAAAGGCACGTGAAAAGATGTCCAATATCACTAATTATTAGGGAAATGCAAATCAAAACTGCAATGAGATATCACCTTACACGTGTCAGAATGGCTATAATTAACAAGACAAAAAAATAAACGTTGGAGAGGGTGTGGAGAGAAGGGAACCCTTATACACTGCTGATGGGAGTGCAAAGTGGTGCAGCCACTATGGAAAAGAGTATGGAGAGTCCTCAAGAAACTAAAAATAGAACTACCATGCGACCCAGCTATCCCACTACTGGGTATTTATCCAAAGAACTTGAAATCAACAATTCAAAGAGACTTATGCACCCCTATGTTCATTGCAGCATTACTCACAATAGCCAAGACGTGGAAGCAACCTAGGTGCCCATCCACTGATGAATGGATACAGAAGATGTGGTGTATATATATACCATGGAATACTACTCAGCCATAAAAAAGACAAAATCATCCCATTCGCAACAACATGGATGGAACTAAGGGTAGCATGTTAAGTGAAATAAGCCAGACAGATAAAGACAAACACTATGATTTCACTCACATGGAAGATAAACACATGGACAAAGAGAAAAGATTAGTGGTTACCAGGGGGAGGGGGGTGGGGGTGGGCAAAAGGGGTAAAGGGGCACATATATATGGTGACAGATGAAAATTAGACTATTGGTGGTGAGCACGATGCAGTCTACAGAGAAACTGATAAATAACTTACACCTGAAATTACACAATGTTATAAGCCATTATGACCTCAACTAAATAACTGAAAAAACATAATGCTGCTGTGAATACTCGTGTACAAGTTTTTTTCGTGAACATATGTTTTCACTTCTCGGGTATATACCTAGGAACGGTGGGGGGAGGGGCTTTAGATTTATGGAGGAAGGGAATGCAAGGGAGGGGAGGGAGAGGGAGAAAGAAAGAGGGAAGACAGAGGGAGGGAGGGAAGGAAAGAATGGTGGGCCTGGAACGGTGCTTTGGCGCCAGACTGTGGGGTCTAGGATGCCTTGCAAAGGCGTCTGCACTGATTCTGTGCGCCCCAGGGAAGGCTTCTGAGGAAAGCACTGGTGGTGCTGCAAGGGGCAAAGGGAAGCTGGGGGAGGCTGGGGACCAGAGACAGTTTAGGAACTGTCACAGGACACAGCCACCCAGCACCCACTCCCCGTTCCCATGGAACAGTGCCCCAGGAACCACCCCACCTCCACACGCCTCCCTCGCCCAAACCAAACAGCACATTGCATCTCCCTGGCCTCAGTGATTGGCCAGGGATACGCATGACCTCAGACAGTCCAAAGGCAATGACTCCAGGGCTTCTGCTGGAGTGGTAGAAAAGACACAGCTGCAAGGGTGGAGCTGCTGCAGCCATCCTGCCACCAGGAGGGGAAACTCGTCCTGAGTCTGGACTAAACCAGAAGATGTAGAGCCAGGAGGTGGAGAGAGGGGTCAGCACCAGGCCACGTTGTCTGAGCTCTGGTGAAGCTAGCCCCCTGCCCTTGAACCTGAACCACAAATACCACTCCTGCTTTTTTTCTTACACTAGTTTGAGTTGAACTTTCTGTCACTTGCAACCAAAATGATGAGGTCCTTAACCAGGACAGCAGGATTAAGCTGAGCGCCAGGGATGGACAGGGAAAACACTGCTCAGGTAGGAAAGCACAGGAATGAGCATTTCTTTTTTTTTTTAAAGATTTTTTTTAAAATTTTTTTCCTTTTTCTCCCCAAAGCCCCCCAGTACATAGTTGTATATTCTTCGTTGTGGGTCCTTCTAGTTGGTGGCACATGGGATGCTGCCTCAGCGTGGTTTGATGAGCAGTGCCATGTCCACGCCCAGGATTCGAACCAACGAAACACTGGGCCGCCTGCAGCGGAGCGCGCTAACTTAACCACTCGGCCACGGGGTCAGCCCCTTTTTTTTTTAAATTTTTTTTAAAGATTTTTTTTTTATTTGGGAATGAGCATTTCTGAGGACCTACCATGTGTGCTTTAACACTGAGATCACATCAGACCCTCCCAACCACCCGGCTGGCAGGCTCCAAGAGGGTCGAGGCCACTGGCCTAAGTAAGCAATGGGGCCGAGATTGAAACTCCAAACCCCTTGTCTCTCCACCTTGCCATGCTCACCAACTTGGCCACCCAAGACAGACTTAAAAGGAGTCCCAGGGTCCCAGGGCAGCCCCAGGGCCTGAGCCCAGGGGAGGAGATGTGGTTGAGGAGCAGTGCCCGGGGAAATGCCTGGGACTGTGGGGACAGGTTGGGGTTAACGGGGCACAGACCCCCGCAGACCGATGAGATGACAGGAACAGCACTGGTCAGAGGTGGGGACTGGAAATGTTGACCGAGGGGCTGGCCCTGTGGCGCAGTGGTTAAGTTCGCATGTTCCACTTTGGCGGCCCGGGTTTCGCCGGTTTGGATCCTGGGTGCAGACATGGCACTGCTTGGCAAGCCATGCTATGGCAGGCATCCCACGTATAAAGTGGAGGAAGATGGGCACGGATGTTAGCTCAGGGCCAGTCTTCCTCAGCAAAAAGAGGAGGATTGGTGGCAGATGTTAGCTCAGGGCTAATCTTCCTCAAAAAAGAAAAAAAAGGAAAGAAAGGTTGATCGGGCAGTCACCTGGGGAAGGCTCATCACACTCAAAAGCCACAGAACTGGCTGGGAGGCCAGCCAAGGACAGGGAACACCAGAGATGGAGCTGACACTCCTGGCATGGTCCAGAGGTCCCCGAGGCGGCTGTCTCTGAGGTGGGACTCGATCAGCTGTGCTCAGGTATTTGGGTCCCTCCGTCACTCTGGCCTCTGTCATTTTGGGTTTCCTGTCCTGAGCGGCCAGGCCTATCTCTGCTCCCTCTGAGGCTGCCTGGGAATGCCAGGGCCCCAGGGACCAAGGGGCCAGCTGCCCTTGGACCCACCCGGGCCCCCGGCCAGCTCCAGATTCTCCCACCCAGACCCAGCCTCCTCCCTGGGCTCCTCCCCGCACAAGGCCCGCCTGACAGCTGAGGCGCTGCAGCTGCCTGGGCCCGGCAGCCCCTAGAGGTCACAGGAACAGCTGCTGCCCTGTGACCTCGCTGACCCCTGGTCCCTGCACACTGCTTCCTGCAGCCCAGGCGGCTGCCCAGCGACCTGCAGGGCCCAGCCAAGCCCCATCTCCTCGGCCCGTCCTGTTGCTCCCATTGCTCCCAGATCTTCCCAGGGTCTGAAGCATTTCGTGCTGAGAAAGAGGACTGAGGCCAAGTCAGCAGGCCCCACCCAGAGGAGCGGGAAGGGGAGAGCAGGGCGGCGAGGCAGCCGCAGCCCAGGATCTCTGCTCCAGGGGCAGGAGGAGCACTGGACCAAAGTTCTAGAAGGCTCGGCCATTCCTGATTCCCCGCAGGCTCCTCCCGAGGCCCACTTTCCCCTCAAGACTTGAGTCCCCTTCCGATGTGCTGCCCCTTAGAATCTTTCTGGGACAATGGTTTACCTCTGGGGATGGGGGTTGGAGGGCTAGGGGCCAGGGGTTGGGGGGGCTCGAGAATTATTGTCGTGTCCACTCTCAAAAGGTTTGAAATCTTTTGTGATGTGCATGGATGATTTTAAAGGAAGGAAAATACATACATATGTGCACATAACTTGCCAGCCCGCCGCTCCTCAGCCCTCCACATCCTGTCACCTTGGTGATACCCTCCCTGTGAGTCAGTCTCAGAAGGCCCGCTCCCTCAGGACAGAGGTCCTGTCTCGGCCCTGCAGAGCGCCCGGTGCACAGCAGGCCCATGAGAGATGACCGCCGAGGGAACGCCTCGTCAGGATGTGTCCTCCTCTCCACCGTCACAGAAACAGGCGCTTAGAGAAAAGGAAGCAGGGGCCCTGGAGCCATCTGCCTCCACGCTTGCTCTGGTTCACAACCCCTTGCTGCGAGCCGCTCGTCATCAGCATCGGATGCAGAGATGAACCAAACAGACAGAATCCCGGCTCCGCACGGAGCTTCAGCTCCAGCACAGAAACTTCGAACACCGGAGTGCAGAGAGAACCATGTTGGGGAGAGGGGGCCGGGGATGGGTCACAAGCGGCTGCCATGACTCACAGAGGGCTCCCGACTCAGGCTCTTTAACTTCCTAATCCCTTTTCTCCCGTGGCCCCCTTCTTGCTATCCCCAGCCTCCTGCCATTCATTCGTTCCTTCCTTCATTCATTCATCTGGAACCTTCTGTGTGGCATGCACTCTGGAGAGAGTGGTGGTTACAGTCCAGTGGGGGATGGACATGAGTTATAGGATGATGGCCCAGAGACGACAGTGGTCCCGAGTTTCCCCGAGGGAACTTGACGTCGACTGGGGGTCCAGAAGGCTTCCCCGAGGGGGGACACTGCTGCTGAGAGGTGGCCAGGTGAGGGGAAGGGAGAAGCGTGTGCAAGGGGCCGGTCCCTGGGGGCCGGGCATGGCTGATGGGCCGAAAGTCCCGTGTCTGGAGCAGAGGGAGCGGAGAGGTGGCCTGAGGCTGGAGAGGCCAGCAGGGGCCTGCCCAGGGTCAGCGGGCACTGAAGTGCGAGCAGGGGCACGAGGCGATCAGACCGGTGTTTTTCATCACCCACGATGTGGGGTGGAGAACGGGCAGGTAGCACATGGTCTTCGTCCCCCAGAACCCCCCAACTCCCTTGGTGGCCCCACCCCCCTCCCTTTCCTCCCCTGCCCCCCCCATCACCCAAGTCATCACTCTGGCCTGGCCTGACCCCCCTTCTGTCCCACTGTGGCCCCCATGGCAGATCTGTCACCAAATTCCAATCTTGCGACCTCATTGCCTCCAACTCCGGCTTTTACACCACAGATCAGGGCCAGTTCTGTCTCCCTCCTGAACCAACTGTCCCCAGAGTGGCCCCTGCCTCCAGTCAGGTCTCCCTCCAGGGTCCCCTCTCTAAAGAGACCTTCCTAAGCGTAACGCTGCAGTCAGTTCACGGGAAAGGAAATACGAAAGACCCTGAAACTTAGAAAAGATGGCCAAACTCACTCGTCCGAAGAGAAATGCAGACTAAGATACGCCGAGGCCCCTCTGCCTCGTGCGGTGTTTACCTTTCAGACTGACGACGATCAGAAAGTTCAAGAACCAGGGGCCAGTGAGGCTGAGGAGAAATGGGCCCTGTGGTCCGTGCGGGGGGCTTGGTACCTGGCACCTGGCACATCCCCTGAGAAGGACGAGCGGACAGAGCTGACTAAACGACAACTGTGTGCGTCCTTTGACTCCCAAATGCCTAGGGATTTATTCCACAGCCGCCCGCAGACATGCGTGCAGCAGCACTTGCACAAAGTGACACATTGCTATGCTGCTTGTCACAGGAAAGGGGTGGGGACATCCTAAACATCCATCAGCTGAGACCCACTTACGTCGATCATGACACACTGGAACACTACGCAGCTGTAAAAAGTGAACCGAGGACACACTCTGTGGACTGATATGGAGCAGTCAGAAACACAGTGTCACCTGAAAAAAGCAAGACGTGGGACAGTGTGAATAGCAGATGCTCATAAAATGTCATTGTCCATGGCCCCCGCAGAGTTACTCCGACTGCCGCCAACACGGGGTCTGCCCTCCCTCCACCCCCACTTGCAGTACTTTGGGGCTCTACTTGTCTAAATATTGCCATTGGTGTAAAAAATGGGAAGGGCTTTGCTTGTACATGCAGAGACTATCTCTAGAAGTGTTTACAAGAAACTGATAACACTGGTTGTCTATGGGGAGGAGAACGGATGCCTGGCGAGCCAGGGAAAGAGAGAGACTTTTGCTTCTTGTGTCTTCTGAATTTTGGACCACATGAAAGCATTACTGTGTCAAAAAAGTAATTTACATGAAAAAAAAAAAAGGAATTCTGATCCAGTTGCACCTTCACACAGATCCTTCATTCCCTTCCCATAGCATTCAGCAGCTAGCAGGAGCTCCTGCCTGCCTTTAATTATTCTTTAATGGGCAAGATCTTCAGTGGCAAGTGATAGAAACCCAATCCAAACCAGATTAAACATCAGTTGTAATTTGTTGGTATTTATAATGAATATCTGCTTCAGGCATGGCTGGATCCAGCAGCACAAGCAATGTCATTGAGAGTTATTCTCTTGGCTTTGTTTTTCTTCATGAGGGCTTTATTCTTAGGCATGCTCTTCCCTCAGGGTGGCAGAGCTGGCCGCCAGCAGCCCTGGGGTGACATCTTGGCATTTGTAACCCTAACAGTCCCAGCAAGTCCCCAGGCTGAAGCTCATTGGTGTTGTATGCCCATCCCTGAACCATCCCTATGACTCAGATTGGCTAGGCCTGGGTCTCAGGTCCACTTTTAGAGCTTGGGAATTGGGCAGTCACACTTGAGACTAGAAAATTGAGGAGTGGTTACCAGAATAAGAGGGATGAACTCTGGATGAGGAAAACAGTGCTCACCTACTCCTCTCCTGGACTTTCCCCCTCTCCCACGCCGCGGTCTACTGGACATCTCTGGTTTCCCGATCACACCGTGCATCTACCTGCACTCCTCTTGGCCTTTGCCTCCGCCTCTGCCTGCTCCCCCTGGAATGTCCTTTCCTGTCTCTGCCTGGCAAACTCCTACTCATCCATTCAGATCCTGCTCAAGTATCACCTCCTCCTTGAAGCCCTCCTAACTCTCCCTTCGGCTTTCCTACCTCTAGCAGAACTAATGTTTCTCACTGCTGTTCTTTTGGGCTCTTCTTTCAATCCACAGGCACTGACTGAGCCCCATCCTCACTGGGCTGCCATAGACAGAGGTGAGTCAGAGCCGGCCTCTGCTGTCAATGGCCTCCATGATGGTACAGAGTGTGCTGTTTTCGAATTGGTTCTTTGCTTCCCTGGGGGTTATCTGTTCCCTGAGGGCTGAGGCCCAGCCTTGGCCATCCGTGTCTTCTCAAGTCCAGCACAGCCCAGGCACAAGGTAGATGCAAATATGAGTTTTCAAAATGAGTCCCAACAAGGCGCTTTGAAGGGGTGGGAAGTGTGGAAGATGGTTCCTGTTGATTCCATGTTCCCCCGGGCAAAGGACAGCCGTGCGGCTGAGATACTCCCAAAGGCCTCTGGGAGGAAGTGCCTTGGGCCAGTCCCTAGGACAGGGCCGTCACCACTCTGGAAACCCCCATGGCCCTGGGCCTGGGCCAAAATCAAGACCCAAAGGAAAGTCCCCCAGCAAGGCCCAGCCACCCAACTCCCAAGGAGGGGTCCCAGGCAGAGGCTGGGGGCGGCTCCCAGGGGACTCCCATCTCGAATCGCAGCTTCTGCCGGGTCAGAGTTCTCTGAAGGCCATGAAGAGTGAGGAGGGCAGGGCTGGAGCTGGCAGGAGCCCAGAGGAGGAAGGAAACAAGAAACAATCAAGGAAAAAGCTGACCCAGGCCTGGGGTTGGCTCAGGCCACAGGGCCGCAGGCTGGGCTCAGACCGGGATGGAGGACACTTCCCAGGGGCGGGTGGAGCGCCTACCCAGCTCCCGGATGCCTTGTGGCCCAGAGCGGCGGGTTGGGGTCCGTCCAGAGACCTTGCCTGGCCAGATGCCCCCAAGAGTATCACCATCCTTCTCTTGTGACCCTTTTCTCCCAGACCTGCCCCCAGACTCCTGGTCCCCATTGTCCCACCTGCCTCCAGAGCCCTGGGTCCCTGGTGGGCAGGGTCATGGAGAGCTGGCTCCAGCCTGGGAGTTGTTGCCTGGCTGTCTCCCCATCCTCCCCAGCTAACCTTGGAGAAGGGGGCTTCCCGCTCTCTCCCCCAGGGGAGCTGGGGCTGCTGACGTGGGCGATTTCCAGGAAGAAGAGGCTGGGAGAGGAAGGAAGGGCTGAGTCAGTCCCTGTGTGGCGATCACAGGGTCCTGTGTTGGGGGAACAGCCGAGCGGTTGGGAGGGAACCGACTGGGCTCATCCCAGGGCTGGGGAGAGGCTCCAGGCTGAGGAGAAGGAAGCTGCATATCCCTACTGGGCATTCTTCCATCGCAGCCTTCCTCGCCCCTAGCTCCTCCCAAATGTCCCTAGGGTCCTGCCCCCTCCGCCACCAGGGTGTCCAGGAGCCCTTCCAGCAAGAACAGCCCAGGCCCTGGCTGAGGCACCAGACCCTGGACACAGGGTGCAGCCTGGGCGGGGGGAGGGTGGCCCAAGCGTCCATTGGGTCAGAAATGCAGGACGCCCCGGCCGTCCCCTGGCTCAGGATCCCAGCCTCCCCACCCACACTCAGGCCCTTACACACAGTCTGAGAAGTTGCGTAAAAAAGCCAATTTTAGTAAATGAAATCCTGTTTTAGAAATCCTCATTAATTGCAGGGCTCTCACGGCGCCACCGGGTGTGTATGCAAGATCCCGTCCGTTCAGCAGAACCACGAGGAGCCGGCAGCAGGCTCCCCAGGGATTCCTCTGGCCCCGGCCTGGCGACACAACCTCATCTGTGAATGGGGACAGTGACTACCTGTCTGAGCACTTGCAAAGCACAGACCCCACCACCAGGCACAGATCGTGTCTCAGATCTGGTCTTTGGGGGGGCCCCTTGTTGTGGCCAGTGGCAGAAGTGCACCGAACGCATGGGCAGTCAGCACTAGGCGGAAGCTTGTCACATCCAGGCAGGCTTACAGCAGTCCTCAGAGCGCAGATGGCAGTTCCTGTGGCTTTGGGACCTGGTTGGGAGCCCCAGCCTGGCAGCCAGGCTGGACATATCACTAGAGGCTGAGGGAGGGGAGCAGAGGCTTGGGCCAGGCTGAGGGGTCCAAATCTGCTGCTCTCCACCCATCCCCAAGCGCTCCCCAATGGGCCCCCGACCCTCTCCCAGGAGCCCTGAAGTTGGCCCTGGCTTTATGAGGCCCTGGGTGACAGTCTGCCTCTCCAGGCTTCCACCCCTGCAACTTTCCATTTTATCACTAGCTCTGAATGGAGCTCCTGAGCCTTTCCAGGCCCCTCCTCCAATGGAAGACTCCGAGCAGACGGGCAGGGGGTGGGGGCTGCACCTCAGCCACATTCCTGCAGGCTCAGGGGGCTTCATCATTAGAGCCATTCCAGGCCAGTTGGCAAGGCCAGCCGACCTGCCCCCAAAGCTCCTGTTACAATGCTTTCACGAAACGGCCGCCTGCAGGGCTGTGTGTTCCCTTGTCCTGTTTGGGACCCACTTAACTCCCATTTTACAGGCAAGGAGGCCCAGAAAGGGACAGTCCTGTGCCTGTGGCCACAGAGCAAGTCAGCAGCAGAGCCAGCTCAGAACCTGGGTCTGTGGCCCGAGGCAGTGTTCAGGGCTTGGTGCCGGGCTGTCCCCTCTCTCCCAGGGCTGTGCTGTAGGAGGGAGGGAAAGGCAGGGTGACTGGCTGGCGAGAAGCCTGAGTAGGGAGGGGGCTCAGAGCCCGTATGCGTTGCACTATCAGGCTGAGCAGGCCACGGTCAGTACCTGGAGCTGAGATTTCCATCTCTGTAAAGAGGGTCAGTGATGCTGGCTCTGCCCACCTTGCTGGGCTTGAAGAAGACTTGAGGGGCTCAGGGACAGGAGGCACTTGCTAAGGGGCACAGGCAGGCCTGGGTGGGCGGGTGCCTGCAGAGCACAGGTGGCAAGAGCAGGCAGAGGTACAACCCCTCCCCACCACATCACGACTTGGCCCAGGGCTACCATGCCCCTTCCCTCGACTGTCCAGGCCACTTTTCCTCTGAGCCACTGGGCCAGTCCTGGCAGAATCCACCTGACTGAGGCTCCCTGGGGGACTGAGGGAGGGGCAGGGACCACTCAGGGTTAACACCCTACACTTCCCTGTATTCATTTTCCACGGCTGCTGCCACAAATTACCACAAACTTCGTGGCTTAACACAACACAAATGTATTAACTTACAGTTCTGTAGGTCAGAAGTCCACCATGGGTCTCACGGGCCAAAATCGAGGTGTCAGCAGGACTAGTTCCTTCTGGAGGTTCTGGGGGAATCTGTTTCCTTGTCTCTTCCAGCTTCTACAGGCCGCCCGCATTCCTCTGTTTGTGGCCCCTTCCTCCATCTCGAAGGCTGCAACACAGCATGTCTCGGGCCCATCTTCCATTGTCACATCTCTTTCTCTGACTTCCTCTTCTGTCTCCCTCGTCCACTTTTAAGGACCTTGTTATTACACTGGGCCTGCCCAGCTAATTCAGGATAATCTCCCTATTTTAAAGTCAGTTCATTAGCAACTGCAATTCCATCAGCAACTTTAATTATTCTTTGTCATGTAACAAATATTCATAAGTTCTGGAGACTAGGACGTGGATGTTAGGGGAGGCCATCATCCTGCCTACCCAGCTCCCCTTCTGCGGGTCCTTCCCTCCCTCCTGACTTGGCCGACCCCACCCACCCCCAGCAGCCTTCCCTCTTTCAGGACGCCTTCCTGACCTTGCCCCCTGGCAGTCCCTCCCACAGTCACGGTATGGAAGCTTTCACCATCCTGGTCACACTGTACTGTCATGGCTGTCACCCTCCAGAAAGCAAGGTCCCCTCCCCCATCAGGATCCACCCTTCCTCTGTCCCACTCTCCCCAGCACCTGCCCGCCCTGGAGGCTATCCCGGCGTACTTGGTGACTTGGGCTTCCTCCTCCGTCCCTTCCTTGGACTGTAGGTCTCAGTCCAGAGGGGCTGAATCCTCAGCGACAAGGACAGCATCCGGCACCTGGCAGATGCTCAGCAAGGATCTGCTGAATCGTTGAATGCAGCGAGGGCAGTTTCCTGCCCTCTACCTCCAGCTCCCGGTGTAGGGCCTGCCCTTGAACCTTTCTAGTACTGTATGAATGAACGAATGAATGAATGAACCAAGCAACCAACGTTGGAATGTGTCTAAGCACGGGTCCCACCCCCGCCCCGGAAGCCACTTAGCCTGACGGCAAATATGGGCGTGCCCAGGCCACTCAGCTCGCACACCCTCAACGCCCTCTTTTCTATGGGGCAGTAAACTCCTGAAACCTCTTGCAAGTTTGTAATATTTTAATGTAGGGGCTTCCAAGGCCTCATTCATTCCCTTAGTAGCCACTGAACACCCTGGTGCGGGAGCCTCCCCGACCCGACCCTCCAGGGAGGGAACCGGTCCAAGGGCGCTCTGCGAATTCTCAAGAACTCGGTCTTCCGGCTGCCGACCCTTCGGCCTTTCTAGAATCGCAAGTTTTGGCTCCGAGGGGCATAGCCGGAGGCCGCGGAGTGCAGCCCGGGCACCCGACGCCGCCTGGCCCGCGGCCGCCGGAGCCTGGACTGGACCCTCGGCCCCCGCGGCTGCGGCCCCCGGGCGCGGCGCCTCCCCAGGGGGAGCCCAGGCGGGGCCCGGAGTGGGCGGGGCTTGGCTGGGGCAGCCTCGGCATTGGCTCCGCGGGCCGGGGGCGGAGCTTCAGGGGCCACGGTTCGCACAGTAAGTTCCCCGCCGGGATCGGGTCGGAGCGCCGCGCCGTCCAGCTCTGGAGTTCTCGCCGCCCGCGGGCCGGCCGCCTGTGCGCCTCAAGGTGAGTTCGGGCCGGGACTCTGCAGCCCGTGTGCGGCTCCGAGAGACCCCTCGAGGGGCCCATCCCTGTGGCGCCGCGTTCCAGCTCACGCCCCGGCTCCCGTCTCACCTCCGCGCAGGTTCTTTCCTGGGAGCCTCGGGCTCCACGGTGTTTCCCGCCTGCGCCTCGGTCCCGAGGCCACGCCCGCGCCCCCCTCCGCCTGCGGGGCGCAGCGCATCCCGAACCCGAACTCCGGGTCCCGTCCTCCAGCCTGAGCCCTAGCCCCTGCCCCACCCCGGGGACGCGAGAGCGCCCTCCCGCCGCCCAGCGTCGCCGCCCGGGCTGGGGGTCGTATTTTTAGCCGATGGTGAGGTGTTCTCCTATCTTTAGCCACGACCGCGAGTGTCCTGAAACGGATCCGGGCTGGGCTGGGCTGCGCGCGGCCAGAGGGCGGAGAGGGATCGGCGCCGGAACCCGAGCTGGGGCTGAGGGGCCGGACCCGCGGGAGCCGGGGGCGGGGGCCCGCACGCCCGAGCTCTGGCCCTGCGCCGAGCGGACACTCGGACATCTCCCAGCCCGGAAAGCACGGGGGAGGCTCCTCCCAGAGCTTGGAGACCCGAGCAGGGTCCCCAACCGCCCCATTTTCCCCGCCGATTGTCTAGTTTTGAGACCAGACCCCCGCCCCCCCCCACGAGAAGAAGATCCCGCGGACAATCCGCATCTGGTACGCGGGCACACCGCTCCTTGAGGGGCGCCTGCTTGGAGCTGAAGGCGCGCTGGAGACCCCGGGGCGCGCCTGACTCCTCCGGGATGCGGGGCGAGAGAGGGAGCGCGCGCGCCACCCAGCGGCCGCGGAGGCGAGCACGGCTCCGCACCGGGATGCCCGGAGACCCTGTGGCTGGAGAGGGGGTTCTCTGCGCAGGCTACGTCGGGGGGTCAGGAGGAGGCGCACGCTTCGGGCCAGGGCCGTTCATTTTTGGTTTTGTTTGGAGCACTGTCCGTGGAGAGCTAGAATGTTTGACGAAGGCCCTCTAGCTATTTGCTGAATAAATGACGGGGCTGACTGTGACCTCTAACCCCTTCTGTTGCACATGGCGTTCCCACGTGCAGTATCCCAGTAGGGTCTCCAGGAGCCCTCTGGTGATGACTTGTCAGCGCATTTGATAGATGAGGAAGGTGAGGGCCAGAGAGGAGAGGTGTCTCGCCCAAGGTCACAGAGTGAGTCGCAGGTGGAGATGGACTCAAGGTCAGTCTCCTGATTTCAAGGTCGGGGGCGCTGCTCTTTGAACACCCCTGGTGGGGCGTGGCCTAGCATTCCTGTGACTCGAGGGGCTCTGCCTCCCCGAAGTCATTTTCTCTGAAGGAGGCCCAGCGCTCCTGTCCAGAGCAAGCCCACAGAGCTGGGATGGCTCCCATCTGCTCCTAACACTGCTGCAGGCCTTGTCCTGATGGAGAGTTCACTCTCGTATCTCTGGGACACTTGCAAGTTGTGGGGGGGGGGGGGTCGGGCAGCCAAGAGGGAGGACTTAGATAGAGGAGGCCTGGGGACCCCGTGCCCCAGCCTAGCTGGGAGGCTGCTTCTCTCCTGCTCCCCAAGGAGATTGTGGAGGTGGCGTGCCCCACTGCATCGGAGCCACATGGAACCCGCTGGGTACCAGTGCCCACTGTTCCCCTTACTAGCTGGGTGACCTCAGCGAAGTTTCCTCACATCTCTGAGCTTCAGCTTCTGCCTCTGTAAAGGGCAGTAGTGAAACCCACCGCGCTGCGGCTAGGAGCATTCGAATGGAGCCTGGGGTCTTGTGGTTGCCAAATCTGAATACTTAGGGCTTCATGGTTGGAATTCCCAGCTCTCCCCTGGGTGGTTGACGCTAGCCCAGCCCTTCCCCATAGCCTCGGTTCTCCCCACATCTGGAATTGGGCGGTACATCTGGCTCAGAGTGAGACAGCTGTCAGGGACGCCCGACTTGTTGTGGAAACACTCAGGCTGTCTTGGCGCCCCTGTGTGATTGGGGAAGGGCGGGGGACCTGGCCCAGGCTCTGCGCAAATCCCACCAGTCAGCCTCACTCTCCTTGAGTGAAAAAGGAAGGAAAAGCTCCCGCAGGACTTCTCGCCTGCCAAGGGCACAGATAGGATGTGTGTCAGCATCCCCCCAGGCCTGTCATGGTGGGCACCAGTAAATGAACCGGAGCTGGGATTCCAAGACCTCAGGGCGCCCACTGCTTTCTCCACTCTCCTCCCAGCGCCTTCCAAGCTGAGCTGGAATTCCACCTCAGGAGAGTCACTCTTTGGTTTCTTGTTGAGCTGCAGGTGCTCTGGGAGGGGCAAGATGTCCGCTGTCTCTGTGGCTCAGCACACTGACCTAGGGTGTTGTCCTGGGGTGGGGTTTCCTGAGTGAGGGCCTGGGCTGGAGGGAGGAGCTGAGACTCCGCCTCTCCTGCATCCTCCTGCCAAGCCCCAGGATGCAGAAGGGGGCCGAGGAACCGGCAGAGACCTGCCCGCTGCATGGCCCCTCCCAGCGATTTCCCACCTGCTCGGCCCCTGCCAGCCTGGGAGGGGGCAGTGGGAGAAGGTGGGCTCATCTGATTACCCGCTGGTGACCTTGGACGAGTTTCTTTCTTTGCCTTTTGTTCTCTGATTGTACATCTGGGCTCTGGTTTGTCCACGTATCGGCCAGTCCCCCAACATGGGAACCAGACGGACTGCTGTGAATGCTTCCTTTTTCTGGGGGAGCCTCCAGAGTGTATTTATTTTTTCCGCATTAATAATAGTTTTATTTTTTCTGATTACATAAATAATATATGCACATAAATAATACATGCTTATTGTTAAGAATTTGAGCTTGTAAAAGTGTGGACAAGAAAAGGAAAGTCGCCTGAAATTCCACCCCCTCAAGAGAACCACCATCAACATTTTGGCGACCATCCCTTCACATGGATGTATCATGAGCAAATACTACAGATTGTTATTTTTATTGAGGACAGCTTTGCTCCCACGTCACTGAGCCCACACCCCATCCCAATCTAAGTACCCATATGACACTCTGGTGCTGGCCTTCCATATTCTTCTCTGTTCTCATGTCGGGTTTAATCCTCTGCAGGCCTGTATATGTAGGCACATACATGCATATATGGGGAGGCTGGCTGGGGCGCTGCTTGACACTTTCAATAAATGGAATCTTCTTTACTACATTTTTGCTTTTTTCTTCTCTCCCTCTGCAATGCCTTGTGGGAATTCCTCCAAAATGTCTTAATAGCGCTAATTTTAAAATGCGAACAATAGGAGGAGGGTTGTGTTGATTAAATGAGATGTGTTTGCAAAGAACTCAGCAAAATGCCAGGCACAGAGCAAAGCCCCTGAAAAATTTGTACCCCCAGCTCCATCTTCCCCTTAGGTGCTGGGGCAGGAAAGAGGGACAGAAAGTACTTTAGACTCAGCCTCTGCCCATAAGGGACTGCTCACCCGGAGGAGGAGAAAAGGAAACTCCCAGAAAGCGACGTCACTTCCAGGTGGGACATGAGTGGAGGTGTCAGTCATTTGGCACCATTGGCTGGACATCTGCTGTGTGTCGTCCAGCCTGTGCCAGGCCTGGGTGGACGAGACAGGTTACAAGATCTCTGTCCTCAGTCAAGTAGGGAATCAAGAGAAGTCTGTGAGACCCCCGCACAATTGTCACCTGTCGTGTTTTAGGGCACCGTCGATGTGCGGTAGGGGTTGAGTACCCGGCCGTTGGTGAGAAGCAGAGCTGGGGACCCAGGGCAAGAGACCAGAGCCAGGACTCTGTGTGCGATTTCGGGCCTGTCACTCGGGTTCCCAGGCCTCAGTTTCCCCACTTGCAAAGGGAAGGGCTTGGCACTGGTGACCCAGGCCCTAAGGCGCACTGAGTCCATGAATGAACACGATTCTTCCAGGGCTCCCCCAGGACAGCGGCCCCCCTTGGGCTCCCAGGGCTGACACAGGGGATCCAGAAATGAGACAGATGCTTCCGACTTTTGTCTTCTGTCCCTGACTTGTCCCCTTGGTATTTCAGCTCCTCAACCACGGACCAGGAAGATAGTCACGAGAACAGAGCAGAGAGCATTGCTGCCGACGAGATCTCTGCCTTTCTGCTTCCAATTTTCAGAAGCGTTTTCAACTCTTTTGGGAGAAAGTGATTTTTATTATCTCGACCCCTCTGACTTCATTGATCATTCATCTTTCTTTTTCTAATTCCTTGGGCCGACTCTGGTCATACCCCACACGCTAGTCTTAGCCCCTTTGCAAGTTTTGGTCCCTGAAAACCACCCTCTGGGGGTTCCAGGTCAAGGGTGGTGAGAGGAGGCAGCAGGAGGCTGTGAGCTCCACGGTGGACTGTCTTGGCTCCAGCAGCCAGGCCTGGGTGGTGAGGTCACGATGTCCACCAAGGTGCCCATCTATCTGAAGCGCGGCAGCCGCAAGGGCAAGAAAGAGAAGCTTCGGGACCTGCTGTCCTCAGACATGATCAGCCCGCCGCTGGGGGACTTCCGCCACACCATTCATATCGGCAGTGGAGGCGGCAGCGACATGTTTGGTGACATCTCCTTCCTGCAGGGCAAGTTCCACCTCCTGCCCGGGACAGCGGTCGAGGGACCTGAGGAGGATGGCACCTTCGACCTCCCCTTCCAGTTCACCCGCACGGCCACGCTGTATGGGCAGGAGCTCCCCGACGGGCCGTCCCCTCTGCTCAAGAACGCCATCTCCCTCCCAGTCATCGGTGGGCCCCAGGCCCTCACCCTGCCCACAACCCAGGCCCCACCCAAGCCCCCTCGCCTGCACCTGGAGACCCCTCAGTCTTCCCCACAGCCTTCCCCACAGGAGGCAGGGAGTGTGGACATCTGGAGAATTCCGGAGGCTGGCTCGGCCCACAATGGGCTGACCCCTGAGTCGGGGGCAGAGGAGCCCTTCCTGTCTCATGCCAGCTCCCTGCTCTCGCTGCACGTGGACCTGGGGCCTTCCATCCTGGACGACGTCCTCCAGATCATGGACCAGGACCTGGGCCATATGCAGATCCCCACATAGGAACCGAGGCTGGCCAGGCTGGGCACCCAGGCTGGGGTGAATGGTGGGAGGCAGGGGGTGGACACAGCCCTGAGCTAGAAGTTGGAATCCCGAGGTCCCACCTGTGTGGTCACTGGCCAGCAATTTCTCACCTCGCCCTTTGTTTCCCCCTCCCTACCCACTCCCCGTGAGCAGAGCTCGCCTCATTGCTTTCCCCTAAAACCCACCAAGGACATGTGCAGAAGTCAGCCCAAAGTGCCCTGAGCATCTTGGGCCACCTGGTCCCCCACCACCAACTGCTCCTCCTTCCTCAGTTCCCTTGGATGAAAGGTCTGCTGAAATGGACTCCCCTTGGTCTCAGCCCCGTCGGACGCCCTGCCCTGATTCGGGGGGCGGGGGAAGGGCAGGGCACAGTCAGCCAGACCTTTCATGTCCTGGACCGGGAACATGGCATCAGTACCAAAAGTCCCTCTGCCCCATCCCCTCCCACATGACCAGGGATTCTGGTCGCAATAAAAGTTGCTGCTGCTATGGTTGTGTTCCCTGTCCTCTTGTCCCAGGTTTCTTCCTGAAGATGGGTGGGTCTCTGAGCTTGGCTGGCCCTTGGGGAGACCCTAGCCCCAGAGGGCTTTGTGCAGGGCGGGCCCTGCCCTTCGGAAGATGGTACCTGATTCCGAGCCCATCGTGAGAATGGAGCAGGAACCGACCGAGTGCCAAGTGGGGATGTTCCAACATCGATCCAGGTGTTTGGCAAGAGGTGGCTGGGCACTGGTGTAGGCTAGGCGCTGGGGTCTGCCGGGGGAGACCCAAGAGTGAAAGGATAACCACAAGGCCTAGTGCAAGGGACTACCAGCATCTCCAGTGTCAGAGGGCTAAGGGAGCAAGCAGGAGGGAGGGCCGGGCCGGGGCTGGGAGGGATCTGACAGCGCTCATCGCAGCCTCATCCCATCAGTGTTGTTACTGAGCATCTACAGTGCCCTTGGCATGCTCCACGTGCTGGGGATACCAGACAGATAGGTCCTTGCTCTTCCGAAGCTTACTTTTTTTTTTTTTTGAGGAAGATTAGCCCCGAGCTAACATCTGCTGCCAATCCTCTTCTTTTTCCTGAGGAAGATTGGCCCTGAGCTAACATCCATGCCCATCTTCCTCTACTTTATATGTGGGACGCCTACCACAGCATGGCATGCCAAGCGGTGCCATGTCCGTACCCAGGATCTGAACTGGTGAACCCAGGGCTGCTGAAGTGCAATGTGTAAACTTAACCACTGCGCCACCGGGCCAGCCCCTGGAGCTTACATTTTAGTGGAGAGAAGAATATTAAATTTGTAAGCAAGTAAGATGATTTCCAACAGTGGTGAACACTATGAAGAAAACTGTGTGGGGAATGCCTGGGACAGGGGTGTGGGTGGTGTCAGGGCACATTAGAGTGATCGCATGTGATTCTGAACCAAACCTGAGGGCTAACAGACTTATGCTCATGCATATGCAAAGGCACTGAGGCAGCAGAGTGAATGACAGAGAAGAGTATAGATCTGAGTCTGACCTCGCCTGTGTGAGACTCAGTTTCTCCTTCTCTAAAATAGAGTCAGTGATACCCACCTTGCAGGGTTGTTGAGAAAATTAGAGATAATGTTTACCAATTGCCACATGGAAAGTATTCAGAACTGGTCATGGTGTGTGACATAAAGGAACCTGGGGCTCAGGAAAGGCATGGCCGGGAAGCTGGAAAAGCAGGGGCGAGTCAGCTTAAAAATTGTTTGCCAGCTGAAGCTGAGCAAAGGGGAGCTGCCAGAGGATTTTAAGCAGGAGAGACGTGGTCAGATCCAGGCTTTAGAGAGGTCAGCACCCAGGCCATGTGGGAGAGGGACCGAAGGCCAAAGAGGAGGAGGCCCTGGTAGGATGAGGATTGGATGGGGCAGGGAGGGTGGCGACAGAGAGGAGGGGCCTTGTCGACGTGGGGCTTGGTGCCTGAGTGTCACAGGCCACGTGGGCAGCTGGAGGCAAGTTCAAGCCTCACTGGGCCCCTTCTTCCATCTCCACTTGTTCTTTTCCATCCTTTTGACCCTTCAGTTCCCAGACCCCCAGCCCTTCCTGCCTCCAGCCCCTGGGCCAGATTTCTTAGTGGAGGCTGAATTTGACCAGGACATATTTTGTTTGGCAATGCAGCTCTTTTTTTCCTTTTTTTTTTAGATGATGCATTTTTTTGTTCTGATAAAATATATATAACATGGAATTTACCATTTTAACCATTTTTAAGTGTACGCCTCAGTGGCGTTAAGTACATTCACATTATTCAGCAATCATCACCACCATCCATTTCGAGAACTTTTTTCTTCCCAAAGTGACACTCTCCCTATACCCATTACACACCAACTCCCCATTCTCCCTTCCCCCAGCCCCTGGCAACCACCATTCTACTTTTCTGTCTGAATTTGACTATTCTAGGGACCTGACATAAGTGGAATCAGACAGTGTTTGTCTTTTTGCAACTGGCTTATTTCACTTAGCATAATGACTTCAAGTTTCACTCGTGCTGTAGTGTGTGTTAACATTTCCTACTTTTTAAAGGCTGAATAATATTCCATTGTATGGATACAGTGCCACATTCTGTTTATCCATTCATCCATCGAGGGACACCTGGGTTGCTTCCACCTTTTGGCTATTGTGCATAATGCTGCTGTGAACGTGGGTGTACAAATTTCTGTTTGAGTCCCTGCTTTCAGTTCTTTTGGGTGTATACACAGAAGTGGAATTGCTGAATCAAACGGTCATTCTGTGTTTCATTTCTTGAGGAACTCCAGTACTGTTTTCCACAGCAGCTGCAGCATTTTACATTCCCACCAAACTTTTTATTTTCATAGGAAATTTTTGCCATCATTAGAGGTTAGGGGTTCACTATATAGTGGGATTTGAACCCAGGTCCGTGAGACCCCAAAGCCTGTGCTCACCTGCAACCCTGCCCCCCGACAAGGGTTCAGCTGCAGGACCTGCTACAGGGCGAAGGCAAAGGGTGGGCGCTGAAGGGCCAGCACCTTCCTGCCTGCAGGCTCCCCCGTCAGCGCTAGGGTGCTTGTCCCCGTCTGCCTGGGAGGAGAAGACGAGAAAAAAGGACACCTGCCGTAGAGCTTCACCCAGCTGGAAGGCAGCCGCTCACCCTGGACCTGAGCTGAGGCCATGGAAGGGGGACATGCTTGTCCTGGGTCCCTGGAACTGCTCCCCACACGCCCTGCGTCAGGCACCAGCCCAAGGGTCCTGGGCAACCAGTCGGGGCTGCAACGTCAGATGGAGACAGGGAACTCGGCAGGGTACCTGAAGCATCAGGTTAACTAAACTCAGGGTACCTGCTTACACCGGGGTAGCCGGGAGCCGGGGGTGGGGGGTGACGATGATACACAGGGACCTTCCCTCTTCAGCTCATACAGTGGTGTCCAGGCGCCATGTCCCACAAAACCACCCACAGGAAGGACTTCCCCAAAATAGGAAGAGAAGTTGTTGTTGGACAGCCAAAAACCTGACAAATATCTCTACAGTCCACTGTTTTCGATGCCCAACATCCATGCATGTGCTTATTCTAGTATTTACTCTGAAAAATATATATATACTTTTTTATAGGTTTTAAAATACATTTTATATATTATATATTTAATATATGAAGAATAAATATTTATATATTTTAATATGATATAATATTAAAATATAGAAATAAAATTAAATATATACATGTATTAAATAAATAATATATAAATATAGTTTTAAATATAAATATGTATCCTACTAGTATAATGCATCTGTTCCTCTTCCTGTCAAAAATACTTTCACTCTTTTTCCAAAGGGAGACAACTCAAAATCTCGTCAATTACCACATCCGCTTCCAAGTCCAGATTTCTAGATGATGTCTTCCTCCTGCAAGTCCTTTACCAGCCCATCTCAATATTTTGCAAACTGTGAACTACACAGTAAAGTTAATTACCACCAATACACCCTATATACCAGAGCGGAGGGAAAGAAGAATGGGAGAATTAAAATATTTTAAAAATATACTTGGGGGCTGGCCTGGTTGCATGGTGATTGAATTTGGCACACTCCGCTTAGCGGACCTGGGTTCACAGGTTTGGATCCTGGTCGTGGACCTACACCTCTCATGAAGCCATGCTGTGGCAGTGACCCATATACAAAATGGAGGAAGATTGGCACAGATGTTAGCTCAGGGCCACTCTTCATCACCAAATAATTAATAATAATAATAATATACTTGACACAGAAAGAAAAGAGCTATATGTAGAAACTATAGTCTTTTTCTACAGCAAAGCTGTAGCTGATATGAAGAACTTCCCTCCTTCGCTACACAGTTCATGTTCCCTTTGCCTTCAACTTGCATCTTGGCTGTTCCAGGGCGCTTTACCAGGTGACAAGTCCTAGACCTTCTTTTTAAAGAATCTGAGCCCTTGGTGGATTTCCCTGTATAGAATTTACTTTTTCCCCAAACTCTTTATTTTGAAGCATTTCAAACTTAACAGAACTATTGAAAGAATAGTACAATGTACATCCATATATCTTCATCCAGATTTGCCAGTTATTACCATTTTGCCTCATTCCCTCTAACTCTTTGCATGTGAAAAAGCTTTTCCCTGACCTTTTGAAAGTAAGTTGCAGACATCGTGAAATGTCATACCAAATACTTTAGCTTTTATTTCCATGAAGCTTGGGATTCTTCAACATGTAAATGAGTGTCTCTCATCATCTGGGGTAAATGATCAGTCATTTTCTCCTTAAATATTGCCCCTGCCCCTTTCTCTCTCCTTGCCCTCTGAGACCCCAATTCAATATATGTTAGATCTTTCTATATCCCCTGTGTTTCTGCTCTAACTGGGTATTTTCTGTTCTTTCGTCTTTCCATACTGTATTAAGGACAATTTCTTCCAGTTTACTTGTCCTCTCTTCAGCTGTGTCTAATCTGCTTTTTAACAAATTCATTGTGTTCTTAATTTTGGTTATTGTATTCTTCAGTTCTGGAAGTTCTATGTGATTCTTTTAAAATTCCATTGTGGCACTTCTTACTAGGTATTTGTTCCCTGCAGATTTTTTTTTTTAATATTTTTTTTTTTAAGATTTTATTTTTTCCTTTTTCTCCCCAAAGCCCCCCAGTACATAGTTGTATATTCTTCGTTGTGGGTCCTTCTAGTTGTGGCATGTGGGACGCTGCCTCAGCATGGTTTGATGAGCAGTGCCATGTCCGCGCCCAGGATTCGAACCAACGAAACACTGGGCCGCCTGCAGCAGAGCGCGCGAACTTAACCACTCGGCCACGGGGCCAGCCCTTCCCTGCAGATTTTTTTATGCTTGTCTTTTACTTCTTTAAACACAGTAAGTGGTGTTACTTGATGGTCAGTATCAGAGAATTCCACTATCTTAAATCTTCATGGGTCAATTTGTGTTTTCTGTTGTTTGTTTCCATTCTTGCACAAGGTTTCTTGTTTCTTTGTGTGCCTGATTATCTTTGATTATGGGCTGGATATTGTACCTGAAAAAATAGTTTTAGAAATAATTTGAGGCCTAGGATGACAGTACATTCCTTCAGAAAGGATGTTGCTTGGTACCAAATATGCTTGCTTCTGCTGGGTGATGAGGGGCATTATAAATGGGTGCACTTTTTAAAAAAACTTTTTATTGAGATTATGATAGTTTAAAACCTTGTGAAATTTCAGTTGTACATTATTGTTTGTCAGTTGTGTTGCAGGTGCACCCCTTCACCCTTTGTGCCCACCCCCCATCCCCCCTTTCCCCTGGTAACCACTAACCTGTTCTCTTTGTCTACATGTTTAACTTCCACATATTAGTGGAGTCATACAGAGATTGTCTTTCTCTATCTGGCTTATTTCACTTAACATAATACCCTCAAGGTCCATCCTAAGTGGGTGCACTTTAATCTAAGTTCAAGGCTTGAGCTTCCCTGGACCACCCAGATAACATGATTCTGGGCTACATGTCCCTCTTAAAGTGTGTATGTGTCCCTGGTGGGATACCTGACTTCCTACCCTGATCAGGCTCTGGGTTTTTATTTCTGATCCTCCCCAGCCAAAGACTGCCAAACAACAGCTCAATTTGACAGTTATATCTTTCAGATCAGTAAATACCCCCAGAGCAAAAATTGCTTTGGAATTCTGGGCTTACCTCTTTGGGTTTTAGCCTCTAAATGTTGGCCTAGTAATTCTTCACTTTATCAGTAACTTTTCAATACTTTTAAGATTTTTTTTTCCCTTCCTATTTTTTAGTTTGTCTTTAGTGGGAGGGTTGGAACAAAATACCTAACCAGGAACCTCTCTCCCATTAACTACCTGAACGTAATATTAAGAAGATTCATATCTCTATCTATCTGCCCCTGCTGAGTAACAGCAATCCTATCTACCCCTGACAATTAAAATCAATCACCCCAACCAACAGTGGCATCCTCTTTTCACTTTCTTGCCCTGTGGCAGGTGGACTGCAAAATGGTCCATTGGCAGTCTCAGCTCCTAATTTAGAGAAATCATTATTGTGCCCCCTGGTGGAAGCACTCCTTCTTTGCATCCTGAAGACTAGATCAGCCAGAGACCAGAGTTGCAGGAACAGGAAACAAACATTTTACAAAAGAGTCATTAGTTGAGATAACAGGAGGCTGAACCCCTACTTCCACTCCACGGTTCTTGTCTGTAAGAGAAACACTATATATACCGGTCACTGGTTCAGAGCATATAGAGTATCTATTGTTCAGGGATGGAGCATTTCTTAAAAGAATCCTAAAAGAACAGAAAGCCATTGATGCTGGGTTCATAAGCTGCCTTTCCAATTATACAGAACTAGCCTACTTATTATTACTAATAATTTTATTGAAATATATACATGAAGAGAAGCACACAGATCTCGTGTAGTTCAATGAGTGTTTACAAAGTGAACAAACCTGTGAAACCACTACCCGGATGAAGAAAAGGAACATTACGAGCACCTCACTAGCCCTCTTGTGCCTCCTCCTTGTCACTATGCTCCAAAGGTGACCCCTGTCCTGACTTCTACCCCCATAGATCAGGTGTGTGTTTATGTAACTTTATAGAAATGGAATCATACAATATGTCCTCTTTTGAAACTGGCTGCTTTTATTCAATATTTAGTTTTTGAGATTCATTCAAGTCATTGTGTAGCAACAGTTTGTTCCTTTCATTGCTCTTTAATTCATTCTACTCCTGTGGGGATTTGAATCGTTTCCAGTTAGGGGCTGTTACAATTAGTGCTGCTGTGAATATTCTTGTGCATGCTTTTTGGTGTATATGTCCCCGGATGGAATTGCTGCGTCATAGCGTAGGTGGATTTCAGCTTTAGAGCCAGCATCCTGTCTTAGCTGGCTTAGGCTGCTGTAACAAAATACCATAGACTGGGGGCCTTAAACAACAGGCATTTATTTCTCACAGTTCTGGAAGCTGGAATTCCAAGGTCAAGGTGCCAGCAGATTGGGTTCCTGGTAAGGGCCCTCTTCCTGGCTTGTAGACATCTGCCTTCTTGCTGTGTCCTCACATGGCCTTTCTCATGGAGAGAGAGAGGCATCTCTGTCTTCCTCTTCTTGTATGGTGTAACTTCAATATATGAATTTCGGGGGGGACACAGACATTCTGGCTGTAACACATACATCTGCCAAACACGATTTTAAGGCACAGAGATGGTAAGATGTGTCCTGATTCTGAAATACTAAAATCGGAGGAGGGGGCGGGGAATATGTACACCTTGGAATTGATCGAATAAGGTATATGACAAGGACCAAAGACAAAGCCCTGGGGACTCCAACACTTATAGGTGGAACAGAGGATGGACAGCGAGCAAAAGAGGCTAAAGGAACCACCAGTGTGACGGGAGGACAGCCAGGATGGCGTGTGTCTCAGAGACCTGGAGCAGAGTTTGAAAAAGGAGGGAAGGATGAATGGTGTCATGCAGGTTGATAGGTGGATGAGGACAGAGAAGAAATCTCTAAATCTTTTGAATCAGAGGTCACGGTGACTTTGTTAGTCCTTTCGAGTGAACTGGAGAAAACAAAATCCCCATTAAACTGGGCAAAAGGAAACTTGGAAAAAAGTCAACAGAAATAGGGAGTATAAACAGAATATTTGCTCTGAAAGGGTGAAAAGAAATGGGGTGATACTTGAAGGCAGACATGAGCTAAAGGCAGGGCTCTGATTTTTTTTAAGAGGATATTAAGCCATGTTTGTACGTGAATTGCACGATTCAATAGTGAAGGAGAAACGAATGGCACAGAAGAGAGAGGGATAATCGAAGGAGGAAGGTCCTTCAGAACCTAAACGGAGGGAAGGAGCTTAGAGATGAGTAGGAAGCAAGAGAGGAGAGGTGGGTACCAGTGAAGGTGGTGGCTGGGTTTGGTGGCAGGAAGGTAGGTAACTTTTGTCAGACCCGAATATTCAGGCCAAAGAACTGCCCAGTTCTGGGTGTTAATTTTCCTCTCCCTAAAATGGGCACATGTTTGGGAGCCTAAGTGGGCTGTGCACCCCTCACCTTCGCGATCCACCGACTCCCGCCCGTTAGTAAGGGCAAAAGATTTACCACGACGTTAAGGGTCGGCCAGGTACTAGGACGCATGCGCTCCATGCAGCTCAACTTTCACCACCCTGTCGCCTTCCCATCTCTGGACCACGCCAGAACCTCCCTTCCTTTTCTCGCTCCTCCAAATGGAAGAGGCGGGGCTCCAGCGAGAGCCTTGGGGCGCGCGCCCGTGTCCGCCGCGCCTGCGCACAGGGCTCCTCGGCTCCGTGGCCCTCGCGAACACGCACGAAGCTCGGTCTCCGTCGCTCGTTCTCGGGCGCGCGCGCGCGGGGGCGGCGCCTGCGCAGAAAGACAAGGAAACTGGTTCCCCCGAGCGGTCCCGGCGCCTGCGCGCTGCGGGCTCCGGGCCTCCCGGCCTGAGGGAGAGGAGCAGGGAAGATGGCGGCTGTGGTGGAAAATGTAGTGAAGCTGTGAGTGGTCGTTTCTTTCTCTCCTCGGCCGGGAGGTCTTGTGAGCGGTCTGGGAGTAGGGGGCGGTGCGGGGGAAGGACGAGGCGGAGGGAGGGACGTGCCCGGAAAGGCCGTGTTGCGACTTCTAGCGGGGAGGGCAACAGGAGACTCCGGAGAAGACGCTGCGCTTCTTTGGAAACTTGTGAGGCCGTGAGGGGGACCCCCGGGAGCCCGGCGGGCGGGCGGGCTGGACGCCTCCGGGCCGGCGGTGTCCAGAGTAGGGCGCCCTTGCTGCCTGCGGGAGCCACGGCCCGGGACCGGCCCCTCCGCGTCGGCCGCCCGCAGCGGCCCGGGAGCCAGGCGCGGGGAAGGCCCGCGGGGTGTTTTGTTCTAAACAGCCGGTGACGTGGGCGGGGGCGGGGGCGGGGGGGTCTTGAGTATCAGGTCCCCAGGACCAGAAATACTGTCGGGAGGAATTTGTTGAGGAGCAGAGACAGGGAGAGAACTTCAGGGGCGCGGGCCTTTGCGCCTTCCCATCATCCCAGCCATCCAAACGCGGGGCCGGGACGGAAGCGGTCCAGGATGTCCCTGCAGCCCCGACGGGCGGCGGGGTCGGCCGGCCTCGCGCCCTGCGGTCCTCTGGGCTGGGCAGCTCGCGAGCAAAGTTGGTGGTGGTTGGGGAAATGGAGAAGGGCCTGTGAGCTGCGAGTTAAAGATGCTTTGGGACCTGATTTCCGCCAGCTTCCTCCCCGAAGGGGAATCTGAATGAGTACTGAAATGGGTTCATGCCCCCTGGGCGAATAGAGCAAGCTCCTCTTCATGGGTAAATTGCGCTTAGTGTAGGGGTAGGAAAATTGAAAGGCGGCTAGCTGTCCAGTCTGAGCTTCTGGGTTTTGAGTGGATGACAAGATAAATAAAGGTTTGGGAACTGTTGTAAGGGACTCAGGGCTCCTCATCTGCCTTTGTGGTGGGCTGAGCCCCACTCTCCTCCCCAAGTGCCTTTTTGCAGAGTACATTGCTCCCCCGTCCTCCTGCCAGGAGCCTTTTCTTTGAGAATGCTTTCCCACTTCCATTAAGCTAAGTGCCTTCTCTTCTCCTCTTGTGGCTTTTTTTTTTTTTTTTTTTTTACTTGCTTTCAGCTCCATCCTGCTGCCGCTTTCAGCCACCCCTCCTCCCAACACTATTATCTTTCTCTCTGATCTGCCCACTCCAGTTTCCCCAGCTCTCTCTTCAGGCTGACATTTCCCTCAATTTAGAAATGACGCTGTTGATCTGCCATTTATGTAGTTATCCTTCCTGACTCAGATGTTCTTTCTTTGTTTCCCCGCCTTTCTCTTTGTTGACTCCCCCCATCCTGTTGTAAGGGGAGGTTTTACACAGGTTTCTTGCTTCTCGAAAAAGAATCAAAGCTTCTACCTTGGAAATCTTACTTTACTGGGGGGATGTCAGACTTGCCTAGGTTTTGAGAGTTCTCTGTAATGGGATTCTTTATGGTGGATGACTTTCTTCAGGGAAATAGGGCTGCCACCCCTTTCATGTCGTATTAGAAGTGAGGGCTTCCCCATTTAAAGAGAGTATGAATTCTTATTTCTCTTTAAAGAGCTGTGGAGATTGTGAGGGTCACCAGCCACTGGTTCCTGAGTACCGTTCTAGCAATGAGAGACCAACTTGGTCCTCCTCAGTTCTAGCTGCAGAGGGTCGTGGACCACTATTAATACTTTCTCCTACAGAACTTTAAAAAGCGGCTTCCATTCTTTCTATACCATTCTCACCTTGGAAAGAGGTGCTTTTCTGGTGCTTCTCTTGATCATGGTGTGCCTTGTTTGCTGACAGCTGAGGTTACACATTGAGGTCAGGACTCCTAGCTCATCTTTTCTAACTTGCATCTTTTTCTGGGAGAGGAATTTTCCTTTTTGTAATTTCTCTTTCTCTCTCAAACGTGGTGTCAGAATTTAAGCAGTCTTTAAAGGATCTTACTGGGGTACAATAGTATAAAATAGCTGGCGCTGCTGACTGGTTTTGAAACCTTCTGAGTTAGGTAACAAGATACAGAGAATAATGTTAGCTTGAAATTTCTTGCGATAGGAGCCTTCGGTTCTTAAGAGCTCTCTCATTCTCTCTTGCTCTCTCCTCATCACATCCTCTCTCCCGCCAACTTAAGTGTTTCATTCCCAGCTCTCTTACTCACAAGACTGTTTGCCCCACCTTCTGAAATCCTGCTTAACTCACAAGAACTTTTATAGAACCTCTCTGATCCGTTCCCCACAAACCATTTCCAGCCTCCTTGCTCTGACTTTGCAGCTCTCAGCCCGTCTGGCCCTCCTTCCATTTGACTTCCAGTGTCAGTATCAATTCACATCAGCAGAAACAAAGGAGCTGCTGCACTCAGCCTTGTTTATCCAGTTTTGCTCTGTGTAGTGAGGACATGGCTGCCTCCTAAAGGCAAGCAAATGTGAGCCTGTTCCCTTCTCTCCACTCTGCAACACAAGATTCATGCCTACCTCAAATTACAGTCATTACAGCTCATTGACTCAAGCCCGGCTGTCTTGTGGTGTCACCGCCTTGTGTGTAGTATGTGTCTTTCTCAGTTGCTGGGAACATGCTAAGCTGCGCCTAAGTGGTCTATTGTGGCTGCTCAGCAAAAGCCCCCCTCGGATTCCAGAACAGGGTTTGTTGGTGTGTCGAGTTATGGAGATAAGCAACAGAGACTTACGCTGTCCAGCTTCCCATGCTAGGAGCCTCCCGCTCATGGAGTATGTCCCAGCTTATCTAGGCCAGCCTCCCCTGTCTATAGCAGAGGAACCTGAGGTCCACGTGGGTTGACTAAATGTCCGTGTTTATGTGGTGACTAGCAGCCAAGCCAGGTCTTTTTACTCCCAAGTCAAGTCAAGATGTCCTAGACATTTATGGGTAGCAGGATACTTTGGGAAAGAAATCACCTCTACCTTGTTTGTTTATAATAAGATTGACCAAATATGTGAATATGAATTTTTATGGTTAGTTTAAGCTCCAATACTAAAGTACTTGTTAAACCCTGAAGGATGAGAACAAGATTGGTTCTATACACATGCTGCTTAGAACCAGAAAACTCCTGGCACTGTGCAGTTTTCCAGCTTTTTAAAGCACTAAAAGGTTTACCCTTGATTCACAGTTCAAATTGAGTCTTTTGAGTCCAAGAAGGTTCTTTCCTATATAATTTAATGGTGTGAGAATGGAGAAGGGCCTAGGGTGGGCCTTTGAACAAATAAGTTTTGTATCAGTACAATGGTACTCAGTGAAAAGTAGGCTTCAGGGAAATTCAAATGCTTTCAGATGTTTTCCATTGTCTGTAAAATTAGTATATAGAATTCATTAGTTGGCTAAATACCTAGTTCAAAATTCAAAAGATGTAGAAGGGCGTATAGGAGAAAGTCCCCTAGTTTTTTCCCTGGAGGCCTACAGTTTCTTGTTCACCTTTTCGGTACATAAATGGTAGCATCCTACAACACCTCTCAGCACTGTACCTTGCTTTTTTTTTCTAATTATCTTGGAGATTGTTTAGTATCAGTGCATGAAGAGCTTCCTTCTTTTTTTATGGCCAAATAGAATTTCATTGTATAGGTATACCATAGTTTGCTAAATATATTTTTGTAAGTCCCCAGACCTTGTTGAACTCTCTTCCTCGTTTGCAAAAAGGAGCTAACCTCTGCTTCTCAGGGTCATGGGGGTCAAGAGAAATAGCATCTTGCCTAGCACAGGGCCAGACTCATAAGAGGCAGAGAATGAACATTAGTTGCTTTCCCTCTTTGTGGGTTAGACTTAAGTCTGGTTAGATACATGATGAATTATGTGTTCCTGACAGTAATTTATTTGTAAAGTGCCTTTCCTCATAATGGCTTAGTCAAGGGGCTTGGTGTCCCATGAGGCAAAAATGGAGGCAAGTAGAAGCAAAGTGACAGTCTCCTGGTCCCTGGAGCCTTCTAGAGAAGCCAATGGCAAGGGAGAGGGGTAGCTCAGCACCCTTAACCCTGTGCCTCCAGCCCACACCCCAGCCCCTGGTTTTGTCTCCCTGCAGCCTGGGGGAGCAGTACTACAAAGACGCCATGGAGCAGTGCCACAATTACAATGCCCGCCTCTGTGCTGAGCGCAGCGTGCGCCTGCCTTTCTTGGACTCGCAGACCGGAGTAGCCCAGAGCAACTGTTACATCTGGATGGAAAAGCGACACCGGGGTCCAGGTGAGGGTCCAGACTCAGGAGCACAGGAGGAAGACGCTTCCTCATCTTAGGTGACGCCAGCTGAGAGGGTTTTCCTTAGCCCAGGGAGGATGAAGCGGACAGGTTCATACCAGCATCTTTGTGTCTGCAGGGCTGTCCTGCTGAGGCTTTTACGGGCTTCTGGAGAGCCGTGTGTTGGCCAGGGTCCCTGAGCTTACATCTCTTTCTTTTCCATGAACTATCCCTCCCCTTGCTCCCAGGCCCTCACTGTCCATATTCTTCCCTTGCTGTGGAACTCAAAGTGGGGCCGACTCATCTAGAAAGTGTTTGATACTATTTTCTAGGACTGGGTTAGGGCTTGACTTCCCTGTCTCTCTCTTTCTTCCACAGGATTGGCCTCTGGACAGCTGTATTCCTACCCTGCCCGGCGCTGGCGGAAAAAGCGGCGAGCCCACCCTCCTGAGGATCCAAGGCTTTCCTTCCCATCTATTAAACCAGGTAAAGCACACTCCTCCCTGAGCAGGGGCGTGGCCTGCCGCCTGGTAAGAGGCCTGCTAATCAGCTGTTGTACCAGGCCCAGTACTAGATCCTGAAGATACTCAAATGAATAAATAAGATGTGATTCCTTCCTGTAAAGAGCTCAGTCTAAGAGGAAACAGGTAAACAGTTAAGTTATGGTGCCAAGTGAGCTAGGGCATCTTGGTTCCTGGGCAGCCGGAGACCAGAAGACAGTGACTGGCCTGTGGCTGGCCCAGCACTGTGTAGACCCGGAGCGGTGTGCTTTCAGCCCTTCTGAGCCTCGCCCTGTCCTGACCTTGCCTGCAGACACAGACCAGACCCTGAAGAAGGAGGGGCTCATCTCTCAGGACGGCAGTAGTTTAGAGGCTCTGTTACGCACCGACCCCCTGGAGAAGCGAGGTGCCCCAGATCCCCGGGTTGATGACGACAGCTTGGGCGAGTTTCCTGTGACCAACAGTCGAGCACGGAAGGTACACGATGAACACTGTGGCTAAGGGAGCTTGGAGGGAAGCCAGCCTCTTCCTCAGAGGCCACGCAGTGATCAGAATGGGAGCAGAAGCTGCGGGGCAGGAGACAGGCCCCTGGAGTTCTGTTCTGCTTCATTCCCCGGTTGGCACCGGGTACTGACTGGCCTCACTGTCAGTCTCTCCTGCTCCTTTCCTTCCAAGTACAGACTCTTACTCATTCATCTTCTTTTGTCACAAAAGTTTTTTGGTGCCTGGGGTTACACAGGTGAAGCAGACCTGGTTCCTGCCAACAGGGAAGATAAAACTATACATAAAAATAGTAAGAGCTAAATGTCTGCCAGGCAGTGTGCAAAGTGCTTTTCCATCATTTTCTTCAGTCTGTACCACCTTATCAGGTTGATCCTGTGGTCCTCGTTTTACATACAGGGAGGCTAAGGCGGAGCAGTGAACAGAAACTTCCACAAAGGAAGCTGTAAGCAGCAAAGTTCTACTTTAAGTTGAGGAAGTGAGGTGTTGGAAAGGAACCACCAATAGTATGCTCCCAGGGCAGCAGGTCAGAGGCAGGAGAGGGCACGGTTACTTGGGGATCAGAGAAAGCTTTATGAAGACATGGCATTCGATTCGGCCACTTGGAGATGGTGGGAAAGGCATTCCTGGCTTAGGGAACAGCATGAAGAGAAGCAGAGGCGGGAAAGCACAAAGCATTGAGGGAGATGGAACCGGATCATAGGGTGAAGGGTGGCAGTGAGGAGTGAGGCTGGAGTGGAGAGCCGGGTCACAGAGGAGGTGCTGGGCGGCCTGGGCCAAGCCCGTTGCAGGGGAGCTTTTGGCTGTACGATATTTCTGCCCATCTTAATCCTCCTGTCCACTCAGCGGATCCTAGAGCCGGATGACTTCCTGGATGACCTCGATGATGAGGACTATGAAGAAGACACTCCCAAGCGCCGGGGCAAGGGAAAATCCAAGGTGAGGGCCAGAGTGCTGCCTGCAGCCTTTGGCGGGGCCTGCAGCATTCGCTGTTTTGTTGCTTGTCATTGCCATTTTCCCTCTGGTGTGAGATTAGTAGCCGCTTCCAGGAGAGTTTAACTGCTCGGAGCGACACACCTTAGTAAGGGCATCTTTTTGCTCTTTTTGGCAGGGTAAAGGTGTGGGCAGTGCCCGTAAGAAGCTAGACGCTTCCATCCTGGAGGATCGGGACAAGCCCTATGCCTGTGACAGTGAGTGCCTCACGAGTGGGTGGGTAGTCCTTGCCTTGGACCAGCCCCTGCTCAGGATGTGAGAGGAGGGAGGGCTGTGTTCTTTCTAGAGTGGTAAAACAAGCCTGCACTCTCCTTCTGCCTGCTGACTGGTTCCCTCTGAGAGCCCTGGGAACCTGACCTCTGCTACACGACGGGGGGACCTGCATGCTGTGGGAGAGATGTCTGCTGTCCTCTGGGGTGGGGGTGCCAGTAGGGGGCACACACAGCAGGCAGGGTTGGCCTCTCAATAGATGGCATCCAGGTCTGCTGGCCCCAGTGAAGTCAGGGCCCCAGGAGTCCAACACCGAGTTTTTCAATGTCTGTTCTCTCTCCCCCTTTTCTCTGACTTGCCCCACTTCTGTCCCTCCACCCTGGGAGCACCATCGCCGCTGGGGTTTCTCTCTCGTCTGCTCCGCTTTCCTGCTGCTGCTGCTCCTGTCTCGAGTGTATCAAGGCCTCCTTCTCATGACTTTTCTTTCTGTCTTTCAGATAGTTTCAAACAAAAGCATACCTCGAAAGCGCCCCAGAGAGGTAGCTCTCTCGACTTTTCAGACTTTTGGTTTCCTATCCCTTTTTCCCTCCTTCCATGTCCTCCTGCCTTTCTCATTTCCTGTGATGCTAGTTTAAATATCTTCCAGATGGCGTGGGGATCAGAGCAGTGGACCTTCCGTTGTGCTCTGCTCCTCACGGTCCTGGAAGCTGACTTTACCACTGCTTGTCCCCCACGAACTTGCTTCTAGGGCTGCTCGGCCCACTGCATGGGGTGGCTTCAAAAGCATTATAAGGAACCCGTAACAAACAGATCCCTCTGCTCTCCCTTCGCCAAAACAGACACTTGGTGGTCACCCAGTGTTCCCCACCATCCTGCCACCTCCTCCTCCCGTCCTCTCCCCACTCCTTTCCTGCTGGCCCCTTGCTCTTCTTGGTATCACAGCTCAAGAGTCAAGATGCCTGGGGATCTGCTTTCCTTGCTGGTTGGTGGGGGTTGGGCAGGGCAGTGATGTGGGAGTGGCTTTGAATTTCTTTGGGGGCCAGCTACCCTAGCAGACACAACTGATAGGTTATCCCTAAGAGATCCGCCCCCAACTCTTTTATCCACATCGGGCAGAGATGGGCTCCGTGGTGTATACAGGGTAGCGTGAGCTCCTGCATTTACTGAGAGGTAAAAAAGTTTGGAGTCTCTCCCTTACCTTCTCTCCTTCCTGCCATATTTCAAGACTATAAAAATTCCCTTCCTTCCTGACCTGGAGCTCCTCAGACTATTCCCAGGGCAAGTGATAGTGGGGTAAGGGCAGTCTGCCAGACAGCCAGTGTGGACGAGTGGAGGGGCCATGGGCCAGGGTTTACTGGGGAGAAGGACCACAGAGGCTGAGAGCCCCAGGGCTTGATGCTCCTGGCCAGGGAGAGAGAGCAGTCACTAAAGGCCTGTCCCAGAGCAGAGCTGATGGGGGCGGGGATGGTTCCCTCTGCCTCAGGGGGAGCCTCACAGCTTAGAGGGCAGGGATGTGGCACTCTCCAGTCCTGACACATTTCTCTGCAATCTTCTTCCCACTCAGTTTGTGGAAAACGTTATAAAAACCGACCAGGGCTCAGCTACCACTATGCCCACTCCCACTTGGCTGAGGAGGAGGGCGAGGACAAAGAGGACTCGCAGCCGCCCACCCCGGTCTCCCAGAGGCCTGAGGAGCAGAAATGTAAGCTGAGGGCTCGGAGGTGGGACAGGCAAGAGTTGCCTGCTTATGAAAACCCTCCTTGCAGGGAGGAGAGGCCCCGAGGCCCCCGTGGGTATCATCGAAGTTCTCTTTCTGCCTGTAGCTAAGAAGGGTCCTGATGGATTGGCCCTGCCCAACAACTACTGTGACTTCTGCCTGGGGGACTCAAAGATCAACAAGAAGACAGGACAACCCGAGGAGCTGGTGTCCTGTTCCGACTGTGGCCGCTCAGGTACCTCCCCCCGGGGGTAGGGCTGCCCCCACCAGCACCCCATCCCCGAGGGGCTCCTGGCTTGCCAGTGTCCAGTGGCTGTCAGTCAACCCGGACGCGTTGCTTCTCCCCCGTTTCCCACCGCCGGTTCCGCTTGCTCCCCCCAGGGCACCCGTCCTGCCTGCAGTTCACCCCAGTGATGATGGCGGCCGTGAAGACCTACCGCTGGCAGTGCATCGAGTGCAAGTGCTGCAACATCTGCGGCACCTCTGAGAACGACGTGCGTGCCCCGCCCCCGCCCCCGCCCCCGCCGCCCCGCCATCCCTGTCGGAACTCTGATTTGTCCAGCTGGTGTTTCCTGGGCACCTGCTTGTGACAGACCGTGTTCTAGGCACTAAGGACACGAAACCAGACAGACCTACTTTCATGACTTACATTCTTATGGGGACAAGCAGTAAGCAAGGAAATGAGTGACGTTTTTGTGATGTGCCGTGAAGACAGTGAAACCAGTAACATGGCCAAGGGAGGCTGGATGACTGATTTAGAGAGTCAGAGAAGACTTTTCTGAGGCTATGGTAGTGGTGTTGAGGTGTGGATGCTAGAAAGGATCCAGTTGAAGAAGATTTGGAGGGAGAGCATTCCCAGGAAAGGAGCAGTGAGTGCCAGGGCCTGAGGCAGACAAGCCAGGTGTGTGTGGGCCCGTGCGGCAGGCCGGAGCCTTCCCGTGGTGGGAGAGCTGGTAGAAGATGAGCTTGGAAGGCTGGCACACCAGGTCTGAGGGTTTAATCAGGGGAGTCATGTGGTCTGTCTTACATTTTACAAAGATAACTGGCTGCTCTGTGGAGAATAGACTGTAGGGGACGCTGGAACCGTGAGATCAGTTAGGCAGCTGGTACGGTCCAGGTGGGATGACAGGGACTCGGTGTGGGTGGCCTTGGACAGCACTGGTTTTCTATCCAGAGATTCCCACGTCTGTCCTTACCTGCTATCTACCTCGCCCCTCTTGGAAGTAGCAGCAGTGTCTGCACAAGCCCTCCTTCCTCCCTTCCTGCCTTCTTTCCTTCCTCCCCACCCCCAGTGGCCTACCAGGCCCATCAGTCACTTACCTCCCTCTCCTCTTCCATCTTACGTTCTCCAGGACCAGCTGCTCTTCTGTGACGACTGTGATCGCGGCTACCACATGTACTGTCTCACCCCGTCCATGTCTGAGCCTCCTGAAGGTAGGTGGCCCCGATCTCTTACTCAGAGCACTTATTTCATTAGTGACTTGGAAAATTATGCATCCAGTAAGTGAGTTCTGTTATCAGTGCCGTCTTCTTCCAAAGTAGGCAGTAGGCACTGAGCCTTCACTCAGTTCAGAATGCCACTCAGTTCAGAATGCTTTCCTAGCATGTCAACTTCAAGAGTTTACTGTTTGCACTTTATCGCCAGATGCCTGAGAGAAAACAGATGCTGAGCAGAGATCAGTTACCAGAAGGAGTGATTTGTTTTCCACCAACCAGTCCAGGAAACTCAGTTCGTAGCTTGTCCGGTGTGAAGCTTCAGTATCAGCTCTTCAGACTTGACAGACCTGAGTGTAATTTCCGCCCAGGCTAGAAGAGAGTTGAACCTGGAGCCTGAATGGGTCACTCTGCCCCTCTAGTAGTTTGCTTAGTAATGCTCCAGGTATATGGAGCTCTTTGATGAAACCAGTGGTGGCACCAAAGAGTGGCTGCCTCTCCACAAGTCCCCTTCCAGCCAGACCTCTGTGCCAAAACTCCTCCTTTATAGAAATTCGGAAGCTTACTCAGAAGCTATTACTGTGCACGGAGGATGTAGGCCAGCATCACAGGCGAGAGAAAGTGGCTCACTGTGTGGTGTAAGCTGACTTGTAATATAGGTCAGACTGCTGTCACCCCGTAGAGAAGGAGGCCACTAACAAAACCTGAGAGTCTTTTAGCAGCTGCAGGGGAGCAGTTAGCTCTTGTCATCTGTCATGCTGAGTTTATAAATCTACGTTGGGGACACGTAGTGTGTTTTATTTTTTTATAACCATAAAATATCAATTTACCAACGAAATTCTACGTTAACTGTAGAAGGGCTTTCCTACTTTCCTGTTGAAGTACTGTCAGACCCTGAGTAGTGGAGAGCTGCACGTGGCTGAGGGGGCTCTCTAGAAGCCATCAGATGGTCCAGCGTCGCCGAACGACCCACAGGCCAAATCCAGCTGCAGCTATTTTATATAGCTCCCAAGCTACGAATGATTTTTGTATATATATATTTTTTAAAGATTTTATTTTCCCTTTTTCTCCCCAAAGCCCCTCGGTACATACTTGGTATTTTTAGTTGTGGGTCCTTCTGGTTGTGGCCTGTAGGATGTCACCTCAGCATGGCCTGATGAGTGGTGCCATGTCTGTGCCCAGGATCCAAACCGGCAAAACCCTGGGCCGCCGAAGCAGAGCACATGAACTTAACCACTCAGCCATGGGCCTGGCCCCTAATTTTTGTATTTTTAAAGCAAGTTAAAAAAAAAAGATGTGGGGCTGGCCCCGTGGCCGAGTGGTTAAGTTCGCGCGCGCCGCTGCAGGCAGCCCAGTGTTTCGTTGGTTCGAATCCTGGGCGCGGACATGGCACTGCTCATCAAACCACACTGAGGCAGCGTCCCACATGCCACAACTAGAAGGACCCACAACGAAGAATATACAACTATGTACCGGGGAGCTTTGGGGAGAAAAAGGAAAAAAATTAAAAATCTTAAAAAAAAAAATAAAAGATGTGACCGAGACTATATGTATCTCCTGAAGCCTAAAATATTTAATACTCTTTCTGGCTCTTTACAGAAATGCTTGCCAATCCCTGTGAGTTGACCTTTGGGTTGGAAAGGACCTTCTTAGATATTTGAGAGTCACCTATCTCTGAGGAGCTGAAAAAAGCTGTGGATTCTTTCCCCTGGGATAATGTCCAAATACACATGTGTACAGCTATGCTGATAATTGAAGGCATTACGGGCTACTTTTGTTTCTCAAAAAAAGTAAAGAAGGATCTGACCATAGTGTATGAACCAGTTATTTTCTTATAAGGGACATTATTTCATGTTTTTCTGTGAAACTAGACTTGGGTTGTAGCAAGGTGGGTCATCATAGTTCACCCCCTTTTCCTCTGGTTGGGTCCTCAGCCTCTGCTCGAACACCTAGTGATGGTGGGGAGCCATTCTCGTCTTTCCGTTGTTTTCTCAGAAAACTGTCTTAGGTGGAATCAAAATTGGTTTCGCTAGAGCCTCTATTCATGATCTTTTTTTTGGTAAGGAACATTCGCCCTGAGCTAACATCTGTACCAATCTTCCTCTTTTTGTGTGTGGGATGCATGGGATGCCTCCACAGCATGGCTGATGAGTGGAGTAGGTCCATACCCAGGATCTGGACCCGCGCACCTGGGTCGCCAAAGTGGAGCGTGTGGAACTTTAACTACTCGGCCAGGGGGCTGGCCCCTATTCATGGTGTTTGTTCTAACCTTTGAGGTCTTGGTTCTTCTGTAATCACAAGTCTAAAGCTGGGATGGTTTGAAAAACCATATCTGCCAGGCCCTCCTAGAGATTCTGATTTAAGAAAGGGCCTAGGAGTCTATATTCTGAAGTAGTCCTCCAGGTGATTATTTCTTTCATCTCCATTGGGAATTATTTTTCATAATATTTGAAGACCTAGAGCTCAGGATAACCGTGAAATTTGCTACTGCAGAACATCTCCCATCCTGCCTGCTCCTGGAGGTGACGTGTGGGGATGGAAGGACAGCAGGTCAAGATTGTGGGGACCCACCCTAACCCCTCTCTGCTTCTCTGCAGGAAGTTGGAGCTGTCACTTGTGTCTGGACCTGTTGAAGGAGAAAGCTTCCATCTACCAGAACCAGAACTCCTCTTGATGTGGCCACGCCCCTGCACCCCCATACACCCAGAGCTGTTTCTCTCCTCCTCTCTTGTTTTTCATACCCACCTTGCCCTTCCTCTTCCTCTCTTTCACAAGTCCAGAGAACCTTGGGGTGGTTGTGCCAACCTGCCTTTGGCAACAGCAAGCTGAGGTGGCAGCTCTGACCGCCTCTGGCCCCAGGCCCTCAGGGAGAAGGGAGCAGCACACTGCCCCAAGGCGTACCTGTGGGCCCAGCTTCTCACTGCTCTCCAGGAAGTGCATTCACTCTGCCTGCCTTGGGCCCTGGCCCTGGTGATCACAGGGTTCAAACCGTCCTCCGAGAAAGAGTGGGAGAGCAGCTCGCTCCTCTCAGCTCTGCCTCTGCTCTGCTCCCAGGGTTTCCCTTCCCCCGGAGGTGAGCCGGGCCGGGCCATTTTGCCAGGAGCAGCTGGGAGTGAGCAACTGAGCAAGCTGCGGTGGCGCTGCAGGGAGCTTTCCATGCCCTTCGTGCTGCTTAGCTTTGCCGCCTCCTTCCCCCAGAGTGGCTCTGTGGCCCTCTGTGCCTGCCACCCGGATCCTTTGCCCGAGCCAGGATGCTCCTGGTCACCTCCTAGTTCTGCCCTGTCCTGCTCCGCCCCACCCCAGGGGGAGCAGCAGCTTCACCCTGATTCTTCCTCATGCTCGCCTGGCTCCCTCTCACAGACGGTTTCCAGTGACTGAAGCATTCCCCACCCTTGGCGTTTCCTATCTTCCGCCTCCCCTTCTTATTCCCTTTGGTTTTGTGGGGAGAGGGGAAGCATCAGGGGGCCAGGCCAGCAGCCTGGGGGCCACAGGGAGACGTTGGATAATGTGCCTGTTTTTTAACTCGACGAAAAAGCCTACCTCCGAAACCCCCTTTTTGTTCTTCCTGGACCTGGGCGTTCAGCTCCTGCCCTTAACTGAATCGGGAGCCTCTGCCTCCTGCTCTGTGTCTCCTGGCTCCTGGATCACGGGGAAGCCACGTGGACGTCCCTTTCTTCTCTTGCACGCTCGCTAGCAGCTGGTAAGGTCTTCACACCCTGATTCCTCAGTTTTCTGTCTGGTGACACTGACATTAAGTAGTGGGGGGGACAGTCCATTCCAGGACACCCTGGAGTGGCCTTCCCCTTGGCCGTGGGCAGGCCCTAATTCACTGTCGATTTGGAGTTGAGGTGTCTTTTTTTTCTTTCTTTAGTTCCTGTATTCTAAACGTTAGTACAAATAAACGTTTTTACACAGAGCCCTCTGCTGGATGGTTTATCTCCTGACTCCATTACCTGGTTCAGAAGGCCACTTCATCCTAAAACTTGTCATAGGACAGTGGTTTTTAAACGTTTTGGAATACAGCTTTTCCCCCAAATTAAATTTTTTGCTGAACCCCAATATGTAAAATTGGGTATTTTGTTACTTGTAATATCGTACGTAAATTCTAGTTATAACAATTCCTTATTATAAAGAAGGAAGTTTTTTGTTTTTGTTTTTTTGAGGAAGATTAGCCCTGAGCTAACTATTGCCAATCCTCCTCTTTTTGCTGAGGAAGACTGGCCCTGAGCTACTTCCTCTACTTTATATGTGGGACGCCTACCACAGCATGGCTTGCCAAGCGGTGCCATGTCTTCACCTGGGATCCGAACCAGCGAACCCTGGGCTGCCGAGAAGCGGAATGTGCGCACTTAACCACTGCGCCACTGGGCCGGCCCCATCAAGTTGTTTTGATAATACAAAATTTGGGTGAAAAGTCAGCTTTAGCATCCTGTTTACTTCTGTGTTTTGGTTTGGAAGAAATTCTGCTAGACTTGGATACATAGATGCAAATAGTGGCAGGTTTATAACAGTTGAACTTGCAATTTCAGATACATAAAATGGGTCCAGAAGCTTGATTATTATATAAATTTAAAACACAATTAGTGACACAAGAAAACTAATGGTGTCATGATGGGAGACGTGAAAGCTTTTTGCACGAGGAATGAGCACAGGCAGAGGCTCCTTGGCCTTGCTTGCCTGGCATTTGTTGGTCTGAGTGCAGCGTGTGTGGGAGCAGCGCTCCTGGGCCTGCACCGCGGCCATCCTCAGGGCACGTTTTATGTGCACAAAAATGAGTTTGAATTTCCCTTACCAGCAGCCAACATTTTTTTTTCCCCTTTTTTCTCCCAAAGCCCCCTGGTACATAGTTGCGTATTTTTAGTTTTGGGTCCTTCTAGTGGTGGCATGTGGGACGCTGCCTCAGCGTGGCCTGATGAGCGGTGCCATGTCTGCGCCCAGGATCCGAACTGGCAAAACCCTGGGCCGCCAAAGCAGAGGGCGAGAACTTTAACCACTCAGCCACGGGGCCGGCCCCGAGCAGCCAACATTTTGACAGCTTCCATAGTAGATCTTAAGTATCTCACCTAAGTGTGTTTTGAAGTCCTTGAACTATTTTTTTTAAAGATGTGAGTCAATCAGCCCCCCGAAGTATCCTTAGGATTTTCTGGAACAGTCTGAAAGCCACTATTACAGGAAGGCTGAGGCCTGGGCCATGGCCTTCAGTAAATAAGCAGGCTGCTCTGGGCTGGGGGTGGTGGTAGGAACAGCACAGCCCCTGTCCTCATGCTTTTACACGGCAGAAGGCCAGGAGCAGAGTGAAGCCATGATCCTTGGGTGATTGAGTAGTCTGAGGTCAGAAAAGACGTGTAAAAAGTGAGAACTCTTTAGCAGGTGCAAGTGAGAGGAAATTTGGGAAGAGTTTGCGGGAGGTGGGTTTTAGAATGGGACATAGAAGGATGGAAGAAGGATCAGCCGGCAGGATTGGGGTGGGGAGAGAAACCGTGAGGAAGGCAGAGAGATGGGGACTCTGGTCTATGGCTCCAGCCTTCCAGTCAGATCTGTGAGAGGAGGAGGGCAGCGAGGCTGGAAAGCAGGTGAAATTGGGGGTGCGGAGCGCTGGGCGCAGGTTAAGATGTCTACGTTTAACTGCAAAGAACAGGCACAGGCCAGACGGAAGGTCGCCACGGGAGGGCATGATCTCACATCTTGAGTTTAGGAACCTGAATCTTGCCAACAGGTACCAAAACTAATAAACGTTTGTCCTTACTCGCCCTAAATCGGACCCGGCCCCAGGCACGCCGTTTGTAGCGGGCCGATGGACGTGAGGCCAGCGCTGTCCATGGTGACGGCTTTTGTGTAGCGTGACGCTTGCATCCATTTTCTCAAAACCGCTCGTGAGGGGCATCAGCCCTCTCGGTAGACGAGGACGCTGAGGCTGCCTTAGGGTCACGGCCGGGAAGGCCTTGCGACGCCAAGTCTGCTCTCCGGCCGCCAC
Organism: Equus przewalskii; assembly: GCF_037783145.1. Taxonomy (NCBI): domain Eukaryota; kingdom Metazoa; phylum Chordata; class Mammalia; order Perissodactyla; family Equidae; genus Equus; species Equus przewalskii. The sequence goes on from NC_091841.1 coordinate 26,735,417, forward strand.
GCTGCCCCGAGGCTGTCAGGCCCCGAGGGCCAGCGCCCAGCCGCCCGCAGAGCTTCCGGGACTCCCGCCGGGTCCTGGCTCCGCCTCGTCGCTCCCTCGCGCTGGGAGCTCCGCCCCCCGAGGGCCCGGCGAACCGCCACTTCCGCGACGGCCAATGAGACCTAGCGGAGGGCGGGGCGGGACGCCGCTGAGAGCCAATCCGGTGGGGGGGCGGGGCTGCGGCGGGTGGGAGCCGAGCGGCCGCCCCGCGGGCTTCCCAGCCGGGAGAGAGCCCGGCGCGGGCGGCGCGCACGGGGCCCCGTTGTGCGCGCGCCCGCCCGCCGCCCGCCGCCCGCGCAGTCCCCCGGCCGCTCCGCCCTCCGGGTCGTGGGGCCCGTCCCTCTCCTGCTGTCCTGTCGCCGCCCGGACAGGGGCTCGGGAGCCGGGCCGGGACAGGGGCGGGAGCCGCGGGACGAGCGCCTGAGGTGGGTGCCGAGCGGGAGGCCGGGAGGTCGGGCGGGCGGGCGCCTGGGTCTGCCCCGCAACGGACCCCGCTTCGAGGTGGGGAGAGGCCGGCCGGTTGCGGAGCCCGCCTCCCGGCCTGCCTGCGTCCCGAGCACTGCTGCCCGCGCCCTGGTTCCCCTCCCAGGCCAGCAGCCTCCCCACCGGGGACACCCCGCCCCTCTCGCTGCCCGCAGCCTCCTCACCCCTCTTGCCCTTTGTCGCTGTGCACCTGCCCCCTGGGCCCTGTGCCCCCACTCCGCCTCCAGGCCGACCCCAGCCCAGCCTTACCTCCTTAGGACCCAGCACCAAATTACACTCGCTCCTTCAGCCCCCATCCGTCCCTCTTTGTCGTCTGTACACCTGTCACCTCAGTTCTGTTCATCCACTCCACCCCATCCCCCAACATCTTCATCTCAATCCAGCCCAGGCCATCATCCCCTCCCTCTCCCTGGGACTATCCCCCACACCTGCCCCACTCAGTCCCAGCCCCACGTCCTCCCCATCCTACTCCTTTGTTGTCTCTGCAGCTGTCCCCTCGGCTCCATTCATCCTTCTCCCCCAATTATGCAAACCCCAGCCCAGTCTCCCATCTCCTTTTGACCAGTGAGCTCCCCCTCCCCAGCTCTGCTCTGGCATTCCTGGGGATCAGTGCCCAGCCCGCTGCTCCCTCAGCCTAGCCATTTCCCCTGCTCTTTGAGCCCAGCCCGCTCACCCCCTCCCCAGGGTGACCCTGTCCCCCTCTCCCAGCTGGTCCAGTCTTCCCTGCTCTCTCCCACACACAGCCTATCTCCCTATCCTCATGGATTCTCTTCTTACTGTGCTCCTCTCCCATCCCGCCTGGCCTCAGCTGTCTATACCGCCCTCGCTCCCCCACAGGTGCCTGTGGAGACGCCATGGAGCTTAGCAGCAAGAAGAAGCTTCACGCCCTATCCCTGGCTGAGAAGATCCAGGTGCTGGAGCTCCTGGACGAGTCCAAGATGTCCCAGTCGGAGGTGGCCCGGCGCTTCCAGGTCTCTCAGCCCCAGATCTCACGCATCTGCAAGAATAAGGAGAAGCTGCTGGCCGACTGGTGCAGCGGCACGGCCAACCGGGAGCGCAAGCGCAAGCGCGAGTCCAAGTACAGCGGCATCGATGAGGCTCTGCTCTGCTGGTACCACATTGCCCGGGCCAAGGCCTGGGACGTGACGGGGCCCATGCTGCTCCACAAAGCCAAGGAGCTGGCCGACATCATGGGCCAGGATTTCGTGCCCAGCATCGGCTGGCTGGTCCGCTGGAAACGCCGAAACAACGTAGGCTTTGGGGCCCGCCATGTACTCGCGCCTCGGTTCCCCCCGGAGCCGCCTCCTCCGGTCCCCACATCCCAGGCCCAGCCACCTCTTTCCCTCAAGGACTTCTCCCCAGAGGACGTTTTTGGCTGCGCTGAAGTGCCCTTGCTGTATCGCGCCGTGCCTGGCACCGTGGGGGCCTGTGGCCACGTCCAGGTGCTGCTGTGTGCCAACAGTAGGGGCACAGAGAAGCGGCGGGTGTTGGTCAGTGGGCTCCGGGCCGCGCCGAGCTGCTTCTTTGGGGTCAGCAGCGAGGCTCTGCCTGCCTCCTACCACCCCGACCTGGGCATCCCCTGGTCAGAGTGGTTGGTGCAGTTCGACCGGGACATGGGGCGGCAGGGCCGGCAGGTTGCCTTGCTGCTGGCAGCCCGAGTGGTGGAGGGGTTGGCGGGCCCGCCCAGGCTCCACCACATAAGGCTCCTGCCTCTGTCAGCTGCCAGCACCACGCCTTCCCTGCCCACCTCTGTGGTCCGGGCCTTCAAGGCCCATTACCGGCACCGTCTGTTGGGCAAGCTGGCTGCCGTGCAGAGCGAGAGGGCTGGCACTTCGCTGGCCGAGGCTGGGGCAGGGATCACAGTGCTGGACGCTGTGCACATGGCAGCGGTCGCCTGGGCCAAGGTGCCCCCTCGGCTCATTGTAAGCAGCTTCATTCAGGAAGGGCTGGCCCCAGGCAAAACGCCTCTGTCCCCGGACAAAGCCTCTGAGATGCCACCAGTCCCCAGTGGGCTGAGCCTTGAGGAATTTTCCCGCTTCGTGGACCTGGAGGGTGAGGAGCCCGTGTCTGGAGTGTGCAAAGAGGAGATGGGCCCTGAAGACGAGGAGGGGGTCAGAGAGGATGCCTTTGCGCCCTTGCCCACCAAAGCTGACGCCCTCCGGGCCCTGGGCACGTTGAGGAGGTGGTTGGAGTGTCATGGCACCTCCCCTGAGCTGTTTGAAAAATTCTACGCCTGCGAGGAGGAGGTGGAACGGCTCTGCTGCCTGTGAAGGGCCCCCCGCTGCTCTCCGGAGCCCCCTCTCCTGTTTCCCATGGAAACGCCCTCTCGCAGAAAGCAGATTGTAGGCTGGTCTTTTTCCCGTGGAAATGGAGCTCTTGTGAAAGGTGGAGAAGAGAGACAAGTTGGGAGACCGAGTCTAAGCTCTGAGCGGAAGTTGTCCCAGCCCTGAGGAGAGGGGTCCAAGACGGGGCGTCGGGGGAGCGAAGCTGCGGAGTTTCTGAACCTCCAGGGGGGCTGGGACGTGGGAAGGTGGAATTTGGGCTTTCCAGACAGGCTGATCCCGTGAACTCTGTCAAAAACAGATCTGCTTTTGGAAATAAAGTTTTTAATCAAAAAAGAGGCGTTATTTTCATAGGAGAAAGGTGAAAACTTTCAACTCAGATTCTTTAAATGGCTTGCTGAGGGTCGCTGCGGCGCAGCTGTCTGCTGCTGACCAGTAGGGATCTTCGTCTAGAATTCCAGCAGGCCGGACTCCCGGGGATAGGGCCTTTTCATCAGCGAACAGACAGATCCCCAGGATTGCCCCAGACATTCTGCTGCTCTGATAATTTCCCTCTCAGATGGGGGGGGGGGGGTGCATCAGGCAGGACGAGGCCGGCTAGGGACATTCTAGGACAACAGAAAGGAGCCAGAACTTGGAATAGTTGTTTATTCATTTGATCATTTCACAACATCTCTTCAGCAAGGCCTCCTGTGTGACAAGGCTGTGACAATTGTGTCCCTGCTGGGCAGGACCTTGCGGACAATGACTGTGGAGCGTGATTAAGGGCTGTCACAGAGGCATATGCAAGGTCCTGTGGCCCCCTAGAACCTGGGGAGACTCCTGGAGGAGGTGAGCCTCGAGCTGCCGCTGGAAGGACAGACAGGAATGGGAAGGACAGTTCAGGCCAAGGGGCGGCAGGCGCAGGCCGACTGGGAGTGAAGGAGCCCAGTGCAGCTGGCAGAGGCAGGTAGGCCCGCCAGCGCACAGCGGGAGGCTGGGGGACAGGAGGGGTCTTTAGCCTACCGAGCTCAGTGGTGGGGCACCCCAAAGAGTTTCAGTCAAGGCGGGGACAGGTCATGGGTGGAGTTCTAGAATAGCTGAGAAGTGGAAGGTGGGTCAGAGCTTTGAGCCCTAGGTTCAGAGAGACTCCGATGGGTCCAGGTGAGAGATGGTGAAGCCCAAGCCAGATCGGGGAAGTAGGGTGTGAAGAGGATGGTCTTACCTGGGAAGCGTCTGGACTTTGCATGCAGACAGACTCTGGATCATAGGGAATCCGGCTCGGGGCCAAAAGCCTATTGTGGCCTGAAAGGCAATAGCCCCTCAGAAGCCAGCACTTCTGGAGGGCACTGCAGCCGAGGATGCGGGCAGCTGCGCACATCTGCATTCCCAGCCGTGACACCTCCTTACTGGGCCTCAGGCACTTCCCAGGTGCCTCTGCTGAGATGTCCTTATTAGGAGCGTTGGAGGGGACACTTTCTCCACTTGGACGAAGTGCCTTTCACTCCTAGCCCTTCTCTCTCTCCCTTCCCCCGTCCACAGTCCCCAAAGAGGCAGGGGACTTTGATTTGGGGTTCCTGACAGAAGGACATTCCCTGATCTGCACCGCATGTCATCTGCCCTCCCCCAGTGCTGCTTCTTTGGGGAAAACGGAACCCTGGGAGCCGGCGCCCCCCTGCCTCTTGCTTGCACTCTCACTGTGAATAAAGGCTGACTGTTGTTCCGGTTTGGCTCATTGTCCCGGTTGACCACCTCCACACCTGGCAGCTCCCCAAGGACGGCTGACTTTTAAGGAGTTCTGAAGCCGCCTGCTGGTCTTCCATTTCTAGGCAAAGATTCCAAATCATTTAGCCTTTCCTCACAGCTTCTGTTTTTCCTACCTGTATTCATTTAAAGTGTCCTTTGTCTGAAATCATTCCAGTTCTGACGTATCTCTTTTTAAATGTTGAAACCAACATTACGCAATCCCTAAAGGCCTGATGAAAACAACGAAGAGGGGACCGGCCAGCCCTCTGCTCTCGGGTGTCCCAGTCCTGTCACAGCAGCAACTCATTGCGGACATCTTCCCAGAGCTTTTGTTTCAAAGCCACAAGTAATCTCCTCCTTTCTCGCAGTGTTCTCACATTATCACACCTTGCCTCGTTGTAGGTGACTGCTACGGCTCATTCAGGCCATGTTTCCTGACTTCTTTCTTGTGGAGCAGACCCTGGGCTGGGCCCCCGGAGCTGGTGCAGAACAAGACAGAGAGGACCCTTTCTCTCAAAGCCCTCACTTTCTAGTAGAGGGACATAAGAGGAGACAGGTAAACAAGCAATCACCATCATTCCGGATAGTGATAAGGGCCAAGATGAAAATAAAATAATGTCAGAGAGAGCAACTCGGGGAGGGGAGTCAGGGAATAGCCTTTGGGATCAGGAGGAAACACCCCTTCTTCCGAAGGAAGAGCATTCTCTGCAAAGGGAACAGTAGGTACAAACATCTAAGGGTAGAAACAGCTTGACAGGTTTAAGATCAGAGAGCCATCCTGTGGCTGAAAGCGAGAAAGAGAGACAGAGAGAGAGAGAGGGAGAGAGAGAAAGCCACCCAGAGGAGGAGGGCAGGGGGTGGGCGGGGCACTTCCATTTCTGTCCAAGTGAGACAGAAGGGATTTTTTTTTGGAGGGGGAGATTTAGACAAATTGGTGTGTTTTATGTTTAAAAAAAATCTAATTCTAGTTGCGGTGTGCAGAGCAACTGGTGGGACTTCCTCGTGGGAAGGGCATAGGTATGAAGGGGTGAGAGGAAGTGGAGGGGACGTCTGCTCTTCCCACGGATGGAACTGTTTACCAAGGGCAGGTGGTCCCGTCCAAAGGTGCACATATCGCCAATTCAAAGTGGGAAGGACCCAAAGAAATGATGTGCATTCTTTCAGTTTATTTACAAGCTTGTAAGGAACACCCTCTGTGGTCAGAAGGCATGCAAGGCTCCAGGGCAGCAAAGATGACTCAGACAGTCCCTGTGCCGGGGATGCACACAAACCAGAGGGGGAAATAGACGGGACCTGTAACACAGCTCAGCCGTGAGGATTGACCAAGTGAATATTTATGGAATGCTTACTCCTTGCCAGGCACTGTTTTAAACACTATGCATGTGTTGGATATTATTGCTGTTATTATTATTATATTCAGCAGCAGCAGCGTTCAAGAAGGTGGTGGACTGGATGCAGGAAGATCGCTTCTCATCTTCTCGTCTCTCTGCATTGCACTCTGAGTCCTTTCTTCCCGACGACCTTCCAGTTCTCTCCAGCTATGACAGTTCTTTTGTCTTTTCAAATATACATAATCATTTTTATACTTTCTGGTTTCTTCTCTTTTAATTCTTTTATATAGTATTTAAATATTTCATGTATGGTTATTTCACATTTTTATATCGATCAATCTAATATCTTAAAACTTTGGCGGACTAAATCTGTTGCTTTTGTTTCTACTGATGCTTGAATTCAGGGTGGCTTTTTACCTTGTGGGTCTGGTAATTTTTTGATGTGGGAATTTTTTCATTGGTTGCAGTTAATCTCTGGAGAACCTGAAGATCGTGTAGAAAAACTTGTAGTTACTCCTACCAGACACAAGGGGGCGCGCCTACCATGATAAATTAACTTCTGGGCCGAAGGTGTCCCAGACTGAAGGTAGCGTGGCGACTAGGCCCAGGGTTCGTGGTTCACGGGGGAGCCCATCTCATTCTTCATTTTTTTCCACTACAGGGAGAGGCAGGTTTCTTTGTGCGTCCCTTTACCAGTGGTGGACGTTTCCAGTTTACCTTTTCACTAAAGGTGCAGCCCCTTCCAGCATTTTGACTTAAGTTATGAGTCTTGGTTCGGCTCCCTGCGGTCTAAGGTCTAGTCTTCTGTTCCCTGTGGTTCTGTTCCAGGCGGATCTCCAAGGGGGCAGCGTCAGCGTTTGCCCCAAGGGCGGACTCTTTCCGACAAGTGGCTTGCACTCACTTCCTTGTTTCGAAGGGGTCTTTGGGAAGTTCCCTCATTTCTTGCAAAGTTAGCAATGGTTTCAACATCATGCTTATTACAATGGGTCTGGAGTCTAGGTGCTATATAGTAGGAGGGCTCTGGGGAAAATCCCGAGCGCCAGCCTGCCAGTGGGGAAGTCGGGAAGACCAGGTCTCTTTCCTTCATTTAGTCATTGGTTCAACATGATTTATTGAGCACCTCTGCATGCCAGCTAGAGTTTTGATGATGAGCAAAAACAGTTGCTTCTGGGAGCTCATAGTTCAGAGGAGAGACAATTATAATCAAGAGCTAGACAAATGAAAGTACATAATTAGAGACTGGAGCAGGGGAATGACATGAAAGCACAAGCCAGCGGTCTCAAACTGTGGCCCATACCTGTAGCCCCAGCAGCATCTGGGAATTCAGTGGGATGCAAATTCTTGGACCCTCCCCAAACCTCCTGAATCAGAAACTCCGGGGTGGGACCCAGCAATCTCCATTTTAGCAAGCCCTCCAGGTGATTCTGAACCATTAGCATAAGTGAAAGGAACCTGACCTAGACAGAGGAGCTAAGGAAAGTTTCACTAAGAAAGAGATGCTGAACTGAGAGCTGAAGGGTGAGCGGGAGCTACATAGGCAGTGAGAACAGCACGTGCAAATGTCCTGTGGTGGGAGAGAACCTGGTCTTTTTAAGGAACCAAGAGAAGGTGGACATCCAAGCGCCTTGGAGGCTGTGGAAGGAGCTTGCTTTGATCCCTCAGAGTAATGGGAAGCCATCGAGGGGGACAAGAGGAGTAGGGTAACTTGATCAGAATTGCATTTGAAAAAGTGGAGTTATTTGTCCAAATTTGGGACAGGATCAGGGCTGTAGGATTAGGAGTGGAAAAAAGGGAGTGACTCTTAGAATATTTTAGAAACAGGGCGAAGAAGAGTTGGGAACTCCTGCGCTGTGGAAGGAGGGCGGAAGGAGAGCTTCTCTGAGCTGTCTGGCCTGGGGGTGGACCTGGGCTGCAGAGCAGTGCAGCGGGAGCAGGAGGAGGGGAAACCCCAGGTGCCTTGGGATGCTCAAGGATCCGTGACCAGAGATGGTTGGCAGCGTGGGCCTGGAGCTCAGACGGTGGTCAGGATGGAGACTCTTGTCACTCCTCTTGGTGCAGCTGTTTAGCAAGTCTGGCAAAAGTGGTTTGACCCAGGATCATCCCAAGGTTGTGTCATTGCCCCCTTTCCTGGCACATGTAGCCTTAGTGTCACTACACACATAAGTTAGTCTCCTGTAATTTCTCTTCCTGCGACAACTGATATAAAAATAACCATGACGTTTGGCAGCATGAATCCAATGAGACATTATTTCACAGTTTTCCCAAGTTATGAGCCCTTTACGTGCGACCCTCAGACTCCACCCCCATTTTTAACCTCGAAGCAGGTTCATTTACTATTTCCTAGTTCTTAGGGATTCAAGTTCTCAAAAATCATGCTGACCTGGGGCTGGCCCCGTGGCCGAGTGGTTAAGTTCGCGCGCTCCACTGCAGGCGGCCCAGTGTTTCGTCGGTTCGAGTCCTGGGTGCGGACATGGCACTGCTCATCAGACCACGCTGAGGTGGCGTCCCGCATGCCACAGCTGGAGGGACCCACAACTGGGAATATACAGCTGTGTGCTGGGGGGCTTTGGGGAGAAGAATTTAAACATAAAAAGAATGGCAACAGATGTTAGCTCAGGTGCCAATCCTTAAAAACAAAAGAAAATCATGCTGACCTCTAATAGCATCTGTTAATTCCTTTAACGTGTGTCCCTTGCTGATGTGAAAACATCCTGCTTTTAAAAATATTGTCAGTCATCTCCTGCCTTATCTTTGTTTGTCTTTCCAGCCTCCTTTCCAAGAAGAGCGGGGTGTTTTCTCACTAATCACACCAGCTTCACCCTAACCTCGCCCCAGCCTGTTCTCCCAGTCCAGCGAGCAGCCCTGCCCGGGGCTAGAGGAGGAGCTTGGGCCCAGAACTGCACGGGCCCGGCGTGCGGCCTGCCACACTCTCTGGTTCTAATGAGCGTAGAGGGAAAAGCTCTAGCCCCCTCTGGAGATGCCTCTGGAGAGAACCACAGAGGGACACCGGAAGCCCACGCCCAGACTGTGCAAAGGCAGCCTTACAGGCGTAGTTACTACCCCAAAAAGGACTTAATGAAAACAAAACCAAAAAAGGATTTTAAATTTGATTCTCTTGCTAACTGGTACTGTGGTGAGAAATGGCAAACTCCAGAGGACCACTCTGACCTCCTGCTCTTTTCTTGGTCCATTTCTAAGAGCCAGCTCCCCTTTCATGTGCATACTGTTTGCTCCCTTCCAACCACTGACTGCCCCCAGAGGTGTTCCAACGGCTGCTGTACCATCACCGCTGGTTCCAGCCTAAAATCTCTGGCACTGCAGTGGTGCTGGACGGTCACTGGAACTCACGGACTGACCAGTTGGAAGAGATCTCAGAGGAAACTGAGGCACAGAAAGGGCAGTGACTTGCTCAGACAGACCCTGTTTTTCCACAGCAGGAATGTAAGCTTCGTGAATCTGTGCCAAAGTGGAGGCTGCTAGAACTAGGAGTTCAAGTCACTTCCACCAGACTCACAACTTTCTCAGCTTGAAAGGGCAGCACGTTTCTGCTATTAGGAGCAGCCAGAGCGCCATTTCTTAACTAGCGTGTGTAAACGTCACAGGAGACCTTTTACAACACGGATTCCTAGGCCCCAGCCTCAGAGACTCTGATTCCATTCCGGGTGGGGCCTGGGAGTCTGCATTTCTAACCAGCTCCAGGAGGGCCCGAGGCCGCTGACCCACGGACCACACCGGGATCACTCCTGACCTCGAAACTCGCATTCCCTTACCAACGACGTTAAGTTAGGGTGAAGGCAAAACTGTTGCAACAAAGAGATGTCAGGACGCAGCAGCCAAGGGGGTCAGGTGGGCTGTGCCCCCAATGTCACCCGGGTTCCTGGCCAGCAGAGCGTCTCCTGCATCCACAGCAGTGCCTTCCAGGTCACCATTTCCAGCCAACAAGTGAGGCATCTCCTTTCAAGCAAGCGATGGGCAATCTGCCCGCATCCCTTCTGCTCACATTTCTCCAGCAAGAGCCCGTGCACAGGCCCCGCCGAGCTGCACGGGAGAATGGGGAACACGGGCTGGCCCAGCGGCCATGCTGACGATGCACACGGAGGGGCTGACGCTGTCACGCTTGGCTCAGGGGCAATTTGAACTTAGGTGACCCGTGGGAGACTGTCACAAGCCAGGGAGAGCAGCATAGCAGAGTAATTGGGCTCTGGAGCGGAGGCTCAGATGCGTCCAGGCAACTCGTGCGACATACCAGCCATGTGCCCTGGGACGAATTACACACCGTCTCTGAGCCAACGCCACCTCCTCTGTGATAACAGCATTGTGCTGGTTTCAGAGGGAGCCCCCAGTAAATGGCAGGAAGTCCAGGCATTCTGATCTCAGACCAGATCAGGACATTAGCGGGTACAAATTCTGCTCACTTTATTGTCAGTTAAATGAACCCTCTTAGTCAGTTTTTAATTCCCACTTAGCAGTCGAGATGGGTAAAGAAAACAAGTCCCATCGGATGGGAGTGGGCCAAGTAGACACCCTTGACTCCTGGACCTCCACTGGAGACAACCTCGAGAGGGGCCCCGGGCAGGGCAACCTCTCAGAGATGGGGGAGCAGGACCAAGGAAGCAGGTGGGGGGCTGCAGTGGGAGGAGAGGGGTGCGGAGTGGAATCGGCACTTCATTCAACAACCATTTACCGGCAGCTTATGCATCAGGCTCCTTCCTGGGAAATGATCAGAAGACCCCAGACTTCCAGGAGCTCCGGGTCCAGCGAGGACAGCAAGAAGTCAACAACCTTGATAAGCGCAGGCGAGGGCTACGAGCAAGGCATGTGGGCGGCGGGGTCTGCAAACCCCACACTCAGTCTGAGGCAATGAGGACGCGAGCTGAGGAAGGACTCCAGGAGACAGTGGTCGGCCTCAGGGGCTCAGCCAGAGGGACGATGGAGTCACCCTGCGGCCACTGTTGGCCAGGAGGGAACAAGCCTTCCAGGCTGAGGGTGACGGGAGAACACAGCTTGTTCTCCACGAGCGGGGCTGGGCTGCCAGGGCCACCAAGGGGGAGGAAAGCTAGTGGGCAGGGAGGGCCCAGGAGCTGGGAGAGTTCCGGCTTTTTCCTGAAGGTGACGGGAGCCACTGAAGGACAGGCAGAGTCGTAAAGGCTGCTCTCCAGCGGTGCAGGGAGAGGTGTGGAATGAGGTGGGGTGGGGGGCCCACCAGGACAGGATGGCATCACAGGAATCCAGGGCCTGGCTGGCGCTGAGGCTGCCCAGCGGGGCCTCTGAGAGCTCTTCAAGGAGTGACGTCACAGGATGGGGCCGGAGTGTCACCAGCACTGCTGGCTAGTGAGTTCACTTCACAGACTCGGGAAGGAAAGGAACCAAGGCAAGGGCTGCCAGCCTTGGATTCTGGGCTGCGTCCAGACGGGGGAGTCCTGGCCCGGCTGCCGTCTCCCCAGCCCCCTCTGCCTACGCGAGGCTGGGAGATGCCCTGATGAGGAAGGGCTGAGCTTCCTGCATCCATATCGGAATCACAGCTGGTGCTTTCAACTTGGCCTCCGGTCCAGGCAGTTGGGCGGTGGTCTCGCTGGGGAGCTGCCAGCTTTGCCTGGCCAAGCTCATTGCCACAAGTGGAGGAGGTATTCGTAGCTGAGGAAGGTGACGGCGTTGACAGGGAAGGCGCGGGCACTGTTGATGGTGAGCCCCCGGAAGAAGACCCCCAGTCCTTCCTGCCGGGCGCTGCTTACTATGCAGTCCAGCACCCCTCGGTGAGCCCTCTGGTTTAGCCCAGCCATCTGCATCCGGGACTTGATCACGTCTAAGGGGGTGGCCGTGACCCAGGAGGTGATGCCGGCAAAGCCCCCTGCCACCAGCACTGTGGCTGAGCCTGGAGTAGAGGAAGCCCAGGGTGGGAGTCAGGCTAAGGCACAAAGCATCCGCCCCCATCACTAGCCTCCCCCCCCATCCTCCACTGCACGGCCAGCTCCCCTGCCTTCCCCCTCTCTGTCCCGCACCCTCTCACGCCACTTCACTTACTGGGATTCTGGCCCTCTGGCGTGGACTGGTGACAGAGACATTCGTAGGTGATAAAATAGATCCCCATGGTGGGGGTGTCCCTCAGCGTCAGGGCCCAGGCCCCTCGGAACAGCCCCCGGGGCCCTTCTTCCTGGAAGATGGAGGTGGCACAGTGCACAGGCCCCCGGTACCGCGGTGGGGGGCTCCCTGGCTTCGCCCTCGGCTCTGTCTGGTTTTGCAGCCGGACTTTGATGAGGTCGAAAGGGGCCAAGAAGTAGGCCTGTAGGGAAGGAAGCGTGAAGGCCTCAGGTGGGGCCGTGGGCAGGAACAGTCAGCTCATCTTAACAAGAGACAAGCGGTGGGCAGAGGGGCAGCATCTTCCTGGAGGACGTTGCCGGCTCTGCTGCCAGCTCTCAGCTCTTGCAAGAGCAGCCGGGGATGGTCCAGGGCCACCGCCTTTAGCGTCAAGACCCTGACAGCGAGCAGCACCGCCCCTCTCCTCGGGCAACAGCACCCAACTTGCCTGGCATGCACATGGCACTTGGGGACAAGCCAGGATTGTTTTTCCAGGGGTGGGGGTAGGTTGCTAGCCGCCCGAAAGCAGAGATGAGCATCTGCAGGGACTGGGTCTGGAGAAAGGGTTCAGTCTGTGCCCACGAAACAGCAAAGGACTAACCTCTCCCCAGGGTCAAGGAGGCCACCTCGTTAGTGTTGGGGACTCAGCTTCATGGGGTCTTCCTCTTAGGGCCCCTGGGGGGGAACACAGGCCAGCCTTTCCTGCCTCTCACAAACTCCCAACCACTACACTCCCAACAGAAGGTGGGGGACAGGGTGGCACCTGCAGGTCCTAGAACTCTTATCGCCTGGCTGAGGCAGAGGGGGGCCACAGGTCTGGAGCTGGGGCTGTGGGGGGAGGTCGGGGGAGGGGGAGGTGTGGGCCAGGGATGCAACCAGGTCAAGGCGAGCTGTTACTGTTCAGGTGAGAACTGAGGCCCAAGCTGAGGTTAACATATCATTTGGGGCTCATGTACTTTTTTCTTCCTTCCTTCCTCCCTTCCTGTCTTGCTTCCACGGAAGGTATGTGAGCTCAGCTCCCCAGCCCTGGAGAAGGCTGATGGCAGAGGATGCTGGCGGTTGGCCCTAGCGGTAATCTTTAGAGGGTGGCAGGCTAAGTTTGCCTACTTCCTTCCCGCAGGCAGGGCAGTGGGCTGGGGACCCTCCCCGTGAGATGGGACTCTCCTGTCACCCTCCGGAGCCTGTGGGTGGTGCCGAGCGGGCTTCTCCAGAGGGTGTTCTCCTGAGCCCCGACCAAAGGTGGGGTGGCAGGCAGGAGCTGGTTAGGCCCCTCCCCTCCACATCCCGTGCCCATGGGGGCAGTGGGGACATTGGACATTACAGCACCATTTGATGGGGTCCACCTAAGCCCAGCCAAAAGCAACTTTTGTGCACACAGAGGCTGTCAGTTCCTGCCCTGTGCTAACAAGAATTACTTCCCGCCTCTTCCCCCGGTCTCCACCCTATAACTCATTTTCTTTTTTCTTTTTCTTTGAGGAAGATTAGCCCTGAGCTAACATCCATGCCCATCTTCCTCTACTTTATATGTGGGACGCCTGCCGCAGCATGGCTTGCCAAGCAGTGTGCAGGTCCGCACCCAGGCTCTGAACCGGCAAACCCCAGGCCACTGAAGCGGAACATGCAAACTTAACCACTGCGCCAGTGGGCCAGCCCCTGTAACTCATTTTCTGCTCCAAGACCCTGTGAAACCGAAGCCACGGGCTCCAGTTTGTCCCTGGACCCAGGCCCCATCAGTGACTCTACAGTCCCCAGTTCTGCTATCGGTTCTGCTTTCTAAAGAGCTGGAGAGGAGGGTGACTGAGGAGCTGGGCCTGGCTAGGCCTGAAGCAGGCCGCTTGGCCTGGGGGCTCAGTTCTCTCCCTTGTTTTTGTGGGGTGCCAGGTCTCGAGCCTTGGGAAATACACAGGCATGAGTCCCACACATGAAGGGGCAGGAGAAGAGCCAGGCCCTTTGGGGCCTTATGAATCATTAATTCACTTGAGTGAGCCTCCTGACTCTGTCCTTTCTCCTTGCTCTCTGCCCGGTGAAGTGTGTCAGGAGCATCAGAGCACGTGCCAAACAGATGGTGACCTGAGGTCCCTGGCTGGGGTGTGGGACAGAGCCAGGCACGTGTCCCTCTGCCTCTATGCCCAGGCCCCCATTCAGCTGGGGTTCTCCCTGGAGCCGGAGGCCCCTCTTCCCTCCACCCCACCCCTCAGGAGCTGGTACTTAATTGCTGAGAACAAAGACCAAAACCAAATGATCAGAGTCACTTAATGATTAACACCCTGGGCCTCTCCCAGTGAGGTCTGTGGACTGGAGCCCGGTAAGGCTCACCGACTGAGGCCACCCAGAGGCTGCAGGTAGAAGGGCTGAGCAGGGCAGAGGCTAGGTGAGTGCCAGGACCACATCAAGATCAGAGGGCTTGGGCTCAGAGCTCTGTGGGGGCTGTCAGTTCTCCAGGGTGAAAGGCCATCTTGGAGAGAGGTCATCCCACAGCCCTAAGGCTGGCAGACCGCTCTGGAGGTGGGCAAGCCCTCAGCCTCAGACTGGGGTGTTGGCTGCTTCTCCATGGGTCCTCTTGTCACCCTCCCCTCCCCGCCCCTGAGCTCTCTGCCTTTGCCTCCTCTGTTCTCCATGACCCTCTGCTCCAGGCCTACAGCCTGGAGGGCCACTGCTCAGTCTGGCCAGGTCATCGGGACCAGCCAGGAGCTGGCCACTTCCCCACAGCTCCTGATCTTCTGCCTGGGGAAGGCCTGGGGCCTGCAGCTGTGGGTCGCCAGAGGGGGCTGGGAAGAAAAAGAGGGAACTGACCATCATTGCATCCATGTGTGTGTGCACACGTGCACCCCCAGGATGCCTTCTCACCTGCAGGAAGCCCCCAGTGCAGCCGGCTATGAAGATGTGTGTGTAGCTGGGCGGCTGGGCCCGCCGCTCCTGGTGGGAGGTTGCTGTGAGAGCCAGCAGGGTATTGCTGTAGATCCCGAAAAGGACGGAGTTGACCACGGCGATGCTCGCGATGGGGAAGCTCATCCCCTTGAAGAAGCCCAGGAGCTGCAGAGAGACCAGGCTAGAGTGGGTAGGGGGCCATAGGGGTCCCCTTTGCCCTTTCCAGCCCTGCAAGGGCCTCCTCTGGCTGGAAACCACTCCCGAGCCCAGCCACAGGGCGGTGGACTCAGGGTGAGGCTGAGGATGGCCTCAGCTCCACCCTGGGGCACTGAGCTATTACCGTGCCCCCCATTGCCCCAGACTTGAGTCTTCTCTCTTCCAGGGGCAGAGCTCTGCCAGGGGGTGGCAGGGAAGGAAGCTGGAGCTGACTGACTGCCCTTGATACCTCCCACCCCAAAGCCCCCAAAGAAGCAGGCCACCCACCGACTCATGGCGGTAAGTCTTGACCATGCAGTCGACGATGCCCCGGTACGTGGTCTGGGTCTGTAGCCGCACCTGGGTGGGGAGGACAGAGCTGGAGGGCAGGCTGGGCTCCCTCTGCCCCTTTGAGCAGGATGCCAGCAGGGCAGGAGAGGGGGGAAGGGGCCTTGTCAGCCAGTTCCTGCTCTCAGGGCGCCCTGACATTTGGTTCCAGCGACATTTTTCATTCTTCAGGTGCCTCCCCTAGACTCACCTTTACAGTGTCAAAGGGGTATCCCAGGACCAAGCCCAGAGCTCCTGTGGTGACAAGAAGGTGCTATGAGTGAGGGCCCTCGAGCCAGGCCAAGGAAACAAGTCTGTGCCGAGAGGAAAGAGAGTCAGGCAGGAGGCAAGAGGGCAGGGCCGTCTCAGACCCCTGAGTCCAGCCTTCCTGCCAGACCCCAAAGAAACTCCAGCTGGCCCCCTTGCACCCTCCTCCACACCAGGCACTGGGGTAGCAAGGCATGGGGACAAGGGGACAACCAGAGGGAGCCCCGCCCTGCGTGGAGGATGCACATGCAGAAGGGAGGAGAAACCATAGACACGCTGTGTCCTCACTGGGAGCTTACACCCAAGTGCCTTGCTGGCTTATGGGACCCTGGGACTCTGGAACAATCTCCAGTGCTCCTGCCAGCTTTACTCCATCCTTCCTTCAACTCACAACTTCTGTAGAGGGTGGGGCCTTGATCCAGACCAGGCCCCGCCCTCCTAACGCTCTGCCCCCATCAGCAGGCAAGGGGTCCTTGGAGGAGTCTTGCTGGTACCAGGGAAGGGGGCCTGCCCCCCCCCCCCCCGCCCCGGCCATCTCCCCACTTCCTGGTCTTGCCCTCCCTGGCACAGGCTGGTCCTGGAGCTCTGGGCGAGATCATATCCCCAGGAGGCAGGTTCAGAATGTCCTTTTCTTTTTCCTAAGAGAAATGTCACCCAGAAGCTGGCCTGGGCGTGCAGCCCATTGCCAGGTAGGGCAGGGCCCAAAGGGGAACTCAGGACAGCAGGTGAGGTCAAAAGTGAACTTCCTTTCTGAGCCCCACAGGGTGGGCCTGGAGAGTGGGGTTCGTGGTGCAGGTGCTGTGGGTGGGAGAGTGCTCACCTTGGCTCCCTCTCTCTGCAGGTGTGGGGCAGGGTGGCCTTGGGACACAGCCAGCACCCTCCCACCTGCTCTTCCTTCTCCTTCCCCTCAGGCAACTCCCAGGAGGCTCAGGATGGCTGGCTCTGAGCCTCCAAGGCAACTAGGACTTTGGCCTCAGCTTCTCCTATGTCACTCCCCCCTCCACCGCTTCCCCAGGAAGTGACCCATCACTGGGGATAAGGTGACAGAAGGAAGAAAAACATCTCACCAGAGATCCAGCCGGCCACAAACTCCTCCACAGGCATTGTCAGGCAGGGCGGGTACCCGTGGCTCCAGCAGAGGAGGCGCTGGTCAAAGTGAGATTCTACCCTCCCTCTCCCTCGGACCCTGGACTGATAACCTGCCGCTAATGTTTAACCGTGGCGGGAGGGTGAGCAGTGGCCCGGTGCCCAGGAGAGGGGAGCAAGCCAACTTGGGTGGCCCTGACGGGCCGGGGAGGTGTGCAGAGTGTGAATCTCATGGGGCAGGAATGATGGCCCACGGCGACTTGAGCCCCTGCCAGCCAACACGGCCTTGCAGCGTGACCAAGCGGGGCAGCCGGGCTCAGGCCCCAAGTCAGGCCGTCCAGGGCTGCCTCAGTCAGCTAAAGTCTAATAGGCCTGCTCCTTGCAAGGCCCCGCCTGCCCAGCCCAGCCCGGCCCACCTCCTATTCGTCCCCACAGCCCTACGTACCAGGTGGCCCACCCTCCCCGGAACAGGCAGCGACGCCAGCGAGAAGGAGCATGGCCACCAGGGGGCAGGCCCAGCCCGCAGTTGCAGTTGCCTGGGCATCGGGGAACCGCCCCAGTCCAAGGAGGGGAAACAACCCCCAGGGGAGTGACTCACCAGGGCCCGAAGCTCCACCCTCTCCCTGGCTTGTTTACCACAATGACAACCCGTGTGAGTCACAAACAGCCTCCTCTTCTCCGAGCCTTTTTCCCAGGAGAAAGCTGGGGATTTTGAGTGTATAAAGGGTGGCGTGTCTCTCTGCTTGGGGCTGACCAGGTTGTGACTGCCCATTTCTCTTTGGACAACTACTATCAAACTATCAAACTATCAGGACAGGACCTGAATCCCTCTCCCTGGAGGACAGCGGGAGGTGGAGGCACAGAGGAGGGGGTCCTTCTTTCGAGGGTAAATAGATCCAGTGCGGAGGCGCCACTGCCCGAGGAATGCTAGGAAGGCTTCAAATGGGGGCGCCAACCCTTGACCCCTGCCTTTCTCTCACACCTCACCTAATATTAATATGACCTTCAAAACACATCCCAAATCCAACCACTCCTTGCCTCCTCCACAGCTACCACCCTGGCCCAAGCCACCATCACCTCCACTTGGATTCCTGCCCCTCACTGGCCTCCCCTCTTGCCCCTTTCCCGTCAGTTCTCCACACAGCAGCCAGAGCGATGCAGTGGAAATCTAAGTCAGACCATGTCTCCCCTCTGCCCCACACCCTGCAATGGCCCCATCGTACTCAGAGTCCAAACCAAAGTCCCTCCTAGGCTCCAGGAGCCCTCACACTGCCCCCCCCCCCCCCCACTCCTCTGATCGCATCTCTGGCCACGCCCCTGCTCGCTCTGCTCCAGCCACCCTGGCCTCCTCTTCAAACAGGCACGCGCCTCCAGGCCTTTGCACTGGCTGTCTCTTCTTCCTGTTGGCTTCCTCTAGCCTGGGCTCAAACGTCACCCACGCAGAAAGCCCACCCTGACCATCTCTTTGGATATTGCCCTCTGCTCCCCCGCCCCCACCTCGCATTCCTCGTGCCCCTTCTCTGGCTCTACCTTTGCTTTCTCCCATTGCACACATCACCTTCTGACACGCTGTGGTTAACATGTCTGTCTGGGCAGGGATTTCTGGCTGTTCTCTTTACTATGTGGCACAGAGTTGGCACCAATAAATACTTGTTGAAAGATTGAATGAGTGGACAAGTCAGGGAGCAGCATTAGTGAGCAGGCCCGCAGCCAGCCCTGGGGCTCCTGTTCTCTCTCCCCATCTCCAAAAGGGACATACCCCCCTCACCCTGGCATTCACCCCCACCCCCAGCCTCACCTGCTGTGCTCTGACTGCCCCGGGCTTCCCTGGGGTCCTAACCATGCTCCTGCGGCTCCCGATGCCTGGAATGCCTTCTGGAATTTCCTCCAGTGCCCCTCCTCGCCAGACCTGGGTTGCCGTCTCCTCACCCTACCACACATCCTGCCAGATGTCAGCCTTGTTATTTAACCTTTCTGATCCTGTTTTCTCGTCATAAAATGGAGATATAAGACTTACCTGTTAGTGGTTATAAGGATTGAAGCGCTTAGGAAAAGTCTGGCACATTGTGTGTGCTCCACAAATGGCAGCTACTATTACGCCTATTTCCACTGACGGGGTCCCCGGGGATGACAAGAGGAAACACACGGGAAAGGCCTGGACACAGTGGGTGCTCAGGAATTGAGGACCCTTCTCTTCCTGCTTGTAGCAGTTTATAGCTCTTAAGGCAATTCTCTCATCTTATGTAGTTTTAAACATGCATTTCTCCTGGGCTTCTTTCTCTCTCCTCTCTCCCTCCACTCCCCAATTAAAGCAGAATATAAGCTTCCTGAGGGCAGGGGCCGTGTCCCACTCAGGTCTCCATCCCCTGCGCTAGCCTGGGCCCTGTATCTAGCAAGTACTCAACAACACAGAACTATATTCCCAGCTGGTTTAGGGAGGCCACCGAGACATTGTGTCCTGCTCTGAGGGGCCCAGGGCTCAGAACTCAGAGGGAGATGCCTGTTCCCACTGCACACTCTTCTCTCCGGCTCACGTCTGAGCTTCCTCGAGCCCTTAGGTCATGCTAGGAAGGAAGACATGATGTAACGGGCTCAGCTGTGGGCAGTGTAGGGCTGGGGGGCAGGCAAAGGGCTGTTTGAAATATTGAGGAAACTTGGACTAGGTTAGGACCTGGAGCTGCCTTCCGATGCCGGGGAAGCGGAATGGGGTGAGCCCACTTCCCCCTCCCGACATCCCTGGTCTGATCGCCCACCCACTGTTGTCACTTGGAACAACCTCCGATTCCTCTGGCTCAGGAAGGTGCCCACGGACCCGTTTTTCTCCTTGAGATCTACACCTCAGGCACACACAGGCTAGTGTTGCCAGGACATGTTGGTGCCCTGACTCTGGGGACAGGTGGGTACACACCCGCCTCTTCCAGCTGCTACAACTCTTCCCCTCCTGGGAATATTCTCAAGGTCTCAGGTTGTGTGCCTAAGACAGCGAGGGCTCACGTGAGTGCTCCATGGAAAAACAAGTGAGCCTGGCCTGGGTTTGTGACATATAATTTGAGGGTCCTTGGAGGGTATGGAGTCCAACCTCCTCATTTCACGGATGAGGAAACTGAGGCCGGAGGAGAAGGGGCTTGTCCAGGATGAGTCAGGACAGGGACCCAGTCTACTGACCACAGCGGCGAGCCCATCACCCCCACGGCCTGAGGGCGCTGCAGTACAGGCCGTTGCTGCGTCTCCTTCGCCCGGGCCCAGATCATTGTGGATCCCTGACACGGCCCAGGAAGCATCTCCATTCCACGGGTGAGGGGTCCGGCCCCAAGTCACACGCAAAGGAGTGCCGGAGCTCGCGTCCCTATCCCCGACTGCCTTGAACCTTCGCCACACCCTGTTACAGGCCATCAGTCTGGGCCTGTGTGTGGGAGCCATCGCCCTCGGTCACTGGGGTTGGTGGCGGGGCCGCTTCGCAGCGCGGCCATCCCTCAGGCGGAACCAGACGCAGACTAGCGGATCGGCGTCCCGGGCATGCGCGGGCCCGCGAGGGGCGTGAGCGCGCGGGCGCGGCCAGGGCGCGTGCGCGGCGGCGCCGCGCTCCGATTGGTTCCCGCGGGCCGGGGAGGCGGGGCCGTGCGCGCAGCGCTTCCTCCGCCCCAGCTTCCGCGTCGCAGCCCCGGGAGCTGGAGTCCGGGCGGGAGCCAGGGGGCGGCGGGGCGGGAGTGAGGGGTCGCAGTCAGGGCAGAAGCCCGGGCTGAGGCAGCGGGCTCTGCGTCTCTGCGAGGTGAGAGCGCGATGGTGCCCTGCCCGGGCTCCCGCCCCGGCCGGGGGTGCGCCCTGCCCTGCCTGCATCCCGGCAAGCCGAGCTCCGACCCCGCTCCTGACCACCGCGGCCCTGACCCCTCCTGTCAGCCCTGACCTCTAGTCGGCTGTCACCCCCACTCCCACCCCCACCTCCCTAGTCTGCACACTAGTGCCCCCGGGCACCGTGGTTCACCTTCGCAGATCAGTCTAGGACCCCTCCCTCCCTGAGTGAGAGCTGAGGGGCTCCCCAACCTCGCATCCCCAGACCCCAAGTCACTGCTCTTTCTCTCCCTCTGCAGATGGACGGCACGGAAGGCAATGCCGGGCAACCTGGCCCCGCTGAGCGGTCCCATCGAAGCAGTGTGTCCTCCGTGGGAGCCCGAGGTGGGTCCTTGTCCCCATCTCCTCCTCGCCATACTCTCCTGGGGCCCCAGCCCTGGGGAAGTGGCCCTGGCTTGTCATCTCTTTCACCGAAAAGAATTTTCTGTATTCATTAACAAGTAAGGTATGTTGAAGCGTGAAAAAGTGACAGAAGTCATTCAGAGGACCTAGGTTTTGTCATTAGGCGCTGACCAAGTTGGGGACTCTTCTTGAATCTCTCTGTCCTCCTTTGTAAAATGAGCGTGTCTCACGTAGCTGAAATTCAGATAGAATCTCATGAATGAAAAGTGACACACTCCCTTTCTTTGTTTACTTTCTCACAAACAGCCTTTTGAAAGCAAGGATTATTATCTTCATCTTATGGGAAGGAAATTGGGCCCTAGGCAGGTTAAGTCACAGGGTACTGGAGCCTTCCATGCCTCAGTTTTCCCTACTTGAAAAGTGGGTCTGAATCTCAGCCTCCTGGAGATTATTTTGTGATCTCTCAAGAAAGTAGCTGTGAGAGCAGAACAGACTGGACATCTGAAAAGCGCCCTCACTTGTGTTAGTGATAAACCCCACCGTTGCCTTTCACAGGCTTCTCCTCATTTGGTTCACAGCCATTCTTTGAGGGGAGGAGTCTTAGTGATAATCTACAGATGAGGCAATTGACATACTGACTTGCCGAAGTCAGCCAACAAGCGGGAGGCCAGGCCAGGATCGGAACCCGAGCGTCCTGGCCTCCCAGCTCAGTGCCCTTTCACGGCACCCACAGTTCCAGGGGATTGAATCTGGCTGCTCTTCCAAGGGTCTCCCTTTGCCTCTGGGCTCCAAATAGGAATCCCACAGGCGGTCACAAGGGATCGCTCAGCATTTTGGATTGTACTTCTCCTGGCCGGTTTAAGACTGTCCTGAAAGGCCATGGTACTGAGTCCTGAGCCTTGAAAAGTCCTCAGGAAGCTGAGGCCTGGAACTTGCTTTGCCCTGAGAGGACTCTAGGAATCCTGGTTCCATCTTAGCCTGGGCCAGAGAGAGGCAGCGACTTGGCTAAGGACAGTGGGTCACTAGCTCTCCCCGGTCCCAGGCTGGTAGGGGTTAGGGTGGGGCCAGAGTTGCTGGGTTTCTGCGTGGTTTGAGGGTCTTGAGTAAGTCCTAACAGACTGCACTCTTCACAGGGTCCTTTGGGGACACCAGGACTCTCCCTCTGGAGTTGTAGCCTTGGTCACCCCAAGGGGTGTAGGGTGGGGGCTCCAGCCCCGGTGGAGGGTGGAAGGTGCCTGTTAGTAGGCTTGTGCCTGGGCGGTGGGCCCAGCTGACCCCGCCTGCCTCCATTGCAGCAGCTGACGTGCTGGTGTACCTGGCGGATGACACGGTGGTGCCCCTGGCCGTGGAGAACCTGCCCTCGCTCAGTGCCCACGAGCTGCACCGTGCTGTCCGTGAGGTCCTGCAGCTCCCGGACATCGCCCTGGAGGCCTTCGCGCTCTGGCTTGTCTCCCCTCTGCTGGGTAAGGCTTGGCAGGTGGGAGGGTTGGAAAGGCGCTGACCACTGGGCAGGGAGGGGGCAGCTTCCAGAACCTCTGGCCGCTCTGCATCAGGAGAAGATGGGATTTGTGTGTGTCCTGGAGCCGTGCACCACTTTCAGGACCCAGAGCCCTGAGACAATGCCCGGCTCCTCTGCCCCTTCTTTCTGCTGGTGGCAGAGGAGGCCCAAGCCTGCCCCTCAGGCTCAGTGGTCCTGGACCCAGGTGCGTCATCAGGAGGAGCAGGACTGGGGGGCAGGGAGGGAAGGGGTCTGTGTTCACTGAGCACATGGTCTGTGCCACAACCTGAGCTGGCCTTTGGAGAGCAGACTTTCACCTGATGCCCGCGGCTCAGCCTTGTCTTGTAGATGAAGAGGCTGAGGTTCAGAGTGGTGGGACCAGTGAGCGGCAGGACCGAGGTCAGAAGGGAAGCTGGCTGGCCCCCCAGCGGGCCTCTTTGAACTGCATCCTGCTCTTTGGGGACAGGGAGGAAGAGGGGACCAGACCCAGGAAGCAGCCACCCCTGAGGAGGAGGCTTTTCCTGAGGGTAGGGAGAGCAGGACACGTGGGAACCCGACTTCTCTGGTTTCTGGCCCAGGGACCACTGTGTCCTGCCTTTTGGGCTGAGATCCCAAGGCGGGGATGGGGTGGGAGTCGGGGCCATGGTTCTCCAGACTTTCAGGCCTGGGGGAGGCGGAGGGTGGGAGCTCCCTGAGGCCTCTGAATAGGGTTTCTAGCCTGCTACTTGGACAGGAAGGGGGCCGGGGAGAGGATGCTCCAGTTGGTGCCAAGACCAAACATGTTTTCGGAGCTTAGATGTTTTCCTGCCTTACAGAGGAACAGGGGCAAGAAGAGGACGACGGGTGCCTGGGGCCCCTAGTGGTTCTGTCCTCTCCCAGGGCCCCTGGGGCTTGTGCTCCCCCCTGGGAGGAGGATACCAGCTGGCTTGGTGGGAGAGGGAGCGCCTGTCCCCCACCCCCACTGGCCAGTTGGAGCTTCCTGCCCAGCTGCTGCTCTCGCCCACCCTCTTCCTGCTGACCAGTCTCCTCCGGCCGCTCCCCCAAGCTCAGCTGCCCCTCCTTCACCCTCTCGGCCGTTGCTTGGGGCCGTGGCCCCTTTGGCCTGTGTCTTTGGAAAGCTGGGGGTGGTGTCCCGTGTGCTGCCTCAGGCTCCTGGTCCCTCCAGCAGGCAGTCTGCGGCCTCCTCCCACTTCCTCTGCCCCCACTCCCTCCTCCTCACATTCCTGCTCCCCCCTCAGGAGAAGGTGAATGGACTGCCTGTGTGGCTTGCTGGGTCACCCTGGGGCCCCACCCCCTCCAGTCAGTGCCCACTTTGTTCCCAGGCTGGGTTCAGAAAGGCTGAAAGGCCACTTCAGCTTTGATTTGGACCCTCAGAACGCTTGCCCCTCACCCCCCCAGAGTGGGTGCACCAGTGACAGATGCCCCAGGGCTGTGAGGCAGGGAGGGGGTGCCATCGCTGGAGCCGCCCTTCAAGCTGATGTTTGGGAGGGTTTGACCTTCTCAATGCCATTGTCACTCTGCATGGAACACGGCTCCAGGGACTGCCAGTCTTGTTTGGGTGACAGCCTCCAGGCAGGAAGGCCCCATCTGGATGTGTGTGGGACCACACACTTCTGATAATGGGAGTCCTCTGAGCTGCTGGGGCTCAGGGTTTAAGGCTGGTCAGGGCTGGGCCGTAGGCGGAAGGATGGGCACCCTTGTCCCGCATCCACCTCCCCCACAGGGTGTCAGGGGTCCCCACTAGTCAGTTACCTGGTTCATCTCACAAGTGTGTGCAGAGCCCCCCTCATGCTGGGCAGCGATCTGGACGCTGGGGATAAACATGGAACAGGACTGAAGGGATCCCTGTGCTCAGGGACCTCCCAGGTCAGAGCGTGTGCAGGAGGCTGGGCAGGTGGAACTCTGGTCCTGGTTTAGCCGCTCCTTCTGGTGGCCGCGAGCGGGCACTGTCTTTGGGCTTCAGTTTCCCACCTGTAAAGTGGATGCCCTCCTAGCTCTGGTGTCCTGTGAACATCCAGATGGAAAGAGCCTGCAAATGGCACGTTCCCCTCCTGGCGAGTGGTGAGGCAGGGGTGGCGACACATGGCTGTGGCCAAGGATGTAGGTTGGAAATGAGGGCCGCTGGGAAATCAGGATCAGAGAAGTGACGGGAGAAGAAAGGAGTGTGAAGAAACTGAACATGGGGTTGGATGGAAGAGGCTGTAGGCAGGGAGGGCGGCCAATGTGGAGGCTGTGGCTGCCGTTTTGGGTTAAGATTAGGGTCCAGATGGAAACCCAAAGAGCAGAGGCCAGGACCCTTGGCATCAGGCTGGCGGGACAAGGTGTCTGGCCCTCTGATGGGAGGACGGAAGGGGTAAAGGGGAAAGAAGGGTCAGAAGGCAGTGGTAGCTGGTACATGGCATGCATATGGCCCTTCCCCCTCCTGCGCTTCCTCCCCCGCTCCGGCAGCCATCCTCATTCATCACCAGATGGACTTGGAAATGGCCTCCGACCTCTCAGACCAACCGTGGGCGCTGGTGTGTGAGATGAAAACAGTTGTCATTCCTGGCCTGGGGACTTGAGTCCTGGGGCTGGCTGACAGCCCGGAGTTGAGGGGTACATTCAGTCGTTCTGCGGATCCATGGTAAGGGTCGCGACAGGTCAGGGGCACAGCAGTGAACAGGACAGAGCTGCTCCTGGATGGTGAGGCAATGTCAGCTAGTGATAAATGCTGTAAAGGCAATCACATGAGGGTGCGATTGGTGTGACAGGTGATGAGGAGAGGCTGCCTTAGTTAAGGGTCCAGGGAAGGTGACGTTTGAACTGACACCCATGACAGCCAGCCATGTGAGGATCTGAGGGAAGGGTGTCTGAGGCACGAGGAACAGCAAGTGCAAAGGCTCCATGCACAAACAAGCTGGGAATGTTCAAGCAATTGACGAAGGTGCGAGTGGCAGGAGCAGAGTAGGAGACGGAGTGAGAGAAGGCAATGAAGCGGGCGCTGGATGGCATGCTGCCTGTGGGCCATGGAGGCAAGGAGCTTGCAGGATGGAGGGTCAGCTAGAGCTCCCAGGGGAGATGCTGGGTGGGCGTTGGGGCTGGCGATGGGGAGGCCCAGGCTCCAGCAGGAGCAGGAGAGAGCAGCCCCTCGGGCTTTGGCTCTCAGTTACCAGCTTCGGGCTCTGCTTCCTAATGGCACCACGGTCCCCCCAGCACCTGTCTGCCACAGCCTCTCAGCTCCAGCCCACCCTGGGCGCTATAAGGAACAGTCAGAGGCTGGCTGTGCCTGGAGTCTGACCCCTCTCACTTGCTGTGTAACTTTGGACAAGCAGCTTGATCTCTCTGAGCCTCATTTTTTCCTATGGGTGAAATGAGGATAGGATTGTTGCAGGGCAAATGCACGAAAACCACCTGAAATGGTTTTGGACGCTTAGTGCCTGCTCAGTTAGCATTGGCCGTGGCTGCCGCTGTCGTCATTGGTGGGCGGCAGTGGCGCTGGTCAGAGGCCGCATGGGCCGCTTGCCCTCCCTCCCTGCAGAGGTGCAGCTGAAGCCCAAGCACCAGCCCTACAAGCTGGGCCGCCAGTGGCCAGAACTGCTGCTGCGCTTCACCGACGCCCCGGACGACGACGTGGCCATGGGTCAGTGCTGCCGCCTGCGTGTGCCTGTCTCGGGGGTCCCCTGGGCCCAGGGAGGAGCTGTCCCCCAGGCTCAGTCAGCCGCTCCTGGCAGGGGAGCGAGGGATCCCTGAGGGGAACCCGGGAGAGGGAGGGCCGGGGGGACAGCGAGCACATGGAGACAAGCCGCGCAGCCCCCTCTCTGGACAGCCCTCGGGCTTTCTCAGTCGTGGTGGGTGAGGGGTGGGGACTGGGGACTGGGCCAGTCGGGAGAGGGCTGGCTGGCTGAGCGAGGCGGCCAGGCAGCGATCCCAGCCTCTCTCCCCAGATGAGCCTGCCCTGCAGTTCCGAAGGAACGTGTTTTTCCCAAGGCGGCGGGAGCTCCAGGTGAGGTGGCGAGCCCCAGGCAGTCCCGCCCAGTCTGGGGCCCTGTGTCCAGCCTCCCCTTGTCCCCAGACCCCTGGACACTGGTGCTGCGGCCCAGCTGAGCGGCCTTCCCTGCCACCCCGGCCCGCAGATCCACGACGAGGACGTCCTTCGGCTGCTCTATGAGGAGGCCAAGGGCAATGTGCTGGCTGCTCGGTACCCGTGTGACCTCGAGGACTGCGAGGCCCTGGGCGCCCTGGTGTGCCGTGTGCAGCTCGGGCCCTACCAGCCTGGCCTGCCCGCTGCCTGCACCCTGAGGTGAGGGCCAGTGTGAGCTGACGCAGGGGCACAGTGAGGGGGAGAGTTGCCCCGGAATGCTGCTTACAAGTGGTCTTGCAAGGTCCTGGAGTCCAGAGGCCTCAGCCTCAGGGCTGGTGGACACTGTGTGACCTTGGGTGAGTCATTCTGCCTCTCTGAGCCTCCTTTTCCTCATCTGCTGTGGGCTGAGGGCCTGGGCAGCAGAAAACTTGGTGAAGTGACATCTGTGAGAGGAGCCCCGGATGTGCGTGAGGGTGGAGCCCAGCCTCCGTCTGAGGTCAGAAGGGAGTTGGGCTTGTTCTTTTGGGGTCATAGCTGGGGACTGACCAAATCCTCACCCCCAGTCACCGGTGACAGTGCAGCTTAGTCCCAGACTCCAGAATGACGCTCATTCTCTAGACACTCCAGCATCCCGGCTCTGCGCTTCCGGCCCCTCCCTCAAGAAAGAGAAACCGGGCTCTTTGCTGTGTGAATTGGCAGGGCTCTGGGTCACGAGGATTCAGTCTGCCCCAGAAACAGACCAGGCTGGGCTCTCACCTCTGTAGACGATGACCCTGAGGTTTAGATATAATTCCAAAGAAAATGAACTTTCAGCCCAGCCTTTTTCTAGACCCCAGGGGAGAGGACGTGCAGAGACAGGGCCCTGTGCCTGGTGACTAACCGCTGGGGCCCAGTGGGGACTGCCCCTGGCCCAGTGGAGCCTGAGGGCTCTCAGCTGAGCCTGCTTGAGACAGGTGGCCTTGGGGATGCTGGCCCTCGTGATGGGCATGTCTCTTCCTATTGCAGGTGACAGCAAACCAGGTCCAACTGTTTGGATTGAGGGACCTTGTCAACTCGAGTAATGGACAGGTCCGGGGTGGTTGAGGTGCAGGGCCTCCGGACCCCTGTCCTTGCTCTCCTCACCCACCGGTGTGTCCTCTGTGGACTAGGTTGTACTCAGGTAGGCTCTTGCCTCGCAGTGGCCAGGTGGCCGCAGCAGTTGCACATTGGCAAGGAGAGGCCTCTTTCCTTATATGACCAGAGCCCTCAGACTCACTTTGATGACTGGATGGCTGGGTCCCAGGTCCACCCAAAGGAGACACAGTGACCAGGGCCCTGATTGGCTGAGGCCAAGCTCCTCCCTTGGGGCCCGCCATGAGCTCAAAGTGGGGAAGGCTGGATTTCCAAATGAGAAGTGAGAGCTGTTGCTGGGAGAAGGGATGTAGGGGGACAAATGATGAAAATGCCAACAGTAGCCCTAAGGGGGATGGGCAGCCTCTGGACACCCGACCTCATGCCACTCTACAGTTGCTCCCCTCCAGGCTAGCACAGGTTCCTTCCTCGTGTCAGCCTTCCCGCTGGGCCGTTGCCCTTCCCCATGACATGCAGTGTTTGGTCCTCCAGAAGCCCAGCAGGGACCCCTCCTCTCTTCAGTGAAAATGACAACCTCAACTTGTTTGATGCCAGGTGCATGGCCAGGCACATGCCAGCCCTTCCACATGAGTTGGGATTAGTGTCCTTATTTTATACATGGGGAAACTGAGGCTCAGAGAGGGTGCTCACTGTGCAAAGACTGAGTGTCCAACTGCAGTTCACCTGGAACAGCCAGTGCTCGGCCCGCAGGATCACTGCGCTGCCCGCGATGGGGAAACTGCGGTTCCACCAAGGTGCTTTCCTAGTTTGTGTGTGGGGGGTGGAAGATGCCCTTGCTTTCATGAACCTGTGCTGATGGCGTGGAGGTTGTGTTTTCTTTACATCTTTATTTGGCAGAACAAAACATGCATAGCTCTAGCTCACTTGTCCCAGTTTTTGGTTGTGAAATTCCACTGGTTCAGAAACCAAACCTTCCCGACTCAGTGACACAGACGTTGCTCTGAAGCCCTCCTGCCAGTCTGGTCCCGGGCTGGGCCTGGTTTCCACTCTTATCTCTGTCTCCCGACGTTTCCTTCAGGCCTCTCATCAGCCAAGCATGCCGCTGGGAACGTGGGCAGTGGGGTCCCTGGCGGGCCATGTCCACACTTCACCTCCCCTCCCCTCCCCTGTGAGCGTGGCCGCACCCCCAGGACCTCGGTGGCTCTGGCCAGCTCCCAACCTTGGGGCCTCTCATGCTGAGCGCCCATCTTCCTTCCTCCACAGGGAGAAGCTGGACTCCTTCCTCCCTGCCCACCTCTGTAAGCGGGGCCACGGGCTCTTCGCTGCGCTCCGGGGCCGGGGGACCAAGGCTGGGACAGGCGAGCAGGGCCTGCTGAATGCCTACCGCAGGGTGCAGGAAGTAGTCGGCGAGCACGAGGCCTCCCTGAGCACCCACTACCGTGCCTACCTCCTCAAGTGCCACGAGCTGCCCTTCTACGGGTGAGCCGCTCCCTCGTGTCGTCGTCATGGCAGCCACAGCCCTGGGTCTCCTCCATCCCTTTCCCCTGACAGCCCAGCAGTCTCTCTTGGCCTTTGCTAGGACAGGCAGCCAGTGAGCCCAACTCTGCCCCAGCTGAGCTCTGTCACGAGGTGTGTCGTAATGTCAGCACCTCAGGCCCCACGGGTCCCAAGCTGGACACTTGTCCTCTGCTTCCTCCTGTCACAGGCCAGGACACCCCGGGCAGGTCCTCTCCTTCATCTGCCCCAGTCACTTGGTCATTGGACCTGCTGACCTTCCCCGCAGCCAGCTCTCTCATTCACGCAGTCAGCGTCCAGCCCACAGCCCTTGTGTACCTACTATGTGCCTGCACTGTAGGTGCTGGTGACACCTCAGTGAGCAAAGAGACTGTAATCCCTGTCTGGTAAAGCCATCGTTGTAGGGGAGAGGGAGACAGGTGGGTGGGGGCAGCAGCCTG
This sequence comes from Equus przewalskii, assembly GCF_037783145.1. Taxonomy (NCBI): domain Eukaryota; kingdom Metazoa; phylum Chordata; class Mammalia; order Perissodactyla; family Equidae; genus Equus; species Equus przewalskii. The sequence continues at coordinate 26,764,870 of NC_091841.1, forward strand.
GTGACCAGTGAGGATGGTGTGACAATACTCCAAAGGGGCAGTGTGGCTCAGGCCAGGTGGTGATGACATAGGAGGTGAGACGTGGTCAGATTCCGGAGACGCTGGGGGCAGAGTCAGCAGAATTTGCTGGATGGATGTGCAGTGGAAGAGGTGAATGAGAGGGGCAGGGAGGACTCCAGGCTTCTGGCCCGAGCAGCTGGAGGATGGCGTTGTCATCAGCTGAGATGAGACCACGCCGGGTGGAGCTGGCAGGGAAGGTCGGGGGCTTGGTTTTGGATGTGTTGATTTTGGGGTACTCGCCATATACCTGGGTGGTGATTCCGAGTGCGCATTTGGGTTTCTGGGTCCAGAGTCGGGCGGTAATTGGTGTCTTCAGCACGTGGATGGAGTTTGAAACCGGGAGCCCCAGGAGATGGCCAAGGAGGCGAGTGTGGACCAGGCGGGAGAAGGACCCCAGAGCAAGGCGGGAGGGTCTGTGTCAGCCAAGCGAAGGGAGATGTTGAGGAGGAATGACCCAGCGTCCCATGCTGTGCTCGAGGTCAAGCTCAACATGTCGTGTGTGGCTGATGGTTGACCTTGGCTCCAGCACTGTGAAGGTGGCCGTGGGTGGAGGAGAGCGAGAAAAGGACTGAGACAGTGAGTGCAACCCACTCTTTCGAGGAGCTGCGTGGGGAGAGGGAGTCAAGGTGGAGGAGCAGTTGTGGATGTGGTGGGGACAAAGGTGTTTGCTTTCCGTTGGGCAGAAGGTGCCCGTGCTATAGGGACGATCCAGTCAAGAGGGATAAATTGAGATGAGGATGGGCCAGTGACTGCTCTTCTGGTTCCATCAGTTTCCTTGGGGACACAGGAATCCAGTCCCAGCCATCATGGAGCCTGTAGAAGTCCAGGCGCAGGGACAGGAGTGGGGCTGCTCTCGGGAATTGAGGTCGCAGGCGCTGGTCTCCAGGCCTGTCACGCTGCGCAGGGGCAGGCAGTCACTGCTGGGCTTTCACAAGGCCTCTGGCTTAGCCAAGTGCAAGCCGGGAGAGGCCAGGGCAGCCGCAGGAGTGGGAGAGGACATGATGGGGCAGGAGGGAGAGGGTGGCAGCTCAGTGGGTTGGCGTCCTAAGGCCACTGCATCCCTTTCGCCGTCTCAGTATTGAGCCCTGGAGCTGCTTCCTTGGGCAGCCCCCACGCCCTCTTGGGCCCCAAGCAGGGGCAGCCTTGACCCTCTCGCTGCTGAAGGGTCTTGGCCTGGCGGGCAGTGGGCAGCGGGGCTCTCCCAGCCCTGATGTGGCCTGGCCACCTCCAGAAGCCTCAGCCCCAACCCCTGGAGCCCCGAGTCCTTGGGCTCCTGGCGGTCCCTGCATGTAACTTGCTCTGTCCGACACCCCATTCATGCTCTTCCCTCTGCCTGTGGCGCCTGCCCTTCTCTGTGCCACCCCATTCCCCCTCCCACCTGTTGAAACGCTCTTGTCCTGCACGACAAGCTCAGATGCCACCACCTCCACGAAGCCTCTCTCTCGTCCCCACTCAGTTTCTTCCTCGTCTGGGATGGGTTTCTGTTTAACCTCAGTCACCCGAACAGCTTCAGCCTCTCAGCTGCCTGGGACAGGGCCTGGCCGGAGCACTCGCTGGAGGGCACGGGCTGACGCCACCTCCTCTCCCCAGGTGTGCCTTCTTCCATGGTGAAGTTGACAAGCCAGCCCAGAGCTTTTTACACCGGGGCGGGCGAAAGCCAGTGGCCGTAGCCATCAGTCTGGAGGGCGTGCATGTCATCGACAGCAGGGAGAAGGTACCTCCGGCTCCTCCAGGGTGGGACCTGGGGGGACCTCAGTGGAGAGGAAGGGAGTGGGGTCCTTACGCAGGCCTTCCGGGTTCCCCTGGGCCTCTGGTTGGCCTGGGGGCAGGGCAGCGTGGGTGGCCACTGTCATCCTGGGGGCTTCCCTGGGACTGCTCTGGACCAGCTTCTCTGCCCAGTGTGCTAGGCAGGGGGATGGCCAGGGTAGGGGGAGGCCGCAGCTAGGATTAGCGCCTCTGAGTGGAGGGAATCTGGCAGGGCCTGGTGGAGACTAGCTGGTGGTTTTCCAGAAAAGCCCCACGACTGGGAGCCCTTCTGGGCTGTCTCTGGGCTGCCCCTGTAGAGGTTGATGTCAGCAGCCCACCCTGTGGGGCAGCCTCCTGCATCTGGGCAGGAGTCCCTCCTAGACCAGCAGAAAACTTCTGGATGACTTCTGGTTGTCCCCAAAGAGGGACCTCAACCCCTCCTGGGCATCTGTGCCCCAACATCCCGGGCCCAGCTGAGCCTCCTGGTGAGATGCTGCCCAACTGATCTCACGGAAAAGCTCTTCTCCCCACCTGCTTCTTACCCCATGTGACCGGCCCAGCGGTCAGGGGCTTGACCCGCTGACGAGAAGTGCTGTGGGTTAGGGGTTCTCGGCCTCCCTGGACCACAGCCCCCTTTGGATAGAGAAACTCACACACAAACTTAGAGGTAAATAGCCTAGCCAGGTGTCTCCTCCTGGTGGCAACCGAGCGAGATGGGATTGGGGATCAGGCCTCTGCCCAGGGAGTCCAAACTCTGCATCTCCCGCTGGCCAGCACGTCCTGCTGGGCCTGCACTTCCAGGAGCTGTCATGGGACCACACCTCCCCTGAGGAGGAGGAGTCCGCCCTGTGGCTGGAGTTCGACGGGGACAATGAAGGCACGCCGGTCAACAAGCTCCTGAAGATCTACTCCAAGCAGGTAGTGGTGGGTGTGGCCCACGCCAGGGGTCGGGGAGGCTGGGCTCAGAGGGTCCCAGACCGATGGAGGCTCCAGGCTGGCTGGCAAGGAGGTGAGAGGGCTGCTGACCAGGGCAGCTGACCTCTGCTGACCAGGAGCCACCCTGGCGAGTCGGGAAGGCCTGGTCTGGAGACACCACATCAGGGCGGTGGCAGCCGCAGTCAGAGAGCTGCTCGTGGTGGGCTCCTGGTGCTGTGCGGGCAGCCCGGACTGGCTGCCCGTCCTCCAGGCCCCTGTGATCCGTGCTCTCAGAGGAGGAGCAGGCATGGAAGGGTTAACGTGCCTTTGTCCCCCCTCCCTTGGTCCAGCACCTGATCCCGCTGCAGCCTCCACCCCGCCCCTTCTCCTCCCGCCCTGGTCAGGCCAGGCCTCCCTCCGACCCGGCCCTTGCAGGACAGTTCCTGGCTCCTCTCCTCTCTCAGCTCATAGACACGCTCCAGAGACTCCCATCTCCCAAAGCACACGTCCCCTCCTGCCACCATCTCGGGTCTCTAGGCCCCCCACAGCCACACTTCTCTCTGCTCTCTCTACACCTCGCCCCTTCGCAGCCAGCCTCCACCCCTGCACTCCCCGAGCTCCAAGCCCCAATGCCCAGCGCCCTCCGTCCCAACTCAGCCTGACCACACGCTCCTGGAAACGCCCCTCCCGTGCCCTGTGGCGGCCCCTCCAACCTCCAGGCCTCTCCCCAATTTCCCTTGCTGGCCCTCTTTCCCGGGCCTCTCTCGAGGGAGTCTCCCTGCCCTGCGTCCATGAGCTTTTCCCTCTCACGACTTTGAATACTCAGCTCTCCTCACCTTTATGCTGATGACTTCATAACTTTGATATCACTAGTCTGGGCCTCTTTTCTAAGTAAATGTTTATTGAATTACATGTACAGAAAAGTTCCCACATCCTAAATGCATAGCTCAACAAATTTTCCCCAAACAAACCCATGTAACAGCTTTTAGATTAACAAATAGAACCAGGACCCCAGGAGACCCCTCAAGCCCCCTCCCAGTCCTGCCCCCCAAGAGTCACCCTGTGCATGCTTGAACCTTAGAGCGGTGGGTCCCCACCGCATGGCCTTGCTGTCTGGTTTCCCCCACTCGGCGTCCACTTCTTGAGCTCCATCCTTGCCGCTGGCAGCAGCGGTTCCATCTCGCACCACGCTCTCTGGTGTTCCAGCGCCTGAATTTGCCAGGCGTCACTCTTCCATCCTATTGCTGAAGGGCACTCGGCTTTGCAGTTTGGGACTGTTGCAAACAGCGCTGCTCTGACCGTTGCTTTGCAGCTCCTCTGTGCGCACGTGTGGGTGCACACCCAGGGGCGGAATGGCCGGGGCACGGGCAGGCGCTTGCTCAGCTTTAGTAGACACGGGTTCCCGAAGCCCTCGCCGTTTGCACGCACCAGCAGCAAATGAGTGCTCGTGGCTACATATCCTCTCCACCAGTTGGTTTGCTAGCATCTTCCATTTTAGCCACGCTGGTGAGTGAGTAGCGATAGCTCCTTATGTTTCTTTCCTTTATTTTTTAGTCAATTTCACTGAGGTATAATTTACCAGAAAATGTACCCATTTTAAAAGTGAGTTTTGACATGTTTACACACCCTCGTAACCACCACCACCGCAGTCAAGGGGTGGAGCGGCTTATGTGCTATCCATGTATCTTCCCAGAGGTGAAATGTCTGCCCACATCCTTTGCCCTTTTTCATTGGCATTATTTCCACCAGCCTTCAAACGTCTGTATAGTTTTAGTCGGCATTTCCCCCCAGCTAATGAGGTTGAGTACCTTTTGTGTATTTATTTGCCATCTGGATATCCTGTTTGTTGAAGTTTTTGGGCAATTTTTCTTTGGGATTGTCTTTTCTTGTCTTGTACATATTTCTTTCTTTTTTTTTTTTTTAAAGATTGGCACCTGAGCTAACAACTGTTGCCAATCTTTTTTTTTCTTCTTCTCCCCAAAGCCCCCGGTACATAGTTGTATATTCTAGCTGTGAATGCCTCTGGTTGTGCTGTGTGGGACGCCGCCTCAGCATGGTCTGATAAGCGGTGCCATGTCCGCACCCAGGATCTGAACTAGTGAAACCCTGGGCCGCCAAAGCGGAGCGTGTGAACTTAACCACTCGGCCACGGGACCGGTCCCTACATCTCTCTTCTGATTTCAGACTCATCTCTTCACCTATTTGACACCTCCTCTTAGCTATCTCTAAAGTTTTGCTTTCTCCAGGATGTCATATAAATACACTTATCATACAACTCCTACATATTTACCCAAGAGAAACGAAGACATATGTCCACACCAAGACTTGTGCTCAAATTTTCATAGCAGCTTCATTTGTAATAACCAAAGAATTGGAAACAACACAAATGTCCATCACTGGTGACAGAGAAACACATTGTGGTCCAACCCTGCAGTGTATATTCTGTGTGCAGCCTTTTGAGACTGGCTTCTTCCACTAAGCTTCAGGCTCTTGAGAGTTGTCTGAGTCGCGTGTTGTATCGTCAGTTCATTCCTTTTTACTCTGGAAGGGTCTTCCGTTGTGTGGGTGTACCACAGGTTAGCTCTTCACTCACTGAAGGATGTTTGGGTTGTTTCCAGTTTGGGGCTTTTGAGAATAAAGCTGCTGTAAACACTCATGTACTGGCTTTTGTGTGGCCATATGCGTTCATTTCTCTTGTGTAAATACCTAGGTGTGGGACTGCTGGATTGTATGATCGGCTTTATTAGACACTACCAAGCTGTTTTCCACAGTGGCTTTTTTACCATTTTGCATTCCCACCAGCCAGGTCTGAGAGTTCCGGTTGCTCTGTGTCCTTGCTCAGCACTTGGTATTGTCCGTTGCTGTCTGTTTGCCATTCTGATAATCGTACAGTCGTGATATGTCATTGTGGTTTGTTTTATTTATTTAGTTAGTTAGCTAGTTAGTTAAAGGTATCCTTTTTGGTGAGGAAGATTGGCCCTGAGCTAACATCTGTTGCCAATCTTCCTCTTTTTTTTCTCCCCAAAGCCCCAGCACATAGTTGTATACCCTAGCTGTAGGGCTTTCAGGTTGTGCTGTGTGGGACGCTGCCTCAGCATGGCTTGATGAGCTATGCTGGGTCCACGCCCAGGATCCCAACTGGCGAACCCCAGGCCGCCGAAGCGGAGCACGTGAACTTAACCACTACGCCACCGGGCTGGCCCTCATTGTGGTTTTACTTTGCATTTTCCTAATGATTACTGATTTTGATCTTTTTTCCACGTGCTTATTTGCTACCCATATATCTTCTTTGATGGAATGTCTGTTCAAATCATTTGTCCATTTTTTACTGGCTTATTTGTTTTCTTACTGAGTTCTGAGGGTTCATTCTATGGTCTGCATACCAGTCCTTTATCAGGTACGTGTTTTGCAAATGTTTTCTTTTAGGCTCGGAATTGACTTTTTCTTTTCTTAACGCTGTCTTTTGAAGAGATGTTTTTAAGACTTCTAGTCCACTTACTTGTATACCTCCATTTGTTTGTCTTTGATTTATATGTATATATGTATGTGTGTATATATATATATATATATCTTTTTTAGGAAGATTAGCCCTGAACTAACATCTGCTGCCAATCCTCCTCTTTTTGCTGAGGAAGACTGGCCCTGAGCTAACATCTGTGCCCATCTTCCTCTACTTTATATGTGAGATACCTACCACAGCATGGCTTGCCAAGCGGTGCCATGTCCACACCCGGGATCCAAACTGGTGAACCCCGGGCCGCCAAAGCGGAACATGTGAACTTAACCACTGCGCCACCAGGCCGGCCCCTGTCTTTGATTTCTTTCACTAATATTTTATAGTTTTCAGCATACAAATCTTGTTCATCTTTTATTACATTTGTCCCTAAGTATTTTTCTTTTTTTTTCCTTCCTTCTCTTTTTGCTGCTACCATAGGTGGCACTGCTTTTAATTTCAGTGTCCGGTTGTTCGTTGTGGTCTATAGAAATACAGTTGGTTTTGTGACCCTTATATCCTGCTCCCTTGTTAAACTCACGCACTAGCTCTAGGAGCTTTTTGCAGATTCTTTGGGGTTTGCTCAGTAGACAGTTATGCAGTCTGGGGACAGCTGTCCTCGGACTTCTGGTCCGTGTGCCTCTCGTTCGCCTGGCCTGCCAGCAGTCGCTTAGCCCTCCGGTACAGTACAGTGTTGCCTGGTGCGAGCGGATGCCCTTGACTTGCTCCTGCCCTCGAGCAGACGGCGTTTAGTCTTGCTCTAAATAAGTGTAGTCTTAGCTGGGGGGTTTTGTAGACGCCCTTCATCAGGTTGGGGAAGTTCCCTTCTCTTCTGGTTGCTGAGTTTTATCGTGAATGGATTTTTTTTCCCCTTCTCTCCAAATCCCATTCCCTTCTCGCCAGCACATAGTTGTGTATTCTAGCTGTAGGTCCTTCTGGCTCTGCTGTGTGGGATGCCACCTCAGCACAGCCTGATGAGTGGTGCTAGGTCTGCGCCCAGGATCCAAACTGGCAAAAGCCTGGGCTGCTGAAGTGGAGTGCGTGAACTTAACCGCTCCGCCGGGGTTCGGCCCCTTGAGTGGATATTTAGTTTTGTTGAATGCAGCTAAGTTTTAACTGCAAGCTCCCTGAACCTCAAAAGCATCACACGGCGTTAGAGGAATTTAGAGGGCTTCCCTCTGGTGCTCACAGCTCAGGACCCTCACCCCCTGGCTGCCCGCCTGCTCATCAGCCCCCTCCCAGCTTGGTGGAGCTCCCCCAGTGAGGAAAGGGGGCGGTGTGGAGACCGGATGCTGGCTCTTCCTTCTGGGCTGGGCACAGTTCCCTGTGCATCTCCCCCTCCCCAGGGGCGTTGTGTTGCTTCAGAGAGGCCTCGGGCTGCAGTGTGGGTGGGCAAACACCTGCCACATCTCCCTTGCCATCTCCATCGCTCAGGGGCCATCCCCCCATTGCCCTGGGGCCACCTCCTGAGCCTCTGACCCCACTCCCCGCCGTGGGTTCTCTTCTTGGCAGGCATTCTGTCCGCCTCGGGCCCCACTGCATCCCATTGCCTACAGCAGCAGCTGGCACAGGTGGGCAGTCGATAAATATGTGTTGCCTGACTAAGGGACGCCACCCACTGACAGCTCTCTGTGAATCTGTCAGCCCCTGGCGTCCCGGTCAGATGGTGCCCAGACTGTGCCCACTGATATCTGATCACTTCACCTTTTTTGTCAACATGCATCACGCTTAAAATTTGTTGAGAAGGCATCACTTTGGAAGAATGCTTGCAGAGGGAGCCACCCCTACCTCCCCCTACCCCCCGTGACCTCACCACCACCCTCTTTGTGGGCTTGCAGGTTCTTCTCTCGACCAACACACATGCGGTTCCTTCAGCCCAGGAAGCCCTGCCCGGACCTTCTTCCTCCCTTCCTTGTCCTCCCTGTAGCAGCCGTGCTTCTTTCCCTGCCTGGCCTGACCACTCCAGCCCACTGCGGTCAGCCTTCTGGGCTGTGCCTTCTGACTAGAATGCTCTTTCTTTCCCACCCCACCCCCTAGACCTGGGACCCCTACTCCTCCACCAGGACTGACCTCTGAAGCCACCCAGATGGGCCGTTTCCCTTGCCCCTGGCCCACAGAGCACCTGCCACCTCCCTTGTATAAACGTGTTTGTTTCCTCATCTGCCTTCCCCACCAGAGGTTCATCTGGCTCTGCAGGGGTACAGGAAGTGGGCGTGGGCCGTGGCCCACCCTCCAGGCCTCCCCTGGCCCCTCTCTCCTCTCCAGGCTGAACTGATGAGCAGCCTCATTGAGTACTGCATTGAGCTGAACCACACCGCCGAGCCCGCCGCCACCCAGGAGAGCGTGTCTGGTCCCACCGCGGCCCCCGGCTCCCTGCCACCTCCTGCTCAGCGCCCCCAGCTGCGGAGGCAGGGCAGCGTGGTGTGCAGCCGGATCCAGCATCTTTCCACCATTGACTACGTGGAGGAGGGTGAGTGACCCCTACGTGGTATACACATGTGCGCACACACGTCTACATGCGCACACGCATGCCCCGGGGGAGCTCCGGAGGGTAGGGAGATACAGAGCAACTCCAGACACGGTGTGTTAGCCTCCAGCCGGCAGGACGTGGCTGAGAGACGGGCTGGGGGCTGAGTGTCACATCTTCTGAGCTCTGTGATCGGGACTGCAGGCCTGGCGCTAGGAGCCCTTTGCTCCCTTCTCACTGCTGCGTCCACAGATGTTCACTGCAGCATTGTCCAGATGGAAAAACTAGAAACTCCCAATGTCTGTTATCAAAGGTGTGGGTGCAGAAACAGTGGGACCCCGGCTGTGGAATCAGGGCAGCTGGCGAAGATACCTTAAATGCAATGTGGCCTCTCGGATCCGGTCCCGGCACAGCCAGCGGGCCTTTGTGGAAGAACTGGTGAACCCCAGTCCGTAGTTTAGTTAATAGTACCGTACTGTGTTCATTTCTCAGCGTGCACAAATGTACTGTACTTGATTGTCACACACGGTGCAAACATCATGAGGATACGCAGGAACTCTTTCTATTACCTTTGCAACTTTTCCATAAATCTAGACTTATTGCAAAATAAAAAGCTTTTTTTTGGGTGGCCGGCTCTGTGGCCGAGTGGTTAAGTTCACATGCTCCGCTGTGGCGGCCCAGGGTTCGGATCCTGGGTGCGAACATGGCACTGCTCATCAGGCCACGTTGAGGCGGCGTCCCACATCCCACAACTAGAATGACCTGCAACTAAGATATACAACTATGTATGGCGGGTGTGTGGGGCGGGGGGGGGGCGTTCGGAAGATAAAGCAGAAAAAAAAAAGTTTTGTTTTTTTTTAACACAATAACAAATATCTACCTTTAAATGGTGGATGTAGACAAAATGATACTGAGTAGAAAGAACCAGGTAATAAGTTGGCACCATGCAAGACTGCTCCGCGGGGGGAGCGACGGAGGGGTCCCAGTGTGGGGATCGCTTGCTGTAACTTTTCCTTTTCTCTTTGTGCTTCTCTGTAGCATTTCAGGCTTTTACCACAAGCATGTCATGTTTATAATCAGAAAAAGCAAAATAACTTTTCTGTAACAGAATTGGTGTTGGCACCGTTGTAGACTTTCTCAATGTGGTTGGCGCACACGGTTGTTTACACCCAGTCCCTTCTTGTCGGACATTATAGTGATTTCCGGTTCTCAGCTACTACAGACAGCATACCTGTAGCTAAATCCTTACTTGGAATCTGAACCGTCTCCTCGGGTTAAATTCCTAGATATGGGGCTGCTGGGTCAAAATGTGTACCCACTTGTACCCCTTGCAGAGGAGAAGATGACATCCACCTTCTGTACCCACTGTGGATCTTAACGTCCTGAGAGAGAGAGAGAGAACTTGTTTGAGTTGGTGGTTGAATTCTAGTGAAGGTGGACCATTTTTGTGTCCTTGATCCTTTCTAGTTTCTTCATGGATTACTGTTCTTTTCTTTCTTTTTTTTTTTTTTTTGAGGAAGATTGGCTCTGAGCTAATACCTGTTGCCAATCTTCCTTTTTTTCCTCCTCAAAGCCCCAGTACGTAGCTGTATATCCTAGTTGTAAGTCATTCCTAGTTCTTCCGTGTGGGATGCCACCACAGCATGGCTTGATGAGCAGTGTATAGGTCTGTGCCCAGGACCCAAACTGGTGAACCCCAGGCCGCCAAAGCAGAGTGCATGAACTTAACAACTCAGCCACGGGGCCAGCCCCCAAATACTATTCATTTTTGTTGCCTGTTTTTCTTTTGTTGCTTGATTTTTTTTAATTAACACCTTACATTAATGTAGTAGATTTGTGGGGCCGGCCATGTGGCACAGTGGTTAAGCTCTCATGCTCTGCTTTGGAGGCCCAGGATTCACCAGTTCAGATCCCAAATGTGGATGTATGCACTGCTTGGCAAGCCACACCGTGGCAGGTATCCCACATATAAGGTAGAGGAAGATGGGCACAGATGTTAGCTCAGGTCTCTAATAAATAAATAAATAGGTAAAAAAAAAAAAGTAGATTTGTTACAATTAATGAACGAATATTGATACCAATATTGGTACAATATTGAACAATGTTAATACAGTATTATTAACTAAAGTCCTTAGTTTTAACTTAATGTCCTTTTCTGTCCCAGAATCCCATCCAGGACACCGCACTACATTTAGTTGTCCTGACTTGAAGGCTCCTCTGGGCTGTGACAGTCTCTCAGACTCTCCTTGTTGGATGACCTTGACAGCTGGGGGAGTCCTGCTGGGGGAGGTTATAGGATGCCCCGTTACTGGAATCTGTCTGATGTTTTTCTCCTGATTAGACTGAGGTTCTGGGTTTTTTGGGGGAAGATCACAGAGGTAAAGTGCCATCGTCATCACCCCCCCCCATCACAGATGTGTTAGCAACAAGATTCATGACCGTTGACATTGACCTTGATCACCTGGCTTGAAAATTTTAACTTGTAAGAATATTCTCCTGATCTTACCGAGGCTCATCTTCAGTCAGTCATCTGGGTTGAGGAATTTTGTTTCTTTGGTCTGTTCCTGAACAGATTTTAGCAAAGATCCTCAGACGCCACAACCGGCTAGCATCAAACCCCGATTTGCCTCTGATGTGGAAGCCTGGCCACACCACACGGCCCACCCACGTCACTGGTGGGAGTTAGGGTCGGGGGACTGAGGCTCAGAAAGTTGGCGGGTGTGAAGCGGGGAGCTTGGTCTGCACGGGTTCCGGAAGGAACCTCTCACTGGAGCCGGAACCCAGGCTCCCAGGGGCTTGGGTCCCCTCGCCAGGGAAGCCCTCTCTTCAGCGCGTTCTGCTTATTCCCTGATAGGCGAGAAGATCAAGCGGGTGAAACCAAAGCGCACCACGTCCTTCTTCGGCCGGCAGCTCTCCACGAGCCAGGGGAGCTACACCGTGGTGCAGCCCGCCGACAGCCTGGAGCAGGGCTGAGGGCGGCAGTGCCGGGCAGGAGGAGGGCACAGCGAGCCCCCCGGACCTGGCCCAGCGCTGTCCTCCCTGAGGGGCAGGGCCAGCCTGTGGCCCTCATGTTGGGAAGGAGGGCTTCCTCAGCGCGTGGACAAGCGACTTCTGTGGCCGGGACGGTGCCTGGGCTGTGCAGAGCTGGCCGGGCCTTCCGCAGGGCCCCTCCTGCAGCCTGCCTGTCGTTCCCCTGGACTCTGGGCCCCACTGCTGTCTCAGGACCATCTGATCAGTCCCCGCCCACCCCCTCCCACCCAGGGACATGCTTTTGTGCCCCTCTCACTGTGCCCCTTAAGGGACATTGTCCCCTGCTCTGAAGTGCCCGGTGGCAGCTCTGATGGCAGGTAGCTGAGGAATAGGGCTCAGGACCTGCAGGTCCCACATGCGTCTTTGGTCTTTTCCCCGGACTTGGGTGACAACATCCCCGCATTCCTTCTGCTGGTATTCCACCCCATGCTGCCACACTGGGCCGATGCTCTGTGGGGGCGGGCAGGGGGCTTCCCTGGATTGAACTACAGCAGGAACAGAGAAGACAGGGCCCCCCACCCAACCCTCCCTGGCTGGATGGAACTGGAGGGAGCCAGGCAGGACCCAGCTCCCCTGTGCCCGTACTCAGGCCTCTCCTGCAGGCAGGAGACACTGACCAGAAGGAAGGTGCCTTTTTGCTAGCCTTTGGCGACGTCACTGTGCTGGGAGGTGGCTGTCCTATGGACCAACAAGCCCACCAGACCCACCCTCCAGAAGCTCCCAAACCCCCTTGGGCGTCAGGTTTTAGTTTTGTTTTTTTCTCATCTGCTTTGGTCCCGTGAAGCCTGTGAACTCTGGGGCAACTCAAGAGAATGCCGGCTGTCTCAGCTGCTGGCTTTCCCCCGGAGACAGCGGTGTGGTTTCCATCTGGCCTGACCCTGGGCCACCCATGCCTGGGGCAGTCCCACCATGAGAGCATGGATGAGGTAGGAGGTTGATGTGGCACGGGTCGTGGCTGGCCCAGGAGCGGGCTCCTCCGTGGTGGGTCTCACTGGCGCGCCTGGGGCTTCCCCCCCCCGAAAGAAACGCTGGCTCAGCACAGGGCTTTGCTTTGTCTCCCGCTCCCAGCGGAGAACCGTGGGAGAGGAAACGAGAACCTCTTGTCTCCAGATGCCAGAGCCCACTCACCTCCTCCTCCCTTTGGTGACTTTTGAACACTCCAGATGTTTTGAGGTGGGCTTGTCTTCCAGCAGCAGGGACTTTGTTATTTGTCATAATAAATAGGTGTCCCTGGCCTTTTGGAATGTCGCAGCCAGAGGACCTCTGGTCTGCCCTCCTGGTGTCACTCGACATCGCTAGCTGCCCAGCCCGTCCACTCCCAGCCCTCTGGGTCTCTCCTCCCACTCACTGTTTTGATTCCAGGTGAATTCTTATCCGATGTGCTGATGGCAGCCTGTATGTGGGGTGTCTGTGTGTACACACAAATCACTTGTTTTTATTCTTCAGCCTCTTTCTCCTGTTTTCTAAGCATCCATTGTGCCTTAACCTTTTCTGCCTGCCCTTTGGGACAAAGCAGGATTTTACTAAGTGCCCTTTGAATATTCTCATTCTTTTATATCACGTGATTTATTAATAATAAAATCAGTTTCCAGCAGACTTTGGTGCGGTTTATGACGTGAAGTAACAAGAGTGTTAATTACAGCCTGGGAGTTGATGACAGGCTGCGCAGTTGCTGTTAACTCTGCATCAAGGGATGCGGCCCTCCGGGCTCGCCCGGCTGAGCGTTGATGGAGAACCCGGGTGAAGCTCTCCTGTCCTGGTGGTCGGTCAGGGACTCCCAGGGTACGAAGGCCCAAGAGGGGTTTGGAGTTCACAATGGGAACAAACAGGAGCTCTGTAGGGAGGCAGGGGCACAAGGAGCCAACAGTGGCACCTTCATCCCTGTCCCTAACCTCAGCCACACCCCCCTCTGCCTGTTAGACCTGGTGGGTCCAGGTTCCTTCTCACACCTGGGGCTGGAACACAGGGCACAGTCCGGAAGCCAGTGCCCCAGGGGAGAGACCAGAGAAACCAGGAGGTTTGGGCAGTTCTCTGGGGCTCTTTTTGTCTTGGGCCCGGCCGGGAGGCAGTTTCTTTCCCACAGGTCCTGTTGGGGGTGGGGGCACAGGACGGGGACAGGACAGCATCAGACCTGACCTCCGGAGCGCTGTGGGCCCTGCAGAAAGCCACGTAGCACATCACCATTTGGGGATTAGAGTTCACACTGTGGATGTTTCCGGAGCTAGAAAGAGCAAGCCATGTGTCCCCACAGCAGCACCGTCCTGGGACTAGGGCCTGTCTCCTCAGGCATCGGTGACAGTGAGTGGTGCCTGTGGGGTCCTCTGCTGGTGAGAAAGCATGATGCCATGACCATGGCCACTTATGTGAGGCGCTGACCTTGAGCCTCCACTTCTTGACCTTTAAGATGGGAATAATAATAGGGGCCACCTCACAGGGTTGTTGGGGTGCCTTAGTGTCTGGTGTAGACTATTGGGTGTAAGCTACTATCGTCTCTAAATGTCCTGTGTCTGGAAAGCTGGGAGGAAGAACGGGGCTACCTGAGAGGCCAGGGCTTGCCGATGGCAGAGACACCCCCTCTGGTAGGATAGGGGGCACAGCCTGGGGCCGGGCAGACCCAGAGCCGCTCCTCCTATCCAGGCCCCGTCTGCCTCCACCACCTGTGGTAGTTTCCTAGAGCTACTGTAGCAGGTGACCACAAGCTTAGTGGCTTAAAACGACCCGCATCCATTATCTCACAGTTCTGGAGGTCAGAGGTCAGAAATGAGTCCCACTGGGCTCAGATCAAAGGGTCACCAGGGCTGCATTCCTTCTGGAGGCTCCAGGGAGAATCCATTTCCTTTCCTTTTCCTGCTTATGAGGCTGACTTGGGGACCCCCTCCCAGCACCATCCAGGAGCTTCCTGTCGGGCCAACCTTTTCCGTGGCTCACTCTGCCCCGGCCTCCTCCCAGGAGCACCGCCCGGTCTCCACTGCTAGTTCTCCAGTTGTTTCACGGCCCTAAGTGCACGACGTGTCTCCCTAACCGTTTAGGTCGTCAGCGGGCTCTCCCCCCAGGGGGGCCTTCGTGCTCTGTGCCCAGTCATCCCAGCACAGGAGACCGGGAGAGGGCGCCACCTGCCCCGACCACGTCTCTGTGTCAGCCCCCAGCCCCATTCTCCTGGGCCGAGCCCAGTCTCCACTGCACAGCCTGCATGCTGGCCATGGCCATGTGCCCCAGGTGCAGCTGAGCAGAGACCAGCTGACCCCTGGAAACGTCCCCTTGTGGCCTGTAGAGCAACTCGGCAGAGGGAAGGGGGAGAGGCTGCGTGCTGGGGATGCCTCTTGGTTCTCTGAGGGCCTGAAGCCCAAGATCCTAATTCCAGGCACCCATCAGATGGCCAAAGAGGGACAAGGAGGGAGCCCAATTGGGAACCACATCCTGGTGAGGAGCCCGGCTCTGCGCGGCCAGCAGGGTGGCTGCTGGAAGGTCCCCTCGGAGTGGGCTTCCTGGTCTCCTCCTCGCAGGCGCACTGGGGTGTTTTCCCACCGCCTCCCCCATGGGCACCCCGAGGTCGGGCCCTAGTTTACACATTTCCGTGAGGTGGCACCAGCCCAAATCCAGGCGCTGAGTGGGTGGTCAGCAACGTGAACTCTGGCCCGCACCCCACCCTCTGCACAAGACATGCCCTGGCCCAGAGGCTGACTCATTTGGAATGAATGAAGGTCAGGATTCAGGGCCCAGCAGTGGGTTCCATGGTTTTCTAAAATTTGAAAAAGTAGGATTTAAAAAATTATTTTCCTTTATTATTTTTTTTTGATTGACACCTGAGCTAATATCTGTTGCCAATCTTTTTTTTTCTTCCTTCTTCTTCCTCTCCCCAAAGCCCCCCAGTCCATAGTTGTATATTCTAGTTGTGGATCCTACTAGTTGTGGGATTTGGGACGCCTGATGAGCGGTGCCATGTCCATGCCCAGGATCCAAACCAGTGAAACCCTGGGCCACTGAAGCAGAGTGTGCAAACTCAACCACTCAGCCACGGGGCCGGCCCCTAAAAAATTATTTTTCTTAACATAGGCCCATAAAATTATTTAAGCTTCAGGCTGCACAAGTGCTGAATTGATCCCTGCCCACTACACATACTGGCTCCACTTGTTTCTGGAACACACCCTTGTGGGGGCCTGGAATTGGCCACCCCAAGATATGTCTCTTTGGCATGAGGATTATTTAGGGCTAGTTATTTTGCAGACGGGAAAGCAACTGAAAAGTAGAATTTACTTACCCTTTGTAAGAGACATTTACACTGTAAAGGAAATCTCCATCTGTAAAGATATCTCCCCCTCTGTACCAGGAAGAAGGGGAGATGACCTTACCCCTAGAAACTCTTAATCAATGGGGAAGGCAAGGACTGAAATCTGCATTTGTTTACTGTGCTTGTCTGGTAACTTCCTGTAACTGACTTCCCCCACCCCCAACATCCTCCTTTGTCTTCAGTTGGATATGATATTTAGGGTGGTGGTTTCAGCCATTTTGGCTAGTTGCTCAGCTTGCCTGAGCCTTTCCCATGTATACATTTGACAAATAGAAATGGCAAGCAATAGGATATATTGGAGTACATGAGGAAGCCATTTGGTGTAAACCTAATTCAGCCTGACTTTGTTTTTTTCCCAAAAGGGCCTGACTGTGGCCATTGAGCACGCATTGTATATCTGCTTTAAAACATCTACTATGGCAAGAACAAATGGCCTTAAGATAAAGGTGCAACTCCCCCCCAACCCCATTGGCATTTCCTTAAGGATAAGCATCTTTCCTTAGGCTAGGAACTGATTGCTGCACTCACCTTTGACCACCCAGCTCAAGACAACAGACCTGCCACCCTGCTGTGTTCACCGAGACAGCAGACCTATCTACTGTTTCCATCAATTGCTGTGCCGACAGAGCAGTCTCACAACTATTGTAAAAGGGACATTTCAATCCTATGTGAAACATCCTGTTTGGGGGTACATAACCACTCTATGCACCCCACTTCTTCAGTGCCCTTTCTTCCTTCGGGAAGAAAGGCCCCGGGCCATGGTCCTCAGAACATAAAGCTTTGTTTAATTTTCTCCTGCTATTCTGTCTCACGTGAATTTAATTTGTTCTCTGGCCAGACAAACCCAGAGAGGGTAGAGGAAATGTCTTCCTGCCCTACATCCTGCAGTCTCCCCTTTGCTCAGCATTCTTGGACCCCCTCCCCAACTTGGCTTCCCAACAGGCACCCAGCCCACATCCCCCTCACCCTAGCCTGTCAGACTGCATGGCCATCCTCTCTGGGACAGACCTGTCTCCTGGAGGGCCAACACCCTACCCCTGGTCTAGCCCCCCTCCCTCCCTGCTGTGTAGCCTTAGGCAAGTTATATCACCTTTCTGGGCCTCCATTTCCACGTCTCTCAAATGGGGATGGTCATACCTGCTTCTTCAGGTTACTGAGGGCTATGGTGCCTGTCTGATGACTTCTTCCCAATCCCAAGGGCAGAGCACAGAGGTTAGGGGTGACACTGGGTTACAGATGGGAAAGCGCCTGCAGCCTGCGATGGCCGCATCTGTGTGCCATCACGACAGGTTTGGTGAGTCACTCGTCCCTTAAGACCCCCCACATTCCAGAGGTCATTTCCACGCACCCCTGTTCCCACCTGCATTTGTTTCCTGGGGCAGCTGTAACAAAGTACCACAAACTGGGGGCTTAAAACGACGGAAATGTAATCTCATAGTTTTGGAGGCTAGAAGTCCAAAACCAGGGTGTCGGCAGGGCCACGGTCCCCCCGAAAGCTGTAGGGGATCTGTCCTTGCCCCTTCCTAGCTTCCGGTGCCTTGTTGGCAGTCTGGGATTCCTTGGCTTGCAGCTGCATAAATCCGATCTCTGCTTCGTTGTCACCTGGCTTCTCCCCGTGCGTGTCTGTCTTCACACGGCCATCTTCTTATAAGGACAGCAGCCATATTGGATTAGGGACCCACCCCACCCCACTTCATCCTCCCTAATTATATCAGCATCGGCAATGACCCTATGTCCAACTAAGGTGACGTTCTAAGGGTGGGACTTTAACATATCTTTTGGGGGTGACACAAATTCAACCCATGATACCACCCACGTGGTTTACTGCCTTGGTCTTCTTTGGGGCTTTTTAATGCATCAAAGGTTGTTATTTTGAAATACCAGCTGCCCTTGGGTTGCTGGGAGAAGCAGGAGGCTGACCCCCGCCAGCCTGGCACACGGCCTGGCTTGGCCAGCACCTGGCTCCAGAGGCCCCCCAGGCCAGAAGAGGCCCTGCCGAGACTGCCCCTGGGGCTCAGTGAAGTGGGACAGGCTCTTCAAGGCCCCCAGACACCCCCTAACTCTTCAGAATTCTGGTAGCAGAGGTCACTGGAACAATCAGCACAGCCAATCCTGTTGTCCCTCCTGAGGCTGGGGCATTTCTGGGTCCTCCTCTGCCACTTACACATCGGGACACTCCTGCAGGCCTTCCCAATCCTGGCCTCTCTGGGCCACCGGCACAGGCAGCTCGTGCCACAACTGCGGCCCACAGGAGGCCAGCTCAGGTCCACAGCAGGGGAGCTCGAGCTCTGTGCTGCTGTGGCCAACAGTGTGCTGACCCATCAGAGACCCCCCAGGGGGCCAGAGGCCCTGCTGGCCTCAGAAAACTCCAGCAGGGCAGCCGAGAAAGCTTTCCCGCTCAGGTCGAGGGACACATCAGACAGAACTGCAAAGGAGCGGCTCGGAGTGACGGCGCCAGGGGGCAGGAGTTCTAGGTGCCCCACACAAGGAGTTGCAGAATTAATGCCCAAGTTGCCCAAGAGGGTGTCAGCTCAGAGTCTACTCAGCTTTTCAGGGGACACTGGGGATGGGAACACAAATGACCAGGAAACAAGCCGCTCTATATAGACAGGATGCCTCTGACAGATGAGCTGGCTACATCCAACACGAGACAAAGGGGAACAGACAACAGATGGCAAAGGGGGGTCAGTGATCAAGGAAGGCTTCCTGGAGGAGAGGCCCTGATAGGCTCAGTAAGATAGAGGCGAATGGAGCAGAGTGAGAGGGCGTGGGGGCAGGGTGGGGGAGCCAAGCAAAGCCTGTGACTTTGGGCCTAATGGACACGGACAGTCCTGAGCCGAGGGACGCGCAGATTCTTACTGCTCCTCCTGCTCCCAGGCCAGGAGGACGCTTTAAAGCCACACGGCACTTTCTCCCTGTCCAAATCAGCCACACCTTTCAGAGAAGGCAGGCAGATTACCCAACATCACCCAAAGCGAGTGGCAGGGCCAGGCCTGGGTCAGAAGTTCAGTTTTAAGCATCACATCTGGTGCCCTGTGGTCAGCTGCTTTGCTTGCCTCTACTGAGCTGACAATTTTGGGCTGGCAGGGGTCCAGGGGGCGGGAGTGGGCAGGGAAGGGAGAGGTGAGTTGGCCAAGGTCAGCGCCCACAGGTTGCTGGTCCGGCTGCGGCCGGCAGGGGGCAGCTGAGCCCTCCCTTTCCTTCTCCAGCCCAGCTGCAGAGGTGGTGAGCTGGCACCTCCCGCCCAGAGCTATGCAGCCTGGCCCGCAGGGCAGAATCTGGGCGGCCTTTGTTCTGGCTCTGCATGCCCACCCAGTCTCAGAGCCGGCGCGCTGCCTCCTCACTGCCACCAGCTACCTCTGGGCCATGACAGAGCAGAGACAGGGTTTCCCACGAGGTTCCCTGCGTTGTGATGAGACTCACATTTTCCAAAGATCAGGATCCACATCCTGAAAACACATTCTGCTTTGGAGTTTTTTGTTTGTTTTTCTGTGAATGACAACCGAGTCAAAATATTTAAAACTAGGGCTATTTGGGGAAATCCAGGAGGTGCGGTGGGCACACCCTGGGACTAGTCACCTTCCTCCTGCTCCACCCTGTGGTCTGCCCCATACCCACAGGAGCTGACTGTCCCAGGCCCCCTCCCCCTTCTCAGCTGTCCTGGCCCCTCTCTCAGCACCTCCCTCTCCCACCCATACTGAGCCCTCCAGCTATTTTAAACTATTTGTCATAAATATAATTTGCGAGATGATGAAGAATAGTCCCAGCTCTTCTCTAGGACTTCTGTGTCCCCTGCCCATTTTGACCTTGGCGTGTGGTGGACGGGGTGGCGGTGACCGCTGACGCTCTGGCCAGCGAGAGCACAGGCCTCCCTCACAGTGCCAAGGTCAGCAGCCTCCAGGGAGCGATGGAACCACTCAGAGGGTCTCCGCTCTGCCTGGTGAAGCCTGGTGCCATACACACCTCGCTCACGGATGCCACTCAGGCGGGCCAAGGGGGTCAGAGCAGAAAACACTCCTTCAGAGGTTCAAGGGCAGTCTGAGCAACCAGTGCTCCGGTGGGATCACTGCAGGAACAAGACAAGGCTCGGGTCTGAGGACGTTCCCATCCGCAGGGCCCCAAGTTTAAGAGGGAGGCTCTGGCGGGCCCTGGAGAAGGGAGAGGGTTTCTTGCCAGCTGTGCAAACCCAGGGGTGGGAGGTGGTGGATGTCAGCACTGCCCAGCTCCCTGCCCAGAGGAGCTGTCACCAGGATTCCTGATGGGTGGGGC
Organism: Equus przewalskii; assembly: GCF_037783145.1. Classification (NCBI taxonomy): domain Eukaryota; kingdom Metazoa; phylum Chordata; class Mammalia; order Perissodactyla; family Equidae; genus Equus; species Equus przewalskii. The sequence goes on from NC_091841.1 coordinate 26,785,138, forward strand.
TTGGAGAAAGGCTGGCAAGGTGGGCACAGGCCAGAGGCGGGGCCTACAAAAGCTGGGACTTGCTTAGTGGGGAACAGAGGAGCCTAGGAGGTCTGGGGACCACTGGTGGAGCACAGCAGTGGTCGAGGGAGGCAAGGCTTGTGGGACCCGGTCAGCCCCTCGTTGCACAGGCCTTCCCTCTGCTGGGGGCTGGGGAGCCAGGCCAGGGGTGCTCAACACAGGGTGGGGAGCAGGTGGGTTTGGGGAGCACTTAGGAGCAGGGGCTTCAGGACAGAGGGAAGTGACCGTGAGCCAGTGAAGGAGTTGGCAGGAGAAGGGTGGGGCTGGCTCCAGGCAGGAGGCCAGCTTGGGCAAGGCTCAGGGAAGGGGGGCGGTTCAGTAGGGCTGGGGCACCGAGGACCTGATGCCCAGGAGTTGGAGGTGTATGTGGCAGGGAGTTCCGGATCCAGATGCAGGGGACTGACACCATCAGAGTTATTTCCTGGAGGCATGGCCCGAGGCCTGAGGCCTGGCCCTAGGAGGGGCAGGCCCCCAGGAAAGGGCATCAGGGACCCAGAGCCCACAGGCCCTGCACTCCCCGGGGGAGACAAAGGTGAAATGTCGAGAAGCCCTCTCCTAACTTAGGATCGCCTCCCCGCTTCCTCTCCCTCTTTTTGGCCCACGTGGGCCAAGGACACGGGAGCATGAAATGCAGCTGGGCTAGCCCACCTCCTCCTCTGGCTTAGCAATCAGGGTCGGGGGAGTCTCCACCCCCGACGCCCTCTCCCCCAAATGCCTTCTGCCAGCTCTGGCCGAGACAGGCTCCCTGGTTCCTTAGCGGCCGTCCCAACATTCCACAGGAGCTGCTGGCCCCCTTTCTCCTTGTCTGCTGACCTGGGCGCCCAGGCCTGGACAGAACCCCCAGAGCTGGGCCTGTCATCGAGTTTGTGGAGCTGCGGCTGCCCTGGGAACTCAGTTCCTTCCTTCAGCCTGTCCTCAAATATTTACCGAGAGCCTAATAGTGGACAGAGTGACCTTTACAATACACAGACCGGTCAACACATTTACTGAGGTCGGCTACGTGGCAGAGACTGCGGGTCCAGTGGATGACAAAACAGCGGGAAACCCCTCCCTTGAGGAACTCAAGTCCCACAGAGGACGGCTCACTGTGAAGGTGACCTCCAGGCAGAGGCCTGAAGGAGCTGAAGGAGGGCTGGGCCAGGTGGCCACTGGGTGGAGAGCCTTCCATTGTCATAATCTGACAATAGTTGTTTTGATTATGACGTGGGGTTGAGGAGAGCAGGCTGGGAAAGGTTAAAGATGTGCCCAGGGTCATGCTGGGAGGTGGGGACCAACCTGGCAAAGTGCCTGTGGGGGCTGGGGTGGGGGTCCAGGTTGTGGTTCCTGATGGGCTGCTGTGAGGTAAGCCGGGGCAGGAGGGTGCCCGGCCAGCACACGGTGACTGTGCAGTTCCCTCACCCAGGCCCTGAGACAGGGGGGCCTCAGGACTCAGAGGGAAATGGCCCCAGTTGAGTATCTCCTGTGAGTGGAGAGCTCAAGGTGACCCAAGGCCATAGCTCTGGAACTGGACCTGTGGGGGATGGGAGGGGTGGAGTTCTGGCACATTTTCAAACAGTGGCAGCAATACTGTCATTGTCCTGCCCTTGGTGTGAGCCTGAAGTACCACCCGGTTCTTAGTCCTCTTCTCTGCCTTTCCCAGCAGCTCCTGCAGGAAATCGCCCAGGTCCTTTCCTGGGCTGGTTTGGAAACAACAGCGCTGGGCTGGTTTCAAAACAAGATGAGGAGGCAGCCACGGCCATGAGAAAGGGCTTGGGCCTCGGCCCTGGCCCTGCAATCCGGATGTTGCCCAAGGGGCCCTCTCCAGTCTTTCCTTCCCCTCCAACCCCCAGCCCCTGAGTGGAAGGAGCATGCTTCAACCCCGCACTGGCTAGGGCGGGCCCATCTCCAGCCAGCCCCAGCCCGGGATCCAAGGTCCTGTTTACTGCTGTTTCCTGGAACAGCTTGTTTTGATCTAGATGAAATCTGCTGAGTTCTGCTGCCCCGCCCTCCTCGTCCAGAGAGTGGAGCTATGTTTAGCCTTATTTGCAGAGAAAGAGGTGGAACCCAAGCCAGATGTTTGTCCACCATGCTGTGAGCGCTGCCTTGGCCCCCCTAAGGCAGGACAGAGATGTCCCTGTGTGGCTTTCTACCCTCCTCTCATCTTCCTCAAATACATTCCCCTCCCCAAGAAAACTAGCTGTGTGGAACTCGGAGGCCAGGAGACCTTCTGTACAAGGCACCTCTGAAACTGTGCCATCTTGTCCTTGAAAATGGAGTGGGTGGCCAGGGCGGCTCCAGATACAAGGCCACAAATGAGGGCCTTAGTTCCTTTTGTGATGAAGAATCCTATGATCTGTAGAATCCTGATACTTTGTGTGGTGTTAATTCCACCTACTCCTACTCTTTTGAAAAATAAAATCTACGATTGTTTCAGGGATTTGGGAATGATACATGTGAAGGAGGAAGATTTTTATACCAGAGATAAGAGAAGACCAAGCTAAGGCACCAAGCTGGGCCCAGGAAACCGCACACAGCAGTTAACACCACCACTCAGGCATCTTGTAGATAAATAAAGGGCTGACCCCATAGCTTGGTACTGTGACACAGCAGCGAAGGCATTTGCTGGGTATCAGCCACACCTCCCAGCTTTCTGGAACATTCTGACAGGCAATTCCCTCTTTCCACACTGTCCTTTCAGGCCAAGTCTCCCCCACCCAGCCCTGGGAACGTTGCCGGGACTAGACTGATGAGGCAGATCTCGGCGAGGGTGAGCTGCCCCAATCTTTCAGTGGCAGGAGAGCTCAGCCAGGCACCCAGTGGTGAACAAGTCTGGGCTTGCCACACACTGGACCTTCTGTGCTGAAGGTCACATGGGAGTCGTCAGTTTTCCGAGAATCACGAGGAGGGTGCGGCAGCTGGGCCCAGCCCCCCCCTCGCAGATGCCATCTCACAGGGGTAAGGGGAACAATCTTCCCCAGTTTCCTCCCGGTTGCCAAGGGAGCCTGTGGCATGGGTGGTTTTGTTTGGGGTGTGGGTGGCCGCCCTGGGAGGAGACCTCCGGGCAGGGAGTTGGTCCAAGAAGCTCCTCAATTCTAGTTACTCTGACCACTGTCAACGTTCCACCCTATACCCCAGGGGGCCAGGGCTGAACAGAGGCCGCATAGGGGTCTCAGGCTGTGCCTCCTCCTCACTCTGGCCCCACTCCTGGCACAAGAGACGCCAACCACCCTTTTCAAAACCCTCCTCAAGCGCTCAGGCCTTGCCTGGCCTTGTGCAGGGGACAAGCTCACCCGGTTTGTTTCCGCCTTTCCTTGGAAGACCCAGGGTGGGGGCCCCCAACAGTCAGCAAGCAGCTCCCTGAGGCCCATCGCAGGCTGCAGACTGCCCTAAACAGATTAATTTTTTCAAAAACATCTCCTTTTTCCCCACCTCCCAATCCAAAAGCCAAATGGGTTGAATATCTATGCCCTTTTGGACTTGTCACCCTGCAATTACAAATACTGTTTTCTGCACAGACAAGATCTTGCTTGTCATTATTCTGCAACTGCCTTTTTCCACTTACTACATCCTGACCAGTCACTAAGCATTCCATCCTGGCGGGGATAGCTTTTCTTATGAAATGCTTCAAACCTCCAGGCCCCTGGTAACAAAACCATGCCAAAACCATGACCCACGCCCCTCAAGCGGCAACTTCGGGAGGTTTAGCTTTTTAATCAACTTGCTCCCAACCATTTTTAAAACAACAAAATCACAGCAGGGTTTCTTAACCAAAGACCCCGTAAGCACAGCAGCAGGTACAGCTCACTGGGGGCTGCCCGGGTGCCAGCGTGGGGACACGCCCCGCTTCCCCCAGGGGCGCCTGGGCGCTGACGTCACCGGCGCTCACGAGGCGGCGCGGCCGCCCGCGGAGTCACGCGCTGCAGCCCCGCTCCCGCCCCCGCCCCGCCCCGCCGCCGCCTAGGGCAGTGACGCGCCCTCCGCAGAGATCCCTCCGCCGCCGCCGCCTGGAATTTTCCAGTCGCCCTGCCGGCCCTTTTTTCGGACCTCGGCGGGGAGGGGTGACCTGAGGCGACCCCCGCAGTTCCCTTCGCCCCCACCGGGAGCGGCCCCAGCCCGCCTCCCCCACCCAGCCCCCTCTCGGGGACCGGTGTTCCCTCACCCCAACCCCCAGGAAAGGGCATTTCTCCTCCACGGAATCCGTCTCCCAAATGTGACCTTGAGACTTGTCCTCGATCTCCTGAAGCACTGCTAAGGGGGGTGGGGGGTGGTAACTGGGGCAGCTGAGGGGCGGACACCCCGGGAGACCGAGAACCACCTCGAGGCGTCTCCTTGGGCAGGGTCGGGGAGGGACTTCTTTTCCGGTGGCAGTGGAGGAATCGTCCCGTTGAGCAGTGCCCCGGTGATGCGGCCCTGGCCTATAAAAGCAAAAGTTGGGGCCTGTCCAGCAGGAGTTAGCCACAGGGAGGGTCGCGCTGCTGGGCTTAGCTGTGGGGTGGCAGTGGCCGGTTTAGGGCTTCAGAGGGCAGACGGGGGAGATGACAGAGTTAGACGAGACAGGGGGCGTGGGGGTACAAGGAACAGGAAGGTCGAGGAGGAGACCAGGTTTGGGGGGCGGCTGTGCTGGGCAGAGCTGCGTTGGAAGTGCCCGCAGTCGCCCAGGGGGAGGACAACCGTCTAGGCCAGGCTGTCGCTGCCGCCCGCTGGGGATGGGCACTTGACCTCTGGGAGGACACCGCTCCTGCGCGGGCTGAGCGGTCCCCCAGTGCCCTGGTCTCTGTGGAAGGAGGAAGGCAGTGAGAGACAGGAGGAGGTGGAATTGGGCAGTTGATGCCCTGAGAATGATCGGGAAGGAAGGCAGTGGGGTGCAGGGCCGCAGGTGGGCCGGGAGGACAGACCTTGACCTTGTCAGTACCAGCAGCCCCCTTTTTTCCCCAGACAGAGGGTTGTGAACCCGCCCGGGGATGAGGCCTGGTGTTGTGGAAACCGCACTTAGCTTCGCGGGCCGGACAGCTCTGGCCCCGGGTGGTATGTTATTTTGGCTGGGCGTGGGACAGGGGCCAGGCCAGGCCCAGCCTAGTGCAACCCAGGTCTGGGTGTGAGGCGAGACGCCTGGTCGGAGGTGAGGGTGGCCCGAGTCATTTCCAGGGAAGGTGCCACCCTAAGCCGTTAATGGTGTGGCATCTTAGGTATCGGACAGGCGGGGGCTGCTGAGGCAGGATGTTTGTGTGTCTGGACAAAATTGACCCACACTTTATTTTCCAGGTGGCAGCGCTCCCCTTTGGACTTTCCCTCTGGGTTCGGTGCTAACCTCTTCTGTGAGCTTGCTCTGCCCCTCCTCCTCCCTTTAACTCTGTCAAGGTTATCACTTCACTTAAAACCTTGCTTCTGGTAACCTGGTAAGCCTGGGAAAGTTGCTGAAGTCCCTGTTGGAGTCGGTATTGTTGGTAATCGCAAGGAGGAAGGGCCTTCCCGCTGAGACTGGGGTGGGGCGGGTTGGTGTTGCTTGCTGGTGGAGAGGGTGGGGATCGAGCCCACCCTTGGGTGGGCCCGCAGCTGTGGCTCCAGCCGAAAGTTACAAAAATGCCTCATGGACCGTGGTTTGTTATAGTGTTCATCATGGCGACCAGATGGCACCAGGAGAAATGGAGCCCCTGGCCAGTGTGAGTCATAGCAGTGCAGGAGGGGAGACCCTGGAGGAGAGAGCCCGCCTAAACGGATGCCTGCAGATTGAATTTCCAGAGGCTTAGGAGGAGGAAGTTTTCCAGTGTCGTGTTTCCAGGCCTTGCTCAGGAAGCCCTGTATTCAGGAGGCCATCACTTCGGGTTTTCAGATGAGCTTGAGGGGGCAATCTTAAGTCCAAAGCAGATGCATCCGGGGCGTCGGCAGATGTGTTTGACTGTTTGATCCAGGAGCACCAATCTCCAGGCGCATGAATGCCAGCAGGCGCCTCTCCTCTCCTGGGGTGGAGGTTTTTCAGATGCTGCATCTAGGTTGAGCCTCCTGTCATACTAGTTCTTCTGTGCTACGAACCTTGCTTCAAGAAGATTCTTAAGCTGTAGGACGTTTCAATGTGATGCCACAACACCTTGTAGATGGAGCTGGCAGATGGAGCCCAGTGACCCTGTCACCTATCCGCCTACCTGCCTGCCTGCCTGCCTGTGTGTTGGTCGGAGGAATTCTTAGTGTGATGATGTCATCTGTGTGGGAAAGTGTTCAAGTTTGAAATGCCTCAGACGAATACGTAGACGAAGCAGACTGGCAAACTGGGAGGGGGGTCATTGTTGTGCTAGAGTCTGGGAGGGTACAAGTTGGTCATGTGCAAGTTCTGGTAGAAATGGCAGGTCTAGTTTGGGTATTCGGATTGCGTTGTGGATTTCTAAGAGAAGGGAATGGTTAGGGTCCCAGTAGTGATCTTTGATTCATCTTGCTCTGTATGTTTTTTGACTTGAATTTCACCTGATTAGATTTCAGAATAATCTTGGCTTTCAAAGGGGAGGACCCTGAGGTGAGGGTTGTAGGTGAGGGGGAGGGCCCAGCTTGGCACTGGTACTGGGGAGGGGTGGTGGGGGTGAAGAAAGGGAGAGGGTTGGTTGGGTGTTTGTTGCAGAGGGTGGGGGTGGCAGGGAATGTGGGTTGAAGGGGGAATTCTCTGGAGAAAAGATCAGTAGGCAGGGCTCTGAGGAGTTTAATAGAGTTCATGGGCAAAGAAAAGGCTGGTTAATACTAGTAAATTGCTAATGCTAATTGTTGCTTGGAAGCACAGAAATTGCTTGGGAACTTTCTAAAGAGCTTAGAACTCTTAAGTGCAAGGGAAAAAGCAAAATTGTTTTGCTCTGCTGCAAGGTGGGGAAGTCTGAATATCAGTCACTTGAAAGAAGGGTGTCCAAACCTTGCATCAGCAGGGGATTAAGGTCCTTGACTGCTTCGCAAGCTTCTTAAGTGGTATATCTGAAGCTGAATGTGTTCGATATTCAGGAGCAGTTAAGTCTTAGGAAAAAAACTTTAAATGCCCAAATTGTGGGCTTTTAAAGTGGTTTTATTTTTGGTGTGCACTTAAGAGATTAGATGTACTTTTCTGGGTTTGTAACTCATACTTGTTCACCAAGATATTTTGTGATTGAAATTTCTGAGCAAAGTGAAAAACAGTGATCTCTAAAGGAAGTTTATGTTACGTTGTGCCTTATAAACACATCTCGTCTTTGTGGTCAGTATTAATAACAGCAAAAGTTGCCTGCTGTCCTCTCTTCATACTCATTGTAACCAGGAGAACCAAGTAGCCTTTTGTGGTCACTGTAAACTTACTGTAATATTCGGTAGCAAACAATCCACGTGCCCTTGCTAAGGCTGGAGTTAATAACCATTGTATCTTTAGTTTGAATGTTTGTGCCTTTTAATGATCCAGTATTAGAGGGGAAACTGAGCGAAAATCAGTTTGGGGAATAAAAGCAAAACTGGGGTGCAAGGGGGCCCTCACTAAAAGTGATCTGTGTGTAAAAATTAGGGGAAAGATCTGAAAACCCTTCATGATAATACTTGTTTGCGAGATGCATCTATTGAGTTGGTAAATTAATATCAGTGGGTTTTTATCATGTCCTTCACCTTACGTTCTACTTTAAAAACTTTAAATCCACAATACTTTTTGCCCTTGGGATTTCTTTTTCTGTCTTCTGGGGTTTTTTTTGTTGTTTTAATGTTTAAAAATATGTTGGCATCATAGTTCCGTTCTTAACCTGTGACTTGGGCGTGGTATAATTACTGTCATTGGCGTTTACAGAGTGTTAGTCATGGGTGTGTGAGGAAATATGTTCTGGTACGCTGTTGTGAAATTGAAACTGTAAAAGTAGATGGTTAAAGTAATTGTATGTTCTGTATGGTAAGAACTGGTCGTGTTGCATCATGTACGTGATTACTAATCATTTTTCTTCCCCTTTACAGCACAAATAAAAGTTTGAGTTGTAAACTCATTGGAATTGTTGTATTGCTATGTTATGTTTTTCGGCCTTTATCTTTTCTGTAAATCAAGTTGCCTTCATAATGAAATTCGATGTATCTTATTGTAGATTTAGGCCTAAATTCACTTTTCAGTAGCTCCGGCGAATTGGGGTCACTCTGTCGAGTGTGGTAACCTTGAACGGAACTGGAACGTCCTGAATGGTGGGCGGGGAGGCGTTCTGCCCTCTGTTGGGAGTGCAAAACAGATTGCGGAAAGTGTCAGTGCTGAACCACCTGGCCAATGAAGGTCAGTGTCAAGGTGGGAGAGTACTTTGTAGTATCCTGGGGGTTTGTCTGGTTACCTTTCGAAATGGTATTGTCCTAAAGGGGACCTATTTTTATTCTCATTTGTTTAGGAGAAGAGAAACAGTCTAAATAAGAGGAGAATGGGACGTGTAATGTGTGTTTTTTCCATATTTGTGGGTCTTTGGGACACGAATGTATCTGGGATTTGGGTCTAAGCACAGAAGTCTCAACTTACTAAAGAGTTAGGCTTTGGCTTAAATTTTCTTCTTCGGTGCGTGATGAAAGTTTGGGCTCGATTGTGTAAGCGGTGTCCGAGCTGGCCAAGACTGCCAAGGGCCTGAGTAGAAGCTCTAGGAATCCACAGCTGGGTCATGAGTAAATCCATTCTGGGTCCTGGGTGGGGATGTGGCAGCAGCGTGTCATCCTGGGAGCAGATGCCTTGTACTGCTGTTAATGTGTGTACTCAGGCTGTAAGGTTTTGCCTCACAGGAGACAACTGCTAGACTCGGAATAGAAGCCACTGTCAGCCTCTGGCTAAGAACACTTGTTTCCCAGGGAGTGGAGAGGAACCGTTGACTGGGCAGGGGAGATGAGACCTGAAACGGGACCAAAACAAAGGGGTGGGAGAGCATGGCCTGAAGACTTACTCCCCTTGGAGAGAGTAGCCCTGGGGCTGGCTGCTGTCCTCCCTCCTGGGGTTTTGTTTGCCTGCCTCGTCAGTCCTTGGTCCTTGTGAACCGCGCGTGCGCGTGCAAAGAGAAACTGCAGTTAGGTGCTGGGGAGGAGGCAGCTGCTGTGCCCATCAGCAAACCGCCTGCCCAGCTCATGGCTCTGCCGAGATGCGCACTGCCATGGGCAGGTTCAAGGCTCCCTTCCCTGCTCACCACCCCGTTCCCCACCCCGCAGAACAATCTAGGCCTCCTTTCCTACCTTACCACTTTGCTTTTTACCCCAACCCCACCCCTGCCCACCTGCCTTGCCCTCTTCAGAACTTGTTTCTCGTCTTTTATACAATGGTTAGAAAACTCTTGCTTCCGACCTTGAGGGTCACTCTTGTAAACCCCTCTGTGCAAGTGGCCTCTTTCCTAGCAACTGTGGCGGGCTGATGAAGAATTTGTCCACACGAGTATAAATGTTTGGCACTGGAGAGGTTGTGAAGTGGGGTTTGTTAATGGAGCAGAGAGCAGGCAGCGGAAGGCTGTGCTCACACCCTCCTGGCCTCCACCCAACCCGGGAGCTCCTGAGATGGTGCCGCCTGCCTGATCTTTACCCTCAGATATCCACATGACAGGTGGGATGGGCCGCAGGTGTTGATGGCAGCAGTTGGTTATTATCGCTAATCAGCTTGCATCCTTGTGCAGAGATCTGAATTCAGCTTTTCCCCTGGACTCCCAGGGGCGCTGAATGATACAGTGAAACTCAGTGGGCTTGTGGCAGTTAGTAGAAAATGGTGATCTGATGCAAATTAAAAGGAGTGGGACATAAGAATAGCAGAAGTAAGTATCTATGGAGGCTCCTCTGTGTGCCCAGGTTGTACACACTGAGAACTGCAGAAATGGCCTGTGTTACGAAAAGGGAGCCGGGACAATCACTGACCCCCACTCCACCCTGTTGGCTACCCTGGGTTTGTCTTAAGTGACAGTGGCCATTAAGGGACTCCTAGGATCTTTTATGAAGTGCCGGGGCTAACCTCTGTGTGAATCCTGGAGGAAATGGTAACCTCTGGCCTTGCAGAGTACTTGTTGTGTGATGCTGATACTAAATGAAATGCCAAAATAGGCTTACAGGTGTTTGTGGTATGTTATAAATTTTCGTATTTAAAACACAAAAATATACTGATACAGTCTGGAAATGGTAAAATGAACATGGCAAAATAACCCCAAATAAGAAAGACGTGAAGCTGTGTGTCCCCAGGAGTGTGGCCGTGACTCTCCTCTGAGTGGGATGGCCCTCCACCACCTTCTAGCCTGCCACAGGCCTTCACTCTCCAGGCCCCTCAGCTCTGCACCGCCTTCCCTCGCTTTTAAATAACTCTTGAATTCTCATGTGTATAAAGGGTTTATTGTGAAGTTTACAAATAAGACAATTGAAAAAACGAAGTCCTCAATAATCTTCTAACAAATTATTATTGGCATATTTGCTTCTAGAGTTACTTCCTATGCATAGGACATATGCATTCTTATACAAAAATGGGATTATACTGTAAATTCTGTTTTGCAAGTCTTTTCATTTAATATATAGTGAACATCTTTTCCTGTCATTTGAAGCGTCTTTTTTAGTGGTGACATATTGTTCCATTGTATGACTGTCTCCATTTGAACATTCTCATTTAGGTGACATGTAAGTTATTTTCCAGTGGCTTTTTTGTCTTAGGAAGTAATGCTGTGATGACCTTCGCTGTGCCTCAAACTTGATCACGTCTGTTTTTTCTGTGGGAGACAGGAAAACTAGGTTCCCATTGCTAACTCGCCTTCAGGAGAGGGGTTTCTAAATTAGCATTCTCTCTAGTGAGGTGAACTTGCCTTCCCTTTTCCTTAGAAGCTAGGGTATAACCATATTAAAAACCTTTGCTCCTTGGGTGGATCCAGGCTGCTTTACCTGTGGATCTGAGCACTGCTCCTCTGCTGGTGAGATGGAACATCCCCTACGTGTTGGGCCATTTGCACTTCTGGGTGTGCATGTGTGTGAGTTTCTGCTGTTTAATTGCTCATTTTTCTATCGGTTCTTTTGTAAAAGCAGTTACACATGAAGGAAACTGATAATGCTTGGTTATGTTTGGTGCAAATATTTTCCCCAGTTGTAGATTGCCTTTTTGTTTTGTTTATTGTGTTTCAGACACACAAAAGTATGCAGTTTTGCTGAGGTGGTCACTCTGGTTTCTGCACTTGCCGTTAGCTTAGCTCTCTCCTACCCCAAGAGTATGTAACTATTAATCTGTGTTTTCTGTGACACTCGCATGGTTTCATTTTTTACATTTAAACATCTCATCCAGCTGGAGTTTCTTGTGGTCTGCCTGTGTGTGCGTGGCAGGTCTGATGCCCTCTCAGAGCCCCAGAGCTCTCTCGCTCCCAGTGCCCACCTCCCTGTGGCCAGATGGTGGCACAGAGTGGCAAGAGAGCCCCGTCAGCCTGAGGGTTGTCACAATGGGACAGTTCACTGGAGAAGACCTCGGGGGCAGGCAGGATGGTCTCCTCAGGGGATCCTGGTGGTTGCTCCTCTGCGACTCACCATTCCCCCATCTTAACTGGTTTGGACCTGTGGTAACCGGAGTGGGTGGGTGGGTCAAAAGCAGGTGCAAATGCACTGGTCTGGGTCCTATTCCTAACTTGGCCACTTAGCAGCTTTATGACTAAGGAGCAAGTCACTGAAGCTCGCCGAGCCTGTTTTCCGTGTCTGTGAAATGAGGGTCAATAAAGGTAGGATGTGTGTGGCACACGGCTGTTCTTCACCCAGTGCTTCCAGTGACCCCTTCCTCTCCTGTGTTGCGCCCCCTCAGATCTAGCCACTTTCTCCCGGTTCCCTCTCTCCGTCCTCTAGCTGCCTGCCCTGCTCTGGGCCTTTCTTTTTGTAGCGGTGATCACCGTGCATATTCTGGTCTGTTCCGGTTCTCTGTTTAGTTTTGCTACTGTTCACATTTCCCTGTATCAGCCGAGTCTACCAACACGCTGGAAGTGGCTTTTTCTCAGCATTGTTAATTCTCCCACAAGAATTCCATGGATGGGCTTCTAGAGGTCTGTGGTGCTCTGAACTTGTATATTTTTCTGTGGAAAGTAGAAGCTTGCTGAAGGATCCGTGCCCCTAAAAAAGATCATGAATGAACAATCGTGTTATTTTCTCCCATTGTGCTTATGCTGTGGGATGTTTAGTCAGCCTCTCAGGTTGTAAACAGTGTGTGTTGGCTAACTTCGCTTGTGCTGCTGTGAGCATCTCTAATTTGATGTGCTTGCACACTCCCCAGAGTGGCACTGCCTGGTCGGTGAGCGTGCACAGACTTAGAACTCCTGTCACCGCTCATATACTCTCCAGAAAGCTTACACCTCCTCGTGTGAGTATCTTCATTTCCCTGCATAGTTGCTACCATCAGGTTTTTTCTATTTTATTTACTCATTGCTACTTCCTAAAAAATTTGTGGTAAATTACACGTAACATCAATTTTACCATCTTAACCATTTTCAAGTTTACAATTCAGTAGCGTCAAGTATATTCATATTGTTGTGAATATAACCAATCTCCAGAACTTGTGCATCTTACCAAACTGAAACTGCATCCATTAAACTACCCATTTCCTTCTCCGCCGACTCCCTGGCAACCCCCTTCTACTTTTCTGTTTCTATGAGTTTGACTACACCAGGTACCTCATACCAAGTGGAATCATACAGCATTTGCCTTTTTGTCACTGTCTTATTTTCCATAGCCTAATGGCCCTTAGGTTCATTGATGTTGTAGCATGTGTCAAATTTTTTTTCCTTTTTAAAAGAGCTGAATAATATTCCGTTGTATGCATATACCACATTTTGTTTATCCCTTCATCCATCTGTGAACACTTGGGTTGCTTGCACTTTTTGGTTATCGTAAATAATGCTCTTATGAACATAGCTGTACAAATCCCTTTTTAAGACTCTGCTTTCAGTTCTTTTGGGTCTATACCCAGAAATGGTATTGCTGGATCATATGGTATTTGTCTTTTTAACTTTTTTGGGAATCACCATGCTGTTTTCCATAGCCGCTGCACCATTTTACATTCCCGTCAACAGTTTACAAGGGTTCCGGTTCTCCACATCCTCACCAACGCTTGTTACTCTGTTATTTTTTTATGGCAGCCTTCCTGATGGGTGTGAGGTGATATTTCATTGTGGTTTTGATTTGCATTTCTCCAATGATTAGTGATGTTGAGTGCCTTTTCATAGGCTTGTTTTGTGTATCATCTTTGGAGAAATATCTTTTCAAGTCCTTTGCCCATCTTTAAAAATAAGTTATTTTTTATTGATTTGTAAGAGTTCTTTATATATTCTGGATATTAACCCCTTATCAGACATGTGATTTACCAATATTCTCTCCCATGCTGTAAGTTGCCTTTTCACTGTTGGTTGTGTCCTTTGATGCACGGAAGTTTCTCATTTTGATGTAGTCCAGTTTATCTATTTTTACTTTTGTTTCCTGTGCTTTTGGTGTCATGTGCAAGAAATCATTGCCAAATCCAACGTTATGAAGTATTTGTCGCTACTTTCAAAGGTACTTTGGTAGTCAGTCTGTATTTGTGTCATTACAGGCTAGTCTGACTTTTACCACTTGATTTATCGTCTGCATTTATCCACTTTGACCACTTAGCATTTGAAATTTCTGTATTGATTTTTGTACTGATCATGAATTCTTTGTAGTCGGGAAGGTAAGCTTTTGCCAATTGTGATTGTCAAACTTATTCTCATTTTTCCTTTTATTATTGAAGCAGAAAGTGTCTACTATACAAGGACTTTTAAGAAATTAGTCTGTTAAAGTCTAATAATGACTAATAAGTCTGTTGGGTTTGTTTCTGACTACTTTTTCTTTAGTAGCCACACATGGATGTGCTCCCAGAGTTACAGTAAATACTTTTCTCCATTTAAGGAGTTATGAATCCAACCTAGGAATGGGTCTAAATTAATTATTTACATGGATAAAGTTGAAATATCAAACTTTTATTGAGTAAACACTGTCTTTGCTATTTTACTCTAGGTCTGTCAATATTAGCTTCTTAGAATTATCTGCCTGCATCTGTTTCTAGAATTTTTAGTCTCTAGTTTTTATCGTTTCTAATCAAATACAATGAATTTTAGTGACTGTCACTTAATTAATGCTTTAAAATCCATAAGTCGAAGCTGTGATGCCCCTCAAGGTAAGAGGTTCTCTCTCCTTGTCGGAACTTGAGTACACAGAACTGGCTTAATCTTGGCTTCATGACATAACGTGGCTGTCTTTTATTGACTTCCTTGATGTTTTTCATAATGTGGTAAGCATTTCTGAATCTTCTATTCAGTATAAAAACTGGGACCTTAGACAGTAGCTTCCTCCACCTGTGTGGTCGCCTCCGCGCCACCCCAGGCCAAGGTGATCGTCATCCTGAATACTGGCTTTATCTTTTACTTGGTTTCTTCATATAACTTAAAAAAAAGAATTCTTACCTAAATGTGGTTTTTAAAATATGTATTTTCATTTTAGTTATTTCTAACTTTATACAACACATATTATGTTGTACGTAATCTTCTGGAATTTTTCTCATTTGATATGGCATTAAGGTTCATCTCCTGCCTGGTGTGTATTTCCTTTAGTTGCTTGCTGGGGAGAGGCCATCGTGTGACTCTGCCCCAGTTAGTTCATCGATTTTCGCATCGCTTCTCTTCTTCTAAGTGCAATTATATAAGTGATTGGGGCTGCTTGCTTCTTACACAGAATTAAAACTTGAGCAACAAAGTTGGCACTGCCTATCCTGTCCCCCCACCGCCAGTGGTGCCCAGTGTTACCCCTTTGCTGTGTTTCCTGCCAGACCTTTTTCTGTTCATTTATTTCCACATCTAAAAGAGAGATTGTTTTCTTTTCTTTTTCTTTTCTATATAAGTGGGGAAAATACCACTGTAAAACTGTGTGTCATTGTTGACTTGCTTTTTCAGTTAACAGTGTGAGACTCATATGAGTACAGACGGAACTGCCATCGTTCTGTTAATCACCTGCGTGTTGCTCATTGACCTGGTTGTGCTGTGAGGGATTTAGCTGTTCTGAAATTGATGGACTTTTAGACTGTTTCCAATCTTTGTGAAGTGGCAACAATACTGTGTGATCAGCACAAACACCCCCTTGTGCCCACGCGTGAGTGGTTCTCAGAGTAGATACCGAGGAGTAGAATTGCTGGGTCCTGGGACGTGAATTGGACCTGTTGCTATATTCTGCCCTTTTGTCTCCCCGAGTGGGTGTACAAATTTGCCTACCTGAGGGTAAGAGTATCTGCTTGTCCATATCCTCTTCGACACTCTACACAGCAAACTTTTCCATTTCTGTCAGTTCCCTTGTTTGATCTGTCCGTGTGTTCACAGTGACCTACCGAGACTTTAATTGGTTCAATGGATTCTTGGCATCTGTGGGTTTAACACCTGTGGGTGTAAAGCTGATGGGAGCCACAGGTTCCTGGACACATTATCATGTTCCTGAGGTGTAATTTTTTATATTACTCATGTCTTGAGGCTGCTGAGGATGCCCAGCCTAAACTCCGCATCCGTGTCACACTGTGGCTTTCTTCTCTGCTTATCTCTGCATTGCAGCAAGTCCTCAGAGGGACCAAAATTTTGCAAATTTAGGTAAGGCCATGACTAATGTTGCTATATTATGTACTGTTGTATGGATGGGGCTATGGAGTGTATGTTACTGGCAGAATTTATTTTAATCTCTTTATAAATTACTGGTCTTGTATTGAAAATTCAAACACTACAGAAAAACAGTAGAAAAAAATTCCTCTATGATTCCTCTCCCAAGGTAACGACTAATAGCAACTTAATTTATTTTCCTTCCGTGGACATACTAATATTTATCCTATTACTATCTCCTTTAAAATGGAATCATACAATATGTACTGTTCTGCAACTATTTATTATTTTCATGGCTCCATAATATTTAATCTTGTGCATGTTGCTATAGTTCTTTTAACCATTTTCCTACTGATGGGGTTTTAGGTTATTTCTGGGGTTTTCTGACCATTGCCAACAGTGCTGCCGTGAGCATCTTAAAATGCCTCTGTGCAGATGCTCATGCGTGCCCTGGGCTCATGAGGCCTGGAGGAGGAGTGAGGCCTGTTTTCACAAGCTCCAGGGTTCGCACCCGCTCTGGCACAGCCCATCAGCGCTCCCTCCCTCGTGCTGTCTGGGTCTGAGGTGCTTGGTCTTCTGAGGTGAGTTGAGAGTTTCTGCTGCCAAAGTCGATGACTGCCGGCATTCTCCTACGTGCCGTGGAATTCAGGTAAAATTGTTCAGTTGCTAAAACTGCTTGTCTGTACAAGAATTTAGCATAGGATGGTGCCAGACTTATTTTAGCACAAAACCAGAATGGACCCAATAAGCCTCAGAGTCCACTTCCTGGTGGTCTTTCCCCTAAGCAGCTTGAAAAACAAATTGTTCTAGGAAAGCGGTTAAGGTATTTGCAAAAAGTATTGTTCAATGACAGCTTGCTTGTTGGGGCTGTTGAAATCTTCTCCCCTGGCATCGTCTGCAGGCGTTTCTAGGCCTCAGTGGAACAGGAAGCCCCCTCCTGCCCTGCCACACAGCACAGCTTTGGCTGCTTTCTGGTTTACGTACATGCTACCTCTCTCCTTTAAGAGGCCACCACGTGCCAGGAACACGGTATGGACCCCACTCTGGCTCTTACAGGGTCCCAGGGAGCTTTCTGTAGGGAACTGCAGGGCCCAGGATCTGCCCCAGCGACCTGGTTCTCTCCCCTCGCAGCCTCTGGGGCGATCTGTGCACTGTCCCTCTTACTCTTCTGTCGATGTGACAACTGTGTGACCCACCAACTGTGTGTCAAAGCAAGGCCCTGCCTCTGCCCCTGCTGACCCCAAGGGTAAAGGCTCTGTGAGTTTTCTTCCAATTTATTTAACTGAGGGGTGTGAAATGTTCCGGGTGATCCCTGCACGTGGTGACAGTTCAAACCCTGTCGGAGATACGGTGAGGTTTCTCTCTACTCCCCGCTTCCCTTCCTACAGAGGCAACTGTTGTGGCCAGTTGCTGGTTTCTTTCTAGAGAGTTCTGTGTCCATATTTCGCTACAGTGGTCCTGGTATACCGCATACCCTGGCTTGCACTTTGGGTTGTGCAGTTAACGGTATGTCTAGGAGCTCACTGCGATCTGTATTTATGGTCTGCATTGGGTTTTTCAGTGCTGTATGGCAGTCCATGTTGAATCATCCATTTCTCTTTCAGGGAACAATTGGGTTGTTTCTAGCCATTTTTATTGTGTATAAGGCTATCCTGGGTACCTGTCTACATGTGTTTTTATGTATAAGGGCAACTCTGACTGTGTGGGAAAGTTTCCTTTCAGGGGAATTCTGGGTCCCAGTCCATGTACCTTTCTAAATATGAGGGACGCCGCCAGCTTACACGTCCTTAGGGAAGTTGTTCCAATTGACATTCCCTACACCTTTACCGACATTGTGTTCTTGAACTTGGTGATTTATAAATATGAGAAGTGAAAATAGCATTTCATGGTTGTTTTGATGTGTATTTCTACTAGGCTGTGTACTTACTGATTTTTGAGCTCTTTATATATTAAAGAAATTAACCCTTTGTCATTTGTGTTGAAAATACTTCCCCATTTGTCGTTTGATCTTTTTAAATTTTATGCTAAAACCTTGCTGTTTAGAGTTTTAAATATATACATACTCATTTATCAGTGTTTCCTTTTATAGCTTTTGGATTTTATGAGTAGTTTAGAAAGGCTAATCCAGCTCAAGGTTATTTTTTTTTGTTAAACTCCATGTTTTGTCCCAGTTCTTTTAAGATTTTATTTTTATTTTCTATTTGACTCTTGGATCTATCTGGACTTTGGTGTAATGAGTGTTTTAGGAATAGTTAGCCATTGTCCCTACATAATTTACTGATGAGTACGTCTGTTCACCATTGATCTGTCAATTCATGTGCTGGTTCCATCTTTAGATATCGTAGTTCTCTACTCAATACATGGTAAGGACAGCCCTACCTCATTACTTCACTCTTCCAGAATTTTCCTGGCTATTCTTCCACGTTTACTTTTCCTTCCCTGCAATGTCTTCATGCTGTTGTCTTCCTGTGCGAGAATAAGATGTGTCTTTTCATTGCTCAGGTGTGCTTAGTGGGGCTCTGTAGTACGTGGAAAGCTGTGATCAGTGATGCTGGTCTTGGTCTGTCTGCCCTGGTGTCCGGGTGTCCTACCCTGCCCCCTGGCAGCCCCCATGCCCATCTTAATGACCACCCCTGTCACAGAGCACCTTGTGTTTTTTGCTGTGCCTAATGATTACTAGCTACTGTCAAACTGACAGTGTCCAACTCAGTGGACTTGCAGATGCAATGCTCCTGAACACACTGGCCTGCTGAAAACACCCATGTGTTTGTGCAAACTCAGCTTGGGGACAGAATTGGGCCCGTTCTACGTGGAGGCCGGGAGGGTTTCCTTCTCTACCTCTGCCCCTGTGTGCTGGCTCCTGTCACTGGGAGGTTGTGTACCCGTGATGTCTATATGGAATCCTGTTCTGGTGGCCAGCACCTGACCCCGCGCTCGACCCCTGAATGGCCTTTTTCTCCTGTCCACAGCCGACTGGAAGTGTTTACATAATGGGTCGAGTGCTTCCCTGCCTTATCAAAGAGATTACGCAGACCAGAATTTGCCATTTCTTCAGTGACCCAAGGCCACTGTCATGAACAGGTTGTCCTGTGTGGCACAAAGTGGTTCCTTTCGGGGCTGCTGAGGCGGAGTCCATTTGTCCCCTCACTGACTGTCCTCACCGGCCCAGCCATTCTAGTTAAGGGGCTCCTGTCGCTTTCTTGTGGTCAGCCTACCCGTCCTTTACCGGGCTTGTGTGTGTTGTAGTAGAGGCCGAACTGAAGGTGCCTGGAAGCGAGACAACCAAGCCTTTGCTCCAGCTGCACCCCTAGGTCGGAGGTGGCCTGCATCTCTTCGGAAGTAATGTGTGTGGGCCTTTTTTTCTTTTTCTTTTTTTTATTGAGTTATTGATAGGTTACAATCTTGTGAAATTTCAATTGTACATTAATGTTTGTCAGTCATGTTGTAGGTGCACCACTTGACCCTTTGTGCCCACCCCCCACCCCACCTTTCCCCTGGTATCCACTAAACTGTTCTTGGTCCATAGTTTTAAATTCCTCATATGAGTGGAGTCATACACAGATTATCTTTTCTCGCTGGCTTATTTCACTTAACATAATTCTCTCAAGGTCCATCCATGTTATTGCAAATGGAATGATTTTGTTCTGTTTTGCAGCTGAGTAGTATTCCATTGTATATATGTACCACATCTTCCTTATCCATTCATCTGTTGATGGGCACTTAGGTTGCTTCCACGTCTTGTGCGAGCCTTTTTCTTTTCAATCAAACTCTTTTGCTTTCTGATGATTTTTTCTGACTTACTATTGAAATATAGTATGATGCTTTTCTGTTTTCTAAGACATTGTTGTGCACAAATATGATTATTTCCTCAAGGGAATTTCTTGGCAGTGATATTACTGGCTCACAGACTGTGACCAGTGTGAAGGTTCGACTCAGGTTGCCAAGTGTCCTCCTTAAAGTGGGGCACAGCTCAACCTTTGCCAGCCAGCAACATCAGCGGCTCTCCCATCCTTTTCCTGGCTCTTTTTGTTTTTATGTTGACTGATTGGAAGGCAAAAAACAGTGTCTCCATGGTTTAGCTTGTACCTTCTGCTTCTGTGAGGCTGAATGAGCACTGTTTGTGTTTGTGGCTGATCTCTGCATCTGCTTTGTGCTTGTGCGAACTCCTCACATTGAGGACGCTTACCCTCATACGTCACAGAATGTTCTTCAAGTCTGTAGTTTGCCTTTTTAATTTACATGCGGGATCTTGCCGACAGTTTTTCATTTTGTGGTCAAGTCGATTTTTATTATCATGCTTTCGTCCTTTGGTGTTATGCTGTGTTTTCCACTGGTTCCTTTGTGGTTTTGTTTTTGACATTTAACTCTTTCATTCATCTAGAAGTTGTTTTGGTTACAGATGAGATAAGAATCTAATTTAGTTCTTTCAAAATGGCTAGTCAATTTTCCCAACACCGTTTGCTGAATAATTCTGTTTTTTCTACTGATTAGAAATATCACTTGTTAATTATTGTTAATTAAATACTTTAATATAATTGAGTCTGTTTCTGAAATTTCAAGTGTATTCCACTGATCTGTCTTTCCTCATAGTTAACCCAATGTTTTTATTATTTTAGCCTTATAATATCTGATTTGACTATATGGTAATAGAGGTCCCTGTTATCCTTTTTTAAAGTATTCAGATTTTTATTGGAATTGTATTTCCTTTATAAATATATCACACTACTAAGACTTTCTATTTAGGAACTGGCCTCCCTGTTCATTCAGGATAGGATGATTTCCATGTCCCTCAGGAATTTTAGACCTCTCTTATGCCAGTTACGCACATTTATGAAGTTTGTTCCTGGAAATGTTATATTCTGTATGTATATATGTATATATTCTGGCAATACAGCATCTCGGCTAAAAGTGTAGGCTTTCGAGTCAGATGACCCTGCTCTCATGCTGGACCTGCCTCTTACTTGTTATCTGTGTGACCATCTCTCTGCTTCAGTTTCCCCATCTGATAGAGGGGATAATCATATTATCTACTAAGAAGCAGGGTGAGGGTTAATGAAATACCATGAGCATAGTGCTTGGTGCTCTCCTGACAGCGAGCGAGCACTGTTCTCTTGGGGTTTCCAAGAAAGTGACAGTCATCTGTAATGATGACATTGTCCCTGTGATGCGTTCCACTTTTCATGCGTCTCCCTCCTGCCGTGTTGGGATTGGCTGTAATGACTAATGAGCCGTGAGCACTATGGTCTTGTTCCCACCTGAGCCTCTAGTGGGGTCCATGACAGTGGAGGAGGAGGGGCGGGCTGGGCCCGGGAAGGGCGCATAACCCCTAGCAGCCCGCATCAAGTCACCCAAGGGGTGACTGTCCTGCTGGTGGTCCTCAAGACCAGTTGGGTGATCTTCCAATGGAATTTTAAATTTTAATATTTATTTATTGTAACAGGTATTTGAAAATGTCTGGTTTCCCATTCGTGGTGGTAATTATAAAGTTTCCTTTTAAAGTAAATTTCTTTTTTCTGTTTTTAATTGAAATATCATTCACAATACCATAAAATTCACACTTTTGAAGTGTCCAAATCGGTGGGATTAGGCTGTTCACAGTGTTGTGCAACCGTCACCGTTGTTCGTTTCCAGAACGTTTTCATCGTCCCAAACAAGTTCTCTCCCCATAGAACGATAGCCTCCCATCCCCCCTCCATCCCCAGTCACCTTTGTTATACTTTCTGTCTCTGAATTTGCCTGTTCTTGGTACTTCCTCTAAGTGGAATCAGACAGTGTGTATCCTTTTGTGTCCATGTTATTTCACGCGGCATAATGGTTTCAAGGTTCTACCTTGTTGTGGTGTGTAACAATACTTCATTTCTTTTTATGGCTGAATAATATTTCATCGTATGTAAACCACACTTTGTTTATCCATTCATCAGTTGGATATTTGAGTTGTTTCCACTGTTGTGGCCATCATGAGTAAGGCTGCTATGAACATTTGTGTACAAGTTTTTGTGTGAACATAAGTATTCAATTCTCTTTAGTATATACTTAGCAGTGGAATTGCTGGGTCATATAATACTCTGGGTTTAACTTTTTGAGGAACCACCAAACTGTTTTCCAAAGTGGCTGCACGATGTTACATTCCCACCAGCAGTTTATGAGGGGTCCGGTTTCTCTACAATCCTCCTAACACTTGTTTTTGTCTGGCCTTTTGGTTATAGCCATGCTCATGGGTGGGAGGCGGCCCCTCAGAATTTTGATTTGCATTTCTCTGATGACCAGTGACGTCAGGCACCGTTTCATGTACTTGTTGGCCGTGTGTCTGTCTGTCTTTGGACAAGTGTCCATACTGATGCCTTGCTCACTTTTTAACTGGGTGTTTGTCTTCTCATTGTTGAGTTGTAAGAGTTCTTTACTCTGGATACTAGACACTTATCAGACATATGGTCTGCAAATATCTTCTCCCATTCTGTAGGTTGTTGATTCCACTTTCTTGATAGTGTCTTTTGACATAAAATAAATTTATATTTTAAAAATGAATTGATTTAAGGAGAAAAGAATAGGACTGACTGTACTCAGATGTGGCATAAAAATCTGAAGGTGTCATGTGAATGACTAAGGTGTGGAGGCTGTCCCCTGTGAGGCCACAGGCGCCTGGAGGCAGCGAAGAGGGTGAAGCTGAAAGGAGAAGTGCTGCCCGGGGGCGGCAGTGCGAGGTCAGCGGCTCCCCTGCTGGGTGCGCTGCGACCGTTGTGTATTCGATGGCTCGGAAGCGGTTTTGTTAAGTCAGTAATAGATACTGGATGTATTAAAATGTCTTTCCTTCATCTTTTGGGATAAGCATCAGGTTTTTCCCTTTCATCTTCTGACGATTAACCATATTAATGGGATATTAAGCCCTCCTGTGATTTCTGAGACAGACCGCTCCCGGACCTGGAACTTTGGTGACACAGAAATGAATGAGAAGGCCCACTCTGACTTCAGGGTCTCGTCAGGCAGGTTTGGTGTCACATTATCAGGAAAGGCAGAGACACAGTCAAGAGCAGAGGCTAAGAGGACAGCTTTGACAACTTGGTCTCTATTCCCTGCTTTGCCACTTAACAGCATGTGTTTTGGGCCAAGTTTCTTAAATTCTTGAAGCCAGTTTTCCCTTGGTTTGTGTGACGCTGCAGCGAGGTGGCACGGTGCAGGCGCCCAGTGAGTGAGGGGTGCGCTCTCTCCTGTCCCTGTGGTGACAGAAACACCGCAGGCAGGTGCCCAGGCGACTCTGCAGGGATCGCACAGCCTGGAGTGTTCTGTAACACCGCCCGGGGCCGCCGCTGCTTTCTGGAGGTTCAGGGCTGCTTCGAAAACTTTGTCAATTTCTTCCTGAGTCACTGGGCTGGTCAATATCTATTTCATCGTAAGTTCATTCTTCAAAGTGATGTTTTCTAAGAAAATTGCCTTTTCATGTTTATTAGTCTAGAATATCTATTTACATTTTCATATCCTCTTTATGAATAGTTTTTTCACTTTGTTCTTATTCCTAGTTTCTCTTGCATAGACTTCCAAGAAATCTATTTTATAGGGCTTTTCAAAGAAGCAGCTTTAGATAAAATAAGCCATGCTCCCGCTTTCATTTTGTAATCCATTGACTTCTACCCTTATTCATTAATTCTTCCCTCTGCTTTCCTGGGATTTTGTTTTGTGGCCCCTTTTCTGGAGTCCTGCAGTGCATGCTTCATTCATGTTCAGACGCGCCTACTTTGAATGGTAGAAAGGAGAGGCGAAGTGTGGTGACAGAGGCTGTGGGTGACAGCCCCCTCCAGCCCTGCTGTGCCGTCACCGCTGTGACATGGACAGGGTCCTCCGTGTTGAGGTGTGGGGCCACCCAGGAGGGTGTGGGCGTTCCTGCTGGTGCCAAGGCCCAGCAGGAGTTCAGCAAAGCGAAGCAGTGAACTGCTGTTGCCTCGTCCCATGGAGTTCTGATTTCTCATGGTCCCTCCAGCAGCATCCTCCGCGCCCAGACACTGAGCTGCTCCCCACAGTCACAGGCAGACAAGATGACCTGTCCTGCCTTCATGGTGCCCTTCTCACGGGGGACAGGCCTCAGGTGGTGATTATACAAATCATGAGTTAATGCAGTTGCTGTAACAGCCACAAAGGAGTGTAGAGCAGCCTGAGAGTGACAACAGAAACCCCCAACCCCGGGGAGGGAGGGGACCTTTGGGCTCTCACTTGAAGGGCAGGAAAAACTGTAAGGAAGAGCATTCCCAGCTGAGTGAACGGTGTGAGCCAAGCCTTTGAGCTGTGAAGGGGACTGGCTGGAGCCAGGGGGAGTGCACGCTGAGGCTGGCGGGGCCCTGTGTGAGGATTCAGAATGGGACCTCTGAAGGCCCATCTGTATCTGGGAAGGGTTTGTCCTTATTTTCTATGTGCTTTGTAGTTTCAGTTCAGATATATAATTTTGCCGTAGTTATTTAAGAGTATGCTTTAAAATTTCCAAGTGTTCAGAAATTTTTGTTTTAACTATTGCAGTCAATTTCTAGTTTAATGAATGATTACCTGAGGACGTGACCTGCAGAGTTTCTGCCTTTTTGAATCTGTGACTCCCTTTCTTCATTGCTTGAGGTATGATTACTTTTATAAATGTCCCGTGGCAGGTGAGAAGGTATTTCTGTCATGTTCCGCGTTCTGGACCAGCCTCTCTGGGTGGTTTTGGGTCCAGTCCAAATCCACTGTATGCTTGTGTGCATCTGTCCTCAGCACCACCTCTGGTCCTCTCCCCTTCCCCCGGGACGCCTTGCCAGTGTTGTTAATCCACTCAGGGCCACAGGGCCCACCTGCCCCTGCACCCCCTGCACCCCCATCCCACACCCTGGCCCTCTTGTTTGCATTTGACTGAAGTACCTGTCAGGGGGTTATTTTCAATTTTTGAACATTGGAATTATTTTTACATGTCTTCTGCTTTCTGCCCATATACGTGTGTGTATTTTACCCATTGTGATTGGCATTATTTTGCTTTTCCAGTTTCGGGTCATGTTGTGGGCATAGTTACCCATGCTGAAAGAACCCACCCGTTGTGATTGAGGCCCTCTGGGCCATTCCAGGGTGTGAGCCTGTCACTTGTGGGCCCTGGGGGCCGGTTCCAGCATTTTGTGATGAGAAATCCCGCTGTCACAAATGTCTTTGGACAAATCCCCTTTTAACCCTCAGGCTGCTTTGGGTTCACGTTCCCCACTGGCCTGGGTCTCCCTGCTCCCCGCCCTGCGCCCTCCACGTGGTTCTGAGTGGCCGGTTACACCTTCCTGTCTTCCCCACCGCCCTGCCGACACAATTTTTAAGTCTTTGCTCAGTGACTGTGTGTGTGTAGTGGGTCCTTGAAGCCATTTTAATGTTCACCCTTTTAGCCGGTGGCACGTTTCCCTGTGCAGCTCACCCTCTGGGTTCCCCACGGTACGGACCGTGAGGGTCTCGTCACTGACATGTTAATTCTTTGCTCATCTCACACAGGATGTTTTGACTCCCCCCATTCCTCAGCCTTTTAAGGCCAGAGCTTTGTTGCTTTGTCGTCAGGTTGGGACTAGAAGGCCGCGCACGTTTCCTCTCTCCTGCTACACTCAGTAAGTGCCTGCTCGTTGTGGTGTGTCTGGGGGCTGAAGCTGAAGGGAGGCTGTGAGGAGATGGGCTAGGAGGAGGGACAGGGGTGTGAGGGAGATGGAGGCTCTGAGCCACCCCGGTGGTCCCCAGACCGTGGCGGGTGTGTGTGAAGTGAGGCAGGCTCTGCTCACATTCCTCGGAATGAGTAGAGGACCCTGTTCTCAGCCTGACCTGATGCTCTGTGACCCTGAGCAGGTTTCAGCCTTCTCTGAACCTCAGCTTCTCATCTGGACCTTGCTGGAAAGGGGCTTCTCAGCTCCTCAGGCTGACGGGGGGGTCCAGGGGCCCTCTCCCCATGAGAAGCCGGGACAGGACTCCTGGACGATGACCGTAGAGCTTGTGGGGGGCGCTCCCACTTGACCCGCCGCCAGCCCAGGGAGGGCAGAGCGTGGTCTGAGAACAGTGGGTGCTACAGGCAGCGGGCTGGGAGGGTGGCCAAGGGTCCAGGGTGGGCTTCGTGTACCCCTGGGGCTCTGGTGATTTAGACTTGTCCTCCCTGGAACTCAGACTCTGGGGTGAGAGTTCGTGCGAGGAGAGAGGCTGGTGGGGGCACGGTGCTGCCGACTTCCGGTTCCCAGGAAGATTCCACAGCTGCCGATGGCGGAGAGACCCGAGGACCGCAGGTGAGGCCGGGGGCGCGTCTGTGAGCCCGTGCGGCAGGGGCACAGCAGACCTGGAGGGCCATTGGTCTGTGAGCGAGGCCAGAGTGCTCAGAGTTCCCCCTAGTTCTTAGATTTCCTGTTCTGATGAAAAACTTAAGATTTTTGCCTTTAATTATAAAAGTAATCTGCATAGCGTTAAAAATTCACGCCACGGAGAAGGTATAAAATGAAAGTAAAATCCTCTCCCCTCACCCAGCCCAGCCCTACTACACAGAGGGAGCCTCTCCGGTTTCTTAGAATCTTTCTGGAACCTTGTATACACACACACAGGCTTGTCACTGCTGACGCCGTCCTAGAACAAGCAGGATTGTAACTGGTTCAGTTTGCCTGTCTGACTTCACGCGCTCCGGCAGTGGGACGTGCAGCCCGCACAGCGGGAAACACGTGGACATGGAGCCGAGGGGACATGTGTCCCCCCCGGCTGCACTGTGAAAGGGCGTCAGGGTGGGGAGGCTGAGCCTGGGAGAGAGGGAGGTGCGGAGCCGCCGCAGGTGTTTCTTTTACTGGATGTGGCTCATGGCCGCGTCCAGGTTTTGCTTTTCACCTTTGAGTCTGTGAGAAAAGGAGCAGGAAAAAGCAAAAGGCGCTGGTGGCGGCACACCCAGCACTGCTGGGCCGGGGTTCAAGTCCCCGTGGCGTCCCTGCTTCTTTCCTGCTTCCGCTCCAGGCCCTTGCCCACCCCCCCATCAGGGGCTTCCTGGTCCCCCAGGAGAGAGGTGTCAGGGTGGGGTGCCTGGGGCCCTCTCCCAGGAGCACTCCTGCTCACCCCCGTGGGGCAGTGGGGCCAAGACGAGAGGGCAGGGTCCTGCGGGTCCTCTCAGGAGCTGCCCGTCCCCTGGGCCACATGTAGCAGGTGAATTAGCACCATCTGCCCACTCCTGTGGGAAGGGGAGGAGGAGAGCCTGGGACCTCCGAACCCCAAGGCTGAGGGGCCCTGGAGTGACCACACTCCTCAGGGTGTGCTCCCCACCTGGCCTCTCCATCCCGGGCTCCCAGGATCAACTCACCACCACCCTCATCTCTGACTCCGAGGACCAGGATGGCTCTTCCAGGGAGGACCGGGTGGATGAGGTCAAAGGGGAAGTGGTCTGGCTAGAGGCTAGTAGGTCCAGAGTGGCCCTGGGGGAGCAGGAAGAGAAGGACCAAAAACAGGCCCTGGTGCAGGAAATGCAAATGATGGTCGGTGGCAGGAGGGGCCAGGGTGGGCACTGCGGTCTGAGCCTGTACTCCAGGCACCTGGGACCTGGAGGGGGATCCAAGGAGACCCCCCCGCCCCCTGGCCCCACGGCTTGGGACCCAGCAGGAGCAGTGTGCTGTGATCTTAAGCTCCCTCGCAAGCTCACAGCGGCTGCCTCCTCCTTCAGTCTCTGACATTCTCTGCTCCTCTCCCAGCTTGGGCCAGCCTCCCCATCCCTCCCACCCCCCAAGAAAGAGGTCAGAGGGTCACAATCCACTTCCTTGGCCATCATGCTGATGCTTCAGCACCTTGGAACAGGGCTGCTGGGCTCCAGCCTGACCCCATGATTCCCCAGGGGCCCCTTCCATCACTGCAATCATCTCTTCCTTTAACAGCCCGCCTCCCAGAGGGAACAGCTCACCCACTAGCCAGACGTCTCCCTCTCTTCTCACCTGGAGCTTGCTGTGGGTGGTCCTTGTAGATACGGTGGGTGATGTTGGGCACCTGGAAGCATCTCATAAAGTGGGGCAGGTTGGGTGGGAATGGGGGGTCTGAGAAGGGTAGAGATGACAAGGCAATTCTCCCTAGGCCTCATCCCCCCAGAGCTGAGGACCTGTCCCCTCGAAGAGTCTGCAGAGGGGCAGGGCACTAGTTGGCCAAGCCACCTTCAGATTCCAGGTCAAGGGCCTCCCGTCTCCCTAAGTTTAGAGTCAAGACAAGATAGTTCACCCTGGGACCCCAATGTCCAGCACAGGGCCCAGCACTGAGTAGGTGCTCAATAGGCATCTATGGAATGAAGGAAGAAATGAATGTATGAAGAAAGAAAGCAGGGCCACAGCTGCTGTGGGTCTTTAGGTGGCCCTCTGAGAATGACCTCTCCCTTCTTTAGGCCAGGAAGTCCCACATAGATCTCTGAACAAAGGAACAGCATTCTAAGTGACTTACGTGGATCTTCATTTTATCCTCCCAACAGCCCTCTGAGGTCAGGTGCAGCGTTAGCTCTATGTTGCTGAAACTGAGGTTGGGAGAGGCTAAGTGACTAACTCGAGGTCACACTAGCAGTTAAGTGGCAGGGCCAAAATCAAACCCAGGTTCACTGACTTCCATGCCTGTGTTCTTCTCAGCATGCCACACGTCCTTGAATTAGAAACCACAAGAAGGGATGGGAGAGGGAGGCTACGGCAGCAACACAGGCCTGCTGCGGGCATCCATGCCCTTGGTCCTCTCTGCGCTTCCCTTTCTCCCATCTGGGAAGGCCCTGCCCTAGTTGTGGGGGTGGGTACCAAGGAAACAGAGGCCTCTACTTCTGGGCCCTACCACAAGCCTGAGGTAGATGCCAGCCCTGGGGGATCTTACCACAGGTCCTGTTTCCACCAGGCAGACCACAGGTTAAGGCAGGAGTCCATGGAGTGTGGGGGTAGGGCTCTTCTACAAATTCCAAGGGCCAAGGTGATGGATACTGCTGCCCTCACAGTACCCTTAGAGGTCCCCCAACCTGCAAGCTACCTCATGTCCTGGGCTCACATGAGGTGGAGGTGCCAGGCATTCAAGATGAGACATTGTGTGTGTTTGGGGGCTTTGGGATGCTTCTGGGAGCAGCAGGAGCTCCACAGACAGCACTCAACCACAGGCTCCACCATGGTAGGGTGATTAGGCAGCCCCCGGGTCTGTGTCTGAAGCAAAGAAACAACCATCTTCCTCTCAGCCGCTGGCCTCCAGGGATGGGCAGAAACTCAACAGGTGAAAGGAGAGCATGCCAGGTGGGGAGCAAAGCAGCAGCAAAGGCCTGGAGCTAGAAAAGCATTGAGTTCAGTTCATCAGGAGCCCGGGAGACTGGTGGGACACGAGGCTGGAAAAGGGCTGGGCTCTGATGAGCCTGCTTCTCCAGAGCATCTGCGGGGCTCAAGTGAGGAGATGCATTTGAAGAATTCTGAAAAAATGTCTGGATCACAAGTCTAACTCAACATATTTCCATTTTATTTACTTATTAACAGTAATTTATGTTTCGCTTACTCTGTGCCAGACATTGTTCTAAATATATATAATTCTCACAACAATGAGTAGGTTCTATTATTTCCATTCTCAGATAAGAAACCTGAGGTACCAAGATGACGTGACTTGCCCAAGGTCATACAGATTGTATGTCATGGAGTTGGGATTTGAACTCAGTCTGGCTCCAAAGTCTGAACCATCACACCAGGCCAAGATCTAAGGTTTTCAATATTTAAAAGTCTATCTTTCTGGGACAGGCTTTTTCCCAGCTTTCCCCAGTTTTGGTTTTATGCTAAGTGGGAGTCATATGTATTTCTTTCAATCTTACAAGACAGTAATTATTTCTACCCAGCTTCACAGAAGAGAAGAGTTAGGCCGGGAGAGAGTAAATTCTGAGTTGGGTTTCAGACCTAGATTTTGTCTTAAGGATCTTCTTCGAGTATTTTTCTTTCCAACAGCCCCCCACCCCCACCCCACCCATCGCTGGACTAGGCCTGATGGCTACAATGGGAGAGGCAAAGCGGGACGGGTTGGGGGTCCGAGGCTCTGGGACGCACTGATCCTGGTCAGTCTCATCTCCCCCGCTGTAGCTGGAGCCACCTGGGACGTCCCGGGCCGCCCGCTCCCGGGTTGCGCCCTCTACATCCTGGCCGCACCTGAAGCCCCGCCGCGGGACCGTCTGCCTCGCGCACCCGTCGCCAGCCCGCTCGCTAGCTCTGCACCCTAACTCTGTGCTTAAACAGAGATGTCCACCTCGAATGAGAAAACCGAGGTTCCAGCGGAGCACTCTGCTCCAAGGTCCCGACAAATAGCTAGGCTTCCGTCCGAGCGCTAGGCGAAGCGGCTCGCATCCTCTGCCGCGTGCCAGGCCGGCAGGGAGCCCGCTTTCCACCTCTGCGGGACCGACCGGAGCGCAGTCGTCACTATCTCAACCCGCCCCTCTGAGAGGCTCGGCGCGCCCTGGACAGCTCCTGCGCCTGCGCAGACCGCGGAGGGGCGTGGCGAGGAGGACGGGGGCGTGGCCTTGGAGGAGGGCGTGAGGCGGCGCGGGGCAGTGACGCAATGCGCCCCTAGTGGCGGGTGTCGCCCTCGCTGTGTACCCTGGGGATTCGGTTTCCATGGTTACGGCGGCGCGAGGCAGAGTCCCAGGTAAGATCCCCGTAGAACTGAAAGGTGACACCTGAGGGACTGCAGCCAACGGGGCTCGGGAGAACGGAGAAGCAGGGCCGGACCCCGGGCCGGCGGGAGGCCCGGCCCGCCCCGCGCGTGTCCCTCCTGCGCGCTCTGGTCCTCTCTACCCCGCGGGTCCCGTAGGATGCTGTCCCGTCCACAAGCGCCCTTCGGCCCCACGAACTGTCCTGGACTCCCACGCCCCTCCTCCTGTCTCCCCCAGCTGCTGACCTCACTCTTCTCCGTCCTCAAGTCGCCAACATGCAGCTGTTTGTCCGCGCCCGGGAGCTGCACACTCTTGAAGTGACCAGCCTGGAGACAGTTGCCCAGATCAAGGTGAAGATAAGAGTGTATCCCTGAGCGTCCGTAACCCACGGCCCTTTGCCTGTCCTCCTCTGGCTTCCTCGGAGAACATTCTTGACTCTTCCTTTCTTCCTTAAGCCTATGTAGCCTCCTTGGAGGGCCTCACCCCTGAAGATAAGGTGGTGCTTCCGGCGGGTTCTCCCCTACGGGATGAAGCCGCCCTGGGTCAGTGTGGGGTAGAAGCCCTGACGACCGTGGAAGTGGTTGGCCCTATGCTAGGAGGTGAGTGAGGATACAGAGGCCCCAAACTGGTGCCCAGGGACTATTCATGACTTATTTTGATTGCCCTGCACGATGTCTAACATTTTTTGTTTTAATTCACAATATCTAAAAGTCAGCCGATTTTTGTGTTAAAATTCATGGCTGGCTTTGCTTCCAAAATTGGGAAGATCTGGCGACAATGGGCCTGTGGTCCCACATACCAATAGCTGACTAGTGCCAGCCGCCTTTGGACAGTTCTGCAGTTTGCTGCAGTCCCCACTCCTTCCTGTTGCTCCTCACAACCAGTGTCAGGTACCATTTAGCATCAGGCTTGTGCTGATGTTTCTCTTATAGTAAAGAAAAGTGAACTCTCTTTTTGTACCTATGTCTCTATGAAAAGTGGGAAAACGAAAGATGAATTGAGAGCGTCGCATGTTTCAAGAAAAGTGGGAGCGAGCGTATTTCTTTGTGGAAGTAAAGAATAGCCCTATGTGTTTAATATGTAACCAAACTTTGTCGGTGTCAAAAGAATACAACTTAAGACACCATTATGAATCAAACCATAGTAAGACTTTTGACTGGTATACAGAAAAGATGCGTGATGAAAAACTTAGGGAACTAAAAAAAGGACTAAACTTTCTCCAGCATTTATGATCGAATGCAAGTAAAATAAGTGATGCTGCTGTGAAATGCAGTTATGTAATAAGTGAAAAAATTGCCGGGGCATCAAAACCTTTTACAGATGGTGAGTTTATCAAAGACTGTCTATTGCGTGCAGCTGAAATCATGTGTTCGGAACAGAAACAAGCATTTGCAAACATAAGTCTAACTGGAAATACTGTTGCTCAGCGAGTAAAAGATATGGCTGAGAACTTACAGGACAAGTTGTGAGAAAAAGTGAAGTCATTTGTGACATTTTCTATTGCAGTTGATGAGAGCACATACATAAATAATACAAGCCAGTTAATTATATTTATCTGTGGTGTTGATGAGAATTTTGACATCACTGAAGAACTTTTGGACGTGGTACCCATGACAGACCCAACATCTGAAAATGACTTATTTTTATATGTTGAGAAAAGTCTTGAAAAGTTTAATGGTGACTGGTCAAAATTAGTGAGTGTGACCACAGACGGTGCTCCTGTGGTCTGTGAGAACACTGGACTTGTTGCAAAACTTAAGTCCAAGGTCAGAATGTTTTGCAAGGAAGCAGAACTTAAATCCATTCACTGCATTATTCACCAGGAATTGTCTTGAACCAAAAAGTTAAAACCAGAACATGTCATGGATGTGGTGATTAACACAGTGAAGTGGATACGTTCCCGTGGCTCCAGCCACAGACAGTTCGGTGCTTTGCTTGAGGAACTGGCTGCGCGATATGGTAATCTCCTTTACTATACAAAGGTAAGGTGGCTTAGTCGTGGCATGGTGCTGAAGAGATTTTTTGAATTGATAAAAGAGATGGATTCGTTCATGTCATCCAAGGGGAAATCCCTTCCCCAGCTCACCAGCAAAGACTGGCTCAGAGACCTGGCCTTTTTGGTTGACATTACAAACCATCTAAACATTTTGAATATTTCTCTGCAAAGACATTCACAAGTAGTTACACAAATGTATGGTACAGTTTGCTCTTTCCTAGCAAAATTGAGTCTTTGGGAAACTCATTTGGCAGTAAATAATCTGGCACGCTTTCCTACACTGAAGTCAGTTTCCAGAAATGAAAGTGATGGCTTAATCTACATCCTCAGAATTGTAGAGTTGAAGATTGAATTCCAAGAAAGGTTCTTTGATTTCAAACGCTATGAAAATGAACTCACATTGTTTAGCTCACCTTTTTCAATTAACATTGACAGTGTTAATGAGGAATTACAAATGGAAGTTATTGAACTACAGTGTAATACGGTACTGAAAACTAAGTATGATGCCACTGGAATACCAGAATTCTACAAATACCTCAGCAAGAGTTACCCTAGGTATAGAAACCACTGTGCAAAGATTCTGTCCATGTTTGGAAGCACCTGTGTCTGTGAACAGCTGTTTTCTGTTATGAAATTGAGTAAAACTAAATTTCGCTCCCAGTTAAAGGATACAAGATTGAATTCAGTTCTGCACATTGCAACTCGAAATATGAGACCAGACATTGACATCCTGGTGCAGAAAAAAAGGTGTCAGGTTTCAGGTTCCAATTCAAGGGAGTAACAGATTATGAAATAAAATTTTAATAATTAAAGATTTCTGTTTTTTGATATGTATTTTAAAATTTTATATTTGAAATATCTAGTATTATAAACTTTGTATATTACGTGCTGGCACTGTGGTTCAATAAAAAAATAAGTTTAGGTGGGTTTTTTCTCCAGGCATTTGATTTTTCATAAACCTGGCCCATTGTACTTTTTTTTTTTTACCTACTTGGCTGACCAACAGTAGTTTGAGACTTCTGCCTAATAGAGTTAGTTACCATGACTAGTTTTTGGTTTTTTTGCTGAGGAAGATTCGCCCTGAGCTAACATCTGTTGCCCATCTTCCTCTATTTTGTATGTGAGCTGCCACCACAGCATGGTCACTTATACATGAGTGGTGTAGGTCCACGCCTGGGGACCAAACCCGGGCCACCAAAGCTGAGTGCACCAAACTTAACCAGTAGTCTGCTGGGGCTGGCCCCCATGATTAGTTTTTATGGATTTTTTACTTATCTCAAGCCAGGGAAAAACTCACTTGCTGCCTTGAGAAAAATGTGCCTGAGCTGTAGAATTTCTGTGGATGTTGGAGCCAGGTTGTGCTAGTTATCAATTTATTGCCTCTCAGCTCCAAATTCAGCCTTCATTGTCTGCTCTCCAAAAGCGGATCTGAGCCCTTTAAATATCTTTCCTCTGACAGCAGGCATGATATTAAATTTTGTCAGTAGAGGGCACTGGAGACACATTGCAGAAGAAAGGCGTTTTCTTTCCTGCTTTGCCCACTTGGCAGGCCTCTGCAGTGTAGGTGGCTTCTCTTGCGCCAGGCTCCTGCAGTGCCCAGCAGTCAGCAGCACCCAGGAGCCAGCAGCGTACCCCTTCAGGCAGTTTTGTAATGGAGTCCTTCTGCTGAGACACTTCCCCTTGAACAGCTTTCCCCAGTACCCTAAAGGGCAGATTTCCAGCAAATTCTGTCAGTGTGGCACTGCAGTAATTTCTCTGCTATTCTATAATCCTGAACCATGTCCTAGCCAACAAGGCCTGGATTACAGCCCTTCAGTGGGGAGCCTTTTCCTTGGGCATCTGCTCAGCCCTGGGGTAGTGGCCACTCCTTATACCTGCTATTTCTTCAGAATTCTTCTTACAAACCAGTTCCTTTTTATTTCAATCACTTGTTGTAGTTAATAACTTTTATATTAAATCACTGTTCAAATTACTGTGTGGTTTCTGTCTCCTGCTTGGATCCTGACTGATATAAGCCCTATTTCTTAGCTGTCTTGGGATTCCCCCCAAAATAAGAACATTTGGATTCTGGGCAACAAAGAGGACAGATGTCCACACACACAGGCCTTGGCCTTTCCCTGGGTCAGTGAGTCACCTAATGGAACAGATGTCCCTGGGAGCCATTACACTTGATTAGGCATACCGACTCTTATTGTGGTTATAATAGTTGGTTTTAACTGCTCACTGTTGTAGCTCAACTTTAACCTAACTTGATATCAGAAAAATATGATTGGTTGAGCCAATTCAGTAAGTATCTGTTGACAACATACCACCTGTAAGGCCCTACTCTGACTGCAAGCCAGTTCTGCCATTTGTTCATTCCAAGACCTTGAGCTGGTCGGTCACCTTGTCCCTCTGAGCTTCACCTTCTTCATCCATAAAACGAGGCTCTTACCACAGGTATTAGTTATCTGTTACTGCGTTAAAGTTACCTCAAAGTGTAGTGGCTTAAAACAACAACTATTTATTATCTCACTGGTTTCTGTGGGTCAGGAATCTGGGAGTGGCTTAGCAGGGTGGTTTCAGCTCAGAGTCTCTTAAGAGACTGCAGTCAAATTGTCAGCGGGGCTTGCTGTCATCTGAAGGCTTCACTGGGGCTAGAGGATCCACATCCAAGATGGCACACTCGCATGGCTGTTGGCAGGAGGCCTCAGTTCCTGGTTACATGGACCTCTCCATAGGACTTCTTGCAACTTGGTAGCTGACTTTCCTAGAGCAAGATGAGAGAGAGAGCACACTGAAGATAGACACAGTATCCTTATAACCTGATCTTGGAAATGATATACCATCACTTCTGTCATATTCTGTTGGTCACTGTATTAACCATGTCTTTTATTTTCTGTATTCTAATACTTTGATGTCTGGGGCCTTGCTGACCCTGAAGGGACTGCCCCTCCCAGGATTAGCCAATTCCCAGGGATAGTAAATAACTCTTTGAGAACTTGCCCTTCAAATACGGACCAACCAATCCAGAGTCCACATCCCCAACCTCCTCTTTTATCAGGTTCTAGGCCACTGTCCATCTACACTAATGACCTCAGGGCCAGGTAGTAGACAACTAGGGACAACCCCTATGCCCCAGAGCCTGACAAAATTATTTAAACTAGCTAATCCAAAACCTGTTTGTCCTGCCTCACCCCTTCCTTCCCTAGAAACTGTAATAAAAGCTCTTGTCCACAGTTCCCCCCAAACTGACCCCAGTGCTACCCTGTGTGCCTCCCCCACCCCCTGGTGTTGCATGCCCTCTCCTCTTGGAAACTGTAACAAACTATCTCTTTTTTCCTTTTTTTTTTCTTTTTTTTGCTGAGGAAGATTCACCCTGAGCTAATAATCTTCCTCTCTTTTGCATGTGGTCACTGCCACAGCCACCAATGAGTAGTGTAGGTCCGCAGCTGGGAACCGAACCTGGGCCACTGAAGTGGAGCATGCTGAACTTAACCACCGGGCCACAGGGCCGCCCCATGAACTGTCTCTTCAATGGCAGTTATTTCCTGATCTTTTGGCCTTACTGTACCTCAAATTTTCTGTTAATACATTGTATTTTAGAACAGTCAAACAGACTGTTCTAATACGGTGTGGAAGGGGACCACACTAGGGCGTGAATACCAGGAGGTGGGGATCCTTGAGGCCATCTTAGAGTTTACCCACCACACCACATATCCCCCTGGGAGAATTAAACAAAACAGGGTAAATGTGGCAAAAGCCCCTCCTACTACAGTCTTGCATCACTTAACTATGAGGGTATGTTCTGAGAGACGCGTCGTTAGACGATTTCATCGTTGTGCGAACATCATAGAGTGCACTTACACAAACCCGGAGCCTACTGCACACCTAGGCTGTATGGTACTAATCTTGTGGGACCACCGCACCAATGTGGGGTACATTGTTATGCAGCACATGACTGCCCAATGACACAGACAGTTGGTCGTACAATCTGACTCTAAAATTCAGATGACTATGATACAGTCACTTATCCCCAGGAACTTATGACCAAGAGACAAATTCCTGGGTTTATTTACTCATATAACAAGTATTTCCTGGATGGTTGGGCTATACCAGGCATTTGTGTGCCTGAGGCTCATTGGTAAACAAACGCAGGATCTTTGCATTCACAGTCTGAGAACTTTGACTAGGTCTTACTTCATAAAATCTCACAATTTACCTCAAAACTTAGTGGCTCAAAACTACAATTTTACTTTGCTCGTGGTTTTGTGGGTCAGGAACTCAGGAAGGTCTTGACTGGAAAGTTCTCTCTTGGAGTCTGTCGTGTGGTTGCAGTCAGATGTCTGCTGGGGCTGCGGTCAATCTGAAGGCTCAGCTGGGTTGGACGTTCATGACGCTCATTGACGGGGCTGCCGTGGGGCCTGGTTTAAGCTGGGAGCTCCGGTGGGCTATGGATGAGCTCTCCACATGGTGGTCTCAGGGAAGTTATAACAAAATCTGACACGGTTGACGTCGCCCTC
The DNA here is from genome assembly GCF_037783145.1 of Equus przewalskii. NCBI lineage: Eukaryota > Metazoa > Chordata > Mammalia > Perissodactyla > Equidae > Equus > Equus przewalskii. The sequence continues at coordinate 26,821,855 of NC_091841.1, forward strand.
CTCTGAAAACACTTCCTTTGCTTTCCTCTCACATGGGCGACTCTTTCATAGCCTTCCTTTCTGGTTGTTTTTCACCTCCACTTCTAAATGTTGGAGCTCCTCAGAGCTCTGCTCTTCCCTGTGTACACTCCTTCCCTTGGTCTTGGTCTCCTGGCTTTAAATTAGTATTAATATGCTCCTGACTTCCAAATTTGTACCTCCAGCCAGACCTCTCCTTCCTAACTCCAAAATGGAGCTGCTGGTCTTTCCTCAAAATCTGCTCCTGCTGCAGCTGACGGCAGCTCCCGCTGGAAGCCTTGGAGCTGTGCCTGGTTTCTCTCTTCCCCAGAGCCCACAGCTGTTGAAAATTGCCCACGGGGTTTAGAGACTGGAGTGCCTGGTGACCTTGGGGAGAGCCCTTTGGTGGCATGATTTGAGGCAACATCAAATCTCACATTTCTCAAAACCACTAGACCATTTATTCACTAGGCACTGACTGTGCCACTGCCGTTGGTGAGGTGATGCTGGGGTCGGGCAGGTGGGCAGGTACTACATAACCAGCAGCTGGCCTCCCACACCCCAAAAGGGAGCCCTGGAGGCCTCTGAGCAGTTAAAACCAATAGCGCGAGATACAGGAACGTAGCTCCCGGAATCCCCACCTCTGACCTTACTGACTTCTGTTTTACGCACCTTTCTATCAAGTAGAGTCTGATTCCCAAGGCCAGAGCCACTAAGAAACAACCAGTTACCAAAGGGTGGCAGGACCGCTGCAGATGGGCTGTTGGCTGCCTGACCCAAGGGGGCGGGGGCAGAGAAATTAAAAAGCAGAGTTCAAAAGGCACAATTGCTGAGGTCACTTAGTGTAGGACAGACAGCCTGGCATACTTCACCAGGTGGCAATGGTGTCAAATGTGGAGAAGGTGCCAACAGTCTAGGGACGGTCTGGCCTGTCTCCTGACAGTCACAGCCTCATTGTGTGACCTCCAGCAACTCACTGCACTTGTCCACAGTGTTTTAGTTTGTGAATTAGAAATATTAACCACTGCCCTGCCTATTAATTAGAAAAAATACCAAAAATAGACTATATAAATACAGTTAAAATGCAGCATAAACACAGGGGTTATTATAAGACACTGGACAGGATACAGTCTGAGAAAACAGAAAGGGATTAACGTTTATTTATTTATTTATTTATTTTTTAGGAAGATTAGCCCTTAGCTAACTACTGCCAGTCTTCCTCTTTTTGCTGAGGAAGACTGGCCCTGAGCTAACATCCGTGCCCACCTTCCTCTACTTTATACGTAGGACGCCTACCACAGCAAGGCTTTTGCCAAGCGGTGCCATGTCTGCACCCGGGTTCCAAACCGGCAAACCGTGGGCCACTGAGAAGCGGCACATGCATACTTAACCGCTGTGCCACCAGGCCAGCCCCAGGGCCTAATGTTTATTGATCACCTTCTATGTGCCAGGTGCTGGATGCTTTCATCCTCCGAAAAGCCCCTTAGTATAGTTTTAGTGATGAAAAAACACAGGGTACAGAGAAATTAACTAGCTTTCCAAAGTCACACTGCTGGAAAAGGGCAACAGTAGGTCTTCTCAAAAGATCAGAAGTAGCCTCCATCTTCAGGTCCAGCTGGATCCAGCAATGAATGACAAAATCAATAGAATTTTATATCCTTGTATTAGTTTTCGGAGGCTGGCATAACAAAATACCACAGGCTGAGCAGCTTAAACAACAGAAATTTTGGGGCTGGCCCCGTGGTTGAGTGGTTAAGTTCACACGCTCTGCTTCAGTGACCCAGGGTTTCACCGGTTCGAATCCTGGGCGTGGACATGGCACTGCTCATCAGGCCATGCTGGGGTGGCGTCCCACATGCCACAACTAGAGGGACCCACAACTAAAGTACACAACTATGTAGCGGGGGGATTTGGGGAGAGAAAACAGAAAAGCAGAGGGGGAAAAAAGAAGATTGGCAACAGTTGTTAGCTCAGGTGCCAATCTTTAAAAAAAAAAGAAAAGAAATTCTATTTTCTCACGGTTGTAGAGGCTGGAAGTCCAAGATCAAGCTGCTGGCCAGGTTAGGTTCTTCTGAGGCCTCTCTCCTTGGCTTGCAGATGGCTGCCCTCCTGCCGCCTCTTTACGTGGCCATCCCTGGCATCTCTTCCTCTTCTGGTAAGGACAGTAGTCATATTGGATGAGGGTCCCACCCTAATGGCCTCATTTTAACCTAATCATTTAAAGACCTTCTCTCCAAATACAGTGTCATTCTGAGGGTTGGGACTTCAATGTAAGAATTTGGGGGGGGACACAATTCAGCCCATAACAAGCCTACATACTAAAAGATAAATGCCGACCTAACAGAAGGGGTCCTAAACATTTTATTCCCTTAAACAGCGTGATTCACTTTACAGATTTCTAATGCCATAGTTCTCCTTATTCTTCTGGACAAGAACTTTGTTTCCTTTCAAATGTACATCTACTTCTCCTTCCGGTTTTATTTTACCTTATTTACTCTGACTCTGTTTTCCAAAGGTACTCTTGAAGTGCCTTTCCAACTGTCTATTATCAGCCTTTTGAAGCTCTGTAGTTTTAATTCAAGGGTCTCCCTCCCCTGTGGATGTCCAAACGATTTCTGGAGTGATTGGGAGGCATCTTGAGGGTACCCATGTTTAAAAGAAAACCTATAAAGTTGGTATGTTAAAAAGTCTGAGCAACACCAAGTATAGGCAAGGGTGTGGAGCAGGAAGAACTCATACACTACTGATGAGATTGTAAAGTGATACAACGGAGAAGGATTTTGCCGATTCTTATAAAGTTAAACATATACTTACCACATGACTTAGCAATTTACTTCTACATATTCGCCCAAGAGGAACGAAAACATATATCCACACAAAGACTTGTACCTGAGTGTTCGGGGCAGTTTTATTCATAGGAACCCCAAATTGGAAACATCCTCAATGTCCATCACAGATGAATAGGTAAACAACTTGTTGTTCATCCATGCAATGGAATATTACTCAGCAATAAAAAGGAAAGAACTACTGACACATGCAACAACGTGGGTGAATCCCAAAAATGTCTTGAGATAGAGGAGCCAGACACAAAAGTCTTGCATATGTTTGTATGACTCCATTTATATGAAATTCTAGAAAGCCACAACTAATCTAACGTAACAGAAAGCAGATCTGAGGTTGCCTGGCTGGGTGATGGTGGGCAGACTGACTGCAAAGGGACACAGGAAACTTTGTGGAGTGATAGAAATATTCTCTGTCTCGATGATGGTCATTACCTTTGTCTACTCATTGAACTGTACACTTAAAGTGGGTCCATTTTGTATACATAGATTATCTCTCAATAAATTGATTTTTAAAAGACTGAGATAGGATATTCTCCAGCTGCTGTTGGTCATTCCCCTTCATAGTAAACCTCTGCACACAGATCTTATGGAAGAAACAAAAGCCGTGTTGCAAAGTTTTCAAGTCTCTGGGCTTATCATCACAACAGTTTGACGTGGTCTTCACAAGAATTGGAGCGGCAGACTGTGAGAACAAGGGAGCCTGGCAAATCTCGGCGCACCCGGTAAGGAAGGAGATTGTGACAGATAAATAGGGTCAAGCTGAAATAAGAGAAGCCATACTAAGAGGGCTCCCGCTGACCAAAGTGAGACTATTTGAGCATCAAAAGCAGACCACTGGCCAAGACCACCTGACATACAATAAAGCTGAAAAGTCATGAGTCCGTTTTGATATACAACAAGAGAAAAAGTTAGCATAACGTATCTTGAAAGAAGGTAATTGGGATGGAATGTATTCTTGAATCTGCCATTAAATCATATCAGTATTATTGATTCACTTATTGTTTGGAACAGTAAGTGAAGTAAATGTAAATACATTAAATTCCCACTTCCAGCAAAGAAGGGGCAACAGGGAGGGGATTTACCATGCTGCCTCAAACAACTAAAAAACCAGACAAAAGATCAGAAACAGCAGTTTTTAAGATATTGATCATCAGGCAACGAAGGACTGTGAACTGTGAGAGGCAGGACAAAACACGGTGAGCCCTGTAAATCTCCCCGCTTACTGTCTGAAGAAAAGTTCCAGGCCACAGCATAGTGGGGGGAAGCCAGGCAGAAGGAGCTAGGAGAACAAGGAGCCTAGAACTCACAGGGCAGAGAACCAGAGAGGAGAAAGGACTCCGAAGGTCTGCAGAGGGGCTCCCTCAGGCGTTCAGGTGAGTTCTGATCGGTGTGTGAGTGTGTGGAGGTTATCTGGAGCCAGGGAAAAAGCCACCAGAAGGGATTAGAAGGAGGAATTCCCAGAGACCACACAACACTGACATCCCACCAGCGACGGTGGAAAAGCTCATGAGTCAGTGGCATCAGGTAGGTACTCCAAAGGGCTTTGCCCAGACAGTGAGACAAAGTTAGCCTGAGATTAATGCCGCCCAGTCTTAGCTCAGAAAGCTCAAAATCAAGATCCAAAAGCAACAAACTGTTTCCAAACTATGAAATTGCATCTCAGAACAAAGTTCAAGAAGATTTATGATAATATAAAAAATATTCAGGGGCCTGCCCAGTGGCACAGCAGTTAAGTGCACACATTCCGCTTTGCTGGCCCAGGGTTCCTGGGTTCGGATCCCGGGTGCAGACATGGCACCGCTTGGCACGCCATGCTGTGGCAGGTGTCCCACATATAAAGTGGAGGAAGATGGACACAGATGTTAGCTCAGGGCCAGTCTTCCTCAGCAGAAAGAGGATTGGCAGTGGATGTTAGCTCAGGGCTAATCTTCCTCAAAAAAAAAATTATCAGAAACAATTAAATATTGCATAGAATCAGTGAACCAGAGAGTAATTATGTAATGCTTAAATAGATAACGGATCCTTTTCAGAGATGAAATGAAATAATCCTAAAACAAAGAATATTTTTTCCATAGGTTTGTAGATACACATTACTAGAAAAATGTTTAATTCTGTTGTTATGCCATCTTCTTTTAGCATATATTCATCTTATAAAATTATTTGATTATATATCAAAATTGGGTTATTTTAATTTTATTTCAAGCCCTCTTTTGATTCACGTATGTGTTCTTCAAGTGCTACTTGTTTGGTCTGTTGATAAATAATAAAGGTGTTCGTTTGTGTCCATGACCCATGATGAAGAGAAAAAACTGAAACCGACTCAGAAATTACATGGATGATAGAATTAGTAGACAAGGACATTAAAACAGTTATTATAGTTTTATTCCATATGCTTAAGAAGCTGCAGGAAAGATTGATCATGTTAATTAAAGAGAATAAGAGGGAAAAAAAGACTCAAATCAAACTTCTAGAGTTGAAAACTACCATGCCTGAGATGATAACCATATTAGATTAGATCAACGGCATGAAGGACCCAGAAACGCAGGAAGAGCTCATCGGGACTCAGCTGGAAAATGGAAAAGTGCTAGAACAAGAGGCAGGATGCAAACATGAGGTATGTGAGACAGAGCAAGCTGCAGGAATGGAGGAGGCCTGCGTGAACCACATACTGGGTTTGTGCGCTGCAGCCCTCCAGTTACAGAGCGTGGGAAATGAGTCAAGGTCACGCCGTCCTCACCTTTGACTTAAGGCTGAGCTGGACCCATGTTCACAAAATGGCGGCATTAGCACGATCTGAGGGTGGGGTTTTTAGCCTCTTGATGTGAAAAGGTCACTTAGACATCTGCACAGGCCCAGTTGATGAGTTGGTGGTCTCAGCCGGCCTGAAGTGGACAAGAGTTCTAATTCCTGAAGAACAGCTCACACACCCATTTCCATGGTGACCCAGGCTCCAGGGAGATGGTCTCTATGGGAGCCTAGTGGAGTCAGCACATTGCCTGACAGCACAGTTAACAATGGGCGGGTTAAACAGCTAAAAGCTACAATCAGCAACTGCAAAAAGGAAAGAAAAACCTTCAGTTCCTGGCTACCTAATCATCACTGGCTGTTGCTTGTTTCACTACCTCTGGGTTTTTTAGTTACGTGATACAATAAATACCCTTTTTTTCTTAGGTTCTTTTGAGGTGGGGTGGGAGTTTCAGGTGAACCGAAGGTCTGGTAGACCTAGGCCTTGGCCTAGTGCACTAACGGTGGCACCCGTGGCTGGGTGACCTCGCGATTTGGGCATGTCTCTTAAGGGGGAAAAAGACCAGCCGTAAACCTGACCTGTCTAAGGGGCAGGAAACCTGAATTCCAGACGGGCTTCTTTTGCTTCCTCACTGAAGGACCAGGAGCTCTTCAAAGGGACTCCCAGGGTCAGAACTAGCACTTATGACTCAGGACAAAAACATCTATTTGCCAGTTGATGAGATGGGAGAGGGGGAGATGGGAGAGAGACAGGAGGCTGATCTGTCTCGCCCACCAGCTCCCACTGACTGCCAGTGGCTGCCTGCAGAGCCTCGGGGCTCCCCTCTGGGCGTGCCCTGGGTGGAGGGGGCTGCCTGCAGAGCCCCGGGGCTCCCCTCTGGGCTGTGCCCTGGGTGGAGGGGGCTGCCTGCAGAGCCCCGGGGCTCCCCTCTGGGCATGCCCTGGGTGGAGGGGGCTGCCTGCAGAGCCTCGGGGCTCCCCTCTGGGCCGTGCCCTGGCATGGAGCAGGCTGCCTGCAGAGTTCCAGGGCTCCACATGTGGAGTAGAGGGGGCTGCCTGCAGAGTTCCAGGGCCCCCTTCTGAGTGCCCTGGGGTGTAAGGGGCCACCTGCAGAGTTCCGGGGCTCCCTTCTGAGTACCCTGGGGTTGAGGAGCTGCCTGCAGAGTTCCCAGGCTCAACTTCTGGGCCGTGCCCTGGGGTTGAGGCCAGGGTTGCAGCATGAGTACCTCCCATTTCTGTGCCAAGCATGTTCCCAGCTCCGGCATTCTGGAAAGACCCTTTGCAGGGAACAGACATTTCCTCTTTGCAGTGAAGAGGAGCTCCTCTATAGTCCCCACTCTGAGGGATGCAGGAGCTTCACAGCCTGGATTTTCCTGTTTCTTGGAACTGGAACTCCAGCCCCCTGTCTGGCTGTGGCCACAGGCTTCTAGACTGGCTCAGCCCCACACTCCTCTCCATGGGCCCTCAGTCTCATCCACAGTCAGGCCTTTGCCATGTAGAAATGATTATCCCACCTCCAAACCAAGTGTTCTGCCTGGAGAGTCCTGCCCAACTTATCCCCGACTCATCCTTCCGGGCCCAATTAAAGCGCCACCCGCCCCCAGCCCTGGGCTCATGACTGCCTTCCTGACGCAGGTTCCCAGCACACAGGGCGCCTCAGCTCTGGCATTTCACAGGCCCACGCTGCGTCACAGCTATTTATAGATGTGTTCAACTCCCTGTAAGCAGGCACCTTAACTCAACTCCAAAAGCAAGTTCCAGAAATACTCCGAGAAATGTAGAGAAGAAGCCTGGTCAAATACAACGCTGTTGCCTTGGGTGGGGGCTGTGTCTGTGTACTTTTACTTTTTGCTCCATACATTTCATTGTTGTTTATAAAATTTGTCTATTACAAGGTTGTAAATATTACAACCTTTTGTTTTAATTTGTTATAAAATAACAAAATACTTAACTTTCTACATAAAGTTTTACATTTCTTAAGTTTATTCCTAGGTACGTTATGGTCTGTGTTACCATGTTACTGGTTAAAAAGAGTAACGTTGGTCTTATGTACCAAAAGAGACCTCCAACCGTATTTTTTTTTTGAGGAAGACTAGCCCTGAGCTAACATCTGCTGCCAATCCTCCTCTTTTTGCTGAGGAAGACTGGCCCTGGAGCTAACATCCGTGCCCATCTTCCTCTACTTTATATGTGGGATGCCTGCCACAGCATGGCTTGACAAGCGGTGCCATGTCCGTACCCGGGATCCGAACTGGCAAACCCCGGGCCACCGAAGCGGAATGTGCGCACTTCACTGCTGCGCCACTGGGCCGGCCCCTCCAATGGTATTTTTAAGGAGAAAAAACAAGTCGCAAAACAGTATCTCCAGTATCATACCATTTATGAAAAAAATCCAACCACTAAAATGATAATACATTTCTGTATATGTATATACCATACACATATACTAAATAGGGTGTCTATATGTGTATATGTGTGGTATCTAATATACACACATATACGCACACCCTATTTAATATATGTATATATGATCTGGAGTATATATATCCTGCACACTGCGATATAGCTATTCCAGGACAGCAGTAGTCAACTTTAGGACAGGCGTAGGATGGGAGGTGATGGTCCAAGGGACTTTAGCTTTTTAAACTTTATAACAGGAAAGTATCTGTGTACTTCAGTATTTCTAAATAAATAATAATAATAAACAGATCACAGAGTGGAGCCCAGAAGCCTGAGGTGGGAGAGGCAGTGTTTCAAATGAGTCCACTGGAGACACTTCTGCAACAAAGTTTAATCGGCTCTGCCAGCTGAGTCCAAACGGACCTCATCGGGAGGCAGTCTCCAAAAGTGTCACAGTCTATCATTTTCAAAGGTAGAAGCAGTGACTCTCCTTCATGCAGAGTATGTGTCAAAGATTACTTATGCTTTAAGTAGGGTACCAGAATGGTGCAAGAGCTAGTTCACAGAGGACTGGAGAGGGGCTGGCCCAGTGGCATCGTGGTTAAGTTCGCATGCTTCACTCTGGTGGCCTGAGGTTTGAAGCCCGGATCTCCAGCACCGACCTACACACAGTTCGTCAAGCCATGCTGTGGCGGCATCCCACATACAAAATAGAGGAAGATGGGGCCGGCCTGTGGCCAAGTGGTTAAGTTCTCATGTCGTGCTTCGGCAGCCCAGGGTTCGCTGGTTTGGATCCTGGGCGTGGACCTAGCACTGCTCATCAAGCAGTGCTGTGGCGGCATCCCACATAGAAGAACTAGAATGACTTACAACCAGGGCATACAACTATGTACTGGGGCTTTCGGGAGGAAAAAAAAAACAGGAAGATTGGTAACATGTTAGCTCAGGGTCAATCTTCCTCACCAAAAAAACCCCACAAAAAAACAGAGAACTGGAGAGACAGAAGTATTTAGAGGGACCAAAACAAGGTGCTGAAGTAAGATTTCTGAGTTACATACAAAACTGGCCAGTGACCGACAGGGCAATAAGTAGATTGGTAAGATGTAAATAACTTCTGTCATGGAGGAAGGTTGACATGTAGATAATGGTTGTATCATCTGGCCCTCAGCAATGGTGAACAGGTCAGCGAGGTACCTTCTCCTAGAGAATCCCAAAGAGCCCCCTCTGGCTGACCTTTTGGGCCTGACAGTCATCCTTCTGCCTTATTTTCAAATTTGGAATTTCTTCTTAACTGAGGAGTGTTATTTAACTCTAAATCTTGCCTGCTGCTCCCAGTGACTCTCAGCGAACCCAAGCTTTCCCAGAGTTTTTGGTTTGAGCTGGGTGGAAAGTGGACTGACCACACTTGGTGACAGCTCTCTGAGCTCTGAGGAGCCCCCCCGGGCCTGCTGCCATTGGTCCCCTTGTCTGGAGGCCTGAGCTGGGCCACAGGGAGCAGGGATGCGCCAGCTCTCTCCCAAAGGCAGGCAGCCCGGCAGCCTGCCCCTCACACCCACATCTTCAAGGAGGCTGCAGGGCTGAGCTGAGATCTGGGGACAAACGGGAGTTGGCCAGGCTTGGGGAGGGGGTGTCTAGGGTGAGCCAGGAGCACCAGGAGGAGCCGGAGCAGGAAAAGGCAGCCGAGTCCTGAAGGGCCTGATGTAACCCAAGAGAAGCCTGGGTTTATTCAGGAGGGCCATGGATGAGACAGGACCAAAGAGTGGTTTATAAAGCACTTCTAAAGGCAGATGATGTGGGGCTCAGGGGAGGAGGTAGGAGGTACAGCGGAGAGAGACTGCGGAGAGGCCCAGGCCGGTGGAGGGGAGGGTCGGGAGGGGAAGTGGAGGCCACAGAAGCAGCAGAAGTTGTCCGTGTGAGGGAACAGGGGATGAAGAGTGGGAAGGGAGCATCAGGGTGACAAAGCTGGGACAGTGGCCCCGTCTCACCCCCTCTGTCCCTGTGGTCGTTCGGAACCCTGAGAAGGAGCCCCGGCCTTGGGCTCTTCCCACCACACTTGAGGCCCCACAGGGGCGCCCCCGCCCAAGTCCCTCCCGTTTCCACGCCTCTGGATCAGGGACCACGATCCCGGCCCCAGTACTATTAAGGGACCAAGCCGGCAGGAAAAGCGTTCTCAAAGGCCAAGTCTGACATGGACGCTGGGGTTGCCTCCCCCGAGGCTGGAACCGCGCGCAGTGGCGCCGCCGCCGCCTCCCCAGCCCCTGGGAGTACAGCCTCCTTCCGTGCCGTCTCAGATGCCGCCCCGGCCTCGGGACACAGGCCGCCCCCAAGTGACAGATGCAGGAACCGCTCAGGCAGAGGGTACCTCGCTGATGGGAGGCGGCCCGCCCGCCCCAGGCCCATTGGGGCCCGGGCGAGGGGGGGGGGTGGTTGCGGGGGAGGGGAGGCAGCGGGTTTCCCCGAGGCCCTGGGACTCCCGGAAGCCCCGAAGGTGTTTACACGACAGTCACGTGAGGCGCCACGCGGACTGAGTCACCAGGAAGGATCGGGCGGGGCGCTGGGGTCAGCCAGGCCAACCTCGGGGCCCCACGGCCTTCTCCCCTACCCCGCGGCCTCGCAGGCTGGGAAATCCAAGGCGTGCCAGGCCCGGAGGCAGTCCACGAGCAGACGGGGGCTCCAGAAGGAGCAACTCGGGGGTCATCACACCATGCCCTCAGTTTCGCACATGAGAAGATGGAGGCCCAAAGCGGCTCATAGCTGGGGTTCAGGACGGATGGGGGGTCGTCAGGAGTGACTGGAGAGAGAAGAGCGTCCCAGGTTTGGAGAAAGGATGCGGGAGCAGCTTGGGAGGGACACTGGGGTGAGACCCAGGATCAAGTGCCGGAGAGGTGGAGAAGCGGAATGTGTGTCCTCAGAAAGGTTGTTTACACTCTGAGCCCCGCCACCCCACCCCCACCCCCACCCCCGCGCTCCAAAACAGTTTCCACACCCTTGCCGTGCCTCAGCTGGGGCTGGCATCTCCCGCGTTGTCGTCTCCCAGTCCCCCTTCCCATACACTTACAGGCCAGCGGCCTTCCTTGGCACCCAACTCCACCTGCCGCCTGGCATCGAGCCCTTTCACATCCCCGCCCTCTCCAAACCTTCCTCTCTTCTGCACTCTGCGCACGTTCCCCGCCTGTTGCCACAGGGGCGCTCCTACACACCTCTGAGCCTTTGCACATGCTGTTCTCTGCACCTGGATTGCCCTCTCCGCACACCCTCTTCTCTCCCTGGTGAACTCTGGGGGGCCGTACCCAGCTCTAGAACAGTGCCTCCTGCAATGCCTTCTCTGGGGGCGTCTACCAGCTCCACTCTCGGCCCCACTTGCTTTCTGACCTCCCCAAGACCGGGAACGCACGCGTGTGTGAACCCCGGGGCACTGGACCTGGCACTTGCAGTGAAAAGGCTTTGGGCCCCGGGAACCGCACAGAGCTGGGAGCTGAGTGGGCAGGTCACTCGGCCTCTGTGGGAATCGGGTGTCAAGGGACGCTCGCTCGAGAGGGGGTGGAGGGTAGGGGGTCATCGTCGGAAGGAAAGAGGGGTGGGGCGCCCGAGGGCTCCGCTCTGTCCCAGGTTGGGGCCGGGGTGGGGTCCAGAGCTGCGACAGAGGCTGGTGCCTGTCTCCTCCTCCCCCTGCCGCAGGGGCGCGGGCGCTGGATGCCGGCTGCATCCCTGGGCGGAGATGACGCGCGAGTTCCAATTGCGGCCCCCGCGGCCCGCCTCGCCCCCCCCCCGCCCCCCCCCCGGAGCCCGCGCCTGCCAAGGATGCTCGCAGTGGCGTCATCCGGCCGCCCTCCAGACGCCTGTCTTCTCCAGCCTGAGCTTCGCGAGGGGGAGGCGCGGGGGAGGGGGCCTCTCAGGTCTGGGGGTCCTGGGGGGCAGACGCAGCCTCCAGTGCGTGAGTGCTTGCACTAGGCCGGCGCCTGCGGAGGCGCAGAGCGGTCTGGGGTTCGAAGGGGTTAAGCAGGCAGTCTCAGCGAATGTGGATTGCTTTGTTTGGACTCGAGCCCCGCTCCAGTTATTCTGAGTTAGCCTCACACCGCTCTGGGATGGAAGGTTCTCCTAGGCCCTCACTACTTCTCAAGACGTGACCCCAGACATTTAGTAGCTCCTTGGTCCCTCCCACTAATAGGGAGCTCACTACCTATTACTACTAAGAAAGTTCTTAAATTAACACCCTCTTATGCCTGGCTCATTCATTCATTCAACCAATGTTTACCCAGCCCCTACTGCGTGGCAGAGACTAGGCACTGGTTTAAAGAGGATGTAGCCGTGACAAAACCAATGATGTTCCAGGATTCTTCTGTGCATGTGGATCTCCAAGCTCTGACCTCCGGGTTAAGCCCCTCTTCTGTGTTCTGGTAGCTCCCAGGCTTCTCCCCATGAGCAGCAACCACACCTGGGTTCCATAAGCCAGACAAGGGGAAGCCTTTTCTGGTTTGGACTTGACCGAGGTGTTTGGTGATGACTAATGCACCAACGCCCGGTGAAAGCTGAATCCTGCAGCTCTGAAATCTCCACAGATTCCATCTCTTCTCTCTGGAGGCAAAGTGGGGTGGGGGAGGGGGCAGAGAGGGGTGGCTCCCCTGGGGCTGGGCTGGTCCATGAAACCTGGCTCCAGACCCGTGGCACAGCCCCTAGAGCAGGCATCATGGGCAGAGCACGCGTGGTGCAGGAAGCCAGGACTCTGGGAGCTGCCTGCCTGAGGTTAAGCCCAAGGGTCAGAAGGCCTGGGGCCCCCACCCACTAAGAAGGAGGTGGGCATGTGTTTCCTCACAGGTGGTGGTTGGAATCTGGGGGCAGGGAGGGCAGATGGCCTGTACTGGAGACTTCCCGCCTGGGTTCAGGGGAAGGACCTCCCTGTCCCCATCTGGGGAGCAGCCCACCTCCCAGAGGGACATCCCTGTGGTCCTGGCTTCACCTGTCCACCCTTGTTCTTTTCTCCACCTGGAACTCCCCCATCTCTTCTCAAAGCTGGTTCATTCTCATCCTTCGACTCTTCTCAGCTGTCACCTTCCTTGACCATCCTATCTAGATCAGGTGCCCTCTGGCTCTCTTTGTCCCACCACCTTCCTTTCTTCAGATCACTCACACTGCAGCTCTTCACCGGGACTGTTGCCTGTGGACTCCACTAGAACACAACTCCGGGAAGGCAGAAACCTGGCCTTTTTCCTTCCTTATTTTCACTAGCTGTGCCTGGCATGGAGGGTGCTGGTGAATGAATGAAGTTCTGTTCCAGGGTCATATAAAGAATTAAAGCTAGAGGTCAGGAAAACCAGGTCCTGTTCTGCTACTCGTTTTGTAATTTCTCTCTTTATAGCCACCTTTTACACAAAGGATTGGAGTCAGCTTTTAAACAGACAGCGAAGGTGAGCTAGCTAGCCAGCTAGATAACGATCAGGCGGAGAAAGTTCAGGCAGGCTTAAAAGACCAGGGGAAAGGCCATAGAGTCCTGTATCACTGCCAACGTTGTGCCTCAGTTATGACTTTGAGCTTCCTGGGGGCCAAAGAAAAAAGGAATAGAATTTGTTACGTGATTCATCTTATTCATAAGGAAAAGCATCTGAATTCCTCAGGGAAAGTGAACATTTTGCTGGCAGTTAAGATATAAGAAATTTCTTGGGCTGGCCCCGTGGCCGAGCGGTTAAGTTCTCGTGCTCTGCTGCAGGCAGCCCAGTGTTTCCTTGGTTTGAATCCTGGGTGTGGACATGGCACTGCTCATCAAACCACGCTGAGGCAGCGTCCCACATGCCACAACTAGAAGGACCCACAACGAAGAATATACAGCTATGTACGAGGGGACTTTGGGGAGAAAAAGGAAAAAACATAAAATCTTAAAAATAAATAAATAAATAAATAAGAAATTTCTCACTAGGTCTTCATATAGGGATGTGGTTGCTCTCCATAGCAGCCTTCCTAACTGAAGGCATTGTTCCCGGGGCACTGCAACATCCAGCGAGTAGGATGCCAAGAACAACTCAGCACACGAGCTCTGCAGGGTCGAGGAAGGAGTTCTCCGGGGCTCTGGCTGGACCCGGGGACGAGGCCTAGAGTGGAAGAGGAATGGATGAACTGAACTCACTTCAGGGCAGTGTGGCTCCCAGCTTTTTGGTTTACGTGGCTAATGATTTTATTTTATTTTTATTTGTTTTTTTGTTTTTTTTTTTTGGAGGAAGATTAGCCCTCAGCTAACTACTGCCAGTACTCCTCTTTTTGCTGAGGAAGCCTGGCTCTGAGCTAACATCCGTGCCCATCTTCCTCTAGTTTATACGTGGGACGCCTACCACAGCATGGCTGCCAAGCAGTGCCATGTCTGCACCCGGGATCCGAACCAGCGAACCCCAGGCCACTGAGAAGCGGAACGTGCGAACTTAACCGCTGCGCCACCGGGCCGGCCCCCTAATGATTTTATTTTTAAACTAGAGGTTTTCAACACCATCTATAAAATATTCTTGTAAAAAAAAAAAGGAATCCAATTGGATCAAGCTTCTAGATCTAATCACTTGTTTATAAGAAACACAGAGGGGATGGGGGAATATGTTGCGCCAGACCACGGGGATGCGGTCAGCAAAATCCACAGCATGGAAAATTCCAGGGGCAAACAACCCAGATTCTTCAGCAAATAAATTACAGGGGAAAAAAGGTGGGGAGGGGAAGCCTATAGAATATAATAGAGTCTTCAGAGACATAGATCAAAGGAAATGTGTGGACTCTGTTTAGATCTCGATTGAACAAACCAACTGCCAAAAAATTGAGACAAATTGTATATGTGAAGATTTATATTAAAGAAGTGTTAATTTTTTTAAGTGTGAAAATGCTAATGTGGTTATGTTAAAGACAAATGTTTACAGATGAATTTATCTGATGTCAGGGATTTGCTTCAGAATAATCCAGGGCATGGTGGGATCGGGGAATTGGGGAACAAAAGTGGCCAAGAGTGAGTGGTGTTGGAGCTGAGTTACCTGGGGATTCATCAAACTATTCTTAATACTTTTTTATATGTTTGAAACTTTCCAAAATAAGAAATTTTTAAAAATTGGGTATATTGACAGAAAGTTAGCCAACTTTTCCCAATTAACCAATGTTTCCCAAATAAGAACATCACAACAAAATAGCTACCATCCACTCCCACCATCATTTCATAAGAAAAGGAACTTCGTAACGGCAAACACACAGGAAGGGCTTAATCTCTGAATCAAGGCCAGTCTTCAAAGGGAATGTAAGTTGCTTTCTGGAAAAATCACAGCAGACACGACCAGAGACTGGCACTGAGCTGTGGGCCCCAGCTTCAAACAATCATCCCCAAATTTTTAAAAGGTTTACATGAAAGCTGGTGGACAGGCCATTTGAGGCTGTCCTTGCTTGCTCTGGGACTCCGGAAGGCTGTCACTTGTCTCCTCTGGACCATTTTTCCTCTCTCAAAGACTCACAGTGTTGAACTTAGAAAGGGCCTCAGAGACCTGGTGTAACCTCTTATTTTTACAGATGGAAAACAGGCCAAGAGAGGAAAAGTGACTTGCTGGGGGTAACACAGTCTGACTCAAGCAGGGCTTTTGACTCCTAGCACAGAGTTCACTCCACCCAATGATTTACCTCCTCTGTGTTGACTCACGTTGTTTTTGTCTTCAATTGGTGCCTGGAAAGATAATTGCAAAAACTTGGTGCCAGACCACCAGGCTTTAAATCTTGACCTTGCCACTTGCTGGCTTTGTGACCTTGGGCAAGTTTCCTTAACTTCTCAGGGCCTCAGTTTCCTCATCTGTAAAATGGGTAGGTGCTGCATAACACACTCACCTTGTAAGGTTGCTCTGAAGATTGAGTTAACGTGCGTGCAGTGCCTGCCACATAGCAACTGCTCCGTGTGGGCTGTTGCCTGGGCTTTCACCTCCTATGAGGAAGATGAGCTGCACAGATTGATTGTGGAAAGGAGGCTGGCCTTTAACTTCGGATCATGGAATTTCCCGGGCTGGAAAGGGTCTCCTGAGATCATACAGAGGAATCCTTTTACAGAAAGAGGAAGTGAGTCCCCGGGGGCTATGTGAGCTGCTGATGGTCCGGGAAGGCAGTTGGTGACAGAAGATGAAATAAACCCTAAAGGGGCCCCAGGGTCCTGGGGCTCTGGGCTTTGCTAAGCAAGTCAGTGAGGCCCCCAGCTCCATCTCATAGGCCCATTCCACCCTAAGCTAATGTCAGTGCTGGTCAATTAAAGGCACATGGTGAGTGCACAGAGCTTTACAGTTTATGATAAGCATTTGCAGACTTTGTCCGGTGGGAGCCTCACTCCAGCCCTAGAAGATTGTGAGTCCTGGAATGAATACCCCGTTTCACAGGAAGAAACAGGGGTTGGGGGGTGGAGGGGAAGGGATTGGTAACCAAAGCCACAAGTAAAGACTCAGAAATTCCTTGAACTATGGAAGATGAGGGAGTTCTCCTTCAAAAGAAGAAGGTTAGGTCAATGTAAAATGGCTGACGCCTCCTCTGCCTTTGGAAAAGTACTTGAACTACCAAGAAGTCAACTTCCCAAAGAAGTCCTAACTCCAAGGAGGGCAGGAAGGAAAGCAGTTGTTATGGCAACATCTTTGGCAGCCTATTTTGAGTCCTCCCCAGGTTCAAAACAACAGCTTCCAGCAGGTTCCCTTGAGGAAGAGGAACTCCAGCCCAGCAACTGCCCTTGGCCAATCTCCTGCCAGATTTCGGTGGCAAGAGGAAGGTGGCAGCCAATGAGGAGGGCTGCAGCTTCTGTCATCGGGCCCTGAGCCAGACTGGAAGAACCAGAAGGCAGGTGCACGTGACTGTTTCCATGGTGACCTCCCTGAGCAACCTGACTGGTCCTGTTTTTGAGCACTGGAAAATTCCACCCAGCCTCTGGCCTGATTTTGTTATTTTCTCTGCCTCCTTCCTGCTCCAAGGCCTGATGAATTCACTGCCAGTGGTTAACCCCTTCCTGAGATGTGCCTGGCTCCAGTCAGATCTGGGGGTCTGCGCAGGGGGGCTGTGTGCCCTGCACTGTGCTTAGTGCTGGAGTGGGGAGGGAAGGAAGCCCGAGACATGGTAGTGACAGCCACCATTTATAGGACACGTTGTTCCAACCAGGCACCTTCCTAAGCTGCTGACAACCTCACAACCCTGAGAAGAGTGTACTACCCAGATAATTTCTATTTCACTGAGGAATAAACTTGATTCAGAGAGGTTACGTAACTTGCCAGCATCAGGGAGAATAGCCAGCAAGTGGAGGAACCAGGCCAGACCTAGTGTGTGGACCCCTGGGGCCTCTCTCTCCGTGGCCCCTTTATAACTCGCACAGTGTCATAGAACCAGATGGTATTGGGGACAGGGTGCAGAGGAGAGAGAGATCCATGGTCTTGGGGGAGCTGAAGGAAGGTGACATTTAGGCTGTGGAAGAACAGGGAAAGACCCGTGGGCTCCAGGACACCCAGGTTGCCAGGCTGGAGCCGGAGGCTGGTGAGCGAGGCCACACTGGCCCCAGGGAAGGCTGCGGCCAGGGCCCAGGGCCAAGTCCTCACCATTTGGCCTCCAGAACTGGCCATGCTGGGATTCTGGCTGGGGGTAAGGAGGGAAGTCAGGCCTATGAACATTTCTACTGGACTCTGGCTGGGGAAGGGCTGGCTTGGGCTGGGGGTGGAGCTCAGAGCCAGCAGCAAGAACCGGGAGTGAGCCTCTCAGAGTCCCTAGTAGGGTCGCACAGATTCGACTGTGTGGATGCCACATAAGCTGCATGCAGAGCTGCTCTGAGCTGAGGCAGGGCTATAGGAAGACTGAGACTCTGTTTTTAAGGATGTCAAATGACGATGACAAATAATAAATCATGTGCCAAAGTTCAAGGTAACAGCACACAAGTCACCGAGTAGAGGGTGTGACCATAGGAGTGCTGGTGAGGTCACTGGACCACGAGGGCCACAGGTATCTGCAGGATGGACTGACCATCCAGCAGGGCGGGCTTCCTGAAGAAGGAAAAGGGCCCCGACCTGGTTCCTAAAGTGGGGGCTCCCACTGGCAGCGACAATGGGCATGTCCTTGGGGGAGAGGTGGTAGGATGTCCCAGGCACTAGGGATCTGCCAGCAAATGGGGCTGGAATAGAGGGGCACAACTGATTGAGCTTTATGGCCCCGGCTCAGGGTGGGGCAGTGGGTGATAAAGATCTGGGACACGTTGGGCTTCAGCTGAAGTCTTTGCCTAAGCAGAACAGTCATGGAAATCTCCACCTGGAGTCCCCTTGACCCTCAGAGGAGTGAGGGGACATGTTAACAAACAATCATCCAGGAAAAAATAGGCTGTGTTGTGACAGAGAGTAACTATGGGGTGGTGATGCACGACGACTTTGGATATGCTGGTCAGGGAGGCCCTTTCTGAGGAGTGACATCCAGGCAGGGTGATGAGAATGAGTGTCATCTGAAGAGTTGGGAGGGACATTACAAGCAGATGTGTCATCAAGAGTAAAGAACATGAGTCTGGAAACGGCCAGGGCCTCTCTCAACTCGGAAGCCATCCTTCTGCCCAAGGAGCAGAGTCCAAACTCCCTCTCCAGCCCGTTCAGGCCCTCCCAGACCTCACTCCGGTCTGCCCTTCCTGCTTCCCCTGCTTTCTAGGGAGTTCCCACCACCTGAGGAGCTTTAAAGTCCATTCCGCCTCAATCACTGTATGGCTCTCCTATTACATTAGCCCTGGAGAAGGACCCATAATGCTATGGGCTTCTGCTTCTACCTGGTGTGTGCTGAGGAAAAGTTCCTGGAACTGAGTGATCTCTGCCCCCTTGTTCTGCGAGACTTGTCTGTGGGATGTGGGCCATAGTTGTGTTGAGGAAGAATAAAGATGCTTCTGTGTGCGTGTAGAAGGTGTGAAATGTTTAATAAGCATCATCCTGCGCATGTGGTGTTAACACAAACATCCACGTGACACCTCAAGTGGGTGACTGCACAGATGAGGGATACAGGAATGCGATGACTCACCAGGAGGCCTCACTGTGGCTTCAGGCAATTTCCGAAGGTCCACTCAGCAGGCCGTGGAGGGTGAGTAACTGGAGGCCCAGTACAGGTGAGGGCTGGGGGCAGCACCTCCCGCAGGGAGTCACCCAGACCAGTGACAGCGAGGCCTGGGCCTTGGGCTCCTCCACCCCGGAGGGCGAATCTTCACCTGGAGCTCCGTGGGGAGGGAAGGCGGCCCTGGGGTTCCTCCCCCACCTTTGCGGATCCCAGTCTGTCTGCGAGTCTGTCAGAGAGGAAGCGGCTCCCACTTACCCACGCAGTTGCTCTCAACGCGATTTCACTCCATCCCGATGGGCAGGCGTTTGCGTCAAATCTAAACGCATTTTGTTCCCATTGCAGCACTTCGGGTCTGCCTAGTCACTTCCTTCTCCCTTACTAACACCCTCCAATACCTAAACGGCACGACAAACTGCTGAGAACCTCACATCATGACAAAGCTGATTTTCACAAGTGTCTCTGGACCAGACATTCCGGGAGGCGAATGCGTCGTCCCTCCGCAGCCCCTCCTGCGCTGGGTCATCAGTGACGCCGCACTCAGGGGGTTCCACCACCCGCACTCTTTTCACTGTGCTGCTTGGGTTTTAATTCTAAGAGCTACCATTCCAGTTGGTTCGCTTAGCCAGTACTCAATAGACATACTGAGTTTCTATTTTGTGCCAGGCACTAGGGAAACCAAGAAAGACCTCCTAGGCCTCAGTTTCCTCATCCGTCTAAGGGGACAGCAGCAGCATCTCCTTCACAGGGTGGTTGGAAGAACTGAAGGGAGACCATGCACGGAAAAGGATGTAGCACAGTGCTCCACAAATGCTACAGGAAAGAAGGCTTTCTGCTGGATTCACTGTCCTGCAGACCCAGCAGGGACAAAGGAGGGAGCCAGGAAAGCACGGGAGACTCTGTTCTCTGCTGGGGAGAGGAGGACAGTAGAGTCTCCACTGAAGACTAACTGGGCCCAAGAGGAGGGCCCAAAAGGAGGGTGGACAGCCTGGGAAGGAAGGCCTAGGAGTGCGGGGGTGAAGCCAGTGAGGGGCCTCGCTGAGCTTGAAGCTGGGAGAGATGGGGCCGGTGCAGCTCCTCTGGAGAGTCGCCTTCCGCCCTTTGTCGTCACACTGTCCTCCCACAACCATGGTGCTACAGATGGGCTTCCAAGCCAGGCCTTCTGGAAAGATCCACAAACAGGCTGCAGGGCCCAGCGCCAAGGACATCATGTAGTGAATAATGTGCTGCATAAACTAAATTATGAATTTATGTGGTGAATAAACTAAAGAAGGGAACCGGCAGCAGGGAGCTCTCAGGCTGGGAGTGGGGAATGTTCTTTCAAGATATTCCCCCCGCCCCCCACCCCCAGAGGATTCTATCTCACAATGGTTCCTTCCTCTGAGTCTTAAAGGAGATGATGAGTCTATGAGAAGATGGATGCCTCTCTCAGGAAGCTAAGAGGAGAGTGTTTCCCTCACTCTTCTGCCAAGTGATGTTCGGTGCCTGTGAGGGACAGCCCCAGAGCTGCCTCTCCTTCCTGACAGCATTTTGGGGAAGACCAACGACACAGCCACTTCTAGTTTCTGCAACTCGTTTTTGCTGGAATTGCCCTCAGCTCTTGCCTGCTAACGGTGCGTCTGAGGGGTTTCAGTGGTTGATTTTAGACTTTCTCCAGGGTACGTTTTTAACTGTCCAAAATCCCCTAGAAAACAACCATCTCCCTTCCGTGTAAGAGCTCTGAGCTGCGTCATCTCTGTGGGTTTCTTCCTGCCGCCAGGAGCTGGCTGCTGTGCAAAGAGGAGGGAGCCGAATGTGTGTGCGGTCATTGTTCTAGAAATGAGCTCTGAGAAGGTGGGCGGCAGAAGAGGGCTAAGAACTGCAAATTCCTGGAGTCTTTAGAAAACAAGAAAGTTGTGTTTTTGAGACTCCTCTTGCCTTTTATTTCTGACCTGCCTTTCCAGAACAGTCTTTGGTACTGCAGGACTAGATAAAAATCACAGGATTAGACAAAATCGAACAAGAGTCCTGGGAGAATCTAAGTGTAGCTGACGACTCACCCAGACGGGCCTCTGGACCCCAGACCCAGAAACGGAGGGCCTCAGGAGCTCTGACTAAGCCTGCTGGCCTTGCTAAAAAGGGAAAGAGGTGGAATGGATTCTGGCATTCTCTGGAGGTTTCTGGCCTGACGTGAGTCAGGAGGATTAGGCAGGGCCTTGCTGACAGGAGGCCTGATTCTAAATTTTTGCTACTTCAGTCCTTTCAGTGCCCCAGCTCCTTGAAGCCACACCAGGAGGCCTAACATCTTCCGCGTTCTCGTGCCATCTCTTTGTTTACTGCATTTTATAGAATCAGCATCATCACTTCTTCCATCTAATCTCCTCATTTTACACAGAAGGAAATTGCCACTGAGAAGTTATTTGGGTTCGTGCCCAAGGTCACAGGCTGTCTGTCAGGGGAGTGACTGCAGAAACCAGAACCAAGGGCCTCCTATTTTTAGCCTGGGATTTTTTGAGGGTGGGGAGCAGGGAGCACGAGATGACTGGCTAAAATGGACTTGTCCTCTTAATTCGTGTCCCAGGGCCCAAATGAAGACTAGGTTTCAGACTGAGGCGCAGGGCAAGAGACAGAATGCTGAAGCACCAGTGGAGAGAGCAGACGCAATGGGACATTCTGAAGCTAAAAGGACCACGGATGCAGGCCAGAGCAAAGATGCCTTGAAAAAATTTAGTTTTACATAAAAGGGATCCTGAGCTCAAAGAACGGAGAGGAGGGCACATAATCAAATGTATTATTAATCTCCTCACCAAAGAACATGGTGATTTTAGGCTATCTTGTTTAAATAAATCTTCCAGAAAAGAAGAGACTCACTATATAAAAAAGACAAGGAAGGAATTCGAATATTTTGGAGACAGCCAGACATTTTTGTGAAATGAAAGCTAGGAGAGATGAGGGCAGTAAATGTTTGGGCCGAAACAGTAAAAACAGGGGTTAATACTGCCCATAATCTTCTCTAAAATATTTTTCATTTACCAACTGGGGAAAAACAATTAGAATTTTCTCTCCGGCCTTGGCAAGCCATCTCTTTTGGCATAAGAGATTCCTGAGTGCTGAGCTTCATTCAAATCTCTATTTCTTTTCCCAAACCCAGAGCAAATTAAGCAAATAATATACAGTTCAGCCATTTTAACAGTATAAGGAAAATGCTATAATCTGTAAAAGGAATGGAAATGACTAGTTTAGCGACACTGACAATTACTGGAAGCATCTTAGGGCTCTTAACATTTACTTCATGGGCTCCACAGTGGGAGAGGGAGCAGAGATAACAGAGGGGGTCCTAAATCCACCCCCAGCCCTGGAGAAAGAAAGGGGAAGGGACAGAAGGGCTGGGAGACGGCAGCAGCTGGGGGCGCAGAGCAGAGACAGGGCGGCAGCGTGAAGTCAAATCTGGTGATTCCAGAATCGGTTCTGGTACTAATTAGCTGCGTGTGATTTTAGGCAGATCACAAACTCCCCAGGCTCCCAAATTCCATTTGTAAAAGGAGGTGACCCAACTCAGTTTTCCTCCTTCCAGGGCTCAAGTTCTACCAAAACTTTTCCAATCCCAGAGCAAACATCAAGACTGTGTCTGAAGGGAAGCTCTGCGTCTCAGGAATATTCCACTCTTCAAAGCAAGCGGGGCGGGGAGAAGAAAGAAAGATGAAACAAGAACAGTTTTGGCAAGGTCACCCTAGAATAGCTGCTTTAAAGGCCCTGCTTCTTCGGGGGTGAGGGGAAGGTGGGGCATTAGCATACGAGACCCCCCCAGGCGACCCCCAGGCCGGCTCCCCCACCTTGTCACAGCCACTGTCACTTACAGGAGCCTAAGGGGTTTTTAAAATACAGGGTAGCAAGTTTAGACACGGCCCATCACTATTTAATTGCCATCCTAACCAACACCACGTCACTAAACTCCTTCTTCCTCTCTTTGAATTTACTGCCCAAACACAGGCCGTTTCGGAGGTTCTAGAATAAAGACCCTGGAGGTGAGAGAGGAGGGGAGGGTGGGTGTCACCACCCCGTCCTGTCCTGGGCTCCAGGCTTTAAACGACGCTGCGCCCGGAGCTCTCTCCATTTTCTCTCACTGCTTGTTTCTTGGCTGCTGGTTGCAGAGGAAGGCGACCTGCTGACAGACCAACACCCAAGGGACGTTACAATAAAACATGGCATTTGCTAATTACAAGGGGGGTGATGTGTGAATTTTTAATTAGTGGGTGACTGAGACGATAATGAGGGAATGACAAAGGACAGGAGAGGGGAAAGAAGGGCCACGCGGGGCTGGAAACGGAAGGAGGGCGGCAGCCCTCGGCGGGCAGGATCCGAGGGTCGACCGGGAAGCCCCGCGCCCCGCGCCCCGCGGCCACACCCTTCTCTGGACCCGCACAGGCCCCGGGGGCGGGGCGCGCGTGCGCACTGGCGCGCTGCGCCAACCGCCACCGCTCCCGGAGGCGGCTGGGACCGGCTGGAGCCGGTTAGAACCGGCAGCGCCCGCCCGCGAGCCGACGCCTCACAAAGGCAGGCGGCGGCTCACGGCCCGCGGATCCCTGCGCGGGGCGGGGTGGGTGAGGGCTCGGGCCGCACCCCTCCCCCAGCCTTTGTCCCGGTGTCCCGGCCGCCCCTCCCTGTCGTCTCCGCGCCCCGCCCGGCCTCGCCCGGTGCTTCTCTGCGCCGCCGCTTTAGCCGTGTGGAAACCGGGGCCGGGACCCCCACCCGGCGCCATTTTCATTTCCAAACCCTCAGGCCTCGCCCGGGCCCCGGCTGTCTTTCGAGTCCTTGAGGCGCAGTGGCAGGTCCTGGCGTCCCGGGGTTAGGTCAGCGTCCCTTACGGGGGGAGGGCAGAGGATGTTCCAGAAAGGAAACTGCTGGAACTGCAGGAGAAGGCCCGCAGCTCTCCGGAAGGGCTTCGCTTCGCTCTCGGCTCCAGTTTTAAATGTCTTAAGAATGAAGCCAAAGCAGAGAGAACACAGAATCTGTAAAATAAACACCTGGAAAAACAACCCCCTAAGCGAAAGGTCACAGACATTTGGGAACGTGGTCCCAGACTGGTGCCCCAGGTCGCTGTCCTTGCAGCAAAAGCACTGACTTTCCTGGTAAAGAGGACACTAAACCTAGGTGTTCACAGGGGACGTAGATTTGGCAAACTTTAAAGAGAGGGAAGCCTGGAAGTGTAGACACGGGTCACTTTTGCAAACAAAAAGCTACTCCAGGCTTGATGTAAAATGTCACAGCAGGCAACCCAAAGCCGAGGGGTCGAGCTAGCATTTGGTAACTCCAGAAGCTGCCAGAAGGACATGAAACATGTAAGACAGGGAACAGCCCAGCCGCCACCTCAGAGCTTAGCAGGCCCCCGATATGGGTTGTGGCTTCTGGAGACATTTTCTTAAGTGCATTTCCAAATTTAGGAGAATTTTAAAGAAGATAACCCAGATTTCTGGAATCAAAGGGCCATCCAAATGTGTACAGAGCCACAGGACAACTGGCGGGAGTTGACGCAGTTTGGGGAGACCCCCCCCCGCCCCCCACCACTTTGTTACAGCTTCTAAAATGGCTGGGGTGTTGCAAGGCTGAGGCTCAGCCACGTAATGGAAACTCAGGCCGTCAGAAACGCCGTTGTAACCCCCCTTCAAAAAGCACTAACGAGTACCTACCGGGCTCCAGAAAGCCTTAAAAGGTACTCAAGAATTATCAAGCAAGTCCCAAGTAATGGCTCTGAGTTTTTGTGAACTGTTGGAGGGTTGACTTCTATGTGATTTTCACCTAAATTTTGAGCTCAAATCTACTTGCTAATAAGTCTTAAATATTTCTGGGTACATAGTTTACAGACAAGTTGCATAAGCTTTTAGAAAAATCTAGAAAGGCTTCTAAACGAAATTCTATTTTTAACACTTCCGAGGGACTATTTTTGCTTCCCTCACAAAGACGGCGGAGGGTTATTAAATTCAGCGGGGTGAGTTGTCCTTGGTCTATAAATACGCGGCTCCGGACGCAGCGGCAGGCATTCAGGCAGCGAGCGCAGAGGCGGCTGGGGAGGGAGGAGGAGCTGCTTAAGGAAACCGCAGATAAGTTGCGTTATTAGAAATAATAGAAGTTAGTACAATTCTTTAGGAGATGTAAATAGCGAGAATACTTAAGTTAATGCTTAGCATTAAATTTTTAAAGTAGTTTCGATAATAAGATCTTGCCGAAGGGAAAATAATGAAGACTGACTTGAAAAGTAGTTTGAGAAAGGAGGAGAGAAGAAGAAAGATATTTCTAGAATATGAGGGAGGTTAAGAGATGAAGCTTAGTAATGGAGTGAAATAATTTTAAATAGCTGAAAGGACTGCGAAGTCCGAAATCAAAACGGCGTTAAATTGAAGAGCAGCGTTTTAGATTAACTTTAAAACGTAGATGACGTAAATAGAACCTAAACGTTTTAGAAAATGAGGTTTTAGATGACGAAAATATTTTAAACGCCGTCTCTTAAAAAGATTAAAGGTGATTTAAGAGCGAGACCTTCATGTTCGTGGCGCAGGAAAGGTGATTTGAAGCCTAGTTGGTCTTATGGCATTATTTGCTAAAAAGTGATAGTAATTGGGAGTGGCAGGATAAAAATTTGGAGAAAGAAGATTAGAAATTAGAAGTGGAAAACTCAGAAGACAGAAGTACAGGAAGGTGAAGAAAAGACTTAGAAGATAGGAAAAATAGAAGATAAGACGCCTCTAGAAGACAGAAAAACTAATTTCAAACCCAAAAGGTAGGAAGCAGAAGAAAAAGTATTTAGACAAACTAGGAAACCAAAGCAGCTAAAGGACCAGATAGAAATTAAGTAGAAAACCAGAAGAGAGAAAAAAACAAGGTTGAAAATACAGTCAAGGAGAAGTGTTTCAGATAGAAAATGAAAAGCTAGGACAAACTATTGGATACGAGCATACAAGATAGACATGACAAAATTAGAAAAATTTAAAGCTAAAAAATTGGATAAAGTACAAGAGCAGAAAAACAGAGGAAATTAGCTTTTTATAGTGATAGGAATTTTTTAAAAGCCTATCAATTTAATCTCCGGTGATGCGGAAGTTAGAATTGAGAAGATGAGGGTTAAACTACTGTAGACCAGGACCAATTTAGAAGAATTTTCGGAAGCTAGAAGAGAAATCAGTTAAAAATCTCAGCCAAAAGCTACTAAGAGGACTGAAGTAATTTAATAAAAATTAAGAATGGTTTTGGAAGAGTTGAAAATTTGAAATGCCTTAAATACAGTAGCTTAGTTTTCTTTGGAAAATTTAAAGGACTTTGATAACAATTCAAGATCAAGAATACTCAGCAATTTAACCATTTGGCGCTGGACTTTGAGCTCAGATGATTTAAATGCCGAGGACTAGCGTTAATTGACAGCTGACGCAGGTGCTACGCAGAAGTGGATTCAGTGATCTAGGAAGACAGGAGCGGCAGACAGGATCCCGGGAGCCAGTGTGCTGAAGCTAGGACGGAGGCCGAGCGGCCGTTCGCGGTGAAGATAGGAAGGAGCCCGGGAGCCAGTGCTTGTGGTGAAGGCAGCTAGGAAGAAGGAAGGAGCGCTAACGCGTGGAGGCGCAGCTAGGCCAGAGCCCGGGAAGCAGGAGCCGGTGCTGTGTGATGAAGCTAGCGGGCGGCTTGGCGGCTTGGCTTGGCGACCCCGCGGCGGCGGCGAGCAGGCGGAGTGGAGGCTAGCTAGAGCATCCTAGAGCAGCGCCCGGTGTGCGAGGCCGCGGGGAGAGCGAGTGGCGTGGTAAAGATCCGCGAGGTCGGCAGTACCGTGCTGGGTTGTTGTTGGTAACTTGAGCGTGGTAACCTTTCCTTATTTTCCTAACGGTAACGGGGGAGTTGCGTACTTAAGCGTCAAGGGATTTACTACGGGGATGTAGGCCGATTTCCGGGTGTCGTAGGTTTTTCTTTTTCAGGCTTGTTTTCTCATGCATCTTGTCTGAAGCTTTTGAGGGCAGACTTCCAAGCCCGGAGGAATGGTAGATGGCAAGTTTTTTTTTTAAAAAAACCGATCTGAGGGAAACCAAATGAATTTGATAGAACAACTTTGAGACAAATGTTGGCAAGTTTTATACGCAGTTTCTATTTTTAGCTTGGAGTAATGAAGCATTTCAGTTCTGTGAATAGATGACCTATTTTTCTGTCCTCACCCTGTATTAAAGTTTTCTAAAGGTGGAGTTGGGGTGTGTAACTTTGGGGGGAGTTTTTGTGGGGTTGGGGGGCAAAATATGTTTTGAGTTCTTTTCCCCTTAGGTCGGTCTGTCTAGAATCCAAAAGGCAGATGACTCAAGTTAACAGAAAAAAGGAAAATCCAGTATCAGGATAATCAGAACACCACAGGTTTACAGTTTCTAGAAACTAGAACACGAGCAGCTCTCACTTTGAGGTGTGTGGCGGAATTATCCATTGGAGAAATGGCTGGTAGTTATTCTTTTTTCCACCCCTTAATCAGGTCTTCAAAGTACGTAACCCCTTAAACATTATTTTTACTTGAAGTATTTTGGAGTGGTCTTACCAGGGAAGAGGGTGGGGGAGGAAATGTGTTTTTTCTAAGATTTCCACAGATGCTATAGTGCTATTCACAAACTGGGTTAGAGAAGGATTGTACTGCTATGCTGTTGGCACGAACGCCTTCAGGGATTGGAGCTGCTTTTTCCCTTGGAAGAGTATTCCCAGTTGAAGCTGAAATTACAGCACAGTGCAGCTTTGGTTCATATTCAGTCATCTCAGGAGAACTTCAGAAGAGCTTGACTAGGCCAGATGTTGAAGTTAAGTTTTCAAATAATGTGACTTTTAAAATACCTTTCTTAAAAGGGGGTGGGCAAATTTTGGCAATTAGTAGTTGGCAGTGGCCTGTTATGGTTGGGATTGGGAGGGTTGGGTTTAGGTAATTGTTTAGTTTATGATTTCAGATAACTCATGCAGAGAACTTAAATACTTAGGATGGAAAAACTAAGGAAATCTCAACTTCCAAGTTGGCAAGTAACTTCCCGTCCTCTAGGTTTTGTTTTCCCCCAATTTTTGAATTGGGCAACTGGGGAAGTTCATAAAGTTCCTCTGGATTCAATGTGTAGGGCCTGGGGAAGGAAAATGTTAGACTGGGGGTTGGTCTAGCCCTCGGGGCTGACTTAGATAAAATCTTGGGAGTATTTTAAAATGCCAAAGTTGTTCAGCTATGGGAGTGTGTGGTTCTCTTTTGGAATTTTTTTCAGGTGATTTAATATTACTTAATACTGCTATAGGAGCTTCAGAGCAAAGGAAGTGGCTTAATGATCCTGAAGGGATTTCTTCTGATGGTAGCTTTTATATTATCAAGTAAGATTCTATTTTCAGTTGTGTATAAACAAGGTTTTTTTAGTGTAGGAAAGATTTTTCCTTCCTATGAATGCAAAAGGAGATGTTAAGGTATGCTTCAAAATTATTGTGAATTGTGTATTTTACATTTGTATCTTAACTATTTGTAAATCATAACTGATAAAAGAGGGCGGGCTTTTGTTGATGAGGGAGGGGAAACCTTTTTTTTTCTGTAGACTTTTTTCAGATAACGTCTTCTGAGTCATAACCAGCCTGGCAATATGATGGCCTAGATGGAGAGGGAACAGCTCCTTGGTGAATGATAAGTAAAGGCAGAAAAGATTATATTTCATATCTCCATTGGGGGAAAAGCGTAACCCTGAGATCCTTACTACTGATGAACACATTGTCTGCATATGTCAAAAAAAAATTGAGCCAATGAAAACTACCAATTTAAAGTTAATGGAATCTACCATTTTAAAGTTAATGGAATCTACCAATTTAAAGTTAATGGAATCTACCAATTTAAAGTTAATGGAATCTACTATTTTAAAGTTAATGCTTTATCAAGCTTATACCTACAAAAATAACGAATTGATGAGAAATACAATGAAGATCAAATGTCCATCTCCAATTACTGCTTTTACAAAAGCAGAATAAAAAAGCGAAATGAAATGAAAATGATACTACATTAATCCTGGAATAAAAGAAGCTCAAGTAATTCAGAGATGAGTGGGATCAAGTGGATTGAGAGGAAGCTGTGCTGTTGCCAATCTTTCGTTTACCTCAGACAGGTTTCTCTTCATTATCAGAAGAGTTGCTTCATTCCATCTGGGAGCAGAAAACAGCAGGCAGCTGTTAACAGATAAGTTTAACTTGCATCTGCAGTATTGCATGTTAGGGATAAGTGCTTATTTTTATTAAGAAGTTCTTAAATATTGAACTTGGCCATTTTTCCTGATCCCTTCCCTAGGGGATTCCAGGATTATGAGGAATTTTCCCGTCTAGCCTTTTTAAAATTAGACACAACTCGTGCCTGTGGGCTTCCATGATGGGCTAGCACACCTCACTCAGAGGCAAGTAATTCCTTAAAAGCCTCTTGAGATTAGTGCCTTATTCATAAGGTAACATAAACTAAGAGAATTTGTTTAGCATTGAATCTCTGAAAACCCTATGAAAAGATAGCGTAAAGTGCTGTTAAAACAATCAGATATTTTAATGTTGCTAAAACTTAAATGTGATGTATATTGTATAGAAAACCATTAAATCGTTCAAAATAAAACATTTTAATAGAGAATGTATGCTTTTAGAAAGCTGTCTCCTTATTTTAAATAAAATATTGTTTGTTTGTAGTTAGTGCTGGGCAATCTTGGGGGGATTCTTCTCATCTTTCAGAAACTTTGTCTTCGAACACTCTTTAATGGACAAGAAAGATCAGGAATTGAGCGGAAGAACGAACTTAACTTTCTTAAGGCAGGAAAGACATTTTATCCTTCGTAAAGTGATGAGCATTTTAATAATTCCAGGCATATGGCAATAGAGGCCCTCTAAATAAGGAATAAATACTACTTAGACAGGTGGGAGATTATGATCAGAATAACAGGTAACTACACCTACCCTGTTTCTGGACAGGAGTCTAAATTGAGCCTTGTTACACGAGAGTAATGATTCTGTCACGTTTCCAAAGTTTGCATGTTAACTTTAAATGCTTATAAACCATCTCATCTAGTGTTAGCCAGTGTTTGTACTATTAGGCACTTGGGGGTCTTGTGGGTTTTTAAAGAATTTTCCTTTGCAGAGGCTTCATTTCATCCTTCATGAAGCTGTTCAGAATATTGACTTGCATATAAGCGCTTGGCTCTGCCTTCTATTCTCCTAGTGAGTGTGTGAGAGACCTTGCAGTGAGTTTATCAGCATACTTGAGTACATTTTTTCCCCCTGATTTTGGAGGGAAGGGAGGAGGGGGGTGGGGCTTACTTGTTTTAGTTTTTTTTTGCAGACTACAAAGAGAACGCAGTTGTCTTGACCTCAGGTCTGTCTGTTCTGTTGGCAAGTAATAACGCAGTACTGTTCTGATCTGCTGCTATTAGAATGCATTGTGAAACGACTGGAGTATGATTAAAAGTTGTGTTTTCCCCCACTGCTTGGAGTAGTGATTGTTGAAGGAAAATCCAGCTGAGTGATAAAGGCTGAGTGTTGAGGAAATTTCTGCAGCTTTAAGCATTCATGTTTGTGATTGAAGCCAAGTACCTTTTGCTGTGCTTAGGTAAAATGCTTTTTTGTTCACTTCTGGTAGGGGGGTGGGGAGGGCACTGAAGCCTTTAGTCTTTTCCAGATGCAACCTTAAAATCAGAGTCAAGAAATAAATTCCAAACAAGCCACAGTCTTCAGGAAATTTAACTGGCAAGTGGAAATGTTGAAGAGTTCAGTGGTCTTAGTGTATTGTCTTTGTGGGTTTCTCTCTCCCCTCCCTTGGTGTTAATTCTTACACACAGGAACATTCAAAACAGCAGACGTACACGAAGGGCCAGAGAAGCCAGACCCAGTAAGGAAAAATAGCTTATTTACTTTAAACAAAGATTCCATTTTAAATGTGGGGATTGGGAACCACTAGTTCTTTCAGATGGTATTCTTCAGACTATAAAAGGAGCTTCCAGTTGAATTCACCAGTGGACAAAATGAGGACAACAGGTGAACAAGCTTTTTCTATGTTTACATATTAAGCCAGATCCGTTGGGTAAATCCTTTAGCGTTACAGACTTGCAGCTTTATGCTGGAGTAGATAGCATGTGAGCAGGTTGGTTGTTGGCCTGGGGGTGGAGGGGTGAGGTGGGCGCTAAGCCTTTTTTTAAGATTTTTCAGGTACCCCTCACTAAAGGCACCGAAGGCTTAAAGTAGGACAACCACGCAGCCTTCCTGTGGCAAGAGAGACAACAAAGCGCTATTGCACTAAGGTCACTGCAAATGGCGTCGGCCTCATAACGCGCCCCGTCTTCTCGTAGACCTCTGAGGACTTGCCTCAGCGCCCTTGGCAGACATGCACTGAGGCTCTTTGGGCCTGAAGCATCCAGAGGAATGCTTGAGTACCTTGTATACCCCTGGGCTTGTCCTAACCCGTAAGCTGTTTTTATAGCAGCTGTTACTAAAGCCCAAACTTCAAGTGATGCTTGAAGGGGAGGGAAAGGGGGAAAGCGGGCAACCACTTTTCCCTAGCTTTTCCAGAAGCCTGTTAAAAGCAAGGTCTCCCCACAAGTGACTTCTCTGCCACATCGCCACCCCCTGCCTTTGGCCTAGCGCAGACCCTTCACCCCTCACCTCGATGCTGCCGGTAGCTTGGATCCTTGTGGGCATGATCCATTGTCAGTTTCAAGGTAACAGTGGTGCGAGGTCTTCCGGTGGGTTGCACTACTAGAAAAGGCCATTAACATGCTTGCAAATGGTTAAGGTTATTAAAACCACAACTAAAACCTCTGATGTTTTAAGTGTACAAATTTAAACCAGTGAATGGAGAGCAACGTTTAAGAACTGTAATGTTGGGTGGGAAGATAGAACGTAAAAACTGAAGGAGATAGGCATTTTATTTCAGTGGTCGAGAGGGCATTGGGTGGGATTGCAAAAACTCTCTGCTAAGACTTTTTCAGGTGAACATAACAGACTTGGCCAAGCTAGCAGCTTAGCTGAAGCAGATTCTCCAGCAGTGCCCTTCCGTAGGGTTGTAAAAGGTTTTTCTTTTCCTGAGAAAACAAAATCTTTTGTTTTCTCAGGTTTTGCTTTTTGGCCTTTTCCTAGCTTAAAAAAAAAAAGCAAAAGATGCTGGTGGTTGGCACTCCTGGTTTCCAGGACGGGGTTCGAATCCCTGCGGCGTCTGTGCTTGACTGTACCCTCTGCCTTCAGGACTCTCCTTTCTGTTTCCGTTTCCCTCCTCCTGTTCAGGAGGCGGCTCTGGAGTCGGGGGAGGGACAAGCTGCAGTGAAGGAGCTTCGCGAGCGTTAGCTCGGCTGAATTGTCAGAGCCTGGAGTCCATTTGCGTTCACATGGAAACTGGAAAACCTCATATAACTGCCCTGTCTTTCATTTTCAGGTGTTCCTTGTGCATCTGGCGTTTAGAGAAGCCTCACTCCTAAAAACTTAAGATTTCATATTAATAAAAATTGAAAAGCTCCTCATTGGTGTGATTCTTGTGTGTTGTAAAACCAGATCTGCCATGAACGTAGGTGGGAGAAGATGGGTGTTTGGTGGGGGCTCCGCCTTGTTCCTGGGTAACTTGTGGGCTCATCACAAGCAAGTACACACAGCACAGCGATGCAGCCTGATGCAGCCTGAACTTCGTAGGGGAGGCACTTGGAGGGGGAAGTGGCGGAGGTAGTGGGTGAGCGACCTCAAAGACCAGTAACATCCCCACAGAAAAAAATGGGAACTTACAGGGGATTGGTGGTTATCGGAGGGTGGGTGGTGGGCACAGAGGGTGAAGTGGTGCACCTGCAACATGACTCACAATGTCCAACTGAAATTTCACAAGGTTGTAAACTATCATAATCTTAATAAAAAGGAAAAAGAAATTGGAACTTCCTTTAAGCAGCCTACTTTCCCAATGTTAGCAGTTGGCAGTGAGCCGCGCTGCGTGGAGAGACGATGGGGGATGGGGAGGAGGGGTGTTTCTTTGGCTTCTGTGAAAAACCTGAAGTTTAGAGCCACTTTCAGCCAATAGAAAGCAAGCTCTGGTGTTTCCTCTTAAGTCTTGGGTGACTAGGTCTCACTGTCCTTTTTCAGTTGTCAGTGCCCAGACAACTACAACTCAGTCGTGGTCCCCTGTTGTCCCGTGGAATGGCCTGGATACTTAGGTGATGTTCCCTCATTCGCAGATAAAATGTTGAAATACCCTCACCATCCCACCTGGTGTCTACTCAGACCCTGTTCCCTGGGCGGTTGGGGGAGGCTAACCCCAGTAAACCCAGAGTGGGGCCCAGGTGTGAAGAAAGCTGCAGCCATCACACATCTCCGTTCCGCGGAGCCAAGTGGAGGGACCTCAGTGAACAGCTCTTTCCTGCATTAGCGAACCCACCGCTCAGGAAGGTATTATTCATGTGTTGTAAATAGCGAAGCAGGCTCTGGTGGGGCCACTTGGCCAAGGCAGCAAACCTGAGATTTGAACCCTAATCCATCATCTTGTTGCTATTACTTCAGAGCATGAATGTCCTCAGATGAAGCCACTATCCAGATGGGTCAGCAGCAGGTCAACCCCCAACCCCCTTGGCCTGGGCAAGGCCCGGGCAGAGGATCTCTCTCTTTCCGAGGAGGGATCTAACCCAGGCAGGGGGCAGAGAGAGGCTGAACCGCACACTCTGGTCTTGCTTAAATGCTTATTCTGAACTGATGCTGAGACCCAGCATCTTATGGAGAAAGGTCTCCCATGTTTTTCCAGAGCTGGAAGCCTCCCTCGAAGCACAAAGACTTCATTGGAGAGCAAAGAAGTAAGAAACAGGGCTGGGGATTCGCCCGGAGTTACTTGGTTCCTGGTGTGGAACAGGGTTAAAGTGGGCCAGGATTGGAAATGTAAAGGCCAAACAGAGAGTCATGACAGGAGTGGGCAGGAAGGTAGACCAGAAGCCACTTCCACCTTCTGAGCACAAAGGGAGCAGAGAAGGAGGCCAACGTGAAATTCCCCCAGAGTCTGTGTCCCAGTAAAGGGGCAGGTCTTGATAACACAACCCCCAGGTATGTCCTTTTATACTCTTCCAGCTGTGCAAAGGGCTCTCACACCGGTTTTTCTGGATTCCATCGTTTTGATAATCCCAGTAGGGCTGGCTACAGCAAACCTGAATTCAAGTGGTAGCACCACCATTTCCCAGCCTCTCCAAGCTTCCTTTCATGCCTCAGGGCCCAGGGCTAGTTGGTGTGGACTTGGGCAGCAGACTTCTGACTTCAGTAAAGGGGCCATACCAGGAGAGTGAAAGGATCTGAGGGGAGGGGACAAGGTGTGGAGGAAAGCAAGATGTAGGAGTGTCTACCTGGGTTGTTGATGCAGAAGTCCAGAAAATCTAGGGGTCATGGGTCAGGCCGTGGCTCCTAGCTCAAACTTGGGGTGTCACCTGCCATTTCCAGGCCTCCGTTTTCCCACCCATTAAATGGGGATAGTGCCCTGCCTGCCTGCTGTGACACAAGACGTGAATTGATGGAACTAGAAATGATTGGGCTTTTGCTGCCATCTAGTGACTAAGTTCAGTATTGGATGCACCGTCCTTGGAATGCCTCATAATACACTTCAACAAACATTTGTTTTTATTGCTGGGTAGTATTCCATTGCATGGATATTGTAATTGGAGTGGTTTCCAGTTTGGGGCAATTATAACAAAAGCTGCTATAGACATTTGTGTGCAAGTCAGTGTGGACATATGCTTTCCTTTTTCTTGTATGTTGCATAATAGGTGTATGCATAGTTTTTAAGAAATTTCCAAACCGTTTTCCAAAGTGGTTGTAGG
This sequence comes from Equus przewalskii, assembly GCF_037783145.1. Classification (NCBI taxonomy): domain Eukaryota; kingdom Metazoa; phylum Chordata; class Mammalia; order Perissodactyla; family Equidae; genus Equus; species Equus przewalskii. The sequence goes on from NC_091841.1 coordinate 26,856,668, forward strand.
ATTTTGAATTCCCACCAACAGTGTATGAGAGTTTCAATTGCTCTACATTCTCTCCATCATTTGGTATGGTCGTATCTTTAAATTGTAGCCATCCTAGTGAATACGTAGTGGTATCTCATTGTGGTTTTAATTTGCATTTCTCTAATGACTACTGATGTCGAGCATCTTTTCATGTGCTTACTTGCCATTTATGTATCTTCTTCGGTGAAGCATCTATTCAATTTTTTTTTGCCAATGTTGTTATTGGGATGTTTATCTTTTTGTTGTTGTTGTTAAAGATTGGCACCTGAGCTAACAACATCTGTTGCCAATTTCTTTCTTCTTCCCCTTCTTCTTCTTCTCCCCAAAGTCCCCCAGTACATAGCTGTATATTTTAGTTGCAGGTCCTTCTAGTTGTGCTGTGTGGGACGCCGCCTCAGCGTGGCTTGATGAGTGCTGCTGGGTCCGCGCCCAGGATCCGAACCAGCAAAACCCCCGGCTGCGAAGTGGAGCGCTCGAACTTAACCACTCGGCCACGGGGCGGCTCTGGGATGTTTATCGTTTTATTGTTGAGTTGTAAGAGCTTTTAGATATTCTAGATACAAGCCATTTGTCAGTGTATGTTTTGAATATATTTCCTCCCATTATGTGCCTTGAGTTTTCATCTCTTGTAATTGTATTTTTGAAGAGTAGACATTTTAGATCTTGAACGAATCATCGATATGCACAATAACATGGAGGAATTTCAAAATAATTATGTTGAGAGAGAGAAGCCAGTTTTTAAAAAGTACATATGGTCTGGTTCCGTTTATATGAAATTCTCAAAAAATGAAAACCAATCTAAAAGAACAGTGGGTTAGGAGTTACAAGGGGGCACAAGGAAACCTTGGGGATGATGAATGTGTTCATTGCTTTTCTGTGCTGTGGTTTCATGGTGTACACTGATGTCAAAACACATCAAATTATATCCTCCAGAAACTTGCACTTTATTGTACATCAACAAAGCTGTAAAAGAAAGGGTACACACACACACACACACACACATGAACAAGCATCTGTTGAATACTTACTGTGTGCCAAACCCTGAGAAGATGCTGCGGGTGCACAAGAAATGATGGACACTCTTCAGCAGCTCCAAGAGCGATTTAAAGAAACAACGATCGGGCCGGCCTGGTGGCACAGCGTTTAAGCACGCACGTTCTGCTTCAGCAGTCCGGAGTTCGCCGGTTCAGATCCCCAGTGCCGACATGGCACTGCTTGACAAGCCACGCTGTGGTAGGCGTCCCACATATAAAGTAGAGGAAGATGGGCATGGATGTTAGCTCAGGGCCAGTCTTCCTCAGCAAAAAGAGGAGGATTAGCAGTAGTTAGCTCAGAGCTAATCTTCCTCAAACAAAACAAAACAAAACCCAATGATCTTTCACCTCCATACAACAAAGTAAAACTCCAGCTCCAAACTTGGCTCCTGCACACACTGGCTGTGTGCACTTGGGCAAGTTACTTAACCCCTTTAAGCCTTATTTTATTCTTCTGTTAAATGGGCATAACAATACGTTACCCAGGGTGCTGTTGCAAGGAACAGGATGTGTGTGTGTGCACGTGTGTGTGTGTGTACCTAGCACTGAGTACGAGCTTAATCAAAGGCTCTACTAGCATTTCCCGTGAAGCGCACACGGGAGGAGCAGTGAGGCGATGCTCTCTACTTGAAGAATTCAGGGAGGGCTAGAGAGAGGCAGGAGCTCATGGGCTGAGCCTCAGAGAATGAATAGGAGTTTGCTGGATGGGCAAGAGAAAGGTGGCCTTCATCCTGGGAGAGCGGTCTGGTGTGAAAATGCAGGGCATTAGCAACCCAGGGCGGCTGCCGGGAGGCTGAGAGAGGGGGAGAGAGCGAGAAGCTGGGGTGGCTGGTTGGAAGCAATGGTACGGCCCTAGCACACCAGAGAAGTTAGAGCTTTGCCATGGGGAGCAGATGGTCAAACAGGTGCTTCTGGCTGCAGTGTCGGCAGGAAAGAGAAAGAGGAGGCCTGGAGACCAGGGCATGGAGGGAGCAAGAGAGCCAGGCCAGGACTGCGGGAGAGAATGGCTTTGAGGAAGGTCCCTGGTTTCCAACTTCAGGGATGCGGGGGATGGAGGTGCCATCCCCGAGACAGAGGCGGGGCGGGAAGGAGCGGGTTGGTGAAGACAACGAGGTGAGTACTGGGCGGCTGAGTTTGACAGGCCCGTGTGGAGATGTCCCGGGGTGATTGGAATGGAGTGGCCAGAGCTCAGCAATGGGTCTTGGCTGGATCTGCCAGCTACCAGGGACCACCCGGATGGTGACATCGGAGTGGTTACACGCCGGGGGACCGGGTGCAGGAGGGGGCCTGGGTGGGCCTTTCTGGCTTCTCTGGTCATTCAGTCAGCTTTGAGCTGTTTCCTCTTCCTCCTGCCTCTTGACTGTAGTTTCATTCATTCATTCATGCATTCACTCATTCAATGATACTGAGCATGAGCTAGGCACACTCACAGGGCCTGGAGACACTGAGATGGACCAGGTGTAAAGGTGTGTACCCCTGTGGAGCCGACACCTCGGGGGATGAACAAATGACAAAGAGAGTGTTTCGTGGTCACGGAGCCGGGAAGCACGGTTTGGGATGGAGAATTGGCACATGGGCAGGCAGGGAAGGCCTCTCGGAGGTGGGGCCATTGGAACTCAGTTTGCACTCTCTCTCAGTAGCTTTGACGTGGGATGTCTCCCGTTTGGAGATTCTCAACGCCCCCATTTCAGCTCCGGGCCGGACACATCCACTTGGGTGTCCTCCTTCCTCCGAAAGGTGCTCCCTGACTGCTCCATTCCTCCTGATGGCATCTCCACTGCCACCCTGACAGCCCAAGCCGCCTCCTACTTCTCACTCGCCTCTCCTACCAGCCTCCCGCCCTGCTCACTGTGGCCCTGCTGCTGACTGTGGCCCTGGCACTAGGCTGCCATGTCATCTCCCCAAGGCTACTGCCACCACCTTCACTGACTCCCTGTTAGGATTCCCATCCAGATTCTGTCCATGCCCTCCTCACCTGCGTCCATCCAACCTCTGACACCCACATCCCTGCTTGACCGGCAGTCCCTTCCTTGCCCCTAAAGGAGCCACCCACTCCCCACACACAGCCCCTCACTGTCCCATCTCTCGCCTTCCCTCATGCCTTCCTCCCTTTCTGGAATGTTCCCTGCCCCCCATCCATCTCCAGTGTAAACCCGACTCCTCCTTCAAAGTTCTGCTCAGAAGATCCCTCAGTAATGAAGACTTACTCTGCCCTCTTCCCTCACTACAGCTGCTCTCACCTCGCCCTCCCTCCCAAATGTTCCCTGAGCCTCTGGCGGCCTGTGTTCTGGTCTCATGTCCAAGCCCTGCCTCGGCACTGACTGGACCTGAGGCCATGCTCTGGTTCACTCAGCTAAGATAGGAGGAACTTCCCCTCCTGAACAGATGTCTGTACACGTGTGTGTGTGTGAAAGCCCTGGTCACAGACCCCGCGTGTGGCTACACACTTGCGTCACATAAAGACCCTTCCCGTCCCAACTTTTCACCGGAGCAGCTCTTACAAAGTTATGCCATTTTGGGACACTGACTTCTTTTTCAGTATAATTACCCGACCCCCCAGCTTTTCTTTTTCATTTTAATAAACTTTTCATTTTATAATTTGTTTGTGTGTATGAGGAAGATTGGCCCTGAGCTAACATCTGTGCCAGTCTTCCTCTGTTTTATGTGGGGCGCGGCCACAGCATGGCTTGATGAGCAATGGTAGGTCTGCACCTGGGATCTGAACCTGTGAACGCTGGGCTGCTGAAGCATGGCACGTGAACTTAACCACTACCACCGGGCCGGCCCAATATAATGATTTTAGACCTACAGAAAAGTTGCAAAAAAAGTATGGCGAGTAATAATGACTTTTTTTGGTTGAGAAACTCACTAAAAAAATGCACTATCACATATGATATTTCAACATTATGGTTTCAGGCAGAGAAATTCATCACTGAACTCAACACAACAGTTTGGAACAATCTGGAATGAATGGGATCACAGACCACATTTGGTTCAACCCACAGTGCTTTGCTTTGGACAGCAGTCCTGCCAAGCGACAGGGTGGGCAGAAAGGAAACGGGACCAGGTGGCACTGGCCTGGCAGGCCAAGGGCAGGAGACTGACTTCACGCTGAGTGAAATGGGGGCATCGGAGGATCTTATGCAGTGGGGTCGTGTGACCTGACTTACATTCTCTAGAGATCTCTCTAGCGGCTGAGAGGACAGTAGATTGCAGGGGGTGAAGATTGAAGTGGAGAGACCATTGAGGCAGCTGCCACTGGGGCCCAGGCAAGTGAGGATGGTGGCCTGGCAGAGCCAGTGGTGCCTGGGGGCTGCAGCCCGAACCACCTGCTGGTGGCCTGTGTGGGACATGAAAGGAAGAGTTGGGGTGACTGTGGCTGCTGGCCTGGGAGGGTGGAGTTGCCATTTGCCGCTGGCCGAGGCTGACCTGATTTATGGGGATCCAGAGCTCAGTCTGGGGGGGGGCCCGTTGCATACCCGGGAGAAACCACGGAGGCTGGGCTCCTGGGAGGGTCCCGCCGTGGCTGGGGTGCAGGTGGCAGTTAAAGCCCTGGAATCTGAGATGACCTGGGGGCTCCTGCCTGGGCCAGATCACCTGCCTGGCCTTAGGTCTCAGCTCCAAAGCCCTGCCCCCAAGCCACCCTCCTCCCCCAGCCCACCTCAGAGCCTGTGCCCGAGACACTGCCAATGCCCCGCAAATAGCACGGCGAGAGGGACCGTGGCCCAGCGGCCCCAGTTCTCACCCGAGTGCCCTGCCCACCCGCAGCCCTCTACCCTCCCCCTCTGCTCTCTGCTCTCCCTTCTCCTCGGACCTCACCCCTTCATTTCCCACTAGAGAGGGAAGCCCACACCCAGCCTTCCTGGCAGCCCAGGCGCCCCCAGAGGTGGAGTTGAAAGAGAAAATGGTGACTCATCTGTGGAAGAGAAACAAATACAGGGACAAAGAGAACAGATTAGTGGTTACCAAAGGGGAAGGGGGGCTGCGTGAAAGGGGCAAAGGGGCACATATTTATGGTGACAGATGAAAACTAGACTATTGGTGGTGAGCACGATGCAGTCTATACAGAAACTGATATATGATAATGTACACCTGAAATTACACAATGTTGTAAACCAATGTGACGTCAATTAAAAAAAAGACATAAAAAATAAAAAAGAGAATGGTGAGGTGGTCCTGGCCTCTCCTGAAGCCCAGCTGCCTCCCAGGGCCTTCCTGGAACCTGAACAATGGCACAGCGAGATGCAGGGCGATGGGGGGCTGGCAAGCCTGGGCAGGAAGACGTGAAGATGTGGAGCAGAAGGGTGAGGGCGGCTCCCACCCCTACGCTGACCAGGGCCTCTTTCCTTGGAGAACTGATGTGGTGGTTGGGGAAGAGCGGCATGAGTGGAAGTCAAACAGGTTCCCAGGCTAGCCCACCTTGAAGCTGAAATGGGTATCCTGAGGACCTGGTATCCCTGGGAACCAGGCATTCCTGGGCCCAGGCAACTGACAGGCAAACAGGTGGCTAGAGCTGGACCCATTTCTGCCGAGGTGGAGCCAGGCCAGGGGGTGACGATGCTGTCCCTTCATCCCTCACCTGCCAGACTGGTCCCATCCCGCTCTCGCTGCTCATTCACTCACTCATAACAGTAGCACACATACTGCCAACAGTCAGTAGCTGAGATTTGAACCCAGGCAGCCTGGCAAACACCCACTCACACCCTCAACAGACATTAGCCAGCCAACTGTGGCCGGGCCTGGTGACAGGGCAGACATTGGCTCTGTTCTCAGGGAGCCTAAGCCATCAGCCCTAACTTATGCTCATGAATGCTGAGTGCCCAGGAGTCAGGACAAGGGCCAGAGGGGCTGGGAGGAGGGTAGGCTTCCTGGAGGAGGAGGCATCTGAGTTGGGCCTTGACGAAATGTTGGGACTCACCCATGCTAGGACAAGAGGAAAGTCGCCCCAAGGGAGGCGCACAGCATGAGCCAGGGCAGGAGGCTGGAAGGCTGCTTGTCTGTGGGATCACGCCCTCGATTCCAGATGGTTCCCTGGTCTAACCCCCTCCACTTCTCCCCTAAGCTGTGGGGCCCCCCAGCTCCCCACCGCCACCTCCCTTCCCAAGCCTCCCCCACCTTCACTGTCTCTTGATTCCTTTTTTCCTCTCCTTCCACGACTTTGAAAGCCACATTATTGCCAATCTCTTTTTTTTTTTTTTTGAGGAAGATTAGCCCTGAGCTAACTACTGCCAATCCTCCTCTTTTTGCTGAGGAAGACTGGCCCTGAGCTAACATCCATGCCCATCTCCTTCTACTTTATATGTGGGACGCCTACCACAGCATGGCTTTTGCCAAGTGGTGCCATGTCTGCACCTGGGATCTGAACCAGCAAACCCCAGGGCACCGAGAAGGGGAATGTGCTAACTTAACCGCTGCACCGCTGGGCCGGCCCCTATTTCCAATCTTTTGATGCCACCCTTCCAAATGTAACCAGGGCACTTGAAACCGCAGCTGGCTCTGCACCCTCCTCCCCAACACAAGAACCCAGCACACCCCTGCCTCCTGGTACGTTGTTGCTGGGGTCTCGTGCCATTTTGTTCCTCCGTCTCCACTTGTCCGAGCAGCAATGCTTTAGACCGACCCACTTGTGTCCCAGCCTCTCTGCTCACCACTGAATTCTTCAATCTTGTTCCTTCCTTCTGGGCTCAAGGTCCTTCTTCCTAAGGTGCTTCTGGAAGTTCTTTCAGCAAGGGTTTCTGAGTGGCAAATACTCAGAGCCTTTGTGGGAAGTGTCTTTGTCTTGCTCTCCATTTCCGTTGATGGTTTAGCTGGGTATGGTGTTCCAGGAAGCCCTTCCTTTCCTGTGGCACCTGAAGATGTCGTTTGCATGCAGTTGTTTTCAGAAATGGCCTTCTGTCCCCGACACTGCCCCCTGACCCCGACCCCTCACAAGCTGCTTCTGCTTTGTCTGAACCTTTGGTGGGGGGCCTCCAGATGGGAACCCTTCCAAGTACGAAGCTCTTGACACCTTATGCTGCCCCAGCTTCCTGGAGCCACTCCTCAGAGCTGCCCTCCGACACCCCCACATCACACAGCCTGCCTCTCTGCCCCATGTGGTCCTGCGGCCTCCTTCCTTCTCCATGGCTCAGCCCTGCCCTCCACCCACTCTCCTGCTCCCCGCCCCAGGCCCCCTTCCCATTTCTGACCCTCCACCTCCTACACAGCTTGGGCACTGCCCACCGCCTCTGCCCTGCCCAGCCACCAGCTCCCCTCACTGGACATCCGCAACCCTCCTGGGCGTTCTCTGGAAGAGACTTTCACTCCTTCCCGGTCCTGATGGCTGTTTCTAACGTGCAAGTCTGATTGGGCCACCCCCCTCAATAGCCTCTGTTTTCTTCCAGATAGTCAATCTCCATAACCTGACCAAGAGGCCTTCCATGATCTGCCTGTGTCTACCTCGTGGCTCCATCTCCGCCCCCCACCCCTCCCCAAACCAAGGGCTCCTTCCAAGTCTCCCCACAGGAATCATCTGTTGGGACAGATTTTTATCCACAAACAAGCATCATCAGATAAGCTAAAAGCAGAGAAATTGGTACATTGTCATACACCACAATCTGCTGTGGGTAAATGTGAAACTTTGGGGCTGAGTGAAACGCTGAACAACACGTGCTTTGTGAAGATTCTGTTGTATTTGGTTTTCCTCTCTGAATCAGGAGGCATTTTTTTTTTCTTGGTGAGGAAGATTGGCCCTGAACTAACATCTGTGCCAATCTTCCTCTATTTTTGTATGTGAGTCACCACCACAGCATGGCTGATAAGTGGTGTACATCTTTGCCCAGGAACTGAACCTGTGAAACCCGGGCTGCCACAGCAGAGTGCTCTGGATTTCACCACTATGCCATGGGGCCAGCCCCCAAATTCACATCTTTTAAGTGAATAGGTTGATGAGTTCTGACAAATGTGTGTACCTCTGTAACTGCCACTACAGTCAAGATATTTCAGGACTCTTCACTCTATTCCATTTCTCTATATGTTTATCCTTATGCCAGTACCACACTGTCCTGATTGCTATGATGCTGTGGAGTAAGTTTTGAAATCAGGAAGAGTGAGTCCTCCAACTGTGTTCTTCTTTTTCAAGATTGTTTTGGCACCTCTGAATCCCTTGCAATTCCATATGAATTTTAAAATCAACTTCCCAATTTCCACAAAGAAGCCACCTGGAATTCTGATCAGGATTGTGTTGAATCTGTAGATGAGTTTGGGGAGTATTGCCATCTTTTTTTTTTCCCTTCTCCCCAAAGTCCCCCAGTACATAGTTGTATATTCTAGTTGTAGGTCCTTCTGGCTCTGCTATGTGGGACGTCACCTCAGCATGGCCTGATGAGTGGTGCTAAGTCCACGCCCAGGATCCAAACCGGGGAAACCCCGGGCCACCCAAGCGAAGCACACAAACTTAACCACTCAGCCACAGGGCTGGCCCCATGCCATCTTAATATTAAGTTTTTAATTCCTGAACATGGAGTGTTTCCCCATTGACTTAGATCTTCTTTAATGTCTTTCAACAATGTTTTTGTAGTTTTCAGAGTATAAATTTTGCACTTTGTCAAATTTATTCCTAAATATTTTATCTTTTTGTGCTATTGTAAATGGAATTGTTTTCTTAATTTCATTTTCAGATTGTTCATTGCTAGAATATAGAAATAGAATTGATTTTTATATTGATCTTGTATCCTGCCACCTTGCTGGACTCCTTTATTAATTCTAATAGCTTTTTCCATGAATTCTTTAGGATTTTCTATTTATAAGGTCGTGTCATCTGCAAATAGAGACAGTTTTACTTCTTTCCTTCCAATCTGGATGCTTTTTATTTCTTCTTGTCTAATTTCCCTGGCTAGAACCTCCAGTACGATGTTGGATGGACATGGGAGGTGGATATCCTTGTCTGTTCCTGACCTTAGGATGAAAGCACCAGTCTTTTATCGCTGAGTCTGATGTTAGCTGTGGGTTTTCTGTAGATGCCCTTATCAGGTTAAAGAAGTTCCAGTCTATTCCTCGTTTATTGAGTGTTTATATCATTTAAGTGCGTTGGATTTTGTCAAATGCTTTTTCTGCATCTATTGAGATGGTCATGTGCTTTTTTGTTTTGTTTTTTATTACATTAATATGTTGGATTACATTAATCAATTATCAGGTGTTAAACCAACCTTGCATTCTTAGGATAAATCTCACTTGGTCATGGTATATAATTCTTTTCATATGTTGCTGGATTCGCTTTACTGGTTTGGGGATTTTTGTGTGCATATTCATAAGAGATTTTGGTCTGCAATTTTCTTGTGATGTCTTCAAGTTTTGGTATAGGGTAATATTGACCTGATAAAATGAGTTGGGAAGTGGCCCCTTCTTTTCTATTTTTTGGAAGTGTTTGTGAAGAAGTAGTATTAATTCTTCTTTAAATGTTTGGTAGAAGTCACCAGTGATGTCACTTGGGCCTGGACTTTTCTTTGTGTATAGTTTTTTTGATTTCTAATTCAATCTCTTTCCTTGTTATAGATCTATTCAGATTGTCTATTTCTTCTTGAGTTAGTTTTGGTAGTTTGTATCTTTCTAGGAATTTGTCCATTTCATCTAAGTTATCTAGTTTATTGGCATATAATTACTTATAGCATTCCTTTATAATCTTTTTTATTTCTATAAGGTCATTAGTAATGTCCCCTCTTTCAATTCTGATTCTGGAAATTTGAGTCTTCTCTCTTTTTTAGTTGGTCAACCTAGCTAAAGCTTTATTAATTTCACTGATATTTTCAAAGAACCAGCTTTTATAGATTTTTCTCTATTATTTTTCTATTTCATTAATTTCCATTCTTTTTTTAAATGACTTTTTTTTAGTTTCAGGTTTCGATATGACTTGATATTTGTGTATATTGCAAAATGATCACCACAATAGTCCACTTAACATCTGTCACCATAGTTACAAAGTTTTTTTTCTTGTGATGTGATGAGAACTTTGAAGATCCCCCTCCTAGCTACTTTCACATCTGCAATATGGTATTAGTAACTCTAGTCACCATGCTGTCATTACCTCCCATGACTTATTCATTTCACAACTTGAAATTTGTACCTTTGACCCTCTTCACCCATTTCCCCCACCCTCCAATTTCTACTCTTTATCATTTTCTTCCACTTGCTTTCAGTTTAGTTTTACGTTCTTTTTCCAGAGTTTTAAGGTAGAAGTTTAGGGTACTGATTTGAGATCTTTCTTCTTTTTTTTTTTAAAGATTTTATATTTTTGCTTTTTTCTCCTCAAAGCCCCCCAGTACATAGTTGTATATTCTTCGTTGTGGGTCCTTCTAGTTGTGGCATGTGGGACGCTGCCCCAGCGTGGTCTGATGAGCAGTGCCATGTCCGCGCCCAGGATTCGAACCAACGAAACTCTGGGCCACCTGCAGCGGAGTGAGAGAACTTAACCACTCGGCCACGGGGCCAGCTCCCTCTTCCCTCTTTTTTAATATAAGCATTTACAGAGATAAATTTCCCTCTAAACACTGCTTTGGCTGCATCTCGTAAGTTTTGGTATGTTGTGTCTTCATTTTCATTCATCTCCAAGTATTGTCTGATTTCCCTTTTGATTTTCCTCCTTGACCTTGAAATTGCTTATCTAGGAGTATGTGGTTTTTAATTTCCACATATTTAGGTTTCCCAAATTTCTTCCTATAATTGATTTCTAATTTTAGTTGATTGTGTTCAGAGAACACACTTTGTATTATTCCTATACTTTTAAATTTGTTAAGGCTTATTTTTTGGCCTAGCATCGCATATGGTTACCCTGAACACTGTTCCATGTGTATTTGAGAAGAATGGATATTCTGCCCTGGTGGGTCTCCGTCACTTTCAAGGACTCTTGTGATTACATTGGCCCACCTGAATAATCTAGGATAATCTATTTTAAGGCCAATTAATTAATTAATTTATTTATTTATTTAGGAAGATTAGCCCTGAGCTAACATCTGCTGCCAATCCTCCTCTTTTTGCTGAGGAAGACTGGCCCTGAGCTAACATCCGTGCCCATCTTTCTCTACTTTATACGTGGGACGCCTCCCACAGCATGGCTTGCCAAGCAGTGCCATGTCCACACCCAGGATCCAAACCAGTGAACCCCGGGCCACCGAAGTGGAATGTGGGAACTTAACCGCTGTGCCACCTGGCCCGCCCCAAGGCCAGTTGATTATTGCACTTAATTTCATCTGCAACCTTAACTCTTCCTTCGTCATGTAACATATTCATGGGTTTTGAGAATTGGGTTATGGACACTTCTGTTTAGAGGTGTCATTACTCTGCCCGCCACAATAGGCCAGAACCACACACAGCTTCATTTTTAGGCATCATATTTGCTAAAAAACAAAACAAAACAAACAACCATTTTTGGAAAGGCAATAGTTTGAAGGCAAAGTAACTTTTACCTTAAAGTTATTCTCATGTGTTCTTGCAGACATTGAAACATTTTCTTTAATTCTCAATATTTAGACTTAGGACAAAGCACAATTCAAATACTTTCCAAAATTACATTTGGTAAACTGCCGCATAAGATCCACCATTGTGTAATAGCAGCTTTTTCTGTTTCATGACTTAAATCTCATAAAATAAGTAGAACACAAATGACAGGTTTTATCCTATGGTAAGTCATCAAGAAACAAAGTGTAGACCATTAGAAAGTAGCTCTTAGGAATCTGCAGTGGCTGGAACAGCAATATTTTTCCCTGAAGTCTTTGGATCCCTGTTAGCTAAGCTTCAAGTTTCTATTTTTTCTTTATTCTTTAAAGATTGGCACCTGAGCTAAAAACTGTTGTCAATCTTTCTTTTTTTATGCTTTATCTCCCCCAATCCCCCCTGGTACGTAGTTGTATATCTTAGTTGCAGGTCCTTCTAGTTGTGGCATGAGGGATGCCACCTCAACGTGGCCTGACGAGTGGTGCCATGTCCGCGCCCAGGATCCGAACCAGAGAAACCCTGGGCCACCGCAGCGGAGCGCACAAACTTAACCACTCAGCCACGGGGCCAGCCCCAAGTTTCTATTTTACTGGAGGGAAAGATACCACTACAGGAGAAAGACAGTGAGAGGGAAGACTTCCCAAAACATACATACACAATACATACATTTATATTATGTATCTATAATGAAATTATATGTATATATTAATATACTGTATAAGTATGCATATATATATATATCATTTCCTGTTTGTAAAAGTAATTCACACCTGTGGGAGCTTTAAACATCACCTCACAGAAATAAATGTTATGTTGAACTATATGAAATTGCCAATATTTCACTATTTTTGACATACAAACAGCAATTTCATACTGTTCCATCCAATAGGAGAACGCCGTGCAGTCCCCATGTCCTGGAGGGAACGCTGGCATTGGTGTGCATTCTTCCAGGCTGGAGAGGGTGTCTGGGCAGGCTCATGGTTCGTGGAGTTATTACCACAATGATGTAACACGGATAATTTTGCAACCTGCTTTCTAAGCGCTTTATAGAGCAAAGTCAATCCTAGCACACTGGTCGTGCTGCTTCCCCTCTCTGGAGGATCCGTTTCCTCATCTGTAAAAATGGAACTAGTGAGTCTGTGCCAGTTATTAATTTACTGCCTCTGGGCCCCAAAGTCATCATGTTTGCCTGCTCTGTGAAAATGGATCTGGGTCCTATAAATGTTTTTCCTTTGCTGGATGGCACAATGTTAGGTTTTGCCAATAGAGGGCGCTGAGGGCCATTTCTTAGTAAGAGGTTTGCGTCTGGTTTTGACGCGCTCCTCTCCTGGCCGCGGCTGCCCGGGGCTGCATGCTCTCCAGCTCAGCGCCGCCACGGGGCCGCTTTTCCAGCACAGGCTCCTGCGGCCCAGGTGGCCAGCGGCACCCAGCGGCAGCTGCTTCGCTCAGCACCCCACTCCCACTTGAAAGCAGTTGAGTGCCTCTTCCCCAGCACCCTAAAGGACAGCTTTCCAGCAAGTTCCATGGGGCCTGCGCAGCACTTCAGCAACTTCTCTACTACCCAGTGAGCCACGGCCATTCCCTCTCCAGCCAGGTCTGGATCTTAGGCCTGGGGCTGGACCCGGGGTCTTCCTTGCGGGGGGGGGGGGGGGGGGGGGGGCGATATCTCAGCCTTAGCAGTGGGCTGCTCTTTACCTCTGCTATTCCTGTATTCTTTAGACTTCTCTTTACTTCTTACTAGCCAATCTTATTACTCCAACCCCCTCCTATACTAATAATTCTTTTTATTAGACTTTCCCTGTTCGGATTGCTTGGTGGTTTCTCTCAGACTGAAGCAGATCTCCCATATTTCTATGAGGATCAGAAGAGAGAATAGTGGAAGGGCAGCTCGCTCAGGCCCAGACATGCAGGGCGGACTCAGAAAACAGCTGTGATCTCCTCCTCCTCCTCCTCTTTTCTCCACTCAGTACCCACAGAGCAGCCTCTTTCTTATTGACTGTTGCCGTGGTTCCACAGTATGGACCGAGTTTTGAATCACTCCACTGCTGACGGGCGTTTGGATTATCCCACGATTCCACTATTATAGACAGTCCAGGATCCACATGACAGCTGTCATTTATCGAGCGCTCACCGTGTGCTACACGCTGGGACAACTGCGACATTAACACACGAATGCTCACAACGTGCAGTTGTGTGAGTTTCCTGTGGCTGCTGTCACAAGTCACCACAAACTTAGTGCTTTGAAGCAACACACACATTCTCTTAGAGTTCTGGAGGCCAGAAGCCTGAAAGGAAGGGATCCGCAGGGCTGCCTCCCTTCCGAGGGCTGCAGGGGAGAATCTGTCTTTTTCAGCTTCTGGAGGCCACCTGTGTTCCGTGGCTCGTGACCTCTTCCTCCCGTCACTCCACCCTCTCGCTCCCATCATCATACCTCCTACTACTCACTGTGATCCTCCTGCCTCCCTCTAACTAGGACCCTTGCGACTACATCGGGCCCACCCAGACAATCCAGGATAATCTCCCCATCTCAAGATCCTTAACTTAATCACAACAGCAAAGTCCCTTTTACTGTACAAAGTAACGTCTTCACGGGTTCCAGGGACTAAGTGGTGGACATCTGAGCGGACATCATTCAGCCTACACACCTATGGAGTGGATACTATTATTCCACCCATTTTACAGGTGAGAAAACGGAGGTGCAAGGAGAGCAAGTAACTTGCCCAAGGTCACACAGCTCCTAAGTGGCAGAGCTGGGATACAGGCGGTCTGGCTTCATAATCCGGGCTCTAACAACTACACAACTTTGCATAAATGTCTGCATACTTGAACGAGAGTTTGTGTAGGGCACGATTCGAGAAGCGGAATTCCTGGGGCAAAGAGTTTAACAGGTATCGCCAACTGGTCCTTCCGCACAGCTGTGCTGATAAATTCCCAGCAGCGGCACCTGAAATCTCAAGTCCCTCCTCGCCTCAGCTCTTGATGCGCTGAGGGCAATGTTACCTGAATACACAAAACCCAAGGATGTTTGACAACTTATCAATTTAGTAACTGAGAACATTTCTCTTTCATGAAAGGAGAGGAACATTACTCTCCTAATAATAATAATAAAAAAAAAATTGCAGTGGGAATAAAGAACATCAGTTTCCTGGAGAAAATAAAAACATTGGGTCGCCCTAACATATTTCAAGGCTGAAAATACTGTCCTGGTGCTGTCCAGGATTCCAGCTCTGTTTCCGCACGCTCTCCTTGTCGGATGTTCTCGTCTTCCGTGTCGTCTTCTGAAGGTCTCTGGTTAAGTCACTTCCATCACTGCGCCTTTCTGGTCACTCCCTCTTTATTTTGCATCCACACCACAAGTCTTGTTTGCAACCTCCTTTTCAAGGCCTTCCTTTTCCCTTCCCAGGGTGCTGTGTATATGCGGCCGAACACGTCTTCTAACCACAATGGCAAACACCTAGAAACTTTTATAGCCTTCATTTTGCAGACAGGGAAAAGGAGTGACATGATTTGCCCAAGATCCCAGAGAAATGGGATTCAAACCGAGGCATCTGCCCGCAGGTTCTGCCTGCTGGATATCCCGCTGTATCTCCTCTGGAGCCACTGGCTTCCTGGCGTCCCTGCAGACCCCATGCCCGCCTGCCCTGGGACATCCACAGATCGGATGGGGCTTGAAGGGCTGTTTGGACGCAACCTGGCTGGTGAGGGAGGCGGCCAGCAGCACAGTGGCTCAGGCCTGGCCACTTCCTACTGCATGAGTTTGCAGTGCCTCACTTTCCTCATGTGTAAGATGGAAACAACACTGGTCTCCTCGTGGGCAGTGATGAGGAGCTGGTATTATCCCCATTTTACAGTTGATGAAATGGAGGCTCACGTGTGAAGGCAGGGCAGGCGCAAGGTGAGAACTTGGGAAAGGGCTGCTGTCCCCTTGCTAAGACGGCAGCCTCTCTGCGCCGAGTTCCGCTCTAGAAGCAGCGTTAGTTAACAGAAGCGATGGGGCAGCTCCCTTTTCTGACTCTTCCTTTGTCACTGTGCTCTCTGGCGTGCTCTGGCCAGCCTGTCCTAGGCTTGGCGCCGACCTCCTGCCATTCTTCTGTGCGCTGGGGTCTCCCAGAGCTCCCCCAGCCCTTCCTGCACCCGTTTCCTCTCCAGGGGAGGTTCCGTGCACTGCACATGGCTACCATTTGGTATGTGCTAAGAGAATGTGCCACCAAGTAAATGCCACCACGTGAACCCTACGTTCTTAGACCCTCCCCTTCAAGTATGACTTCCACCCCACAGCGCCACCCCACCTAGCCTCTCCCTCTCCATGAACACGCAGCTCAGGCTCACCTCTTCAGTAGCATAAAGTTCTAGACTCTGTGTTCTGGGGTTCAAGACCTCTACTTGCTCCCTTCCAGTGACAGGATGCTCCCCACTCCACAATATTGCCAATTCCACATTCACAATGTTGTCACTGTCTTCCTATTGAAGCCATTCGGGAGCATCTGTAGTTGTTATTTCTATTCTGCCCCGAGCAGTGAACACCGTGTCTGATCCTCCCTCTGAGTGACTGTCCCACACAAGTCTCTGGACAAGGAAAGGGAGAGGAGGAGTCTCTGCTGAGTAGCTGTTCTGTGTCAGGTGAGGTGGAGGGCATCATTCACCCCAATTTATAGATGGGGGAACTGAGGCTCCCAGAGGGTAAGGTGAGTTCCCACAGCCAGTGAGAGGGGCTGAGCCATGAGTTGAACCCAGCTCTGCTGATTTTGGCGTCCCTGCCCTTGAATCTGCTCCCAAAGGCATTCCAACCAGACACTTCAGAATCAGTTCCAGGCTCTCACCCATGCTCTGTAGGGTGTGGCTGCAGGACTGTCCCCAGCCCTGGGTCCGCTGAGACCCTTCCTGCAGAGGGGCCAATGCCTGCCCAGCCCTTCCTAGATACTGGGCTCTGTCCAGCTAATGGGCTGAGTCCCCACCAGTATGACTGGCATTTGAACTACTGACCCTGCTTTGCCACTGATAGCCCCTATCTGTACAGGCTCTGGGGGGCCTAGGGGAGATGCTGGTCCTGTAGACCAGAGAGCCAGGTCTGCTGGGCCCAGGAGAGCAGGGGCCCCTCCTGGCCCTATGGCCTCCTCTGCACTTGCTCGGCTGTTCCTCCTTCACTCTTCTCCTTTCCCGGGGTCACTGCCTTTTCTCTCCCCAGGTCCCCTCCCTCTGCCTCAGGGTTCCTGAATCTCTTCTGGACCTTTGCTTCACTCTCCCCCTCCTCCCTTCTCAGGGGCTGCCTCCTTGTGCCTCTCCCCTTGTTACTCTGTCATTCCACCAACACTCATGCCCCACTGGATCCTGCAGGCGCTCACTGGCTGGTGGGAGAGAGCGTCTGTCTCGGGGACAATCGCCCTCCCGAAGCCTCCACCTCACTCCTCACTGCATCCCTTCTTGTCTGTCGACTTCCTCTTCAATCTGCCTCCCTATCTCTCCTCCTTGCCTCGGTTTCCCCATTCTCTGTCTCTTCTCAAGCTCTCATCCTCATAATAACGCAGGGAGGTGGACTCTATTACCAACCACATTTTAGAAATAAGGACACAGAGGCTCGGAGAGTTTCGGTGACCTGCCAGGGCCGCGCAGATGACAAGTGGAGGCGTCCAGCGAGTGCCCGCTCCTCCCGGCAGCTGGAGGAAGGTTGGATTCCGCGCTGCGGGCCGTCCTCAGGCCTCTGCTCCGCCCACCGCCCCGGGCCCAGCCCCACCAAGAGCACGCCCACCTCCCCGACCCCGCCCTCGCCCCGCCCCACCCCGGCACCTCTGCTCCGCCCACCGGTCTAGGCCCCGCCCTCGACACGCCTACCTGCCCCGCCCCCGGAGCATCTCCTCCCTCTGCTCCGCCCACCGGCCCCGGCCCGGCCCCGCCCTCGCCCCGCCCCGC
Organism: Equus przewalskii; assembly: GCF_037783145.1. Lineage (NCBI taxonomy): Eukaryota > Metazoa > Chordata > Mammalia > Perissodactyla > Equidae > Equus > Equus przewalskii. The sequence continues at coordinate 26,874,094 of NC_091841.1, forward strand.
CCCGGCTCGGGCGGCCGGAGGACCCGGAGCGGAGGCTCCCGAGCCCGCGGCGGCTGCGCGGCGGCGGCGGGGACGATGTGGTTGTTTGCCCGGGACCCGGTCCGGGACTTCCCGTTCGAGCTCAGCCCAGAACCCCCCGAGGGCAGCCCACCCGGGCCCTGGGCCCTGCACCGCGGCCGGAAGAAGGTGAGCGCCGCCCCGATCCGCAGGCCGCGGCCGACCTCGGCCTCGCCTAGTCAGCGCCGCCGGCCCCTCCGCGTCGCGCCCCGCCTGACGTGGCTGCGGAGCTCCTGGGGCAACAGGCCGGGGGAGGGGGATGAGCCGTGCCGACGTGGCGGGCGGAAAGACCGAAGGACCGACAGGCGGACGGAACCGGGGTCACGTGGGCTTGGCTCAGTCCCTAAGGGCTGACCTGAAGAGAGCCCGGCTGGCGGCCCTTCCTTCTGCACTCACAGCTCTGGGGACCGTCTCGGAGTGGGAGCGGCCAGCCCGGGGGAGCAGTCAGCCCGGCGCCCACCCCTGAGGCCCCTCTGCCCTCCCCCAGGCCACAGGCAGCCCAGTGTCCATCTTCGTGTATGATGTGAAGCCCGGCGCCGAAGAGCTGACCCAGGTGGCCAAAGCCGCCTTCAAGCGCCTCAAAACTCTCCGGCACCCCAACATTCTGGCCTACATCGATGGGCTGGAGGTACCTGCTGCCCGGCCTGCCCCACCTCTGCCCTCACTCTCTCTCTCCCAGTCTCCCACTCCTGTCTTCCTGCCCCTGGGTTTCCACCCCTTCGGCCTCAGCACCCCCAGATTTGATTTCTCCTTCTCCACCTGTCTCTCCATCGTGTCTCTCACCTCCCCTTCCTCTCCCCCCATCCCACCCTGATACCCCTGTGTCCCCTTCTTCAGACAGACAAATGCCTCCACATAGTGACAGAGGCTGTGACCCCACTGGGAGTGTACCTCAAGGCGCGAGCGGAGGCTGGTGGTCTGAAGGAGCTGGAGCTCTCCTGGGGGCTGCATCAGATCGTGGTAAGATGGGGGGCAGCGGTGAAGAGGACAGGGGTGGGGGCCTTAGGTGCTGGGTGTGATGGCTCCTTCTGTCCCCAGAAAGCCCTCAGCTTCCTGGTCAATGACTGCAGCCTCATCCACAACAATGTCTGCATGGCCGCCGTGTTCGTGGACCGTGCTGGTGAATGGAAACTCGGGGGCCTGGACTACATGTACTCGGCCCAGGGCAATGGCGGGGGACCTCCCAGCAAGGGGATCCCCGAGCTGGAGCAGTACGACCCCCCGGAGTTGGCTGATAGCAGTGGCAGAGCGGTCCGAGAGAAGTGGTGGGTGACTGAAGGTGGCATGCCCTGACCTGCCCTGTTCTGGAAGCCCCTGCAGCCTTGGGACCCCTAGGCTAGCTGGCACTCCCCTGTCCCCTGCTCAGCTGGGGAGGGAACCATGGTCCTCAGGGTAGAGTCTGCTCCTCCGCTCCCAGGATCCTCAGGGAAGGTAGGGCAAAATAAATACGGCTTTGAGGTTAGGTGGTTCTGAATTTGAAAGTTGTATGACCTGGGGCGATGTCCTTGCTTCTCTGATCCTCAGTTTCTTTATCTGTCAAATGGGGCTAAGGAAACCTGCTTCTCTGGGCTGGGGGGAGGATCAGCTCAGGGACACAGCCCAGGGTCTGCCATGCAGTGAGTGCCTGGTGCCCAGGCAGGTGGCAGGGCCTTGAGCAGCTGTGGTGCCTGCCTCAGGTCAGCTGACATGTGGCGCTTGGGCTGCCTCATCTGGGAAGTCTTCAATGGGCCCCTACCTCGGGCAGCCGCCCTGCGCAACCCTGGGAAGGTGAGTGTCGGACCCCATCCCAGCCCCTCCCTGCCTGCCAGCCAGCCCTGCCCTGACCCTGGCTCTTCTCCTGCAGATCCCCAAATCGCTGGTGCCCCATTACTGCGAGCTGGTCGGAGCCAACCCCAAGGTGCGTCCCAACCCAGCCCGCTTCCTGCAGAATTGCCGGGCGCCCGGTGGCTTCATGAACAACCGCTTTGTGGAGACCAACCTCTTCCTGGAGGAGATTCAGGTGAGCCCCCTGACCCACCCTGGGCTTTGGCCCTACGTTTTTTATGCCTGTGTCCCCTCCCCACTGTGCAGGCTCCCTCATAATTAGACCCTTGGAGACAAGCATGGACTGCGGAGCTAGGCTCTCTGGGGTCAAAGTCTGGCTCCCAACTCTTATTTCCTGTGTGACTTCCCTTGGCTGAAGCTCAGTCCTAATGATGCTTGACTACCTACTTCAGAGGAGCATGATGAGGATTCAGTGAGTTCACAGGGCGTACTATGGTGTCTGGCACATAGTAGGTGCTTTATGACTGCTCCTGGCACTTCATTGGTGCCACACATATATTCTGGCCCTGTCTCTGATGTGGGCCATGCCTGGCGCTGGGCTGCGATATGGGCAGCAGAGAGGGGAGGAGGGGGAGTCGGACCCAGATGCCGGCCCTCAAAGATCTAGCAGGGAGTAAACGGACCAGGTCCCCACCCTTGGGGACTCTCGTTGAGGGCAGAGGGTCAGAAAACACACATGAGGAAATGTGTGCTCCCTGGGATGGGGCTACGTGCTGGGAAGAAAGAGAGCTGGGGCAGGGTGCTCAGGGCAGCGTGCTCTCAAGGGTGACATTTCAGCTGACACCTGTCGTGCATGAAGGTGGGAGCCGTGGAGGTGGTAACAGGAAAAGCGTTCCAGGCAGAGGGAAGAGCAAATGGAAAGATGGTGAGGCGGGAGCCCTCGCCTTAACTCCTTTGAACCTCAGTTTCCATATCTGTATAATGGGGATAACAATACAGTAGTTCCCCCTTATCTGTAATTTGGCTTTCTGAGATTTCAGGTACCTGTAGTCAACCATGCTCTGAAAATATTAAATAGAAAATTCCAGAAGTAAACAATTCGTAAGTTTTAAATTGCGCACCGTTCTGAGTAGTGTGAAGAAATCTTGCACAACATGAATCATCCAGTGGATCCATGTCGTATACACCACCCACCCATCAGTCACTTAGTTGCTGCCTTGGTTATCAGATTGACTGTTGCGGTCTCGCAGTGCTTGTGTTCAAGTCACCCTTATATCACTTAATAATGGCCCCTAAGCCCAGGAGCGGTGATGCTGGCCATTCAGATATGCGGAAGAGAAACCATAAAGTGCTTCCTTTAAGTGAAAAGGTGAAAGTTCTCAACTTAATAAGGAAAGGAAAAAAATTGTATGCTGAGGTTGCTAAAATTGACGGTCACTTTTATCACAGTATTTTGTTATAATTGTTGTGTTTCACTGTTAGGTTATTGTTGTTAATCTCTTACCGCGCCTAATTTGTAAGTTAGACCTTATCATAGGTACGAATATATAGAAAAAAAACATCGTATATATAGGGCTCATCCCATCCATGATTTCAGGCATCCACTGGGCATCTTGGAATGTCTCCCCTGCAGACTAGGGGGTCAACTGTAGTATCTGCTGGCCCCTGGGGTCCTTGTAGGGAATGAGGGAGGGTGACTCTGCTCTGGACAGCTGCTCTGACCCAGCCATGTGTGGGGCACAGAGAGGTGACTGAGAGTCTGGCCTGGGGGAGGAGTGACAGACAGCTCCACAGACCTGGCTGTTCTGTGGAGTCCTGACTCAAATGAGAACTGGCCAGCCTTCAGAGGGTGGGAACCTGCGCCGCGTCTTGAAGGAGAAGCGCTGGCAGCGCAGAGCCCTGTTGCCTCTGGGCATGTGGGGACAGCAGGAACTCTGTTACACGGAGTGTGCCACACGGCTGGCTCTGCCCGGCTGCCCTTCTCCTTTAACTGTGCCCCATGGGAAATGGGCCGCTCCTGGCCAGTGCTGGGGAGAATGGGGCAGGGCAGTGCCCAGAGGCCCCTCTCCTGTCACTGGGCAGAGCGGTGGAGAGAGCCCAGCTGTGACTCCCCGTATGTGACCTTGGATGTGGTTTGGTCTTTCTCTGGACCTTGGCTCTCTGAACCCTGCTGTCAGAGCACCGAGCCCGCCTCCCACACTGGACTGAGCTGCTGCAGGGCCAACCAGGTCCTCCTTGTCCCCAGCCAGAGGCCGCCTCTTTTGGGCCAGGCATAGGCTATGGGCGTGAGGGCACAGTAGAAAGCACAGGAACTTTGGAAGCATATAAGACTGGGTTATAATTCCTGCCTGGTCACTCTTGGGTGGTGACCTTGAGCCTCAGCCTCCTCATTTGTAAATGAGGGAGTGACGGCACCTCTTCACAGGGTGCAGCACAGCAGAGGTGCCAGACCTCTGGGTCAGACCCTTCCCTGACCCTCTTCTTAGCTGTGTGACTTTCGACAAGTTCCTTGCCCTCTCTGTGCCTCAGCTTCCTTGTTGGACTAAATGTGGATTGTTTTGGCACCTACCTCGTAAAGCTGAGGGGAGGATTGTTTAATCTGTGTAAAGGTTTTGGCGTGACCCTGCCTGGCTCATAGTCTGTGCTCAAGAAATGAGAGTTGTGGGTATTACCACCTCAGCGGGAGGTCAGGAGGACTAAAGGAGACCATCTGGGCTCAGTGGGAGGATCAGGTCTGGGGGTAACCTGCACCTGCCTCCCCCTGACTGCCGTGAAGTCCACCCTGCATAGGGTTGCAGGTATGCCCGACTCAGCCAGGGCCAGGGGAATGGATTAAGCCCCTTCACCTCTCTGAGCCTCAGTTTCCCCATCTGTGTGATACTCACACCTTAGTTGTTGTGAGGAGGACAGGCAACCCTGAGAAAGGGCCTGATCCTCCTCGTGACTGCTTTCCCAGCAGCGGGTCAGGTGGCAGTGGTGACAATGACAGTTACTGATTGTGCCAGGCACTGTGCTGGCAGCTTTCACGTGCATTTTCTGGTTGAATCCTCAGAACCGCCCCCTGAGGTAGTATCGTTATTATCCCATTTTACAGATGGAGGAACTTGTCCTAGGTCACACGGCTAATAAAGGGGAGAGTTGGGATTGGAGCCCAGGCAGTTGGGTTCCGGAGCCCACAAGCTCAAGTTCTCCTTCAGGCTAGGGGTGACTCGCTGTCCTTGCCCATGGCTGCAGGGGGCTGTGACCAGGCTGACTTCCTCCTCCCCACACCCTGTCCTCGATCCCCCAGATCAAAGAGCCTGCTGAGAAGCAGAAGTTCTTCCAAGAGCTGAGCAAGAGCCTGGACTCATTCCCCGAAGATTTCTGCCGCCACAAGGTGCTGCCCCAGCTGCTGACCGCCTTTGAGTTTGGCAACGCGGGGGCCGTGGTCCTCACGCCCCTCTTCAAGGTGAGCGGGGCCAGGAGCCTCAGCGAGGGGAGGCCTGGAAGGCCTGGAGCCTCAGGAACCGTGGGGCCCAGAGACTGGTTGGGCAGATCAGAACAACAGAAGAGCGGGCCCTGGGGTGGGGGCCAGCCCTGCATCCTGGGGAGGGGCAGCCTGGTTAGGGCAGACCCTGGCCCATGTGAGGAGTTGCTTCCTGCTGACATCCCGAGGGTCAGCAAGCCAGGGCCACCTGACCAGCTGTCAGGGAGGCTGTGGGGACTTCTTGCCCTTGGGGAGCGGAATCCCTGTGCCTCCAAAATTCTTCTTCCAAAGACCCCATGCTTCAGAGCCCTCAATCCCCCCTCTGTTTCCCCAAGAGAGCCCCCGTGGTCTGACCTATGCACCCTGCTTTCCAGGGCCCAGGGGAATATCTGCTCACCACCCCACTTCCCATCTTCCCTCTTCTACTCGGCATTCAGCTCTCCTGGTTTCTAGGGGCTGGATCCTTCTCCCATTCCTCAAACCCTGGCTCATCCTTACCTGGGCACCTGCCCTTCCCCTCTCTGCCCACCCTAGGAGAAGCCCTTCTTCTGAAGGAACTTGGCTTGGGGGGAGGGGGAGACAGCAAGCTAATTCCGTAGAGCTGGGGATCCCCAGCAGTTGTGGGCAGGATGCCGCGTGCATGTGGGTTCCTGTTGGCTACAGGTACCTGGATGTAGGGAGGGGCACAGAGCTTTTCGTCAGCCTCCTAAGAGAGGCCTTGACCCAGAATGGTGAAGGGCAGGGCTAACAGAGGGCGTGTGGGCGGAGGGGCTGCTGAGGAAACGCCTGTCCCCCCACATCACCCGATGCCCACTCTGGGAAATCAGCAGTGGGCCCGAGGAAGTTGCAGGGGCGGGTGAAGCCGTCCCACTCCTGTGGATGTAGCTGAGCTCTGTGGCTCCTTCCCTCAGGTGGGCAAGTTCCTGAGCGCCGAGGAGTATCAGCAGAAGATCATCCCCGTGGTGGTCAAGATGTTCTCCTCCACCGACCGGGCCATGCGCATCCGCCTCCTGCAGCAGGTAGGGGCCGTGGCCAGACCCTCCCCGTCCCCTTCCCGGCCCCCGCCCCCGGCTGCTGGTGGGCCCCTGCCTCACCTCCTGCCCTGGCATCCCAGAAACCCCTCCCGGAACATACACCCAGCTAAGGGACCAGTGCCCTCAGGAAGTGGGCATAGTCACAGGGCTCATGGCAGCTTTGGCAATGCCCAGCCTGCCCAGGCTGCAGGCTCAAACGCCCCCATCTTCTCAGTCATGGCCCTGCAGAGTGGGGTTCGTGTCTCTCCTGCCAACCCCAGGGTAGCTGGGAGCATCAGACAGGATTGATGGGCTCGAGGATGGAGCCCCCTGGTGAGCCAGGAAGTGCCTGGCGGCTCCCGGGTCTCATTCCCTCTCCCACTGCCAAAGGCACCAGCCCCCCGCAGAGCACTCACCTGGGTGGGGGTTACCGCCTTTTATAGAAGAGGTGGGGGGGCCGCTCTAACAGGGGTGTGACACAGTCTGCCTGCTGAGCAGGACCAGAAGCCAGGCCCTCCTACTCCCCGTCCCTGGCTCTTCCAAGCCCTCCTGGCCCCTTCTCACCCCTCCACGTGGGCTCGAGGCCAGAGAGAGGCCAGATTCAGGTGGGAGTTCCAGAGACTCGCCTGGCCTGCGGTGCCTGCCAGGTGGAGAAACCAAGCCAAGAGTGGTTCCGTGGCTCTGATGGGCGGAGCTGACTGTGTTCACGCTCCCCGCCGCCGGGCCACAGATGGAACAGTTCATCCAGTACCTCGATGAGCCAACAGTCAACACCCAGATCTTCCCCCACGTCGTGCATGGCTTCCTGGACACCAACCCTGCCATCCGGGAGCAGACAGTCAAGGTGGGTGCGGCCAGGCTCAGCCTCCCCTGGTTTTCCAAGGCTTGGAGGGGGCTTATCCCAGGACACGGAGGCCTTGGTTTCGGCCTGTGGGTCTGGGTGGGTTATGGGCAGGGCAGGCCTGGGCCTGCTGTGAGTCCAGGCTGTGGGTTCAGCTCAGCAGCTGGTGGGGGGCGCAGGGTGGGCACGGCCTACAGTCCTCCTTTCAGCAGACGCTGGCTGAGCACCTGTCTGTGCCCAGGCAGACCAAGTTCCCTGCCCTCATGGAGCTTCTCTTTTTTTTTTTTTTTTTTTTATTGAGTTATTGATAGGTTACAATCTTGTGAAATTTCAATTGTACATTAATGTTTGTCAGTCATGTTGTAGGTGCACCACTTCACCCTTTGTGCCCACCCCCCACCCCACCTTTCCCCTGGTATCCACTAAACTGTTCTTGGTCCATAGTTTTAAATTCCTCATATGAGTGGAGTCATACACAGATTATCTTTCTCTTGCTGGTTTGTTTCACTTAACATAATTCTCTCAAGGTCCATCCATGTTATTGCAAATGGAATGATTTTGTTCTGTTTTGCAGCTGAGTAGTATTGCATTGTATATATGTACCACATCTTATCCATTCGTCTGTTGATGGGCACTTAGGTTGCTTCCACGTCTTGGCTATTGTAAACAGTGCTGCAATAAACATTGGGGTGCACAGGACTTTTGGGATTGCTGACTTCAGGCTCTTTGGATAAATACCCAGTAGTGGGATGGCTGGATCGTATGGTAGTTCTATTTTTAGTTTTTTGAGGAATCTCTCATGGAGCTTCTTTTTGAGGAGACAGGGAGTGGGCTTGGTAGACAATAAACAGAATTAGAAAATACATATTGTGTTAGAAAGTGATGGAAAGTGGGAAGAAAAGAGTTTGCAGTTTTAAGGACAATGGTCAGGGAAGATCTTTCTGGGGAAATGTCATTTAGGGAAAGGAGGCAAGGGCTTGAGTTATGCGGAGATCTGGAAGAAATATGCTCCCTCCAGAAGGAACAGCATGTGTAAAGGTCCTGAGGCTCGCATGTGCTAGAGTGTAGAAGTAGCAAGAGGTTTAGCGTGGCTGAGGGCATGGTTGTGGGAGGTGGAGTCTGAGAGGTAACGTTGGGGTTGGGGGCCCGGGCAAGGACCTGATGCATTCACTGGAGTGAGAGGAGCCACTGAGGGCTTGAGTAGAGCACTGACCTGGTCTGACTTGTTTTAAAAGGATCGCTGTGTTGCTGTGTGAGAACTAACTGTCAGAGCAAGGGTGGACACTGTTAGGGGCTATGGCAGTGGCCCAGGGGGAGAGATGTCAGTGGCTCAGATCTGAGTGGTGGCAGCTGGTGGAGAGAAGGGGTCATGTTCCAAAGGTGGAGCTGACAGGATTTACTGATGGATGTGGAGTCAAGGACGGTGCCGAGGTCTCTGGCCTGAGCAACTGGAAGGTTAAGTTTCTGAGAAGACTGGGAGGAAGAGGTTTGTGGGAGGAGGTCAGGCCGGGCTTGGCCGTGTGTTAGCCAGCCAGCTGGAGATGTCGAGTGGGCCACTGCTTATGTGCGCGTGAAGTTTAGGAAGAAGTCTGAGCCAGAGGCGCCCCCAGGGGCTCTGTCAGCGAACAGGGGCTTTCAGAGCCATGAAATGGGCGAGATGACAGCCCGCCCAGTAAGATCTCAGCAAAAGGAGACTGAGAAGGAGCAGCCACGAGGTCGGGGGAGACCCAGCAGAGGGTCCTGGAAGACCAGGGCAGAAGTTTCGAGGAGCGGGGGAGCTCGGGGGTGTCAAAGCAGCTGAGGGGTCACGGTCGGTTTGGATGGAGAATTGGCCATTGGATTTAGCAACAGGAGGTCACTGGTGATCTCAACCCAAGCCAGTGGGTAGAGAGCGTGTGGAGGGGGTTTTTATGAAAGTCTTAAGGAGAGTGCATGCAGGAGAGACACGGGAGACAGGAGTGCAGACCAGCTGTGGAGGTTTTGCTGTAAAGGGGACAGAGAGATGGGGGTGCCCTTCTCAGCATTCTGGGTGGGGGCCAGGACCCGGTGGGGAGGGCTTTGGCAGGTCTCCTCAGCACCCAGGGCCACTGGTGGCCTCCATACCCTCCCAGGAGCCCACTCCTGCGTGTGGTCCTTTGCCGGCCCTGGCCCACAGTTTCCGCTGTCCCCAACCCTGCAGTCCATGCTGCTCCTGGCCCCGAAGCTGAATGAGGCCAACCTCAACGTGGAGCTCATGAAGCACTTCGCGCGGCTGCAGGCCAAGGATGACCAGGGCCCCATCCGCTGCAACACAACTGTGTGCCTGGGCAAAATCGGCTCCTACCTCAGCGCCAGCGTGAGTGCCCTGCGCAGATGCCAGGAGTTCTGTCACTGTCACGGGACCACAGCCTCCTCCAGGGCCGAGCCTCCTGCTTTGTGGGCCATCATCCTCCCAGAGGCTCTCAGCCCTGATGTCTAAGGGGTGGCATGAATTGCACCAGGTCACACAGCCAGTAGGCAGTGGGTCTGGGACCACAGCCTGTGTGCATCCCCTCTGCCAGGGTTTGTAAATGCAGACACCTGCCGGCCTGACAGTTAACAGGAATGAAGGAATCAGGTCAGCAGGGCAGGTGGGAAGGGAGGCACAGACCCCAGCCCCTGTGGCCCTGAGGCAGCATGGGCCCAGGAATCAGGGAGGAGAAGCCAAGATCCAGAGTTTTCAGTAGATTCTCCCCATTTCAGTTGTCTGTGATTAACTCCCATTTTCCCGACCCTGGGGGCCCCGTGGACAGCCTCTGCTCTGGGAAGGAAGGCCTGGCGGTTCTGGGCCCCAGTACTGACCCTACCCTCAGGAGCCCTCCCTCTCTCTGCCCCACCCAGACCAGACACAGGGTCCTCACCTCTGCCTTCAGCCGGGCCACTAAGGACCCCTTTGCACCATCCCGGGTCGCGGGTGTCCTGGGTTTTGCTGCCACCCACAACCTCTACTCGATGAACGACTGTGCCCACAAGATCCTGCCCGTGCTCTGTGGCCTCACTGTGGATCCAGAGAAATCCGTGCGGGACCAGGTGAGGCACGGCTGGGGCCAGGCCCTGGAGCTGGGCGCCGGGGGATATCTGGGCCCCAGCTGGCCTGGCAGGCTCACGCCCCAGCTCTACCCCTTGCTACCCCGCAGGCCTTCAAGGCCATTCGAAGCTTCCTGTCCAAACTGGAGTCTGTGTCAGAGGACCCTACCCAGCTGGCCGAAGTGGGTGAGTGGCCCACACTCGTGTTCCCTCTTCCTCCTGCCACATCCTTGACTGTCACCTGTCATGGCCCCCTTCCACCTCACTGGAGTATCTAACAGCTGGAAGAAGCCTGGAGAGCAGACTTGACAGCATTCCTCCCCCTCCCCCATCTCACAGACGGGAGAATGCAGGCCTGGAGGAGGGGGCTCCACCACAGGTTGCTCTGTCTCACTTATTAACCTCCTGTCACCCGCCCCATGGGAGCCTGAGGTGCCTATACCTTCCTCTCTCTCCATCACTGCCCAGAGAAGGACGTCCACGCAGCCTCCAGCCCTGGAGTGGGAGGAGCCGCAGCCAGCTGGGCAGGCTGGGCCGTGACAGGGGTCTCCTCGCTCACCTCCAAGTTGATCCGTGCACACCCTACGGCTGCCCCGGCCGAGGCCAGTGTTCCCCAGAGACCCACGCCTGAGGGTGAGTGTCCCAGACTGGCTACATCAGTGGGTGAGAGGGCTTGGCAGTGCTGGCACCCAAGAACTGTTACTGTCTGGAGTGGTAAAGGGGACATAGGGGACAGTGTAGGGTCCAGTTCCCTTGTGAGCTTCCCCCACCCCTACCAGCAACATCTGCCCTATCCTGAGACCTTCCTGGGGCCCCATGTGTGGGAGCTCAGTGAGTCTCTGCTCCCCAGGTCTTCCTGCCCCGGCCCCCACCCCTGTCCCTGCCACACCCACGAGCTCAGCCCACTGGGAGACACAAGAGGAGGACAAGGACACAGCAGAGGACAGCAGTGCTGCTGACAGATGGGATGACGAAGACTGGGGCAGCTTAGAGGTGAATGGGGCTGAGGAGGCCTCCCTGGGGGGACCCCAGCTCAAAGGTCACAGGCTGCCATTCAAGGAGCCCAGGAGGGTGTGGCTGGAGTTGGGCCTGTCCTTATCTGCACAGCATCCCTGGTGCGTAGGCCTCATGGAGCAGCCATGGTGGGCCAGAGCTGGCAGCTGAGGCCCCGCTCAACTTCAGGGGCCTCCAGGAGCAGGGTCCAAAATGAGAAGCCAGGTGGGCGGTTGGTTGGGGCAGCCCACTGGTCTTCCTTCTCCTCCACTTCCTGTCTCCCCTCCACGAGCTCCAGTGCCCACCCAGCCCCAGTGGCCAGCAAGGAGAGGCCACTCCCATGCCTAGAACCAGACCCCAGTCCTGCCTGAGGGGTGGGCTTGGAATGGGCTGAGAACAGAGTGGGGCTGCCCTGAAGGGAATGGGGGCAGAGCTCTGAGCCCAATTTCCCCACCTGGCTGACGGCAGCCTCTGGCCCCTTAGGCCGTGGGGAGGGCTGTGGAACATCTAGATTTCGTTCCCCGAAGTGTCCACTTTATAGATGGGAAACAGGGCATGAGGAGCAAATGAGACGGAAGGCAAAAGAAGAAAGAGTGGAGCCGTGGCTGGGAAGGGATGGGGGGCTCCCTTGCCTTTTTTGGTGGGGCATGGTAGGGTTCATGGTCCTACTCTCCTTGCCACACTGCAGCAGGAGGCCGAGTCTGTGTTGGCTCAGCAGGACGACTGGAGTTCTGGGGGTCAGACCAGTCGTGCTGGGCAGGTGAGTGGGGTCAGACGGCATATATGTATGCATGGGGGGCGGGCTGGCCCTCTCCTGGTCTGGCGCTACCTCCCCCTCCCACTTTTCTGCAGACCAGCAACTCTGACCATAAATCCTCAGAGTTGGACTGGAGCAGCTGGGAGGCCGAGGGCTCATGGGAGCAGGGCTGGCAGGAGTCAAGTTCCCCAGAGCCACCCCCTGAGGGCACACGGCTGGCCAGCGAGTATAACTGGGGTGGCCCAGAGCCCAGCGACAAAGGCGACCCCTTTGCTGCCCTGTCGGCGCGTCGGGATGCTAACACCCAGGTACTCAGCGCCAGCCAGGCGGTAGTGCAGACCTGGGGTAGACCTTAGCCAGGAGGCCGCCTCCACTCCAGCCCACACTTCTCTTTTCAGCCGAGACCAGACTCCTGGGGCGATGACAACTGGGAGGGCCTGGAGATGGAGAGCCGTAAGTGTCCCCCCGGGAGGGCTGACTAGGGCTACCCACCCTGGCGCAGGCGTGGGTTGGGAAGCTGAGACCCCCTGTCGTCCTGACGCCCTCAGCCCGCCTCCCCTTCCTGCTCGCAGGGCAGGCGAAGGCTGAGTTGGCCCGGAAGAAGCGCGAGGAGCGTCGGCGGGAAATGGAGGCCAAACGCGCCGAGAAGAAGGCGGCCAAGGGGCCCATGAAACTGGGGACGCGGAAGCTGGACTGAACCTCCGATGTGGCCGCTTCCCGGCCGCGGAGAGCAGGCACCGCGGATGTATTTATTGTACAAACCATGTGAGCCCGGCCGGCCCGGCCAGGCGCATCCCACGTGTACATATTCAGAGCCACAATAAATTCTATTTCACACTCCCTGTGCTGGGCTCAGTGTAGCCCCCCGAGGAGGCTGGGGGCTGGCGCTGCCCTGCGGATGCTGCGCCCACCACAGACGTGAACATCAAATTTGCTTCGAAAGCCAAGAATAAAGTGGCACGATCGGATTTATCAGTTTCTAGGAAAGGCCCTCTGGGAGGAAGGCCGGCAGCGCCGGAGACCCAACATCCGCCTGTGAACCGGGGCGGAGCTCGTATGGGCGCCCTCGGGGCACCGGGCGCGGGAAGGGGTCTGCGGGCCGGAGGGTCCCTGGGTCCGAGCCCCGAGTCGGGACAGAAGCGAGAGGCCGAGCTCGCCCCGAATGTCGGGCGGAAACCCTACGGTGACAGCCGAGGTCCGGGCCGAGGGTGGCGTCAGCGGCGGCGCTGGGGCACGCAGGCCCCGTGCGGGCGGCTGCGCGCGAAGCCGGCTTTGCAGACGCAGCGGAAGGAACCGCTCGTGTTCACGCAGCGCTCGCTCTTGCACAGCAGCCCGCGCTGGTTCAGCTCTCGGCACTCGTCGATGTCTGCAGATGCGGGGAACAGGTGCGGACGTCGCGACGGTCCCGGAGCGACGCAGCCTCAACTTCCGGTCCCGGCGGATTCCGCAGGGCCCCGCCCCCCGCGGCCCGGCCCCGCCCCCGCGGCCCAGCTCACCGACGCAGCGCGCGCGGGAGGCGTCGAGCTGGAAGCCGCCGGGACACTCGCACACGGCGCCGCCGGGCCGCGGCACGCAGCGGCCGCTCACGCAGCGGCACTCGTCCGAATCTTCCTCCGAGCTGTCCTCTTCTGCGGCGCCCGGGAGAACACAGAGGTCAACACGCCACCAGCGGAGCGCCGCCGACTCCGCCTCTGTCCCCTCCCACTACACTCACCTCGCGGGGGCTTCCCCAGCAGCAGGGGGCTCGCGTCCCAGAAGGAATTGCTCTCACTCTGCGACGTCGGGCACTGGGACCCTGGGAAGGGCGGGGGCAGGCAGCGGTCAGCGGCGTCGATGCACCCCGGCTCCCGCCCCCCATACCCTCCCAGCCAACTCCTCTCGGGCCGGCTCACCGGCGCCGCGCGGCGGGCACGGGCGGCACTGGGCGCCCCAACCGCGGCCCTGGCGACAGCAGCAGTCGTCGAAGGTGAGGGCGGGCCCAGCCAGGGGACCCGCGCACATGCCGTCCTCTCCGCGCTGGCCCCAGCACACGTCCCGCCGCTCCGGGGCACGCTCTGCGGAGGGGGACCCGGCATCAGGGAGAGGCCCGGAGCAGGGACAGCCATCCCCTCTCCAACCCATCCGCGCGGGGGCTGCGGCCCCGGAGCTCCACACGGTGGACTGGGCCCTGGAGTCGGCCCTGGCCGACGCTCGCCCTCACCGGCCGGGCTCTCGGGGAGCTGGCAGTCGCGGCCGGAGGGGCCGGGCACCCAGGGCGGGCGGCACTCGCAGCGGTAGGAGCCCGGCAGGTTGACGCAGCGGCCAGGACGGCAGGCTGCCGGGTCCTGGCACTCGTCCACGTCTGCGGGCAGCGAGGGGATGGGTGGGGGTGGCGGTCACGGCTCGGCCCGGGCCCCCGTGCCCTTTCTGTTCCCCCAGCCGGCAGGCCCGGGCCTCACCCATCTCCTCCGGGCTCAGACACTGGCGCTGCGCCGGGCTGTACTCGGCCGGGGGCGTGCAGGCGCAGCGGTAGCCGCCGCGTGTGTTCTCACACACTCCGTTCCGGCAGTTGGACTCGTCCAAGCACTCGTCCACGTCTGCGGGGAGGAAAGGTGCGAGAGGTAGGAATGGCCCGGGCTCGGGGCTTGTGCGCGTGTCCCAGCCGCGGTCCCACGGCTGCACTCACCCACGCACTCCAGCAGGTTCCCGTCGTAGTAGAAGCCTTGCTTACAGTAGCACTCGTAGCCGGGCTGCGTATTCACACACTTGCCCTCCTTGCAGATCTCTGCCCCGAACAATATGCACTCGTCGATGTCTGCGGGGAGACAAGCCGTGGGCGCCCGGAAAACTCTACCAGGCGGCCCGCTCAGGCGCCGCAGCGGGGAAGTATGGGCGGGGCCTGCCGCCGGGGAGGAGCGAACCCAGTGACGTGCGCGGACGTGAGTGACGGGGCGGGGCTTACTGGGGGCGGGACAGACGGTGAAGTGTGGGCGGGGCTTATCCCAGTGCGCGCAACTGACCTAGCCAGCACGGGCGGGATCGCGGCGGTCCAAACCTCGGGGGCGGAGCCGTGTTGGGGCTTACCACGGTGGGCTGGGATGCCGTAGTTGACAATGTTGTTGTCCTGGGTGTAGCCCTTCCCGTCCGGGCAGAGGCTGTGGAACTCAGCTGCGGGGAGAGAGCGGACGTGGGAAGGACGCAGGCAGGTCTGGGCGCGTGCGTGGGGGCCCTCAGGCTCAGGTCGGAGCTCTCCGCCTCATTTCCCACCCACCGAGGGAGGGGCCGTTCCCCCCAGTCTGTTTCCAAATGAAGAAACTGAGGCTCTGGGAAGGGAAAGGGCCCGCCCGGCTCCTGACCTGAGCTGTAGACTGGGCAGGGATAGATCTCGCAGTGGTCTCCCCAGCCAGCCCCCAGGGAGCAGCAGCACTCCTGCTGGGTGACATTGGTGGCCAGTACACTGTCGCAGAACACCGTGTCATCGAAGTTAAGGTAGCACTCCTTCTTGTGGTGGGGCTGCTCCACCTCTGAGGGGAGGGGAGGGCCGCTGACAGTCAGGCCGACTGTCTTTGCCAGTCGGTGCTGCCCACCCACCTCATCCCTCTGCTCCCCCACGTTCCCAGGCTCCCCTCAGCCGCACTGGGAGAGCCAAGCTCCATCCTCAATGTGGCATTCAAGGCCCTCCTGCGAGGTCCGGCCCCACCGGACTCTCCCAGGCAAAAGAGATTTCTTCCTGTTCCTCAGATTCCAGGGGGTGAGACCAGGATGCATCTCTGAACCCCAGCTGCAGCTCAGAGTTGTCTGGTCGGAAGAGGGAGCTGGGAGGGCACTCACCCTCACAGCCATGCTGGTCCTGGGTGGGCGTGAAGCCCTCATCGCAGACGCACACGTAGGAGCCCTGCAGGTTCTCGCAGGCCCCGTGGGGGAGGCAGAGGCCCGGGTCCTGGCTGCACTCATCTATGTCTGTGGGAGCGAGGGGAGCAGGAAGAGTCGTTCAGAGGGAAACCAGCCCCCTTTTCCCTGAGTCTGTGCCTCAAAGGCCTCACACAAGTTCAGAACCTGAATCTCCACTTTGATTTCCAAGTACGGCACAACGGGAAGTCTGCTCCTGTCTGTGCATGTGGGAGATGTGTGCCATTCACTGCATTATTCTTCGTAAAGCCTCCAGTGGCTCCCACAGCCAGCAGAAGGAAGTCCTAATGCTCAGTTCAGCAACGGAGGACTCTCAGTTTGGCCCCCAACATCTTTAAGTCTCATCACCCTTTACTCTAAACCACCAACCCCCTCCACCCTGTGTGAGGGCGCAGGTGTCTACTCTTCCCCCAAAACCCAACTGGCTCCCTCCAGATCTCTCTGCTTTGCAAATACTGTTCTTTGGGCCCGGAAGACCATCCCATGTTTTGGTCTGCTTAGGGAACCTATTTATGCTTCAAGTTCCAATTCAGCTGTTGCAATTAATCACACTAGTTCAGGCCTCTCTTGGCACCCAGCACCCTGAACTGTAAGAATTAATTTACATGTCCGCCTCCCCTAGCTGGACGCCCTGGGTCACTGCTCAATACCTAGCACATAGGACAGAACCTGGCCAATAGTAGGTTCTTAGTAAACTTGTTGGATGCCTGCATGTAAGGGTGAGATGGCACATAGTAATTACTGTCATTATCATTGTTATTCTAGGTGAAAGAGTGGAGGAATGAGTGAATGGAAAGATGGATGGAAAGACACATCAACAGTGTCTCTAGAAGATTACTGCTCCCTGCCAGTCCTCCTCAGGAGCTCTCAGCCAATGCCCCCATACCTTGGCACTTCCTGCCGCCTACCAGCCGATGCCCCTGGGGGCAGAGACATCGGTAGGAGCCATTGGTGTTGATGCAGTCACCCCCAATGCAGGCTGCAGGGAAGTCACATTCATCAATGTCTGTAGGGGATCAAAGAGGGGAGATTCTCAGGGGCAGACCCCTCTCACACAGCCTGAGCCTATCGAGGCTTCCTGCAGAGTCCTGGGTCAGGCCCACGCCCCATGCCCCACCTTCGATCTGGATGGGGACTGGACACGGGAGTGCCTGGCTTGTTGACAGGCCCCTGGGCTTGGGGCCCGGGCAGTGGAGGTCCTAGGGTAGGGAGGAACAGGTCAGCCCCCCAGCTCTCAGCCCCCCTCACCCTCACAGCGGCTCCGGTCCCTAGACAGATGGTAGCCAGAGAGGCACTGACACTGGAAGGAGCCTGGCGTGTTGGTGCAGATGCCATTGTCACACACGTCCCCAGCCTCACACTCGTCCACATCTGCAGGATACAGGGGGTGTCAGAGGGCCAGGATGGGGTGGTGTCCAGCCTCTGCTACCATTTTCTGATTCCTGTCCATGGCCTGGAGCACCAGAGCTGAGGCCGGTACAGCTCGAGAGAAGCACGGGACCCTCACCTCGCTTCCGTGTGGCACACCATGCACTAGTGACCAGTCCAGGTGCTGCCAGGGACAATGGGCCATGTCTGACTCCAAAGAGCTCGGGTCTCCCCATCCTTCCTCCATCTTCACCAAACAAGAGGCCCCTCCCATACCCCGTTTTTCCTCTCCTACCCTGGGCTTCTGCCCCAGCTGCTCTCATTTCTCTCATTTCTGTTCTCACCCTTCCCCCACCTGCCACGGCTCCCTTTCTTCCCATGTAAATAAGCTTCCCCATGTGTTTGTCCCTCTCATAAAATAATTCCTTCTGCTTGTGCAATAAAGGATCTTGGCTCTCCTGAGAACACAATTCTCTGCCGTCCTTCCTGGTGGAAGCGGGTCCTTGCCCATACCCCAGGCCCTTCCCAACCACGCTCTTCCTCGGAGGGGCTCTTGGCCCCCACATCAGCCTCCATCTCCTCTACTGCTGTCAACACCCACTTCCTAGTCCCGCTCCCTCTGTTCTCCCCACCCGAGGAGTTGTCAACATCCATGTGGACAGCTGGGCTCAGTTTCTGACCTTACATTCCTTGATCCCTCGGTTTCTGTGACCTTCACTCAATGCCAGCCACTCTCAGGACAAGGGGCTGGGATCTGCCCCTCCTCGGGCATCTCAGATGTGGCTTCCTTCCCCCTGCCTCTGCTGTTCGCAGGGACCCCTGAACACCCCTCCTTCCTCCTCACTGGTCTGGCGAAGTCAGACACGGCCTGCCTCTCAGCCTCCAGATCCTGGGGAGGGGCTGGAGGCAGCTGCCAAGCTGAGCACACTGGGCCACAGCCACTCCCTGCGGCCTCTGGCCCGGCCAGATCCTCGGCGTGGCCAGCACCACCCTCTCTCCATCCTCTCCAGCCTAGACTCCTGGAAAGCCCCTAGGCAGCTCCCATGCCCTTGGGCAGTTCCAAACCTCTACTGTTTCCCTCAAGTCCCCTACTCAACTCAGGCCCTTCACTGTTTATTGAGAGAATTAAGAGTAATCTCCTTTAACCTCCTGAAAATCATTACCTACATCCATTCCCCTCTTGCTCCTGTTAGAACAAGAGATGTCCCTTCTCCTGTCCATGGCTCCTCTCTCAGTTGCCCCTACCATCCCCTTGCCCGCTTTCCTGGCATCTCCTCCTCAGCCTACAGCCCTAACCCCACTCTGGTGACCCCAGGTCTCTCTTCCTCATTTGCTGCCTGCATCTCCTGGCCTCTCGTCATGCTGCAGAAGCCACCCTGCCAAGGCCACCAGGGACCTTCTCATCTCTCCAGTCAGTTCCTATTTCCCAGGAACTGCCTGTTGCATTTAGCTCGTCCTCCTCTGCCCTGGAAGCCTCCCCTCTCCGGCTTCCCAGCTGGTGCTCCCTGGGCCCTCCCCCGACCCATCTCCCGCTCCTATTCTGCCCTCTGCTGATGTGGCAGTGTCCACAGGCTCTGCTGAGGCTCCCCTCACTGGACCCTCCTCCTTGGCTGAGCAGGCGCACCCCAAGGCTCCACATCCCACAATCCACAGCTCCGGGTGAGAGTGTCTGGTGCAAGGCTTCCAATCCGTATGGCCCATCCTCTACTGGCATCTCCAGCTGAGAGGCCCACAGCGACCACCTACTCAGCTTGTCCAACATAAAACTTAGGATCTTCCTTCTCAAATATGCCCCAGTCCTGGAGACCCTATCCCAGTGAGCAGCACCACCCACTGAGTCACCCAAACTGGAAGCCTGGAGGGTGCCTCACTCGCATCTCCCTCGCCTGCCCATCCAGTTCAAAGCCCAGCTGATGTGCTATGCTATTTCTCTAATATCACAGCTTCTCGGGACCATCCTGAGGCCACTACTCTCGTCACGTCCATCCACCACCGTCTCTGTCCCAAGTTGTTCCAAGAGTCCTCCAGCCACTCTCCACACTCGACATCAGGGAACTTGCTAAAACAAATGGTGACTCCTGTCACTCTTCCCCTTAAAATGCTTCAGGTGCCTCCTAACACCCTCAGGATGAAGCTCAACCTCCTGGGCAGGGCTTAGGGGGCCCTCCAGGGAGTGGGGACCTGACCCTCACCAGCCAGCCTCAGCCCCCATCCCCTGCTTGTGCCTTACAGCTCCCTGCACACTCCATGCTGTTTTTCTCCTCTGAATCCTCTGGTGCTGAGCCCTCTGCCTGCCATGCTGTTCCCTCTCACCTTTCTTTGCTTGGCTAGTTCCTGTTGATCTTTAAGACAATTCAGGCCTCCCCTCCTCCCAGCCCCACCGGCGTTTCCCAGAAGCACCCAAACTCCATCTAGGCCTACCGCCCTGCGCTCTAGGGTCTGTGTCTAATGTTCCCCAGTTTCTCTGAATCCCAGCCCCCTGCCTGCCTCTGGGTGCGTAAGAAACACTAGCGCAGGAGGGACTACCAACGCCTCCCTCCCCCATTCTTTTATATCATTTTTTCCTTCAAATTTAAGTAAGATGCTTTGCAAACGCAGCTTCAAGCCTTACCTCTAAGACCCTTCCTACGTAGGAATTCTGGTGGGCCCTTTCTCAGTTTCGCTAAGAAAATGGGTGAATGATCAATGAACTGCGCGGGGTGCGGCGGTGAATTAGCTACTCCTGCCCACCTGTGTGACAGACAGATGTGACCCCCCCCCAGCTTCGGCGCGTGAGTGGGTGCGGGTGGCCTTGGGGGCAGGGCTGGAGCTCACCCAGGCAGCTGCGGCCGTCCGGCGCGGGCGCGTAGCCCTGGGCGCACGTGCAGCGGAAGGAGCCCGGGAGGTTCTCGCACCAGCCCGGTGAGCAGGGGCTGCCCTCGGCGCACTCGTTCACGTCTGCGGCGGAAAAGGCTCGCCTCGGACTCCGCCCCACTGGATGCTGCACTGTGCCGGCGTGGGGGTCCCCTCCACCGGGAATTGGGGGGCCTCCACTCCCAGGAAGCCCCTCCCTCGAGGCGACTCTCACCGCCACGAGCCCCGCCCCCGCCCCACCCAGAGCCCGACTCCGCCCCACCGCGGGGGCAACTCCAGGACGGGTCACGCCCCCTTGCCTTCGAAGCCCCTCCCCTTACCCTACTCGGGGCCCAGGCCCCGCCCCTCACCGCGGCAGGCCCCGCCCCCCTGGCTGCGGTAGCCGGGCTGACACGCAATGCACTTGAAGCTCCCAGGTTTGTTCTCGCATCTGCTGTCCGGGCAGGTGCCAGGGTCTCGGCACTCGTCGATGTCTGCGCGGGAGGGAGAGAAGGAGGACACCTTTGGCGACAACGTGGCCGGCCGAACGCTCAGAGTCCTCGGCAGGGCTTCCCTCCATCACAGATCAACAAGGAGAACCGAGCCCTCTGGGCTCCCTGAGAGCTCCCGGCGCAGAGCTGGGCAGAGACAGGAGTCCAAGCCCCCCGCCCCCACTACAGGTCGAGGGACAGCTGAGGACCCTCCCGGCGGTCTGGACGGGGTCTCCCCCACCTTCGCAGACGGGCGGTCGGGAGGCTTTGAGCCGGTAGCCGGGGTAGCAGTTGCACTTATAGTGACCGGGAAAGTTGATGCAGAAGCCGCCGTCGCCGCACAGGTGGGGCTTGGCGCACTCGTTCAGGTCTAAGCAGGAAGAAGGGGGCGCGAGGGGATGCAAGGGGTGGCGGAGGGGATTACACCGCGGTCGGGAGGGGAGCCCCCGCCTCCACCTAGCCCAGCGCCCCCAGCCCGGCGCGCTCACCCACGCACGAGCGCCCCCCGGCGCCCACGTGCAGGCGGTAGCCGCGGTTGCAGTGGCAGTTGTAGGAGCCGCCGGTGTTCATGCAGATACCCCTGCCGGCGCCGCACGGCTCCGCCTCGCACTCGTTCACGTCTGAGAAGGACGCGCGGGCGGGGAGACGTCAGACGCGGGTAGCGAGCCAGGGCCGCCTCCGGGCCACCCACCCACCGCGCTCACCCACGCAGTAGCGGTGCTGTGGGTGTGACCGGTAGCCCGGGTTGCAATGGCAGGAGTAGTCCGAGGGGCCCGGGACGCACTCTCCGTGGCCACAGATGTTCTGGTTCAGTCGGCACTCGTCTGTCTCTGCGGGGCGGGAGCCAGGTCAGGGGGCGAGCAGGGAGCACGCGCTTTCTGCCCCATCCCCAGGGCGGACCTCCATACCCCATTCCTAATGACCCAGATACCTGAGCCTGGTGCTACCACGACCTCAGGTCCCTGTACACCCATCCTCCAATCCTAGAATCTCCTACACCTTCATCCAGTAGCCCCAATATCACCACCCCAGGTTGCCCCAAACCATGACTCCAGGTCCCCGACAGCTTTATCTCCTCAATTCCAGGACCTTTGATACTTCTGTCCCCCTCACTATACCCTGACCCCAGTCACCCCAAACCCAAGCACATCCCCTGGGGATCCCTCAGTCATCCCAATACCCTACCCAAGGGGCTCTGAAACCCCCTTCTCGCCAGTCACCTCAATACCTTAAACCCTGCAGCCTTACTCACACCAATATCCTCTAGCCCAGTGACCCCAACACCTCTTAACTCAGGGACCTGGGGCCCTGACTGCAGAATGGCTGATTACCTCCCCGTCCCAAAGCCTACCGCCCTGTGGTAGCAGGAGCTGGTTTCTGGGGAATCCTGGCTGGCGCAAGCTTGTGCATAGGTGGCCAGATCCAGGAACCCCCCTCACCCTCTTGGTCATCAGTTCCAGGACTCCCTGCCTCCTGCCTCTTCCTCCTTCTGGTCTCCCCGCTGCTCCCCCGCCACAATGCAGCCCAGGCCTCGATACTGAACTCTGCCCCACCCGGAATACACCAGGCCAGTGGGCTTTTGCAGGCCCTTCTCTTTGCCTCCAGCGCTTCCTCCTGGATGTCCTTAACACCCCCTCCTCTGAGAAGCCTCCCAGGGGGCCTCTTTCTCCACACTCCCACAGACCCCAGGGCTGTCACTGGGTTGTCCTAACCTGTGCAGGCCTCCAGGACAGCTACCTTCCTCCCAAGCCCTCACCCCAGGAGCTCAGCTAGGCTCTGGGTTTCAATCTGGCTGGCAGCTCCCTTGTGGCTTGGGAGTCCACACAGACATGGGTTTGAATCTGCCTCAGCTGTGTGACCTGGGGTAAGTCACTGAACCTCTCTGAGCCCCAGTTTTCTCATGGGAAAATGAGGCTGACAGTGCCCACTTCAGAGTATGAGATGGTTAAATGAAATTTAGTCTGTAAAACTCTTCCGTCAGTGCCTGGCACAGAGTAATGGCTCAGCCATAGCTAGCAGTTATTATGATGCCCCAGACCCTGCAGACACCTCCCACAGCCTTTGGGATCAAACCAGTCAGTGCCTGGCACAGAGTAATGGCTCAGCCATAGCTAGCAGTTATTATGATGCCCCAGACCCTGCAGACACCTCCCACAGCCTTTGGGATCAAACCAGTCAGTGCCTGGCACAGAGTAATGGCTCAGCCATAGCTAGCAGTTATTATGATGCCCCAGACCCTGCAGATACCTCCCACAGCCTTTGGGATCAAACCCAAGCCTCTTCACAAGGCTCTGCACGCCGGCCCTGCCCTGGTCAGAAACACTGATCTGTGTGCGGTTTCTCCCTCCTCCCCTGTTTCATGGCTTCGGGCCTTTGCCCAAACTTCACCTGGAGTGTTCTTTTCCCCAACCTGCACGCTCATTCCTCCCCCGCTTCTCCTCGTTAATCTCTCAGAATCTTTAAAGCCCTGCTCAGAAAGCCTTGTCTCATCGCCCCCCCCCCCACATTATCACAACCCTCAGACTTCCTTCCTTCTTCTGATTTATTTCTTTTATAGCTCTTATGAGACATGCTAGATTTTTACTCATTGACCTTTTGTCTGTCTACTGCGCAAGGACAGGGGATTTCTGTCTGTTTTGTTTACTACTGTATCCCCAGCACGTGACCGTGCCTGGCACACAGGAGGTGCTCAATAAATATCTGTTGAATGAATGAATGCCTTAGGACTGGGCTGACCACCATAATACCTGGCTCATTTGAGGGCAGAGTGGGGTCTCCGCCGCAAGCGCCCAGCCCAGGGCCAGGCACACAGTAAGCCCTGGATAAGTGTTAGCGCTCTGGAAGGCCTGGAAGGGAGGTAGGGAAGGAGAAAAACGGGTGGGGCGTGGTTTACCCGGGGCGTGGCCTAGGTGGGCGGGCCTTACCGGTGACTTGAGTAGGGGCGATCTCCACCGCACTGCGGGACGGGGGCAGGTCCGGCAGGAACCAGCGCATGGTGGGCGGCGAGGGCCTGGAGATCAGCTCTGCGGGCAGCAGCGCACACGCGTCAGGGGACGAGGAGGGTGGGAGGGCTGCCCCTCTCCCCGCAGGTCATCACCTGGGAACTTCACACCCAGCTTCACCGCCCCCTAGTGCCTAGGCTGGGAACTTCCCCCTCCCGCAGCGACAGCTGCAGTGCCCAGCTCACCGGGGTAGGGCCGGGCAGGAGACGTGGTGGCGGTCGGGTGGCTCTGCTGCGCTGCCTGCTCCTCCATCGCTGGCTGCGGGTGACAGCAGCATGAGCCCTCCGCGTTTCCTTCGCCTCCCTGCCCCTCCCGCCTGGGCTCTCATACTCACTGAGTCTGTGCTCACCCCTAGGAGGGAAGAAGATGGGGCCATTCAGTGTGGGGCTGGGAGAAGGGAGTCGAGTCAGGGGTTGGCAGTTGGGTATTTGTGGTCAGGGTCTCTAGGAGCTCAATGATCATGTCTCTGGGTCAAGTGTCAAGGGTTAGATCCCGGGGTCGGAGTATTTCCATCACAGGTCAGGGGAGCAATGGGTGGACAAGGTCCTTGGGTTAGAGAGCAAGGGTTAGCTTATATCAAGGGTCAAATCCCTGGATCAAGGGTCAGGGGTCAGATCTATGGGCAGCATTTGGGCTGATCAATGCCCTGGTCTGGAAATCAAAGTGGCTCTGGGGTCAGAGGGTTGGATCTGGAGGGCAATGGAGGGTCAGATCCTGTTGATCTGGGGTTAAATCATGGGGTTACAACCTTGGTTAGGGGTCAGAGGGTCAGGTTTTGGGGTCAGTGGTTAGGTGAGAAATTAGGAGTTAGAAGTTAGACTCTGAGGTCATCTCTGTGGATCGGGGGGAAGGGGTCAGGTCTAGGGGTTCAGCATCTGTCAGGACACAGAAGGGGTCAGGCCAGACCTCTCTCTTCCTCTGTGTCCTCAGGTGGTGGCACCCGGCTGGGGCTCTCAGGGAGCTGCTGGGGCTTGGGGGGCCCATCAGGGTGCAAGAAAAGAGAAAAGTCACTTTCGCCCTGAATGGTGAGCGTCTGGTGGGAGGTGAGGATGTGGTACCCCTTCCCAGCTGGACAGATCTCCTTGAAGGCAGCTGTGGCCAGAACAAAGGGTAGAGAAGTCAGCGTATCCTGGACAAGCATGCAGACAGCCCCCCCGGCTCCACACTCCCCAGGCTCACCGGTGCCATCAGCCGGGCAGCGCTGGCACCTCGCACCCCAGGCCTTGCCGACACTGCAGCAGCAGAGCTGGCGGGTGAGGCGCGTGGTCAGCGGGTGCTGGCACTGGTGCTCAGGGCTCACCAGGCGGAAACACAGGCTCTTCTCCTCCGGCTTGTCTGCTGCAGAGGCCAGTGGTGGGCATGGGCATCTGGGCCTGCACACTACCCATGTCCCTCTTCGCAGCTGCTCCAGATCTTGCCTCTCTGGCCCAGACAACCCTTGACCCTCACGTGGCCCCTGACTCCAAATGACCCTGAACCTGTGTTATTCTGACCTCATGTGACCCCTGAAACCTCTGTGACCACTGACCCCACTGCCCCAATTCTAGCTGCTCCAGACTTTATCCATTCTATCCATAAAGCCCGCGATCTCATATGACCCTGACTCCACATAAATCCTGACCCCATGTGACCTCCAACCCCAGATCTCATCTGACTCCTGACCCAACTGATCCCTGCTCCTATCTGCTCTGGGCCTGGCTCCTCCTGCAGTAACCTTTGACCCCACTCTGACCTCTGATCCTTACTGCTTGGAGCCTTATCCCTCCCACCCATGCCTTGTGACCTCCCAGGGTCCCTCAGTCTCACCAATGCACTGCGTGCGGGAGGGGCCCAAGCTATGGCCAGGTGGGCAGACGCAGCGATAGGAGCCTGGGTTGTTGAGGCAGTCACCATGGCGACACATGCCTGGCATCGCACACTCGTTGATGTCTGTGGTAAGCAGGAGTTTGGTCCCTCTAGTCTGGGGCCATAGGGTAACAGCAAGCTGCTCCAAGAACCTCAGGGTCCTGCCCCAGCCCCGCCTCCTCCCTTGCCCACCTTGGGACTTCCCCCAGTGACAAGTGGCCTGCCCCTCCAGCCCGCAGAATCTCCTGGATGGCCATACCCTGGCAGTGGGTGCTGTTGAGTCTCTTGTAGCCCTGGGGGCAGTCAGCGCCCACTTCCCCACGTACAGGCCCTGGCTTCTGCACCCCTGTGTCTGTAGAGAGAGGAGGGCATGGTGGCGGGGGGTGGGGGGTGGGGAGTGTGAGGACACGAGGACTGCAAGGAGAGAAGGGAGGGCACTGAGGAGGGCAGAGTGGGATGCTGAGAGGAATCTGGCGGGCAGTGAGAGACTCAGGCTGCACGGGGCTAGGGCCCCCTCACTGCAGGGCTGGGAGGGGTGAGGTGGGGGGGGGTCCCTGAGCCCAGGCACTCACACTGCAGCTGGGGGCACTTGTGGCACTTGCTCTGGCCCCAGGCGGTGCCGATGCTCCCGCAGCAGTCTTCCTGCTTGGTGAGGCCAGGGAGGGGATTGCTGCCACACTAGGGGGAGGAGGATGGGCAGGGTCACAAGGTACCCAGCCCCTGCGGGCCTCCCTCCTGAGGCCCTTTTCCTCCTCCCCCACTCAGCTTACGACCCCGGATTGGGAGCAACCCCGATGAGCTGGGACAGGGCATCCCCGAGGGACGGAAGGGCCGGGGCGGGCGGGACTGTGGATTCACTCACGGGCTGCTTGGGCAGCGTGTCCTGGAAGCAGCGGCCCAGGGGCTTCTGAGTGGGTGGCCGTGGGTGCGGGGGCTTGGGGTGCGGCAGCAGGTGCTGGGAGGGGGCCGGACCCTCGGCGTTCGGCCCCTCGATGCGGTGCACTTGGACCGAGGCCTCGGGCGGGTGGTGGACGCGCACGTTCACCACGGGGGGCGGGGCCTGCACTGGGGGGCAGGGCACGGTGGCCTCAGGGCTGTCCCGCACTGTGCCGGTAGCAGTGCGGAGCTCCTCCAGGGGTGGCCTCCACCCGGTTCCCGCCGCCCTGGTGCCCGCCCACCTCGGCCTCCCCGGGTCAGCCCGTCGCCTGGTACCTTCCGCTGAGATCTGTCCTGGCCCGAGGGGCACCAGGAAGGCTGCGTGCTGGGCAGGGGGGCCCTCCCCGGGGCCCGGTGGATCAGCGATCACTTGGACCGCGTAGATGGCGTGCTTGCTGGCCACAGACTCGCCCTCCGGGGCTAGGGGCGGCAGCGCACCTGTGGACAGGGCCCCGGCCCGGCCCAGCCCAGGGCCTGAGCCGCCGGTGCCCCCCCCAGCTCCTCCGGCAGGCACCTGGCAGAAGCGACCGGTGAAGTCCGGGGGACACAGGCACTGGTTTCTGGAGGAGCACTGGCCGCCGTTCATGCAGGGCAGAGGGCACACCACTGGGGAGGGGAGGTGGATCAGGGCCCAGGCCAACGCGCACCCGCAGCCCCCTGGCCCAGCCCCTCACCCACATCCTGTCTCTGCCCCCCTCCTCCCTACTTCCTTGCCACCCACTCGTTCTGTCCTCCTTGGGAAGCTGGGTTTTGTAACACATCACCCGCACAGAGAAACTACCCTCTGGATCCCCCAACATCGTTCTGCCCATGTTGGATTCTGGCGTCTTAAGTCTTGGACTTAAAACCTAGGAAGGAGGCCATGTGCCAGCTGTGTGGCCCTGAGCAACTCACTTCCCCTGGCTGTGCCTCCGTGTCCTCATCTGTAGGGATGTTGTGTCTGTCACCTGAGGTCATGCCTGTACACATGCTTAGCACAGTGTCTGGTACACAGAGGGTGCCTAGTAAGTAGCAGTAAACGATGCTGCTGCTGATGGAATAGCCTTTCTTGGGAATCCCATCTCTACCTGGTGCTTCCTCCTGTTCTAAATTCTCTCCCTGCTTCAGGCCACAGCTCTCTCCGGGCTCTCCCGTGCTCCCTCCCTCTGTCTTGCCATCCCAGGACCCACACCTCACCACTGCCATTTCCAGCTCCACCTCTCCGACACCTTTCTTGGGACCTCCACTCTGTTGGAAATCAGCATCCTTGCCTCCCCACCTCCTTGGACCTTGGACCACCACTGGGACCTCTGCCTGCCCCAGTCATTCATAACTGAGCCTCCAGGGTCCATCTCTCCCCCTCCCACCCCACCCAGTTCCGGCCTCTGCACTGTCTCATGAATGCATCTCCTCTCCTCCCCATGCCCTCTGCGCTGCCCCTGCCTTTCCCCATCCCAGCACACCCCCAGAAACCTGCCGCAGGCAAAGCCCTGGCAGAACCACACCCCTACTCACCCCTTGCTTCCATATGGGGCCGTTTAAGGCTCTCCTGGCCCAGAACAAACCTTCTTTCAGCCCATCCCCCTCTGTGCTTTCCTGCATCCCATGCCCCAGGGCTCATCTCCCTCCTCCTGCCAATATGCCACATTTTCTGCCGCCAAGGCCTCTTCATGTCCTTCCTGCCGCCTCAGAGCCCTGTCCCCCTACATATTCAGATCTTATCCTTCCAGGCTAAGCTTCTCCTCCAGGAAGGGTGCCTTTCCTCATGGCCCACCCACCCTGTTCCCTCTCCTGAGTTAGCACCCTCTGCCCCAAGTGCCCTGTGGCGCTTGACTTCGCTATATGCCTGTCTGTCTCCCATACCATAGCAGGTGCTCTGGGGCTGCCTCAGCTCTGCGTCCCAGAGGAGGTGCAGGGAGAATGAATGAAGGCGTGACTGAGTGAGAGGATGGGACTTGTGTCTTTCTGTCACGCACGCTCACATCTGACATCCAGCCTTGGGGGTCCTGAGCTCATGCACCAGCCCCAGCCCCTCTCCTGCCTGCCCATGGCTGTCCTCACTTTCCAGGATGGGAAGGTCGGGGTGCTGCTCTCCTGGACACCTGAGGGACAGCCGACATCCATGGCCATCAGGGCCTGGCTAAGGGCATCCCAGCCCAGCCCATCCTGCCTGGCTTCTCGGGGCCAGGACTCTCAGGGCAGGAGGGGTGTGTCCTGGGCCAGGGGGAGGCAGCATCCTCTCCTTCCTGCCTCCCAGTGAGTCACCCATAGCGGTGAGGGTGACCTTCCAGTGACACCCGCCCACTGTGGCCTGGGCACTGAGCCTGGGGGATGTGGGCAGCACGGATGGAGACAGCAGCCTGAGTACGATGGCCAGGGGGCCTGGGAGACCAGGCCCACGTACACTCACACGCACAGTCATCTTGACACACACACACATGCACAGACTCATTCTGACACCAACACAAGCTCACATAAACACTCCCATAGTGATGGGAGACACGCACCCAAGACGACAACACAAAGAAATAGGTACTTAATCACAGTGTGCCACTCCAAAGCCCATGCATGCCCCATGTGTGTGCCATGGTGCACACACACACACACACATATGTCATGAGACCTGTGAACCACATCAGTGGGGTTCCTTGGGCCTGCGAGTGGGTAGGTGAGTACAGGAATGTATAAGAGGGGCTGTTTTGCTGGTGCCATCCAGGGCCTGGCCTAATTACCCTGTCCAGGAGGGTAATTACTGCTGGGACACCTCCCCCTGCCTGGCCCACAGGGCCCTGAGGGAGGAGAGCAGAGCCCCAGGCTTGGCCCTTTGAAGAGGGATGCTGGGGAAGGGGTGGGCTCCAGCCAGAACTGGGGACTCCTAGGCCTTGTTGCGGGGAGACGCTGAGGGCCCCTGAGGCAGAGCAGGTGAGAGCTTATGGGAGAGGGATGGATGGGCATCAGGAGAAGGAGGCACCAGGACCCGAAGCAGTCCTTGCCCCCAGGCCTGTCCCCTGCTGGTGAGGCCTCAAACCCCTCCCCTCCCAGAGCTTGCCAGTAACTAACTCCCTCACCCCCAGCCCTGCCCTTAACTCCTCCTCCTAGAGAATGCAGGTGTCTACCCCTGGCAGGCCCTACTTTAGACATTTTTTAAAGACTTTTCCTGTTTCTTCCAGCAGATCTCTCTCAGGGAAATATTAATCCCTTCTCTGAGACCACCTGCCTCCAGCTCACATCCCTCAAAAGCCCTTGTGTGCTGACCCTGACTCCTTCTCAGAACCCAGCACCTTCCTAGAGGCCTGTGTCATCCGGGACCCCAGCATCACCCCACACCTTAGGCCTCAACCCTAAGCCAGAGCTGTGGAGTCCGGGGGGGCCCGCGGCCCTCCCAGCTCTGGCCACAGGGCTCCAGCCTCCCAAGCCCGCTGATGCCCGCGGGGCTCTGGGCCGGAGCTCTGCTCTCTGGCCCCCTGGCCCCCAGGGTCATGTGGCCTGCTCTGCCATGGATCCCGCTTGTGCTGGGGCCTGCCGGCCGCTCCCCGCGCCCGTGCCCCCTGGCCCTCACCCACGCGGAAGCCGGAGCCCGTGAGCGTGTCGGTGCTGTGGCCGTTCTCTCCGATGAGCGTCATGTTGGAGCCCTGCTGACAACTGTCCCGACACTGGCCCTTGAGACAGGTCCGCTTGCAGATCACCGGCGCAAAGACCACCTTGAAGCGCTCGCGGGCCAGCGCCCCGCCCCCGCCGGCGCCCCGCTCGCCCGCCGGCCCCCCCGCGGCCCCGCCGCCCGGGCCCAGCAGCAGCAGCAGCAGCAGCAGCGCCCGCAGCCCCGCCGCCCCCGCCCCGCGCATCTCAGGGGCCAGGCCGCCAGCAGCCCCACGGGGCCCGGGCATCCGGGGCCGCAGGACCCGGGGGGCGCGCCCGGGCGGGGGCGATGGTCTCGGCGCCCAGGGGGGAGCAAGCCGGGGGCCTCGGGGGACGGGTGAGGGGGCAGCGGGGGAAGGAGAGGCACGGAGGAAGCGCGCGGGGAGGGGACAGCAGGCAGGGGCCGGTGAGAGGCCGAGAGATGGAGGCTGGATGGCGGGGAGCCCAGAAACTTCCACCGCCCCGGGAAGGAGCCCAGCCACGAGCCGGGCCGGGGGCCTGCGGAGGCCCCAAACTGCGGCCGGAGCGCGGAGGCCGGAGCAAGTTGAGGCGGAGAGGAGGAGCGAGGGGGAGGGCCGGCGGCCGGCCCGTCCGCGCCTCCCCCGGCGGGCTGAGCTCGCGGCCGCGGGAAGCAGGGAGCGCGCGGGGCGGACGCAGGGAGAAGTGAGCAGTTGTTTTCCCTGGCGGAGCGGCGGCGAGGGGGCTGGGACGCTGGCCCCGGGCCAGAGAGACAGCTTTTTTCTCTTGCAAGCGTCGCCGCCGCCGCCCGGAGCAGCGAGGGTGTGAGGGCGGGCGGAGGCCTGGAGGGGG
The DNA here is from genome assembly GCF_037783145.1 of Equus przewalskii. Lineage (NCBI taxonomy): Eukaryota > Metazoa > Chordata > Mammalia > Perissodactyla > Equidae > Equus > Equus przewalskii. Next base: position 26,904,817 of record NC_091841.1, read on the forward strand.
GAGTACGTCGGGGGGGGCGGCGGACGGGGGAAGGCCCCTCCCCAGCTGCCCGCCCCCGCCGGAACCCGCCGCCCGCCGCCGCCGCCGCGCGGGGCCCCGGCCAGAGGGCCCTCACCTGGGACCGCCGGCGGCCCGCAGATTCCTCCGGGCGGGGCGGGGAGGCGGGCGCGGACCTCCACCCGCCGGGCCCGCCGCATCCAAGCGGGAAACCGAGGTCGGGGGAGGAAGCCGGGCCTCGCCCGGGGCACGAGGACGATGGGAGGCCAGGTGGGACTGGAACCCAGGCTCGCAGCCCTTCCCCAGCTTCCCTTGCGCTTGTGGGGGTCTCACCCCAGCCCAACCCCCAAGTCAGTTCTCATGAGTACTGATCCACTCCCCTCTGAGGAGAGGACTCAAGGAAGGGGCACCCTTGGACCAGGTCCTAGAAGAACCTGGAGTCCAGAAGAACAGTAAAAACAAAGCTGGAAACCCAGCTTCCCTGCCAGCCCCCCTCTAAACGGCTTCCTGGTGCCCACTCTGCCTCCCTCCCTTCGCCTTGTCTGGCTGGGCTGGCTGGGCTGGTGGGGCTGGCTCTGGGCCTCAGACACTCTGGAATCGCCAAGGTCTGAGCTCAGGGCCTGGCCCCCTTCCCAGGCTAACAGCCGGGAGGAGGGGGGTGCTGCCTGAGGGCTCAGGGGGCTGGGGAGGGGCACAGCAGGGCCCCAGGGCAGGGGTGGGCAGGGGCTGGGAGGGGCCTTAAGTTTGGTCAGGGCTGGAGAGGAGCCAGGCCTGTGCTCTGGTCTAGAAGGGAGGCCCTGGAGGGCTGCAGTGTCCTGGGGCCCAGGCCCTAGGGGGTGTGCCTGGCAGGAGACCCCAGGGTTCTGTCTCTGACTCAGAACTCAGCAGGGGGTGGGTGTGACCAGGCACATCCAGAGCAGGACACTGCCAAATCAGGGTGGCACCAAACCCTGTCCTCTTGGGCACGAGGGGTGGCAGTCTGACCTGGGCTGGGAGTAGGGACTTGCCTTCAGTACACCTGTGCGAGGAACTCGTGGTTTTTACTTTAAGGGTGGGTTCATTTGGGTGGCTTCGCGGGGACTGAGGAAGACCCTTTTGTGGAGCCCGGGCCTGAATTGCTCAGGGGCCCTGTTCCTATAGCCTGGTGTTGCAGGGGTGGGGCGGGGTGATCCCGTGTCCCCAGGGGCCCCCTGCTGCTGGAATCCAGCGTGGGGGTGTGAGGGGCAGCCCCACCCTTCCTGGGGTCACACTGAGGTGGGGAATAATACTGAGTGCTTCCCACCTGCCTAGGGCAGGGCTGAGCATTTTACAGTCATTTTCTCCTCACGCTCCTCTGCGCCTGAGGAGCAGGCTGTGGCTCACCTTGGAACACAGCACAGTCACACAAACCAGCAGTGGAGTCCTAATCTCTCTAAGACTCAGTTTTCTCACCTGTGAAATGGGGAATCTCTTCATTTAACAAACTGGAAACCTACCACAGGCCATGCTGGGTTTTTTTTTTTTAAAGATTTTATTTTTCCTTTTTCTCCCCAAAGCCCCCCGGTACGTAGTTGTATATGTTTTTTAGTTGTGGGTCCTTCTAGTTGTGGCATGTGGGACGCCGCTTCAGCATGGCTTGATGAGCGGTGCCATGTCCACGCCCAGGATCCAAATCGGCAAAACCCTGGGCCGCCGAAGTGGAGCACGAGAACTTAACCACTCGGCCATGGTGCCGGCCCCTAGGCCATGCTCTTGCTAACAAACAGAACCAATCCCTGGCCTCCTGGAGCTTCTGTCCTGGAGGAGACAGACATGTGACAAATCAAATCGCAGATGTCCGTGGCTACAACAGAAGTCAGTGCTGCGGCAGAGAAGAGCTGGGAGCCGGGAACAAGGGCAGTGGCGGGACCTGGAGGTCCAGGAAGCCCCTCTAACAAGGGGACTTCTGAGCCGGAAGCTGGAGGAAGAGCAGGAGTCAGCAGGCTGCGCAGCCAGCAGGCTGAGGGAAGGCTGTAGGAGGCCCGAGGGATTGAGGGGACTGTGATGAAGAGATGGTTTACAAAGGGGCAGGCAGGGCTGAGGGATGGGAAAGAGTCCGTTCTTGTAGGAACCGAGAGAAGGCCAGCAGAGCAACAGGGAGAGAGAGCAGCAGAAGGTGCGAGGCCCCGGGGAGGAACCGGGCTTTTCTTCTCCCTGTGATGGGGCTGTGTCGGGGTGCTGTTGCCGTCATCCCAGGAGAGATGATAACTTGGATGCGGTGGACGTGTATTTGGAAGGTAGACTCCAAGACTGGGTGAAGTGGGAGGGTGCCGGAGAGGCAGGTGGCGTGAACGGCTCCCAGATTTCTGGCCTGAGTCCCTGGGTGGCCAAGGAAGATGACAGAGGAGAGGAAGACCCGGGGAAGGATCTAGAGCTCTGTTTGGGGCCTGCTGAATTTGAAATGTTTGTGTTATCCAAGTGGAGATGTCTCAGCCCAGGGGTCTGGAATTCAGACAGGACGTCTGGCCTGGAGACAATGACTTGGAATCCTCACCATACAGGGACATTTAGGACCGTGGAAAGGATGGGCTCAGCTCGGGAGAGAAGAGGGCTGGGGGTGAACCTGGGAGGTTACCACTCCCAGGTCAGGAGGAGGAGGCAGGGGCAGAAGTGACTCAGAAGGAGCAGAGAGGAAAACCGGGAGCGTGACGCAGGAAGAGCCAAGAGGAGAGAGTTCAGGGAGGAGGGTGCGGCCAACAGTGTCTAATGCTGCTGAGTCGGGTGGGGGTAATGACAGCCCTTCTTTAGGGGCTGCTGAGGGGGCTCAGTGACACAGAGCTATGAACGCAAGCACCCCGCCCAGTGTGTGGTCCATACTGAGTGCTGTTACTTATTGTCATTAGCAGACTCCTGAAGCTCGTCAGGGTCCAAGCAGGAAAGAGAGGTCACCCTCGTGCGGGTGATGGAGGGGACTAGAATGGAGGCACTGTTTACGAAGGGCTACGGGGACCACCAAGGGCTGCTGGAGCCCTGGGACTAGCATCAGAGGGCAGCCCTGAGCCCCGCTGAGGGGACGCTGGAGCTGCAGGAGAGGGCTGCCCCACGAGAGCTGTGACTTCGGCAGACACCTGCAGCTCCTGTCCGCCTGCAGCCTGCGGGGAGGGAGCTGGGGAAATAAAAATTGCCCTCATCTCCTGTCCAGCCAGGCCTCCCAGGGAAGGGAACCCTAAAGGGAGCCTGCGGGCATAGGAGCCTGGGGGTGCAGCACAGAGGTCAGCCTCGTGGCCCGGAGCAGGGAGGACAAGCACGCAGGGTGGATCTGCAGGGCAGATCGCGACAGTCCAACACACGTGGGATCCTTGGCCTGTCCGCCTTTTCTAGCCTCGTCTCCTGTGTCACCACACCCAGCCACCCCATCTTGCTAGAATCTTCCGGCACAGTCTCGTTCCTCCTAGACGTCAGTTCTCCTGTCAGTTCAAGGAGACCATGACCTTTGTGGTCATTCCAGATCATTTCTGCCGCCTAACAGGTCTCCCCACCGCTGCTCTGCCTGCTCTGGTCCCTCCTCCACCTGGTGCCAGCGTTACCTTTTAAAACCTAATTCCAACCATGCTCCTCCCAGCTTATAAAAGCTCCAGTAGCTTCCCTGGGCCTGCAAGGTCCTCTGGGCCCCAGAGGTGCTGAACCCAGTCCTTGGCCTGGGGCCAATCCTTTATGTCTAGGGTCCCTGCCTCCAGAAGTTCCGTACATCTTTCTGTAAAACAGCCACCCGACCCTCTGGGTCACATCGTCTGTTTGTTTCTTGCTGGCCCTCATCACAGCCTGAAATGTTCTTCTTCAGGGGTTTCTTTACTGCTTATCATTTGTCTCCCTGCCCTCCCAAGAAGGCACAACCTTGTCTCCAGATCCTAGCACAGGACTTTGGCGCGCAGAGGATGCTGAAGTTTGTTGACTGACTAATGGAGCAAGACCACAGAGCGCCCACCATTTACTGTGCCCTTTACCCTGTTACGTTATTTCATCCTCCCAGTGACCCTGAGGCTCTGAAAGATGAAACAATTAGATTCAGGTCATCTGGTGAGTGAGATGTAGTAATTGAACTCAAGCCTGCCAGATCCCAAACCCACGCAGTGCTCCTGGGAGGGAGGGATGAGAGGCTCCCACAGATGTCCTCAGGATAGGTGGGTGGGGCCCTGAGGGCAACAAGGGGTTTTGCTGGAATGGGACAAAAAGGAGCCACAGGACCCAAGCCTAGGCATGTTCAGCCTGCTTGAATGTTAGGGGGCCCCTTTGTGCAGAGCGATTCTTGAGGCCCAGAGAAAGCAAGGGACCTGGCCGAGGTTATACAACCGGTCAGTGGCAGAGGCAGGACTCAGACCCGGGGCTCCGGGTGCCTCGTTGGGGGCTTGGCTGGACAGGACAGCAGCAGCCTGCATAACGGAAGTCGTGTTTCAGGTGGCAGCGAGCACAGCCCTCGTTTTCTGGCATTAGATTTTCCTGGCTGCATCCCGTACCAGCTGTGAATTGGGAAAATTCTTCAACTTCTCAATGTCTCCATTTCCTCATTTTTAAACAGGAAGTCAAACAGGTGACATTTAGGAAGCCCTTCGTGGACCCTGGCCACAGGTAAGTCCTAGGCTGTCCTGGGGGAGGAGGAGAGCGACCATTGAGAGAGGCTGACCGCGCGCCAGGCTCTGCGCCACCCCTGTGAGTTCTCAGTGTCTTTGGGAAGCTTCCAGGCTCTGAAGAAAGAAATGGCTCTGGGAGTGGGTGGATTCTAAAGATGAGGGTTGGAAATTTCGGAGGCCTGGAGGGAACAATTCTGCCCTGAAGCATCTCTCTTCGAAGACACTTTACTGAAAGTGGCTGTCACTGAATCCCTCTGATGCGCCACATGAAGGCGCTGAGAGATGAGATTGGCAAGTGAAATGAACCTGTCTTCACGCTTGATAAATCAGAGCGGATTGTCAGTCCTGCCACTCCTGTCCACCTTTCAAAGACAGGAGAGAGAATGGGACTCAATGCGCACTGCCTGATGGAGTCCCAGCCCTGCCGCATACCAGCAGGGTGACCTGGATCCGTCTCTTAACCTATCCAAGCCTCACTTTCTGCACCTGCAAATTGGGGATGATAAGACCTAAGTCACGCTTTGTCCTGAGGATTAAATGAGATGTCATGGAAAGCTCTTAGCCCAGTGCCTGGCCCAAAGAAAACAGACACAAAAAGTTGAGTATTATTATTTTTATCACTGTATCATCCAGCCCTTTCCTGTTTCACAGAGATGTCAGGTCCGTTCACGTTGCAGTGAAAAACAGGAAGAAAAGCTGACCCCTTTGGGTGCCTGTTCGTGTGAAAATACAATAACATAAGTTATGATTTTCAGAGCCACGGCTACACGGCATAGGCCACTTGTTGGCAGGCCCTGTGAACCTGGCCCACAAACTGAGGCAGTCAAGGGGCGCCTGTAACTGAGCTGTGTGTGAATATGCTGCCATGGTGTTTGCTGTCACTTGGGAATGGCCTGACTGCTGTCGTGTCGACCTTGCCACAGATAGGGACAGATGTTGGGCTGGCTCACATGATGGTAGGCAAGGGTCTGAAAGAGGCCCAACCCACTGCTTCCCAACAGCTAGTCTGCCCACCGTGACTGCTGTAAACGGGCTTTACCACCAGCACTTCTGGAACCTTCTGTGTGCCCACCCCTTGTCAGGGACAGGTCTGAGATTTTTCCCTACTTGCAAACTAACAAGTGAGCCAGCCACAAGTTCGTGCATGCTGGGAGAAGACAGGAGATTCTCGGGTCAGAGACAAAGGACTTTATTACTCATGGCACAGTAAACAGCATGAGCATCAGCATATTGATGTCAGTTCCCTTGTCCCCAAGTCCCATGGGGGTGGCACCAAGGGGTTCAGATAGATGCCTGCACACAGTGGATTGCAGTATGGAAGAGGACCCTAAACGTAGGGAACCCAAATCTTTTCCAATGGCCAGTAAGCATGCTGCCCTTTGCTTTGGAGGGAGACACTGTCTCCATCTTCTCTGGCTGTTCACTGTACCACAACCTTGAGAAGAGAGTCCAGGACAAAGGCAGTCGGTGCCTTGCTTGAAAAGCATGCAGAAAGTCAAGAGACCCCTGGATAATTGTCTTACAATAATATCTACCCCTCATTTCTGCTGGCTTGGCTTTTGGAAAGTTTTCCCACGAGTTCACCACTCTGTTGGCAAATCTGATCAACAGACGCTAGGACAAATCTCTTCAATCTGTCACACCCAGCATTTAGTTAACGCTACTATCACCAGGGCTCCAAGCAGCAGGATGAGACCAACTTGTAGTACTGACCTCAACCATGCCCCTAGACCCACCTTAGAAAGCCAGGTAGCTTGCTCCTTAGGTCTCTGTATCCACCTTTCCACTGGCCTGAGGCATTAATCCAGGTACAGGAGGATATATGAACAATTGCACAGATTCTGCCTTGGCCTGCAAGGAAGAAGTCCAGGAAAATTCTATCAGCCATGGCAACCTTGGTCAGTGAATTGAGGCCATCCTGAATGCCTTCCAGGCCAACGTGGTGTCGTTGATCACTTTGGCTAAAGTCAGGGATAAATTACAAGTCACCCTGTTTTCAGGAGAAAGGCAAGTTAATGTGTGACTTCCACATAAGTCGTGCCATCTCAAGGATGCATGTGGTGCTTCTGGGAAGAAACATGGTGCCCCCTGAGTGAGACCTACATCGGTTAGGGGAGCCCAGGTTGACGGTGCCTCCAACGTGGCCTCCCTGCAGGCTGGTAGGCCTTAGGGCTCCCAGTCCAATTCAAATGATTGAGTTTAGTCCTTGTTTTTGGAGGAACTGAATAAGGACAGTCAGTCCAATCTGTCCCATTTGTCCATGCCACCAGCCAGATGGCATTCATCCACCCCGTCAAATGACTGAGTGATCATGGCTACAGGATTGGGGATGGGGAAGATATCCGAGGTGTTGGCGTTGACAGGGTTTTATGTGGAGGTACAGGAGCTGAGGCTACCCCTCGTTGCTTCTAGTCTCTTCGTAAGGTTAAGCTGAACGCCAACCAAATCAAGGTCAGAACTGTCTAGTGGAGCATGGCAGACCCTGCCATCAGTTAAATTTAAATCACTTGCCATAGTTTGGGAGAGTTGGGCCAGCATGTTTTTCTCAGTGAGGAAGGCTCCAGGTGGTTTGGAAAGAGATGATCATTAATGTCTCTCCTTCTACCATGTCTCCCAGGCCTGACATGTTCCCTCCCCAGGTGCCAAGGTTGTTCTCCCTCTACTGTCGGAAAAATTGATGTGTTCTAGTCCAATAACTAGAACGTCACCATTTTTCCAATCATCCGCCACTCACACCTTTCATCCGGAAGTGTCAGGTACAAGAAGGACAGGACATTTTGTGTGTGTGTGTGAGGAAGATTGTCCCGGAGCTAACATCTGTGCCAATCTTCCTCTATTTTGTATGTGGGACGCTGCCACAGCATGGCTTGATGAGTGGTGTATAGGTCCGCACCTGGGATCTGAACCTGCAAGTCCCAGGGCCGCTGAAGCGGAACACGTGAACTTAATCATTACACTACCGGACCAGCCCCAGGACGTTTTTATAAAACTTACAGAGACTCATTATGTCCCCACTCCACATTTGGCCCACTGTTGGGGGACTCAAAGAGAGGGGTGTACACACTGAGTGCTCTAGTCATTCTCATGATCCAGGACCACATCAGTCCAACAACAGAATCCATGTGGTTGAACTATAATTCACTTTGAGTCTCCTAGGCCCCTCTTTGACTGGGCTGCCACCTGGGAATTGCACCAACCAGTCTGGCTGGGGCTGCTGTGAGGGGAAAGAAAGAAGCATTATGTTCAGGAATGGTGAGCATGGAATCCTGAATTTTCAAAACTGGTCTCACCCCTCTCATCTTGATCATTATGAAGGACATGGCCAAGAGGATGTGGCTCCATCCTGAGGACAGCCACATTCATGATTGAACTTCCATACTGAGGTGTATGGACCAGGAGGGAGAGCCAGAAATGTTTTTGAGTTGATTTTTGAGGAGGCTATTTCAATGCTCAACAGTACCATATGACTGTGGATGATGGGGAGTATGGAAGGACCGCCAAATAGCTAGGCCATCAGCCCGATGTTGAGTAGCTTTGGGGATAAAAGGTGCACCATCATTAGGCTTCAAGCGGTCCAGAAAGCCAAAAACATGACACAGATTAGTCTCAAGAACCACAATGGTATGGCCAGAGTTGGCTGATTGGACTGAAACAGTTCCACTTCAACCTGAAAAAGTGTGAGGCACCACTGATAGCCCCAAGAAGTCAAAGGTCCTGTGCATTCAGTCGCAATGCCACATACACTGTGGCTTCCCTCTTTGCAGGGCAAACAGGTGAACTTTTGGCAGGAATCACAAGTCTAGCATGGAATGGTAACCTCTGCATCAGAAGCATAGAGTCCTTTACTTTGTGCCCACTCCATGATGGTGGACATGTTGCCATGTATGGTATGATGATGGATCCAGGCAGAAAGGGAGACAATCTGGGAAGTACAGCCTCGATCAACACCTTGATTCCTGTCAGCCTCATCAGAGAATGGGCCCTTAGCATGGGTACCTACATAAGTGATCTAGATGGTTGATCAGCTGTGATTTGTTTCCACAGTTAGCTGAAAACATTGCCATCCAAAGCCCTCTACTGAGCAGGAGACAATTTCTATTACTGATATTGTCTATCTCACATTTGGGGATTACTTGACTCAGCAACCATAGCCACGTTGCTTTCCTGCTGGAGATGCAAGGTTCACACTCTTTTGCTGACAAGGACTTGAGTTGATCAGTCTAGCTAAAGGTTTGTCCATTTTGTTGATCTTTTCAAAGAACTAACTTGTAAGTTAGTTGATATTCTCTCATCTTTACTAGAGCCTTCTTTCTGCTTGATTTGGGTTTAGTTTGCTCTTCTTTTCCTAACTCCTTAAGATGGAAGCTTAGGTTATTGATTTGAGACCTTTTTCATTACAAGAATTTACAACTATAAATTTCCCTCTAAGCACTGCTTTGGCTGCATCTCATAAGTTTTGGTATGTTGTGTTTTCATTTTCATTAATCTCAAATAATTTTCTAATTTCTTTTGTGATTCTTCTATGACCCATTAGTTAGTGAGGAGTATGTTGTTTAACTTCCACATACTTGTGAATTCCTCATTTCCTTCTGTTATTGATTCCTAATTTCATCCCATTGTGATCTGAGAACACAGTATGATTTCAACCCTTTTAAATTTGCTGAGACCTGTTTTATGGCCTAACATATGGTCTTTCCTTGAGAGTTTTCCATGTATTCTTGAGAATAATATGAATTCTGCTGTCTTTGGGTGGAGTATTCTATAGATGTCCGTCAGGACTCAGGCTTGACTTGCACAGCTGTGACTTTTCTTTTTTAAGGAGACCACCTTGATAGAGGGTATTTCTGTCCTATTGTCATAATAACATCTCTTGTTTTTGCCTTGTTTTAATATAAAGGCTAGGAGAGTCTTCCAGGGCAGTGGAGCTGATCACAAGAATTTATCTAGGGTTTTCTGGGTCACATTTATCAGCATCATAAACCTAAACTAAGACAATAAGAGCCCAAAGAATAATCAATGCCTCATCTGTGTTTTCCTATGGAAGTTTGTCTGTCTCAAGGAAATCTCCCTAAGAGGGATGAAGCTCCCTTGTAGCAGACAGGACCCAGTGGAAAAAAAAAAAACCCTGAGACCTTTTACTGTCATCTTGGAATGGATACAAGGTTGGCGTGATAGACTGTAGGAGGGGCTGAGCTGTACGATGGTCTGGCTCTTGCCAGTCTTCCTTACCAAGCATCACATGCCCTGCCCCTCATCTCCCAAGTGAGCCAACCTAAGGTCTAATGATTCATCTGGGTTTTGTCCATAGCAGTAGTGAATTTCCATCCATTCATGTTTAGTGTATGTTTGTGTCTGTAAGTGCTGTCTGAAGGGGGGTGGAAACTTCTGAACTCCCAGGATGAGTCTTAGTACTGGTTGTTACAATGACGCAGACCTGAGGCCGACCACTGGTTGGTGAGGAGCTACCCCACCTCTCCCCAACCGCACCCAGAGGAGATTAGCAACTACCAGGGCGATGCCTGGTAACTGACTTTGCTTCAAAGCCAACTTCCTGGTACTCGACCTGCAACTCCCTCACTAATTCCTTCTCATGAACAAGAAATGAAACTGAAGAACCTTTATTGTTTGGTTGACTATACAATTGGGTCAACATATGTGCTGCGATTCCCTTGGTCTTTCCTCAAAACCTGTTAATCAGCCCATGAGGTCCTCATCCTTCCTCTTACAGAAAACCGTGTTTCTGTCAGCATCCCACCCTCATGGCCAAAACGATCAAGAACTGTGAAAGGTCTTTGATTTTACCCTATTTTCAAACAAATAAGTTAGAGTGACACAAGTTCATGGATGCTGGCAGAAGACCTGAGACTTCTGGATCAAAGACAAAGGACTACTGCAGCACAACAAGCATTAGGAATGTGAGCGTATTTGTATCACTTCCCCTTACCCTCAAGTCTCATGATGGCAGTGCAGATGGACTCACACAGATGTCTACGCACATGGTACGTTGTGTTACAGGAGAGGGACTCTGAGCTTAGGGCACCCAAATATTGTGTAGTGGGCAGTAACTTTGCCTGCCCTTTGCTCTAGAGGGAGCCACCATCTCTGTTGTCCAAGGCTGTCCACTATACAAAGATCTGGGAAAAGACAGCCCAGAACAAAGATGGTGCCTCTGCTGACTAGACCTGCAGAAATGCGAGAGACTGGGAGAGAACTAGCTGCTATCACCTCTCCCCTCACATCTCAATAAATTCTCACAGCAACCCCTCCGAGTCGGTATAACCAGCCCTGTTTACAGATGAGGAGTTGAAGTCCAGAAAGGTCAAGTAAATTACTCCAGGTGACACAGCCAGTAAACAGCAGATTCAGGATCAAAACCAGGCCTGCCTGATTCCAGGCCTGTGCCTTGTCCACCTGCCTGTGGAACTTGAGGCAGGGAGCGGCCCTGAGGGGACAAAGATGATGGGACTCCCCTTGAGGAGTGGGAGAGGAGGAATGCAGGGAGAGTGGGAAGAGACGAGGGGGGCCAGAGGCCCATTTGTAGGACCTTGGAGACCATCGTAAAGAGTTCGGATTTTTGTCTAAATGTGATGGGGAGATGCCAGAGGGTTTTAAGCAAAAGAGTGACATGATCTGATTTATATTTTAAAAGAATTACTCAGTCTCCTGCTCTGTAAAATGGGGATAACAGTAGTACCTACCCCATTAGGTCACGAGGAGTAAATGCAAGGGGATTAAGTGGGAGGATGAGTAAGGGTCTTGGTACCAGGCAGAATAGGCCATGATGGACATTGGATATTGGCCATGATGATGACCACACAGAAGGGCGCATTGAGGAATTCAAGCTCAGAGCCAAAGATGGTAAGGACCTGGAGGGTCTTTGCATACAGACTAGAGTCCAAGAGTCCCTCTAGCCAGCTTGGCAGAACTGACCTGGGATCAGGCCCTGCGTCAGGTACACTACTGCCCGAGAGTCTGCTGGTCGATGGAGAGAGGGAAGAGGGGAATAGGGCTCCCCAGGTAAGCAGGAGGCAGCAAGGGTCAGAAAATGGCAGTCCCGGGGAGTCTATGTAGGAGGAAGATGGGGCTAGGGGGATGGCACTCAATCTTCAGGTAAGACGGAGAAAGCGTGTGCTGTCCGGTCAAACAAGAAGGTTGCCGCTGAGATTAGGAGGGTCTAAGTCCCAGCTCCTTCTCCACTGCCGTGGTGTACAGCCTTGAGGCACAGGCTGCACGTCCGGGGACTGCTGCCTGCCCCATCTGGCTTCTCCAAATCTCAAAACAGAGGATGTGTATGGAAAAAGAACACAGAAGAAAAAAAAAATCACCTGGGGCTGGCCCCGTGGCTGAGTGGTTAAGTTCGTGCGCTCTGCTGCAGGCGGCCCAGTGTTTCGTTGGTTCGAATCCTGGGCGCGGACATGGCACTGCTCATCAAACCACGCTGAGGCAGCGTCCCACATGCCACAACTAGAAGGACCCACAAAGAAGAATATACAACTATGTACCAGGGGGCTTTGGGGAGAAAAAGGAAAAAAATAAAATCTTAAAAAAAAAAAAGAGAGAGAGAAAAAAAATCACCAAGGTCAATGTTCAGGGAGCACTGGTAACTTTAATAGCAACCCACTCAAGGAGAACATAACAGTCACAAGTATTTGTAATAAGCTCTCATCACCACCCTCCAGCAGACATCCCTCAGCTGCAGCCAGGACCGGAACTGCGCATGCCCAGCACAGCGCTTTTCCGGTCAGCAGGCTTTTCGCTGGTGGCATCAGTCCCAGGCCCTGGGGGTAGAGGGTGGGCAGACTGGGACACAGAACCGGCTGAAGGGGAGGAGTCTTGAAATAGGATGAAAGGTGAAGCGAAGACGATCCCCGCCTGGCCTGCCTCGGTTGAAGCGAGAAGCACTGGGGCCTGAGGAGGCCGCACGCGGGCAAGGGGCCGTTTGTCACTATCACGGGTGCTGTTGTTGTTGTGAGAGCGCCACGGCCCTGCGGGCCCCCAGTCCGGTGTGTGCGGAAAGGGAACCCCCAAGGGAGGCCAAGGCCAGCAGGGATTTCTCAAGCCAGGGGCTCCCCACCACCCGCGGCGGGCAGGAAGGGCGATCCTGCGCAGCCACTTCCGGGTCCTGCGACCTGAGCGGCGTTACCACGGAGACGCCCCTCCCGAGGCCTGGCCAGTCGAAAGTTTTGCCGGCTGGGCTCCCGGGGAGGGGCGCGCCAACGGGGCGGGGCCAAGTCGGCAGCAGACACGCCCCACTCTGGGCAGCGCGACTTCGGAGGAGCACAGCGAGCGTCATTTCCGCCCTCAGCCTCCGCCCAACGAGGAGGGGGCGGGGCCGGCGGAAGGCGCGCCGCTTGAGCGTCACCTCCGGCGAGCCTAGCGGCGACAACGGCAACATGGCCCTAAACGGCGCTGGTGAGGACTTGGGTTGCCAGGGCCTGTGGCTGTGGGGTACGGGAGGCAGCGTGCTCAGGCGAGACCCCCCGGTCCCTTGTGCCTCTCTTCCCCCAGAAGCCGACGATTTCTCCTGGGAGCCTCCGACCGAAGCGGAGACGAAGGTGCTGCAGGCGCGACGGGAGCGGCAGGATCGCATCTCCCGACTCATGGGCGACTACCTGCTGCGTGGTTACCGCATGCTGGGGGAGACGTGCGCGGACTGCGGGGTGAGCAGAGACTCGGGCCGTGGGATCGGGCATGGGGCCGCGGACTAGGCCGCACGGCCCTTCCCCGACTCTCCCTTCTGGACCCCATTGCCCAGCGTCTCACCCCTGTCCCCTGTGCTTTCTGTTCTCTAGACGATCCTCCTCCAAGACAAACAGCGGAAAATCTATTGCGTGGCTTGTCAGGAGCTCGACTCAGACGTGGATAAAGATAATCCGGGTGAGAGGATGAGTGTGCTTGGTTGGGCAGAAGCGTGGAGTTAGAGGCCCGGGAGCAGTGGGCCTGGGAGGTGACAGTGGAGTCTGTGGGTGGGGCCGAGGTAAGGTGCGTTCCCCTTTCAGCTCTAGAAAGGCCCATTCATTCAGTAACAGCTCCAAGCACGTCTTGTGTGCCAGACACTATGGAGAGTCTGAACTCAATCAGCCATAGTCCTGATGGGAGAGATGAAGCAAGGGCATAAGTAACTCTGATACAAAGAAGAAAATGGATGAGCTACTTTATAGAGGGGCAAGGAAAACATCTCAAGCACAGAGAGAGCAGAGCAGGAAAGAGTAAGGAGGTGGCTCAGGACTGAGGCTGGCTGGGCATCCTGACCATTCCACCCACTTTCTCCTCTTTTAGCTCTGAATGCCCAGGCTGCCCTCTCCCAAGCTCGGGAGCACCAGCTCGCCTCTGCCTCGGAGCTCCCCTTGGGCTCTCGGCCTGCCCCTCAGCCCCCAGTACCCCGGCCCGAGCACTGTGAGGGAGCTGCAGCAGGGCTCAAGGCAGCTCAGGGGCCACCCTCTGCTGCTGTGCCTCCAAATGCAGCTGTCGTGGCCTGCACCCAGGAGGCCCTCCTGCAGAAGCTGACCTGGGCCTCGACGGAGCTGGGCTCTAGCACCTCCCTGGAGACCAGCATCCAGCTGTGCAGCCTTATCCGGGCATGTGCTGAGGCTCTGCACAGCCTGCGGCAGCTGCAACACTAAGAATCCCCTGCTGAGAAAAACCCTCCAGAAAAACAGCTGTTCCTCTTGTGTGGTTTGTTCTTTTCTTGGTTCTGAGCGTGCATGCCACCTCGCCTTTTTCTTGCTTTTGGCCTCTCCCCCTACCACTGTCTGCTCTCCTTGATGCCTTGAGAGATGAGTTGGGCTTGTTTCTGCTCAGTTTCCCCACTCAGAGGTTGAGGGGGGACGGAGAGGGCTATGTGATAGTTTTTTTCTGAGGAGGAGGCCACAGCGTCCTCGAAGGGAGGGATGGACCTCTGCAGGACCCCTGCAGGCTTCTCCGCCATGCTGTGCTCATCCCCACCCCTGAGTGAGATTTGGGGCTCCAGTCTCCTGGTAGCTTCTCCTCCTTCGCCTGAGCATCCTGATACCCTCCTGCCCAGGCCAGGTACTCAGACACTGACAGGGCATCAGATTGCACGGTAGTGACCAAGTGTGGACTTAACCCAGTCTCTTGACCACCACTTTTAGATCCTTTTCCTTGGGAGTTATAACTGGGCAGAATAATTTAACACAGTGTTCGGGGGCGGGGGGGGGGGCAAAAAGAGTCGTGAAGGAACCGGGCCTGCCGCTTTTGGCTTCTTTCCTCCTCCCCTTTTCCGTCTCCCCTTCGGTCGGTGCCGCAGCCGTTGCCCTTTTAAGAGAGGCCCCGCCCGCCCGGAGGGGGTGGGGCAGGGGCGGAGTCGGAGGAGTCGGGGAAGGAACAAAGCGCGGCCTGCGGGCGGCGGCTGGGCTCGGCCGGCGGGGCCCGGGGTGCGGGGCCTGCGGTCGGCGGCCCCGGCGGAGCTTTGGAGGGAGGGCGGCGGCATCGCCGTCCGCGGCGGCCCGGCCATGAATGGGCTGCCCTCGGTCGAGGCGCCGGGCGGCGCGGGCTGCGCCCTGGCTGGGCTCCCGCCGCTACCGCGCGGCCTCAGCGGTCTTCTGAACGCGAGCGGAGGCTCGTGGCGGGAGCTGGAGCGCGTCTACAGCCAGCGCAGCCGCATCCACGATGAGCTGAGCCGCGCCGCCCGCGTCCCGGACGGGCCCCGCTCCGCCGCCGGCGCCGCCTGCGCGGGACCCGCCGCCGGCCCCTCCGGCCCGCGTCGCCCTGTCAACCTGGACTCGGCACTAGCGGCGCTGCGCAAGGAGATGGTGAGTAGTTGGGTCCCGGGCCAGCTGGGCTGGGGGCTGCCGCCGGGCAGAAGATCCTGGCGCGGGGCAGAGCGCAGAGGCGGGGAACCAGGTATGCGGCCTGGGTCTCAGGACCTGCAGAAGCCCGTGGGGTCAGACGGGATGTGGTGACAGTAATTATAGTTACCGTTTATAGCGAAAGTTGCCGTGCAGTTTTAAATGCTTTGCTTGTGTTATTTTATTCCATCCTGTTAGATGAATGTTGTCCCCATTTTACAGATGAGGGTCGGTGACTTGTCTAAAGATTCGTAGCTTGCAAGTGGCATCTGATGTCCACAAAAACTTGTTCTGGGGAAGGTACAGGAAGATTGGCTTGGGCTGAGGGTGGCCTGGACCCCAACCCCAGCCCACCCTCAGTCTTTTGCAGGTGGGGCTGCGGCAGCTGGACATGTCCCTGCTCTGCCAGCTGTGGGGCCTGTACGAGTCGATCCAGGACTACAAGCACCTGTGCCAAGACCTGAGCCTGTGCCAGGACCTGTCATCCTCCCTGCACTCGGACAGCTCCTACCCACCTGATGCTGGCCTGTCTGATGACGACGAGCCTCCTGATGCCAGCCTGCCCCCGGACCCGCCACCCCTCACTGTGCCCCAGACGCACAATGCCCGTGACCAGTGGCTGCAGGACGCCTTCCACATCAGCCTCTGAAGAGCTGGGGGAGCGAGGGTCATGCACCCGTGCAAAAGGCTCAGAAACTCACCCCTCAGCAAGGATTCAGACTATAGTGCCTGCTTTCCCCATACCAGCTCACCTCAAGGAGCGCAAGGCTTGGGCCCCTCAGAGGCAAAACTGCCGACCCCTCTCCCCCGTCTTGGGTTAGCTGGCACTGGGGCGGGCACCTGGCTACAGGCTCTGCCCCCGGCACTGGACCTCCACTTCTCCCACATGTGTGCACCCCAGCTTGGCCACCCCTCAGTCTGGCGGTGGGGCCCAAAGCATCTTGCGCTCCCCTTGGCGCCTCTGCATTAGGAGGAGTGCCTGGCTCCCACCTCCTTTTCACCTTTTGCTGCTGTTGGCAGCTGCTGGCTCAGGGGCATCCCACCTTTGGTCCCTGGGTTCCACTGCCCTGGACAAGGGCTCCAGAACCCATTCCTGCACCCACCCACGGCCGGGAGGGCCAAGGCTCCGTGCTGGATATTTAAGTTTAGGGGCCAGCCTCCTGGGCGCATAGATAAATAAATACTCTCTCAGCGTTCTTGTGTTCTGACTGCCTGGCTCTGGGGTGAGAAGACCGCGGAGTTTCTGGCAAGTGCCGCCCCGCGCTCCGCCGGCAGGTGGCGCCCGAGACCCCGACTGGAAGCGAAGCGTGGCGGTGGCACGGTGCAAAGCCTCCCTCCCCGGGCGGGGGTGCCCACCGTTCCCAGCTGGCTAAGCCTGGTCCCGCGGTTGTGTGACTGTGGGCGAGTCACTTCCCCTCTCTTGCCGGAGGCCTGGGAGCCCAACTCCCCTCCCCACTCGCTTTGGGCTTTCCTGGCCGGCCGGGAAGGAAGGAGAAGGAGCCGCCCATCTTGAGGAGAGAAACTTTCCACCCCGAGTGGAGGCGGAGTTGGGGCGGCACAGGAAATGGGTGGGCCCTGGCCGGCGGGCCGAGGGGCCCCTCGGCAGGAGAGGGAGAGGGGAAGGCGCCTCCAAGAAGGCCTGGAAGCTAGTGAGTGCCCTATGGGTGGGAGGAAAGAGCTGCAGAGGCAGAAGGGGATGACGTCGCGGTGCCCCAGGCCTCCCCAGAGGCCAGACAAGCCCTGGAGAGGAGATGGGGGAAGGGCCCCAGATTTGGTGCAGGAGATCCCAGGGGCGCTGAGAGGTGATTGGGGTCCCAGACAGACCGCCTGGCTCCCCCTACAGTACTTGGGACCTTTAGGGTTGTAGATAAAAGGCTTTCTCTTACAGAGGACATGGAGGACCACACCTCTGCGACTGGGAGCCAAAGCCAGTGTGACGTGCGCTGAAAGAAGCTTGCACCTTTGGGGACAGTGGGGGCTCAGACCACACACACAACACCCCCATAACTTCCTGAGAGGAAGAGCGGACCTCGAAATTGCACACTTAGGCTCACAGGCCTCTCCTCCCCGAGTTCTGCTGCATAGTCACTTGCCTCCCGGAGACAACTCAGCTGGCACTCCTGGCAGATCAGATGTCCTGTTCAAACCTAGTGTTTACCAAGCACCAGGCTTCCGTCCATTCACAAACCCTGCAGAGCGCTGGCACCGGGGGAGGAGCCCGGCCCACTTCTGGCCCCAGGGCAGTTCTCTAACTCCCGCCCTGACACCCACAGCGGCTCATTACCCCACAAGGCGGTGGGGAGGCGATAAGGGCTCTAATCTAGGTGTGAACAGAGCGGCTAACGCCTGTGACAGGCATCTCAGGGGAAGGAGAGTAAACACACACACACTTTCCTGTCCATGATAACGGATTCCATTTAATGAGACCTAGCAAAATCAGCCAGGCTCCCTACTAAATGCTTTCCAAGGTTTCAGCCACTCAAGGACTCTGTAAAAGCTGGAACTATAATTATCCCTATTTAACAGAGGCAGAAACTGAGGCTCAGAGTGTTAGCGCTCTGCCCAAGGTCACACACTTAGAAGGAGCTCCTTGTGGGATGTTGGAACCATCTTCCCACTTGACAGTTGAGGAGTCAGGTTCCCGGACCAGCGAATGGATGCTGCCCACAGGTAGGGCCACCCAGCTTGGCCCCTGACCCTGTGCCTTTCTGCTTTGGTTAAGACATGGGTGGCAGCAGGAGTTCGACAGCCACCCCAGTGTTGAGGACAGTTGGCTCTGGCCCAGATTCGAAGTGTGACCCTGAGCAAGTCTCTTCCCCTTTCTGAGTCTCTGTTTCCCCAGCCTGTGAAATGGGGCCACGAATACCTACCTCCCAGGGCTGCGGGCAGGAAGGGAGGCGGCACCAAGTTGCCGGGTGCCCTCTCCAGGGCCGCGCGTCCACACGCCTCGGCGCGCATCGAGCAGGCGCTGCGGTCCCCGCGTCCCCCCTCGTGCCCCTCGTCCCCCCCACCGCGGTCGCCGCGCGAGGCCCCGGAAGCCGGGCCGCCCCGCCCCCACGCCGCCGCCCGGCCCCCGCCCCCGCCGGAGCCCCGCCCGCCTTCCGACGGGGGTGCGGCTCCAGGAAACGGCGCGCTCGCGTCTCGGCGCTCCGGCGACCCGGCGCGCCCCAGACGACCCCACCGACTCAGCCAGACCACCCGGCGGGCCCCGGGCGCGCTAGCGGCCCGAGCGGCCCCGGGTCCGAGCCAACGACACCTCCGCACGGACGGGGCGGGCGGCGCGGATAGGAGCCGCGGAGGCCATGGGGACCCAGGCCGGGCCGGCGATCGCGGGCCAGCGGGAGCCCCGGGTCTGAGGAGCGGACGGCGGGGGCGGCGAGGGCCATGACCTCGGTGTGGAAGCGCCTGCAGCGCGTGGGCAAGCGGGCCGCCAAGTTCCAGTTTGTGGCCTGTTACCACGAGCTGGTGGTGGAGTGCACCAAGAAATGGTGAGTGGGAAGGAGGCCTGGGGGACTCCCCAGACTGGCTGGGACCCTATCCAGCCTTTGGAGCCTGAGAGAACCCTGCCTCCAGTCCAGTAGCTAAAGGGGCCCCTACCCCAGCTTGGGCCCTGGTGTCGCAGCCACAGTGACTCAAAAGTGCCCTTGCAGCTTAAGGGACCCCTAGTGTTGGGGGTGTGGGCAGCTTTGGGCCAGTGGAGGGGAAGACTTCTAGGCCTGAGAATCTATCTGTGCCCACACTTTCTTTGGCCGTGCTCGGGGCTGGCGAAGGGAAGCCTCATGGTTTTGACCAGAGGGATGGTTCAGGATGACATCAGAAAAGGGAGCAAGTTTTGAGGTTTGTGGGTGGCAGTGCTGGGACAGAGACCTCCCTGGACCTGCGTCCAGCTCAGAACAAGGATGCTGCCCCCTCCTCCCCTGCCTACTTGTTGAGCCAGAGGAACCCCCCTGCTTCAGCCAGAGTGGGAGCTGGGAGGCTGGATAGTCTCCACGATGTCCTTAAAAGGGGAAACTGAGCACTGGGAGGGATGAGAAGGGAGGCGGGGAGCAGCTTAAAGGGGCCTGAGGGCCTCGTAGGGTGTGGATCCCGGAGGAGAGGGCCTGGGGAGGGCGAGGTGGTGGGGTGAGGGGAGATATATGAGGGGGTGCAGGATCTGGCCCCAACTGCCAGAGGGCCCAGGGGCATCTCCTTCACATGCTCCCACCCGCAGCTGCCCGGGCCCCTGCGTCACACCCTAAATATACGTACTCATGGTGTCAGCTTCCCTTGGCTGGATTAGGGCACAGCTGTGGGGGCCTCACCCGCCAGGCGGGGCTAAATTTAGGCTCCCAAAAGGAAGGGCTGCCTCAGCAGGCAGGAACCATGGAGTCCAAGGGGAGGGGAGTGAGAAGGAGGCTGGGGTCCCTTGGGCAGCTGCCAAATCCCCGATCTTGACTGGGCCAGCCAGAGGGCTGTCTAGTTCATTTGGCTGGGCCCAGAGAGCACAAGGGCTGGCTGAGGTAACACAGCACAGGGCTGGGACTTGAACCATGGCCTCTGGCTCATGCTTTCTGTCCCAGCATCCTGGGTGAGGCCAGGAGGACGCTGGGCATGGTCTGGGAGAGCAGGCGGAGCTGTGGGACAGTGTCAATGCATGTGAGTCATGGCCGGTTGGGGGGGGTGGGCAGGGCCACCAGGGCTTCTTAGCCTGGAGCCCAGGCTAGGAAGCTGCCCCTGCCCAGGTCGCACCTCCCCTGGAGGGCGTACCCAGCCTGAGTCAGGCTGCCTAGCCAGGCCCCGCCCTCCCTAGGCAGCCCTGTCCGCTTCCCCTTTCTGGGAAGGCCCCGTGGCTACCCTTACCCAGCCATAGCCTGCAGTTTGGGGTTGGGGAGGGAAGCTTGGCTCTAGGCTTAGTTGTGTGACCTTCCCTGGCCCCCAACTTCTCTGGGCCCCAGCATCCTCAGTTGCACTGTGCACCTCCAGCGGGGCAGTGGGCTGGGTGAACCTGAGCCTCTTGGCGTGGCAGTGGGTACAGGCAAGGAGGGCTCTCGTGCTGCCCTCGGCCTGATGGTCCCCTCAACTGTCCCCAACCTCCTGAGCAGTGGTTGACCCTCTAACCCAAAGGGGCCCTCATCCTCCTAGGCCCAGCCACGTGGCAGACGACTGTCTCCTCTCGCTGTCTGTGTCCCTACATCGCTCTGCCTCTCCTCTGCCCCAGTCTGCCCCTGTCTATGCTGTTCAGTTTAGATGTCACCTTCTGGAAGTCCTCCTGGATGCCCTCGTGGGAGTCAGAGACCCTGCAGAGCTAGGGTGCAGGGCTCTGGGTTTGAGAGGTGGGGAGCATGGCTGACTCCCGGGGCCCCTGGACCCAGCAAAGGGAGGGTCTCTAATGATGAGCTGACCCTCTGCCCGACTCTGACCATGCACCTCCCCCCAACTTCGGAACCTTGCCCTTGCCATTCCCTCTACCTGGAGCCTGCCCTCTCCAGACCTCACATGGCCCACCCCTCCCGCACTCACGCCTCTGCTCAGATACCCACCTCAGGGAGACCCAGCGGCTCTCTCCCGTCTCCCTGAGTCAGCTTGTTAATTTGTGTCCCATCTTGATTGGCGCTCTTCTCCCACCTCCGTGGCCCTCAGCCCCAGAAGGGTCTTGCCTCTCCTCTGCCCTGCTCTGCCCCCGAACTGGGCTGGGTTTATAGAATGCACTCCACAAATATTTGTGAGTGAATGGCCTCCTGCTCCCAGTCTGTCTCTCCCTGTGTGTCTGAGTCTGTGTGTCTCTTGCAGGGTCCTTGCTGTGTTTCTGTGTAGCTCTCTGTCTCTCTGTGTGCCTGTCTCTGTAGGTCTCTAATTCTCTTGCTCTCTTTCTTCATAATCCCTGACCCAACTCGGGCCTTTGCCCTTCTGTCCCAGGCCCCACCCTGCCTAGCAGCCCCACCCTGCTCTCTCTGGCCCCAGATAAGGGGCCATCCAGGCCCTCTCCTGGGGGAAGGGGATGAGGGCAGAAGGGAGACCCTGGAGGAGATGGAGAGGCTGGGTGGGCCTGACTGAGTAGCCCCCTCTTCACCCACAGGCAACCAGATAAGCTGGTGGTGGTATGGACCCGGCGGAACCGACGCATCTGCTCCAAGGTGGGGGAGGATGTCAACTGGCGCTCCAGGTTGGGGGGTGGGGCCAATGGGGGAGTGTGGGGAAAGCGGGTGAGGCCTGATGGGGAAATGGAGTCAGACTCCGGTTCAGATCAGCATCCACAGAATGGAGAGAAAGATGGGGTCAAGGTTGGAAATAGGGGCAAGGGGTGAAGGGGACAGTTAAGATTGGAGGGAGGACGCAGACTGCTCATTGCAGCCCCACAGCTGGCAGCCGGGCATCCAGAACCCGTACCGGGGCACCGTGGTGTGGATGGTACCGGAGAACGTGGACATCTCCGTGACTTTATACAGGGTGAGTCTCCTCCTGCATAGATGGGAATGGGCTGGTGATTACAACCCCAGGCAGCTACAGGGGTGCCCTGGAGGGTTATCCCTCCAAATAGGAAACAACAGGTGGGTGAGACCAAGAATCAAGGCGGGGTGCCTACTCAGCACGAGTAGCCCAGGAGGTCTTCCTGGAGGAGGTAGCATTTACCCGCCATGTATAGGATGACAGACAGCTCGGATCAGGAAAAGCTGGGGAGCTTCTTGGGCAAGAGGGACCAGCATGTGTGAAAGCTCCAACCAAACACCTCCAGAGCCAGTGCAGGCCCCTCCCCCTGCACGGCCCCCACCCCAGCAACCCCTGTACTCACCAGTGCCTCCTTTTCCTAGGACCCCCACGTGGACCAGTATGAGGCCAAAGAGTGGACATTTATTATTGAGAATGTGAGTGGCCGGGGTGGGCTGCGGCCTGGGGGTCTCGGGAACTCGGGGACAGCACTGATGGTCCTTTCCCCCGCCCCTCCCCTCGGCCCCCAGGAGTCCAAGGGGCAGCGGAAGGTGCTGGCCACGGCTGAGGTGGACCTGGCACGCCACGCAGGGCCCGTGCCTGCCCAGGTCCCGCTGCGGCTGCGGCTGAAGCCCAAGTCGGTGAAGGTGGTGCATGCCGAGCTGAGCCTCACTCTCTCCGGGGTGCTGCTGCGGGAGGGCCGCGCCACGTGAGTGCCCACCCGCCCTCCTTGGCCCTGGTCTGCCAGCTCTGACTGCGGCCCTCACCCTGACCTCCGCCCCCAGGGACGATGACATGCAGAGTCTTGCAAGTCTCATGAGCGTGAAGCCTAGTGACGTGGGCAACTTGGACGACTTTGCAGAGAGTGACGAGGAGGAGGCTAATGGTCCAGGGCCCCCTGAGGCACGGGCTCGTGTCCCCCCACCAGGTGGGCTTACAACCTGCCATGGATTGACATCACCAAGACCTGGGGAGGGTGGGGGTATCCCAGGCCGTTAAGCCACTTGCTGTGTTGGGTGGGCCAGCTTGTGCGCGCCCAGTAATGGGACTCATAGCCTGCTGGCAGCCCCGATTGGCCAAACTTGGCCCCTGGTCCCATGGTGGCCTGGGTCCTTAGCTGAGTCCTGCAGGATGGGCTCCCAGTGGCTGCCCATGCCCCTGGCCCTCTCCTCACCCCCGAGAGGGTGCCTGCCCCAGGTCTCCACCCGCCCTGAGACAGCTGGGTCAAAAGCACACAGAGGGGCTGCAGGCCCTGCTCGCCACCCCTCACCACCCACCCTCATGCTCAGTCACCAGCTTCCTCATCCCTCCCTTGTGCTTGTTAAGGCTTTTTTTCTGTCTGTCCTTGTGGTTCTCTCTCTTTCTTTTTCCCTGCATCTGTGGGCCTGTCTCTTCTCGCAGGCCGGGGCGGTGCCCTGAGGCTGGGGCGTTCCTCAGGTAGGCCCGGCGCTCTAGTTGGGGGGAGGGGGTCAGACCTGCAGGGCCCTGCCTTGGGCTGACCCTTGGCTCCCCAAATCCCCCAGATCCCTCTCGGGAGCTGAGGACACTCTGTGAGGAGGAGGAGGAGGGCCGAGTACAGCCCCAGCAGGCAGGTGAGGCCCAGGCTGGGGTAGCGGGGACTGGACCTCCCGTCACAGGGCCCCGGCCTCAGTACCCGCTCCCTTCCTTCCTCCCCAGCTGCCAGCCCTGCTAGTGCTGAGGATACCAGCCCAGCCCCTGTGAGTGGCCCTGCGCCTCCAGCCAGGGCCTCCCGGGGCCAGGGGGCAGAACCATCTACTGTGGCTGGGGGCCCAGTGGGGCCTAAGGCCCCAAGGCCCCCGGGAATGCCACTGGAGACGAGGTGAGCTTTGGAACCAGGCCCACTCCCCATCCCCTGCCCACTGTTAGGAAGCAAGCAGAAGGGTGGGGGGTGGGGCTGAGAGTAGGGGGCCAAATGAACCCCCACAATGCCCCTTCCTGCTGTCTCCTCAGGTCCTCAAGACAGCCAGGCCAGGATGTGGCCCCAGCCCCAGCTCCTCGGCTCCGGAAAGGCTCTGATGCCCCCTGGCCCCCAGTCCCCCAAGGGGAAGACAAGGCCCCCAAAGCCTCAGGGGCTCCCCCAGCAGGCGTGGGTTCTGCTGGGGAGACGCAGGCCCAGGCAAGCCCTCAGGAAGGGACAGAGGCCCCTGCAGCTGGGCCGGCCCCAGGCGCTGAGGACAGAGGCTCCAGAGACTGTTCAGGAGGGCAGAAGCCTGAAGTGCAGGAGGAGGGCGCTGGGGACAGGCCAGAGGAGAGTGGGATGGACACTGAGCATGGGTCAGAAGTCAGACAGGTGAACACTAAGAGGTCAGAGGTCAGAGCTGGGGAGACTGAAGACAGTTCAGACGTTAGTCAAGTGGATGCTGAGCAGAGGTCAAAGGTGAGACAGGTGGACAGTAAGGGACCAGAGGCTACAGGGGTGACATCTGAGGCAAGATTCAAGGGAACTCCTGAGGTTCCTCCAAGGGGCTCTCAGGGGAGGATGGGGGTCAGGACCAGGGATGAGGTTCCCACAGTCCTGAGCCCACCCCTAGCAGGGTCTGCAGGGCACTCCGGGCATTTCAGTGACCTCAAAGGGGCCAGGGCTGCTACAGGCCAGGAGAGAGAGGATGCAGAGGTGAGGGGCGGCGCCCCTGGTGTTGGGGGGACAGGCCTGGAGCAGGGGCCCTCTGTTGGAGCAGCAAGCGCCAGTCCCCAGGTGAGCAGGTGCCAGGGGGCCCCCCCAGCAGCTGACCAGGGGGTGATGTCTAGGGATCTGGGGGTCTGGGAGGCAGAAGCTGGGGACTCAAGGGTCCTGGAAACAGAGACTGGGGTGGCAGAGTCAGAGGTATTGCAGACCCAGGAGAGCGAAGCAGTGGGACCAGGGTTCGCAGAGATGGAGACTGGGGCGGCAGCGGCTGAGATATTGGGGGCTCAGGAGACAGAGACCGTGACTCCAGGGGTCCTGGAGTCAGAGGCTGCTGGGATGGTAGAACCTGAGGAACTGGGGACCCAGAAAACAGACGTGAGGATTTCAGGGGCCCTGGGGACAGAGGCTGGGACAGCAAAGTGTGGGGTCCTGGGGACCCAGGAAACAGAGGCTGAGGGCTCAGGAGTTCTGGGAACAGAGACTAGGAGGGCAAAGACTGAGATATTGGGGACCCAGGAGATATCTGGGAGTCCAGCGGTACTGAAGATAGAAGCTGAGATAGCAGAATCTGAAATATTGGGGGCCCAGGAGACAGGGGTGGGGGTTTCAGGAGTACCAGAGACAGAGGCTGGGAGGGCAGAGGCTGAGGCGCTGGGGACCCAGGAGCTGTCTGGTGATTCAGTGGTACTGAGGATAGAAGCTGAGATAGCAGAATCTGAAATACTGGGGGCCCAGGAGACAGAGGTGGGAGGTTCCCGGGTACTAGAGACAGAGGCTGGGAGGGCAGAATCTGAAATATTGAGGGCCCGGGGGACAGAGGTGGGAGTTTCAGGGGTCTCAGGCATAGAATCTGAGAGAGCAGGCATCCGGGAGACAGAGGTAGAGGGTTCAGGGGTCCCACAGTTTGAGAGTGAGACAGCAGAGGCTGAGGTGCTGGGGACCCAGGAGATAGCAGCCAGGGGTTCAGGGGCCTCAAGGATGGAAGCTCAGATAGCAGGGACCCAGGAGACAGAGCTGGGGGGTTCTCGGGTGCCAAAGACAGAGGCTGGGAGGGCAGAGGCTGAGGGGCTGGGGACCCAGGAGCTGTGTGGTGATTCAGCGGTACTGAGGGTAGAAGTTGAGATAGCTGGGGCCCAGGAGACAGAGGTGGGGGTTTCAGGAGTCTCAGGCATAGAATCTGAGGGAGCAGCCATCCGGGAGACAGAGGTAGAGGGTTCAGGGGTCCCAGAGTTTGAGAGTGAGACAGCAGAGGCTGAGGTGCTGGGGACCCAGGAGATAGCAGCTAGGGGTTCAGGGGCCTCAAGGATGGAAGCTCAGATAGCAGGGACCCAGGAGACAGAGCTGGGGGCTTCAGGGGTCTCAGGGCCAGAGGTTGGAATGGCAGAGACTGAGGGACTAGGGACTCAAGAGACGGAACCTACAGTTTTAGAGGCTGAGAAGGCAAAGGCTAAGACTTCGAGGGTCCAGGAGGCAGGGCTCCTGGGGAGCCTCACATACGAGGCTTTAAGGGCCCGGGTCACTAAGCGTGGAGTTTTAGGCACTGAGGGAGCAGAAGCAGAGACTACAGTTTTGAGGGTCCAGGAGGCAGAGGATGGGATTTTGGGGGTTTCAGAAGCCAAATCTGTGGTTTGGGAGCCCCAGGAAGCAGAGACGGAGGTTTTAGGGCCTCCAGAGAACCAATCTGATATTTTTGAGACCCAGGAAGCAGAGGTTGGGGTCTCAGGAACCGAGAAGGGAAAAGAAGCTGAGGGGAACCTCACAGAGGCCAGCCTGATTGAGCCTCAGCTGGCCAGTGGGGCAGGGACTGGGGTGCCCAGGCCCTCGGGGGCCTCTTCCCCAGAGGAGCCTGAAGAGGACAGGAGGCTGCCGGGCAGCCAGGTAGGGATGGGGGCCGCCGAGGGCCAGTCTGCTGCTTCCCACTAACCTGGGGCTGAGCGAACGGCGGCTCTGCATGGACCCACCTGGTCGACTGGGGTGGGGTGCACAGGGGCTCAGCTTCATGGAGCCCCCTCACCCCCTCCTCTCTCAGATGCCCTGGCTCCCCCACCCTGTATTCCCTGGGCTGCATGGAATGGGACCCCCCCTAAGCTGATTTTCTGGGCTGAACTTGAGGTGTGGCTGCTGATGAACTCTCATCTTGCCTGGGGGCCACTGATCTTTTAGGTGACCTTGGTAGATAACCCCAGAGCTGGAAACCCTTTGCCTGGCCCCGAGGCTCTGGCCCGTGGTCTCTGGTGACCCCTGCAAACCAAGACCTGGGGCTGTTTTGTCCCCAAGGTGCAGAGGGCACAGGTTCCATGTTCACATTCCCTGTGTCCCCAGGCACCACCTGCCCCGGTCAGCTCCAGCCAGTCGCTGCTGGAGTGGTGCCAGGAAGTCACCGCTGGCTACCGTGGAGTCCGAGTCACCAACTTCACTACATCGTGGCGCAATGGCTTGGCCTTCTGTGCCATCCTGCACCGATTCTACCCAGACAAGATGTGAGCTGCAGGAGTGGGGTGGAGTGGGGTGGGGTGGGGTGGGGCGGGAATGAATGGGGGAGTCTTCTGGGAGGGCAGTGTGCATCCAGCCTCTGACCGGTGCTCTCTCCGCAGTGACTATGCGTCCCTGGACCCACTCAACATTAAACAGAACAACAAGCAGGTGAGATGGGGAGGGAGCCATGCCTGCAGGGAAAGAGGGTCTAGAGCCGGGCTGTGGGTCCAAGATTTGGGTTCCGTCTGTCAGGAGAGGAATCTGTCGGCTGTAGGACCCCAGCCGTGGCTTTTGGAAGTTCTGCCACTTTCTCCCCTTTTGGGCTTTAAATTGTTCGTTTTCCTTGGTTTAGTTTTGGTTTTTTTTTAAAGCATATTTCCACTAGATGGTTTTTCCAAAACCAACCTTTGGTGTGCAGTTGCTGGGTAACGCGAGGGCAGGCCCTGTTGCTAGGTTTCCCCCAATGGGAGGGCAAAGGCGTTGCTAGGCAAACCCTGGCGTGCCAGTCGCGGGGACCCCCTCGGCTGGGCGGGGCCGCTGACCCGGAGCCCCCCGTTTCCAGGCCTTCGATGGCTTCGCGGCCCTGGGCGTGTCGCGGCTGCTGGAGCCTGCGGACATGGTGCTGCTGTCGGTGCCCGACAAGCTCATCGTCATGACGTACCTGTGCCAGATCCGCGCCTTCTGCACGGGGCAGGAGCTGCAGCTGGTGCAGCTGGAGGGCGGCGGCGGCGCTGGCACCTACCGCGTGGCTAGCGCCCAGCCGAGCCCACCCGACGCCCTGGACGCCGGCGGCCTGGCGCAGCGGCTGCGCGAGCACCGGGCCGAAGCGCCCGAGGAGCCCAGGGAGCCCAGGGAGGCCGCGAGCCGCGCGGACGGGGCGGCCCCCAAGGCGGCCTCCAAGGACCACGGGGCCGAGGCCGCCCAGGAGGCGCGCGCCGCGGAGGCCCCCGCCGACGGCGCCGGAGCCCGGGCCTCCGTGCCCCCCGCCGAGGGGCTGGCGAACGGGGCGGGGGCGCCGGGCGCCGGGGGCGGCGTGAGGCTTCGGCGGCCGTCGGTCAACGGGGAGACCGGGCCCGTGCCCCCGCCCCGGGCGCACGGCTCCTTCTCCCACGTGCGCGACGCCGACCTGCTCAAGAAGAGGCGCTCGCGGCTGCGGCACAGCAGCTCCTTCTCCGGGGACGAGCCGGACTCGGGAGCCGCGGGCGCTGCCGGCGCCGGAGCCGCGGCTGCGGTGAGTGCCCTCCCGCGGCGGGCGGGCGGTGCAGAGACCTGGGCACAGGTGGAGGCTTCAGGGTGGCAGGCCAACGCTGGACGTGGGGAGGCGCTTTCTGATTGGAAGGACCGTGGTGTCGCGGAAGAGTCCCCTGGCGAGGTGGTGAGCTCCTCATCAGGGGACGCATGCGAGCCCACAGCCGCTGCTGGGACAAGAGTCCCGATTTTGCTGCCAGCCTTGGAATACATGCTAGTGATTTTTAACACTTGGCACTCAGTTAATGGAATCATGGCTGCAGTGGCAAGTTCCCAGAAGGCTCCATGTTGTCAGCACCCAGCGCAGTGCTGTTTACGGACTGGCAAGTGGGTTGAGGCATTTCTTTCCCTGCGGGTGGCCGGAGGTCAACCAGCAGCCACTG
This sequence comes from Equus przewalskii, assembly GCF_037783145.1. NCBI lineage: Eukaryota > Metazoa > Chordata > Mammalia > Perissodactyla > Equidae > Equus > Equus przewalskii. The sequence continues at coordinate 26,933,366 of NC_091841.1, forward strand.
TGGCCCTGGAAAGTGAAGGCAGGGTTTCCATACTCAAGGGGTCTCTCCAGGGCCTCCTAACCCCCAGATTCTCTGATTCGGGTCTTGAACTCCAGATGCTGGAGGCCAGCGTCCTTTCTTCTCTGATAAAGGGAGATTGGAGATGGCAGACCCTGCTGGGTACCTACGTCTCCCCAACCCCTGCAGGTCTCCCGTCAGAGTCTCCCAGGTGGCTTGTGGTCACTTCAGACCACATGGTCCCAGAGAGGGCAAGGATTTGCTCAAGGACTCAGAACCACTGAAGTCCAGGCCGTGGGCTTTCCAGCTGGGGTTCCGCTCACTGTCCCATTCTGCGTGCGACAGCAGAGGCAGCTCTGTCAGGCAGCTGTGAGCCTTCAGCTCCCCGGGGATGACCCCTGAGTTCTAAGGAAAGGAGAAAAGGAATAAACTGGGAAAGGCTTTCTGGAAGAAGCAGCCCTTTGAGCTAGGCTGATCAGATGGGCAGGTTTCCCTGGTGAAGAATGGCGGGGGTGCGGTTCTCGAGTGGAGGGACCCACACAAGCACAGATGTGGCAGCTGGAAAGCTCAGCTCTCATTTGGGGAACTGCCAGTCATCTCCGGTAAGGTCCGCAGGTGGCGGGCTGGAGAGCAGGAGCCTTGAGTGCAGGGTCAGAGGCACAGCGTTAGGCCTGTGAATGAGAGACAGGGAGGGCACCAGAGGCACCCACAGGAGATGTGATAGGCAGGAGTCAGAGGGACAGAGCACCCTTGGCTTGTCTGTTGGCCTGTGGCCACAGCCCGATTAATGTGTGTCAGTGGCTCTTTAAATCTTAAAGGGGAGGCTCCATCCTACACCCTTCTTGGCTCAAGTCTGAACTTCTGGTCCTTCCAAGCCAGGCCCCCCTCCAGCCCTTGTCCCACAGGAGATATTTGACCCGTGGGGCTGGAGAGGACTCCTCCTCATTGGCCACTCTCATCTCCCATCCCCCGTGTGCGCAGTGGGAGCATGTCGGGCCTAGCCCCACCCGTGGGAGCTCCCAAAGTCTTAGAGTGGGATGAAGTCAGGCACCTTGAAGCTGGGGTGGGGCAGAAGCAACGCCATGAGGAGAGCAGTGTGCCTCTGGTTTGGCCCAGCAAGGTTTCCTGAGGAGGAACCACAGATGAGGGTGTAAAAAGGGGAATTTGGGTCAGACACGAGGAAGTGTTGGAATTCCCATCAGGGCTGGCATGAGTAAGCTCAGCTGCTGCTGAGGTTGGGGTTTCTCCAATCTCCGGCTCTCCTGCGTCTGCCTGCCCTGTCCGTTGAGCACTCACTGTGTGCCTGGCGTGCCACTATGACCCCTCATCAGCTCCTCACTGATTCCTCACAATGTCCCTTCCAGGGACGAAGGACTACCCCATTTCCCAGGTGGGAATGTTCAGGCTCAGGGAGATGAAGACAGAGGCAAAGGGAGTTGCTACAGACGTGAACCCAGGTTCTGGGTCTCAATTCTCTTTTTTTTTTTTTTTTTTTTGAGGAAGATTAGCCCTGAGCTAACATCTGCTGCCAATCCTCCTCTTTTTGCTGAGGAAGACTGCTAACATCCATGCCCATCTTCCTCTACTTGATATGAGGGACGCCTACCACAGCATGGCTTTCCAAGCGGTACCATGTCCACACCGGGGATTTGAACCGCCGAACCCCGGGCCACCAAAGCAGAACATGCACACTTAACCACTGCGCCACCGGGCCGGCCCCTGAGCCTCAACTCTTAAATGGTGCCCTCTACTGGGCCCAGCCCTGGGGCAAGCCACTTAACCTCTTCGTGCTCTTTCCCTGAGGATGAGAAGCAAATACGTGAACATTTATTGCAAAGTGGCCTTGAGGTGTGACTTTGGGGTGCTATCTAAAAAGATGCCTTTCTGGCGCCCTCAACCCCCAGGTTACACAGGGCTGGGATTTCTCCCCATTTTACATACAAGGACACAGAGGCCTAGTGGGCGTGACTGGCCCAGAGGCAAACAGCATATTGGTAGTCAAGCTTGGGAGCAAACCTTTGGATTAGACAGCCCTGGGCCCTAGGCCAGACCCTATATGAGCCGCATCTCTGACCCTCAGTTTCCTCATCTGTAAAGTGGGGATGGTAATCGTCCCTGCCTCACAGGGTTGTTGGGAGAACTGAGTGCATACAAGCACAGTGCCCCAAACATAGACACTTAATTGATATCAGCTATTATCGTTAATCCGGGTACTCTGAGTGCTTTCTCTGGGCCCCACCCTGGCTGCAGGGGCTGGCTCTGGTCAGGGAGACATGGGTCGCCAACAGCCATGATGAGGGGGGCCAAGGGGAGAGCATCTGCCCAGCCTGGGGGTCAGACGAGGCTTCAGGAGACATGAAGGTCAGGGAGAGAGGCAGAAGGCGGCCTGGGAGCCCCAAGGGGCCTCTGGAGGAGGCGGAGCTGAGCCGGGTCGTGAAGGTCGAGTTGGTGTCCAGCAGCCCAAGACGGAGGCCGGCTCCAGGCTGAGGAAGCTATTTGGGGAAGCGAAAGTCCATCGCTGTGGCTGGAGGGTGGGGTTCAGGGTAACAGGAGTTGAGGCTGGAGCTGCCAAGAGGCCTTGGTAACGAGGCTGGGGGCAGAGGGGGATGTGGGGAGGGTGACACCATTGGGTGAAGGTTTTAGGAAGACCCCTCGGTTGAGGCTTGAGGGTAGAGTCCGCAGGCAGAGCATGGTGAGGAGGCTGCCACTGACCTAGGCCAGAGGATGGCACCTGAGCTGGGCATGTCCAGGGCTGCCTCTCAGAGAGGTGCAGGGTGGGGCGGATAGTGGGGTAGCTTCACCCCTTTTCCCTGCCCGGTGACCTAGAAAAGTAGCCAGAGCCTGTACCATTAAAGGGGGCCAGGCTCTCAGCTGAGCCGGAAGTTGGGGGCCCCCAGGGCTGACAGTCCCAGCAAGTCTCCAGGGCAGGGGATATCAGGGGCCAGCCCTGTCCTTCCAGGCTGAAATTAGTAGGTCCAGCCAACTTGTCCTGTCCTGAGTGTGGCGTGAAGAGCACAACAATCTCCATGTGTGGGAATGGATAAGGTGGGAGAGCGCCCTCTTTTGGCCAGGAGATGGATGACCCTAGGTCTGGAGATAGGGCCAGATTTGTTCTGCTCAGTGTGACCGTGTGGGCCCTGGCCATGATGGAGATGCCAACACTAGGTGATGGGAGTCGGAGGTGGCCTGAGGGAGTCTGTGGAGAAGGGGAGAAGTGGGGGAAGGAGGGGCCCCAGGTGGGCTCTTCAGAGCCTCCCCCCCACCCCCCCCGCCCCGACCACAGAGCCAGGGAGGGTGAAGGCCGTGACCTTTGCTTGAGGAAGCACTTGTTCTAGAAGGAGTGGGGGGAGGAGGTCTGTGCATGTAGGACTGGAGAAGCAGCTATGGTGGGCAGGGCGTGGAGTTGAGGGCCCCTCCTCCCCTCCATGTGTGAGGCTCTGGCTGGCCCCGGGGTAGGGCTGTTGGGTAGCCTCTCGAGGCCCTCACTGGCCTGTTCCTCCACAGGAAGGCCTGAACCCTGCCCCCAGCCCTGCCCCCAGCCCATCCACAGCCACAGCCCCACAGCAGCTCTCTGGTGAGTAGTTTTGAAGGGGCGGTGAGCCAGCTCAGCTCGGGCTGCTGACGGATCCTGAGCTGGGGACCTCCTGGGGGCAGGTGTCAGTTGAGGATGCCTTAGCCTGGTCTGTCTGCAGGTGGGAGTCCCCCATCGGAGGAGCCACCCCCAAGCCCAGGGGAGGAGGCTGGGCTGGTAAGGTGGGCTGAGGTGGGAGGAGCTCATGGGTGGGCACTTCCTCGGTAGGGCCTGGCCTGAGCCCACGCTTTCCCTTGCCGCCCCCTCTTTCCACCCCAGCAACGGTTCCAGGACACAAGTCAGTATGTGTGTGCGGAGCTGCAGGCCCTGGAACAGGAGCAGAGGCAGATAGATGGGCGGGCCGCCGAGGTGGAGACACAGCTGAGGAGCCTCATGGAGTCAGGTGGGGTGAGCTTCTGGAGTCCACTCCCCGACACATGCTGCCAGATCTGCCCGCCCTGCAGCTCCTCCAGGCCTTGGGCGGAGTGGGGAGGAGGCAGGCTGGGGTCATCGTCCCCATTTACAGCTGGGCACACTGAGGCCCTGAGCCAGGAAGCAGCTTGCTTGGAGGCACACAGCTCTGACTTCTGGGATGCCACAAAGGAGCAAACCCCCTCCCCCACCTCCAGCCGCCCTGCTCCTGACACCAGTCAGTGGCAGGTCTGGTGACTGTTCTGGCTGGTTCAGGTGCCAACAGGCTGCAGGAGGAGGTGCTGATCCAGGAGTGGTTCACACTGGTCAATAAGAAGAATGCTCTCATCCGGAGGCAGGATCAGCTGCAGCTGCTGTGAGTGTTGGCCCCGCCCCTGCCCACCTGGGGCCTGGGGAGCTGAGACAGCCTTGGCTATTTCGGGATATTCTCTGCTTGCTGCTTTCTTTCTTTTTTTGTTTTTGAGGAAGATTAGCCCTGAGCTAACATCTGCTGCCAATCCTTCTCTTTTTGCTGAGGAAGGCTGGCCCTGAGCTAACATCCATGCCCATCTTCCTCTACTTTATATGTGGGACGCCTGCCACAGCATGGCTTGCCAAGCGGTGCCATGTCCGCACCCGGGATCTGAACCGGTGAACCCTGTGCCTCCGAACCAGCAGGCGAACTTAACCGCTGCACAGGCCCGCCCCTGCTTGCTTATTTCTACAAAGATCTTTTTGAAAAATTTCTCAGCCATCTTATTAATTTGTTTCCTATCTCATTTCTTGTATAAATTGATATATATATACACCAATAAATTGGTATATATTGGAAGAATATATTTCCTCTATAAATTGGAATAATATATATTCCTCTTTAAATTGGTACTAATTGTACGAATCAGAAAACCGAGGCCCAAAGAAAAATGTGGCGCAGGCAGGTCAGGGCTGAGTGGCCCAGTGTGACCGTTTTCCTTTACAGTGAGGGGGACTGAGGCCGAGGAGAGCGCAGCTGGTTTCCCCAGTGGGGTCAGAAGTGACTGTCGGCCCTCACTGCCTTTAGAGTGTGCATGGTGGAGGCAGGTTTGCCTCCCTTTTGCATTTTGGATCATTTTTCACAATAACTTTAGTCTTTAAGAATAATTTTTAGTCTTTAAATTTTAATTTAATAGTTGCTGTTTATGAGTAATGTTCATCCAAATAATCCTGCCCGGTTGTTTCTTATCTAAAAAAATAATGAAGAAGGTTAGTGGGTGTGGGAAGAGACTGTAAACGTCCAGCGATTGGAGAGCAGTGGGAATGGAGATGATTGGGACTGCGGACTGGGATAGTTCTGCCGGCAGCCCGGGCCTCCACGGGAACTGGTGGTGAGGCGGCATGGGGACCAGGGAGTGGTCCCAGCCCTGGGCAGCCCCTCTGGCTCCCCTTTCCCTGACCTGGCCCCCCACCCCTCCCGCAGCATCGAGGAGCAGGACTTGGAGCGGAGGTTCGAGCTGCTGAGCCGGGAGCTACGGGCCATGCTGGCCATCGAAGGTGGGAGATGGGGCCGGAGGGGCTGGGGGCCAGGACAAGGCATGGGCCTGCGTCCTCTGACTCGCAGTCTCCTCCGCCCTCAGACTGGCGGAAAACGGCCGCGCAGCAGCACAGGGAGCAGCTCCTGCTGGAGGAGCTGGTGTCGCTGGTGAACCAGCGCGACGAGCTGGTCCGGAACCTGGACCGCAAGGAGCGGATGTGAGCGGGGCCGGGATGCGCTGGGAGTTGGGGAGGGTCCAGGGCGCTCGAGCGGAGCGCTCGGCCCGGCGCGGGGGCGGACTAGGGGTGGCGCTCACCCGGGACGCGGGGGCTGACTTGAACCGGTTCCCCCCAGCGCCCTGGAGGAGGACGAGCGTCTGGAACGCGGCCTGGAGCAGCGGCGCCGCAAGCTGAGCCGCCAGCTGAGCCGGCGCGAACGCTGCGCGCTGAGCTGAGGCCGCGGGGCCCGGGAGTCCTCGCCCTCCCGGCCCTTCGGACCGCAGCTTTTCTCGTCGTCCCGGGCCTGCGCTCCGGAGGACCGGACCCTCCCAGACGCCGCGCACGGCCTGGAGGGGCCCCGTCGCGGGGAGGGGGTAGGAAAGCCCCTCGGCCCCGTGGGACAGGAGCGGCTGGGCGGCCGCGCCGTCCGGGCCGTATTTATTGTCCGTGTGAGTGTGAGTGTGAGTGGGTGTGGGTGTGTTGGCGGGGCTGGGGCCCGGGAGCGCCGCGCAGAACCCTCCCCGACGGCAAGGTCCCAGCCGACCGGCCCCGGGGAGAGGGATGACCGCGAGCTGCCGCGCCTCCGCCCTCCCCTTCCTGTTGCTGGAGAGCAATAAAGTTCGGGAAGGCTACACAGCGCCGGTCTTTCTCGGGACGCCGGGGTCTTTCAATAGACGGAAGGGGCGGGGCTTGGGCCGACGAGGTCGTCTGCGATCCTAAATGCGGCTGTGCCGCCTCTCAGGTTCCCAGATGCCAGCGGCGGACGGATCTCTGCCTTCGAGGGATGACGGGGTTTGGGTTGTTGGTCGCTGGAATGAAGTCCCGTTTCGAAAGAAGAGACTAAACACAGTGGGGGTTGTTGCCCATTTTATTTTTTATTAACACGTTCCCTGAGGTCCTCACATCCCCCTCCCCTCTGCGGAAGCTTCCCCAACCACTCACACTGCTTCCTCCTCAGGCTTCTCCACCTGAAAGGAGCTCATCTCCATCACCTGCCACCTGTCAGCAAGCTGGGGCCTGTTCTGAGGGTGCAGCTGGGGCCGCAGCTGAGGGTGGCAGGGTGCTCAGAGCCAGTTCATCCTGACCCAGGATGCCACCTTGGTCCTCAGTGGTCAAAGGGCCACTGGACCCGAAGAACTTCACCATGGCGCACACCTGTGGCAGCTCTGAGAAGGTCTCCACGGCCAGCAGCATGGCCAGGAGCCCCAGGAGCAAGTAACCTGGGGAGGAGAGGTTGCTGGGGCAGTCTCAGGGTGCTCATGATGCTCCCCACCCATCTCCCAGCCTGTGACCCACCCTGGCACCTGGTGCCACTCACAGTTCTCTTAACACTGCCACCTGGGTTCTTCCAACTACAACTCCCCACACCACACCCTAGCCAGGGTCCCTCTACCAATGAGGCTCAGCCTCCCCAATGGTTTATGGGAGTTGTAGTCCAGGCTCCTCCTCCCTCCTCTTCTCCCCCTTGCGCTCCTTGGCAGCTGGACTCACCGAGAAGAGCAAGCTGGCCAAGGTGGTAAAGCACTGGATGCAGGCTGCGGCCATGGGCAGGTAGCAGGTCCCCCAGGCCAATGGTGCTGAGCGAGCTGAAGCAGAAGTAGATGGCCTCCAGCAGGCTGCAGTCGCCCTGCACGCCCCACAGCACCAGTGCTGGCAGGAGCACGAAGGTACCAGCCACTAGCAGGCCCAGTCCAGCTGCCTGCAGCAGCGCAGCCGTGGTCGGTGCCAGCTGCCAGCGGTTGGCAGCCCAGGCACCTGGGCGGCTGAGCAGAGGTAGCAGGCAGTGGCGCAGTGCAGCCATAAGAGCTAGGGAGGCAGGTAGCCCCAGGGCTGCATAGATCACACAGAAGGCCTTTCCACCTGCCGATAGTGGGGCCATGTGGCCATAACCTGGCAAGGAGAGACACATGGGCAATGAACACTTCAGTGGGATGCCTGCTGGGGTCCCCACTACCCCCAGCATTGCCTCTGGCAGAAGGCTGCCCTCTGGTGGCCAAGATTGCTGGACCTGTTCAGGCCCACGCTCTGTCTGGTCCTGCCTTTCATTCACTGGGGGTCTTGGGCAAGTCCCTTAACCTCTCTGGGCCACTCTTTTCTTTTCTGGAAAATGAAAGGATTAAAAGAGACAGTCCCCTCAGGCCTCTTGTAGCTGGAACAATTCTGAGAACTGCTGTCCTGCCCCAGAGGGAGCCTGGCTTTCTGAGAGATTCCTCAGCTCTGTCCTTGACCGATACTTCCAAATTCACTGGGCAGAATGCCACCAACTCTTTCATTCCCCAAAGGTGTATCAAGTCAACCTGTGTGCTAGGGCTTGCACTGGAATCTGAGTCTGTCCAGTGCCTGCCATCTGGTGGGGGAAGCAGGCAGGAAAATTAGGACGCTTGACTTGAAGAACTACATGACTGCATGAGAGAGGGCTTCCAAGGCCAGAAAAGCATGTGCGAAGGCAGGGGAGGTGAGAGAGTGGGGTGTGCTGGGAGAACAGGATCAGCTAGTCCAGAGGCTGTAAACTCAGACGTCTAGAGCAGCCAGATGTGAGACAAGAGGGAGTGGTGGGGACTGGGGTGGACTGGAGAACATGTGCTCTGCCCAAAAGGGCAGGCCCTGTTCCACTCCAGCCAGTATGTTGCCTTGCAGGGATTCTGTCTCAGTGCAAATAGGTTTCTCGATTTTTCCAAAAGAAGTTGGAAAACAGACATTAATTAAAAAAATATTTAGACATAATAAAAAATATTTAGGGGGCCGGACCCATGGACAAGTGGTTAAGTTCGCATGCTCCACTTCGGTGCCCCAGGGTTTTGCTGGTTCGGATCCTGGGTGCGGACTTGGCACCGCTCATCAGGCCATGCTGAGGTGGCGTCCCTCATAGCACAACCAGAGGCGCTCACAGCTAGAATATACAACTATGTACTGGGGGGTTTTGGGGAGAAGAAGAAGAAGAAAAGAAGACTGGCAACAGATGTTAGCTCAGGTGCCAATCTTAAAAAAAAGATATTTAGATACAAAACAAAAGATATTTAGACACTGCGAGACTAAAAACACCAGAGCTGTGGGTCCCATTGCTTTATTTCTCTGGGCCTTTGCACATGCTGTTCTCTTTGCCAGGCATTCCTTCATCCCTCATCTCTGTGCCCTCTTGCCTTGGCTAAAGCCTCATCAGGACTGCCTCCCCCAGGAGCTTTCCCTCACACTCCCTCCCTGAGTCGGTGGTCCTAATCTGTACCCCCCGGGTTCCCTCCAGTTCCCTGCATCCAAGAACCCCTCCCACAATACGTGTTCCCTGCCTTGCTTGAGGCCCGTGGAGTCTGGGCACCCTTCCTGGATCTCACAGAGTGCCTGGCACTGGGGCTGGGTAGAGGCCACACCCCTCCTGGCAGCTGAAGTTGAGGTACCAGTTGGGGTGTGCTGGTGTGGGGAGCCTGAGCTGTGAGGTCAGGTCTAAGAGGGCCTGGGTTCTGTCTGGCATTTTGGGGCTGGGCGAAGGGCTGCACCCCCAGGGACCCCAGGGGCCCCCTCCTACCCGGCTGCCTGGCGGCCTTACCCGTGGTGGTGAGGATGCTGGCAGCGAAGAGCAGGGCTGAGGGCAGATCCCAGTTCCGGGCCTCTGAGCCATTGCCCAGGCTGGAGACCCCATGGGCCTGGGCTGCCAGGACGGTGCTCAGCAGCTCCTCCAGTGCCCCAGGTGGCAGGCAGGCCCCGTACTCCTCCTGGAAAGTGGCCCGCTCGGCCCTGAGCTTGGCCTGGACCCGGAGTGCTGGAGGCCCCTCCAGGGCCTGGAGCACCGCTGCCCCAAGCCCCAGGACCAGCAACTGGGCCACAACCAGTAGTCCATACCTGGCCCAGGGCCTTAGACCCCCCATGGTGTGCCGCCCGGAGTCCGAGGTGCTGTGGGAGCTGGCTGCTCCGCTGCAGGCACCTGGGAGGGGCTGGGCAGGGTGGGGCTGGGAGAAGTGCTGTGTGGGCGGCTGAAGAGGGAGGGAATCCAGGGCGCAAGCTAGGCCGAGCGTGCATGGAGGGAGAGGACGCAGCTCGGACTTGGAAGTGAGCTGGATCACTCCGCCCAGCTTCGGGGGCAAGATGTTATTTGCCCAATTCCCCTCAGCTGGGGTGGTGGGGGCGGGGTGGAGGAAGGCGAGGCCCAGAGAGCTAAGTGGCTCAGAATCACACTGCAGTTGCTAAGTCAAGGACGCGCTCATTCAGTCATACGTACTCCATTCATCCACTCGGCAGGTGCTTAGATCTGAGGACACCAGGGAAGAGGACAGACACAGGTCCCTTCCCTCCTGGTGTTCACACAAGAAACCTGTCAGCAGGGGAACGTGACAAGTTCACATTGTTATAAGCTCCCTGCAGGAGAGAGTTCTGGGGGCAGGGGAATGTCACAGGGAAGGCTCCCAGTCTAAAGAGCGACATTTCAGCAGAACAAGAGCTTGGGATGTGAGAGGAACAGGGGGCTGGCTGTGGGGGAGGGGGAGGGAGTAAGGACACAAAGCTTGAGGACAAGTGTGGTCCGGGGACCCATGGTCGGGTGGGGGGGGGGGGAGGCTACTGCAGGCATTCTGGATGGATGGGTGGCAGCCTGAGCAGCAGAATGGGCGAGAAATGGTGGGATTGGGGATGGGCAGGTGGGGACAGGGGGCAGGACACCCAGCACAGCCCCAGCAGATGATGCTCCATTCCAAGTCCTTCCCCAGAACCCTTGGTGCCCGAGCCCCCACCCCGCTGAACCTGCTGGAGCAGTGACTGTGGCTGCCATGGCGCGCGCAGGGGAGGGGGAGCCAGGATTCTACTCCCATAAACCATGGCAGTAAGAGAAGCATGAGTGGAGCCAGGTGCCAGGGGGGTCACCCCTCCTGCATCCAGACCATGGGATAGACAAACGGAGGACAAACCCAAAGATGCTGTGGGCTCCTGAGTTTAGCCAGCTGCCTGGGGTAGGAGCGGCACAGCCAGGGAAGGCATCCCAGGGGAAGAGAGGCTGCAGCTGGACCCCCAGGACAAGCGGGGGCCACCCAGCAGCAGGAACAATCGAGGTGAATGCAGTCACTTGAAACGGTGGGAAAGGCCTACAAGGTGGGGAGAAGGTGGGTGAGGCCAGCGCGTGTGTGGGTGCCTGAGGCCAGTGGACTCGATCCCAGGAGAGGGGGGTGGCGCGAGGCATCCCCGCCCAGACCCAGCCAACTGCCCAGTGTGCTGGGGGCAAGAGGTCACCAGGGTCATGTGATAGATTGGCTCCCCGGTTACCTCTAAGAAAGGTGACAGGCTGTGCTTGGGGAGACAGCTTGGGGAGTTTATTTGGCTTCATTGGATCCCGAGGCCGAGGCCCCAACCCTGGCCGGGGCAGCAGGAAGGCACCCAGAGACCCCTGGCCCCAGATGACCCCCAGGGCAGGGGGGGTCCAGGCACTGAACCTTGGGGCAGGGGCCACAGTAGCAGGACTTGGTCAAAAGTGCTGGTGACAGCTGAGGCCAGCCCCTCTCCCCTGCACCTCCCCTCCTCCCTGCACCACCCCTGGGGGCAATTCCCTGAGACAGGCTCTGGTCCTCCCAACCAGCTGGGTACAGTGTCGGGCCCCAGTGGGGCAGGTAAGTCGGGGGACCCACAGGTTGCAGGTGTGTGGGGGGTGCAGGCCCCCATCCAGTGTGAAGGCTTCCTGTGCAGTGTAGTGTTCCTGATCCCCAAAGAGGGCGGTCTCTGGGGGAAACCAAGGCAACTACAGAGATGTGCCCGGCTCCTGTTCCAGTGTATGCTGTGGCTCCTTCAGGGCAGCGGGAGCGTGGGGGAGCAGCCTGGCCCACTCAGGGCCCTGCCTCCGGTGCCCATGGGGCCTGGGCACCCATGTCTTTGGTCTGTGCCCTGCAGTCCTGAGGGCCCCCCCGGAAGGGGTTGGCAGGTGGAGAGTCCCAGAAAGGGTCCGAGTCTGGGAACAAGGTCCAGGGCGCCCGGCGGGGCGTAGGCTGTGGCGAGGGCAGGGGCGAAGGCCGTGGCCCAGCTGACACGAAGCTCCACGGGTCGATGCGGCTGCGAAGGGGTGAGGGTCGAGGTCGGCTGATGAGGCCCAGGGGCGGTGAGCGTGGGGTGCCTGGGGTGCCAGGAGCAGAGCGAGATATCCCTGGTGGGGGCGAGACAGTGCTTCCTATGAAGGATGGGGGAGGGGGCACAGGGTCAGACAGCCACCAACTCCTGGGTGTTCCCAGGACGCACTGCCCTGCGCTGGGCCTCAGTTTCCCCATCCGCACAGTGAGCTACTTGACTTGTAACTTCCTCATTCCCTTCTGCCCCATGGTGCATCTGTTTATTATGTTGTGGTTACCGGCCAGGGCATGCATCCCAGCTCTGCTCACTTTCACTTACTGGTGGGAGCCCTGACTCCTTGGATCTCTCTGTGCCTTAACTTTCCTCAACGAAAAAATGGGTATGACAGGAGTACCGAGTTCACAGGGCTGTTACAGTTAAATGTGAATCTCTCTAAAGCACTAGGACAGTACATGGCACAAGGAAGCAACCAGTAGGAGTGTGCTGTCATCATAGTTGTCACCATTGTTATTACACTTCTATTATTTCACAACTGGCCTGGCCGGCCTCACCCCCTGGCCACTGGGGGTCTTAACTTAGAACTCAGTTCCCTAAATCCGTGCGCAGCGCCCTGAGGGTCCGGTTTGAGGTCCAGCAGACAGCTGCGTCCCGCCTTACTGCCCCGCATGACCCCATCAGCCCCTCCCTGCCATGCCACCGCGCAGGCCTGCCTCGGCCACTCACCGCGCCTCTCCTCGCGCCGGGGGCTCTTGGCGGATGGCTGGCCCGCGGGGACAGCCAGCTCGAGCAGCAGGGGCGCGGGCGTGGGCGGGCCGGGGGCGTCGGGGCTCAGCGGGGAGGCGGGGGCGTCGGGCGTCTTGGGGGAGAAGCGGATGAGCGGGGACGGGGGCGGCTCGGCTGCGCACGGCGTGGACAGCGGCGTGGGGGGCGTTGGCGGCGGCTCCCCGCGCTCGCGGCCCGGGCCCCCCGGCGGCTGCAGGTCGCGGCCCAGGCCGAGCGAGGCGAGCAGGGCGGTGCCGCGCAGCAGCGCGCGCTGGATCAGCTTGGGCGTCCCCGAGCTGCTGCCGCGCTCCGAGGGGCTGGGCCGCCGTGGCTCCTCGGGTTCCGGGCTCGGCCGCGGGGGGATACCTGCCGGTGGGGGCGCGGGGGACACAGGTTAGGCCATCTCGGGGAGCGGGGGGCAAAGGGGCCTCTCATTGGCCGTGGAATAAGAACTGAGTTCCGCTCCCAACATTCTTTCTTGGCTCTGGTGCTCCCCCAGCCCACCTGCCTTGCCCATCTCGCACACACACGCACGCACAGACACGCTGGCCTTGCAGAAGCAGGTGTGTGGGGAGGGCAGTGCAGGCTGAGGAACCAGCAGGAGGGAAGCCTGGGAAGCAGCCAGGCGCCCTGGAGCTGAGAGATGGCCCATGGACCGAGAAAGAGAGCCCCCCAGGAGGCAAGCTGTCAAACCACAGTGGGCCTCAGTGGCCTCAATGGCCAGCCAGGGGCATCTGCAGGGCCCCAGGGACCCGGCTGGCCCCACTGACTGGTACTGCAGCCCTGGGCCCATGTCTTCCTGGCTGGGCAGCCCTGGCCCTTCTGCACACCTGCTACTCCAGCAGTGGCTTCCACACAGGTCAACTGCAACGTACACAATAGCCCCAGGAGGGACGTATCACTGTGCCTATTCCAGAAATGAGGAAACCGAGGCTCAGAGAGGTCAGTTGTTTGTGCCAGGGGTTCAGAGAGGTTAAGGCTCTTGTCTAAGGCTGCACAGCCAGTGAGGGGTGGAGCTGACTTCACTCCAGGCAGGGGCGGCAGAGCCTCTGCTCTCCACCGGTTGCCCCCAGTCTTTGCTCTGGATTTCAGAACATCCGTGTCCTACTTGTGGGCCTAGGGTTGGCCTGACTCCACTCTAGAGCACCTGGGCTGGGACTGGGGAACCCATCACTGAGGAGGTAGGGGGGTCTGTGATGGCCTCCCACAAACCCCAATCTTGTCAGGCCCTCCTTGGTTCCAGAACCTGCCATGGCTCTCTGTTGCCACTTGAATAAAGTCCAGGCTCCTTGGCCGGGCTTTCGAAGCCTCTTCCCTCCTCCTCGGGCCAGGCATGGAGTGGGCCTGCCTGAAATGGAGCACTGGGCTGGGTGTCCAGGGGAAGAAATGCAAAGCTGGGAAAACTGAGCTTCTACTATGAACCAGGACTTGACTGGGGCGGTTGCTCTCGGCCGCAACCCTGACCCGGTCTGACTCTCATCCACCCCTCCCACGCCCCATCCCCATGGCCACTGCCTTATAAAATGCGAATCTGCTACAGCCAAGTCTATGCTTAAGAACTTCCCATCAGTTCCAGGCCCTTCCTGAGCTGCTTCTGACCTGCTTTGCCAGCCTCATTCACTCAGTCATTCAACAAACATCTGCTGACCCATGTCCTGCAGCTGCACTGGGTTCCACAGACCCGGGGGATGCAGGCCGGGCACTCCCTGGCTCTCAACAGTCTGAGTTCCAGCCAGGTTTCTTCTTCCTCAGGTCTGGTGAGCCCTACACCTGCGCACACACTATTCCCTCTGCCCAGCACACCTGTCCAACCTCAGCTTACAGAGATCCCTTATTCACCATTCAAGACCCAGCTGAGATGTCACCTCCTCCATGAAGCTGTGATAGTGTGATTCATAATCAGAAATATATAGTTGGTCTTCATCTCATTCCTGGCACAGAGCTCCTAAAATCCTTGGGATTTCCTAAGTGACAGCAATCAAGGTGAGAGGAGTGTCTTTTGTTATTCACAAGGAACCCCTTTTAGCCATACCTGAGTTCAAATGAATGAGGGAGCTTCTGGACAGCCCCTAAGGATGGGGTCTGGTTGCCAGGGGAACCAATCAGGTGATTAGAGGGTTGGAACTTCCAGCCCCCACCCTCTTCTGGGAGGCGAGAGGGACTGGAGATTGAGTTCTGTCCCCCAGTGGCCAGTGTTTGGATCAGTCGATCAGGTCTATGAAATAGGGTTTCCAAAGAAACCCTAATCGAAAGGGTGCAGAGAGCTGGGTTGGTGAGCACATCAAGGTGCTGGGAGTGGCGTGCCTGGGGAGGGCAGGGCAGTGCTGTGCCCCTTCCCACAGACTGTGCCCTATGCATCTCTTCCATCTGATTGTTCTGGATCTGTGTACTTTATTATAATCAGGTAATTTCGTAAGTAAACTGTTTTCCTGAGTTCTGGGGGCTGTTTAGCAAATTATTAAACCTGAGGAGGGGGTCGTGGGAGGTTGGTCAAAAGCACAGACGACACCCCGGACTTGTGACTGGCATCTGCAGTGGGGAGGAGCGGTGTTGTGGGACTGAGCCCTTGACCTCTGGGCTCTGCCGCTAACTCCAGGTAGACAGTGTCAGAGTGAACTGAATTGTAGGACGCCCAGAGAACTGGTCAATGTGGGGAAAAATCTCGAATATTTGGTGTCAGAAGTGGAGTAGTGTGTAGAGGAAAACCAGAGTTTTTTCCTCTTCTTGAAGCCTTCCCAGGCCACTGTGGGTGTCTAACGCATTGATGCCTGGCTCACGAAATGCATCAGTACCTGTTTGATGGAAGAATCCATTCTTATAATCCTGGCAACAACCACATAAGATTATCATTATTATGTCATTTTACAGGTGAAGAAACTGATAATTTATAGTGAGTTTAAACAGAACAAGGGAAAGACATATTTAAAATAAGCAAGGGAAATGGGACAAAAAGAAGTGAAGCTGGAGGCCAGTACACAAAAGGAGTGGAACGAGGTTCCTGCAGACAATGGTCTGAGAAACTGAGGTTCCAAGAGTTAAGTGACTTGCCCAAGGTCACTGGGCAAGGATTTGAATTCACCTCTAAGCTTCCTGGCAGTAAGAGTTGGCAACCCTGTTATTTAGGAGAAAACGGCACAAGCATGCTTAACCCAGAGATGAAGGTGAAATCGCTTCTGTGGGGCCTCAGGGAGAGGACATGGCCCCCGTGGAGTTAGTGGCTCCAGGGCAAGAATCCTCCCAGTGTAGACTGACTATACCATCAACATACAATCCACTGTGACCAGCTCCCTGGGGGCCAGAATCTCCGGGTGGGACGGGGGCGGGGGAACGACGACAGATGGGGCTTCCCAGTGGTGTGGCTTATGCCTGGGACAATCTCATAGGGCCCTCTTTGATTCTCAGCCAGGCTTCTGACTCTGTAGGTGGCTGGGAGGTCAAGGTCACGTACTCTCGTGGGCCCAAGATAGTGACTGGAGTGTGGGCTTGAGCTAGGGGACCCAAGTGCTCAGGTAGCAGCTGGGCTGCAGCAGGTGACGTCCCTGCTTGAGAAGGATGGGGTCCAGACGCTTGTGTCCCTGTGCCTGTTCAGAGAGGCAAGGCCAAGGGGATCTGCAGACCATGGTCAGCGCTGCTTCAACCTACATGCCTGGGTCGACAAGACTGATTCACATCCTCCACTGGCCCTTCTGGCCTGGTACTTTCTAGAGCAGGTGAATCCAGGCAGCCCCCTTGGCCTTCTGATTCTCAGTTCAGTGCCTGAAGCACAGCCAGCTTGGGGCAACGCAACTGCTGGGGCAGCAAATGGTGCAGCAGATGGGGGTCCAGGGCCCTGCCTCCGGAGTCAGACCTGGGTTCCAATCCCTGTTCTGCTGTGTGCCCTACATCAAACCACTTAACCTTTCTGTGCCTCAGTTTCTTCCTCTATAAAATGGAGCTAATAATAGTACCCACTCACAGTATTGCTTGGCATGTAAAAAGAACCTAATAAACGTTAGCAATTGTTACCACTATTGAAAGCAGGTTAGGTAATGGCGGAGGTGATGGGCTGGGTGGGGTGAGAGGAGCGAGGCTCAGTTGTTCGCCAAATAGGACTCTGCTCTGATGGCAGCTAGGCCGGGCCCTATATTTTGGCTGGGAGAAGCAGGTGTAGCTGGGGACTCTGAAAGAGCCATAAGCGAGGGAGGCTGCACTTTTCTAGCCCTCACCAATGCTGGGCAGAGCTGAGCTGAGTCCTCATCCCTCTGACATGGGAGCCCCACTCGCTGCCCCACCCCCTAGCTTCCAGGCAGTTTATAGGAGAGAAACCCCTTGTTCAAGAGAGCTTCCTTTCCGAGCAAGCTCGCTATGAGCATGGGAGCCAAACTATCTCTGGTTCAAATGCTCAGCTGGGGCCTTTAGTAGGTAAGCTCACCTCCCGGAGCCTCAGCAGCATCATCGTCTCTAAGTGGAGATGATAACAGCACCTCCCTCACAGGACTGTATCATCATGGGGCACAGGAAGGCCCAGAACTGCTCCAGAGGCAGGGAGAATGGGCCTGGGATCCCCACCTGCTCAGCTTTCTTACCCTCTTCTCCTCCTTGGGGCTCCCCAGAAGGGACTCTGAGAAGCACAGTGTGGCACAGCTGCCTGGCTGGCTCCACTCCACAGGGGCAGTTTCCTTCCCCTCTCTGGGCCCAGCTTCCCTTGGGTCGCAAATGGGGGGTCTTCCCCTCTACTATCCCTGTCTTCCTACAGTTGCCTGTCTTCCTTCCCTCCCTAGAGCCTGCTGAGGGCACAGTGGCTGCCACAGGGCCAGGCCTGGACAGGGGGACCAGACTCTGGGCCCTCTGAGGTCTGGGCTGTATCCAGCTCAGTCATGGGCCAGACCTGGGTTCTAGGAATGATCTGCCCTGCCTGCTGGCTTCTTGAGGCCTCCCCATAGTACCCACAGAAGGAGTGCAGCAAGAGCCTGCTTGGGCGAGACACACCACTCACCGTTGAGTGCTGGGGGTGTGGAAGGAGATCCTAAGGGGGAGGAGTCATCTGAATCCAGGTACCACGTGGCTTCGTCCATGCGGGACCTTCTCCTGGGGAGAGGAGGAGAGTTGTGCTCTGTGAGTCTCAGGACTGTTGGGAAGCAGGTGATGCTGGGGTGGGGGGCACTCAGGCACTCACCTCCCATTCTGGGCTTCCCCAGGCTTGGGGGAACTGGGACCCCAGGCCCAGCACGCTCGCCGCTCTCCATTGCTTGAGTCCTCTAGACGTCGGGGGGACTGGCGGCCCCACGCCTGGCCTGATTCTGCAGGCTCCACTGTGGGGGGAAAACCAGTAGAATCTGAGCTGAGTTCAGGAGCCCTGATCCTCATCTTCCCATCATGAAAGTCAAGCTCCAGGGGCAGGGGAGCAGGCTGGGCCCCGTATCATTCCCAGAGTGGGCTCTGGGCCACAGAGAACTGAACAGAACTGGGACAGGGTAGGTGGGTTTGGGTCCCGGGGCTGGCAGTGGGGTAGGACATCTCATTTAGTCCTTCAGCTGGCATTTGCTGCTGGGTAGTTAGTAGAGACCTTGGGGCAAACCGCCTGGGTTCCAATTCTGGCTCTGCCCCTCATTAGCTATGTGACGTTAGGCAAGTTACTTTTTTCACTTTATTCATCTATAAAACAGAGATAATAATACTAATGATAGCTACCTCACAGGATAAGTGTGAGGAATTAAGCTAACACTAGCAAAGCATTAAGGAAAATGAGTGGTGCATAGTGTCATACAATTGTTGGCTAAAAAAATTAGTAAAATAAATGCTGCTTGGGGAACTGAAAAGTACAATCTAGACGGATAGGAGAGGGACCCTGGGTGCGGGGAGGAAGACGAGGAGATAGTGGGTGGGATCCACCTCCGAGGACAAGGTTTGACAGAAAGATACCGGGTGTGGGGAAAGGCAGGGGAGGCGAGGTTTCTTACACTGGATGGCCCGGAAGCGGGGGAAGGTGGGTGAGTCCCCAGCCCCGACCTCGAAGACGTTTCTCCTCCTGTCCAGGCCAGGCGAGGCTTGCACGGTGATGCGGTGTTTGAAGTCTGGGGTTGAGAGGGGGAAGCACGGTGCAGGTTTGTGGGGAAGAAGAGCCAGGATCCCAACCAGGATCCCAACTCGCCGGCGCCCTGGGCCGGCTCCCCGGCCACGCAGGCAGTGTAAGGATCGGGCCTGGACGGTGGCTGTGTGACTGGGGCCAGTCTCACTGCCTTCCCGCGCCCCAGGCTCTCAGTAAGGAAAGCCACCGCCTGGACTCCACCACCCAGAGGAGAGCGGCGGAGCAGGAGATTCCCGGGAGCCGGCCCGCCCCGCCCCTCGGCCTCCCCAGAACTTTCAAGAGCCCCGCCCCTTCCCGGCCGCAGCCACTCCCAGACCGACCTGCAAACATTTCCGCCAGGACCCGCCCACAGACAGAAAACCCACGCTTGGTCCCGCCCCTCCCGGCCTTCAGCTCACTGGCCCACCCACCAACACCCTAAGCCAATCCCAGTGCGGCCGGCACACAGGCCTGACCCCGCCCCCTGCCACGCAGCCAATGGCGGGCGGCGTGCTGGGACCCGCCCCTTACCGAGGGGCATGCTGATACGCTCGCCGCCGTCGCGCGCGCGGAGCTTGCTGCGCTTGAAGGTGCCGCGGCGGCGGCGCACGTGCGGCCGCTCGCGGTCCACCTGCTGCAGCAGCAGCGTCAGCTCGCGCTCGAACACCTCGAGCTCCCACTGGGCCAGCAGGTGCTCGCGCCGCCGCAGCTGCTCCGCCTGTGACCGCTGCTCACGCGCCGCGCGGGTCAGCTCCTCCTCGCGGCTCAGTAGTTCCTGGGCCCGGGACAGTGAAGGCGGTGGGGTCAGCCGAGTACGCACCCTGGCGCCCACCCCCACTCTCTGCTCCACGGAGATCGGGGAGACACTCCTTCCCGGCGTTCCCTTCCAACCCTGAGACCCCGACTCCTCCCACCTTTTCCTTGGCCCGCAGCTCATCGAAGAGGCCTTGGATCTCACGCTTCCAGCCTTCCTGCATGGAATGGAAGGAGTCCCGCGGCATTTCCCGCAGGACCTGCGCCTCTAGTGCCTCCAACTGCTGTAGGATGGAAGCGAAGTCGGGCCTGCGGTGGGGGTCCTGCGCCCAGCAGTCTGGGGACACGGAGTGGAGGAGGGACAGAATAAGAAAGAGTCCGTGGGTGGATGTGTCCTGGGCCAAGGAACTCTTCCACTCATCCTCACCCCCACCCCCTGCCCCGTCCCCTTACCGGCCATAAGCTGTGCGAAGGGCTCGGGGCAGGTGGATGGGATAGGCAATGTGAGTTTGTTAACTGCCACTCCGTAGGCCACAGCAAGGCAGTCGATGCCACGGTAGGGCACCTCCCCAGTCAGCAATTCCCACAGCAGCACTCCAAAGCTGTGGGCGAGACAAAGGGTCTGTGTCCCCTCCTCTACTCACTCATTGCCATTTCACCCCAAAGCAACCAGGGTCCCTCCCTCTGGGCTCTGCCTGTCTGCCCAGCCCTAGATTTTGGCAGCCACATCTGCCCTCTGCAGCCCCGTAGCTGGCCCAGTCCAGCCTCTACCCAGGCCGCACCTCCAGACATCGCTGCCCTTAGAGAAGGTGGAGGCCTTGATAACCTCGGGAGCCATCCAGGCATAGGTGCCCGCAGCACTCATTTGCGTGGTTTTGTGCCACTCGCGGGCCAGGCCAAAGTCCGTGATCTTCAGGGTCTTGTGCTCCATGTCGTCTCCCTCAATGGGCTGTAGCAGCAGAACTGGGGAAGAGGAGGGCAGGACTGTGGGTGCTCCAGGCTCAGCTGGTGGGGACAAGGGAAGAGCTGGGAGCAAACTGTCATCCAACAGACATCCTGGCTGGGCACTGGGGGCACTGAGGTGATCTTGCCCTGCAGAGCTCACAGCTGGGGTTGGGGTAGAATCAGACAAAAATAAAAATGCCAGGAATCATTTACGGAGGGACAACTAGAGGCCAGACCTTTTACACTCAGCTCTAGCATCCACACACACGCACACAAATTTGTGAGGTAGACACCATTATCCCCATTTTACAGATGACGAAATAGCAGGGAAATGACTTGGCCAAGGTCATACACAAATAAAGCAGAGATTCCAACCTGGTTTGTGTGGTTCCAAGGCCAGTCCTGTAACTTTTTCCTAATACTGGAGTGAATAGAAACTGGCAATATGGCAGCCTCTCAGCTTTTGTGGCTCCGATTTCAAGAGAAACCCATGTCTTGTCATTATGCTGAGGCAGGAGTGTGAATCAGAACCTCCCTCAGTGGGGAGCAGGCGGGAAACCGTTGGCAAGAAGGAGGCCCAGCAGGCACCGCAGACCCCTGGCACCCATATCGCATGGTGGCCAGTGCAGCCACTCCCAGGGGAGAGAAAGACTCTAAGACTTATCTGCTGATGCCTTTGGATAGAGGAGAAAGGGAGGGTCTAAGAAAGTAGTGGGTCTTGGCCAGAAAGGAGGAGCTTGGGGCTAATGTAGGAGTGGATGGTCAGACTTGGCAGGGGCTCATGGCTTTGGCCCAAATGGGGCCACCAAACTCTGTACAGAGAGGAGAAGCAACAGCTTGCAGATCTCTCAAGACAAACATGGCTCAAATGAGAGAAGTGTTAGAGGAATAGAAAGAGGACAAAATCAGAAAGTCATCAAGAGTCTGAAGGGGCCTCTCTGCTTTTCTGGGTAGAGCTGAGGGCATCACAGAGAAATGACATCCAAGCCAAGGACATTTCTGAACACGGGTTGTTTCTGGGCACACTTCTCAGCAGTCCTGCTCGGGGTCACTGCACCAGAATAAGGGCAGCACAGGGTACTGGGGGTGGGGCAGAGGGGATGGGCGCCTAACCCAGCCTGGTGAGTCAGGGAAGACTTCTCAGAGGAGGTGGCAGAACCAGCATATTCACTTTTCTAGGCCGAAAGCCACAACCCCTGCTCCTGCTGCTGGCCAAGTTCTCTGGGCCTCATGGGGGCATCTGGCACTGCCGCCCAGCCCCTCCCCACTGTCCTTGGCTCCTGGGGCCTCTGGCTGCTTGTGCTGTTTCCTCCAGGGCCTCCCCACCCTCAGCCTTTTCAATGCTCTCAGAGCCTGGCCTCTCCTGAACCTCTGCCACCGCCCCCGGGCTGTCTCGGCTGCCCCCTCCCCATTGGCACCTCCCACGTTTGGAGTTCTAGGCTAGAAGTCGATTCAGCTGCCCAACAGCTGCCCTGTGCCCTCAACAACCACCTTCATCGTCCCACGGTGCCTGGCAAATCTTCCTGCAATTTCTCCTAATTCAGAGAATGGTCCTGCATCTACCCTCTCCTCTGAGCCAGACCGGGGCTGAGTCCTGAACAGTAAATAAAGTCAAGGATGATGACAAAACCCACCTCTGAGGGTCATCCTGAGTACTACACAAGATGACACTGTCTAAGGCCTTGGCTCGGGGTCTGACATCTGGTGGGAGCAACTACTAAATGCCAGCGGTCCTAAACATTCTGCCCACTGACATCTCTCGTGTCAACTCCGTCCTTTCCATCCTCTATCACAACTTACTTCCCCCTTCACAACAGCCTCCACCCTGTTTAGGAAGCCCTATACAAGGTCGTTCCAAAGAATCACAGTAGGCTGGGGGCAGGTGGCTGGAGTGGGACCAGGCAGAGGGGTCTGTGTGCTTGAGTCAGGGACGGACTCCCGTCTCCTTTGGTGCCAGGACCCACCCATCCTCTTGAAGACCAATCCCTGCTGCTTCCTGGCTGGGTCTCTAGCCACTTGTGGTACCTCGCAGGCTGGAGAAGCCCTTTCTGCACCAGTATCTCAGGCTGGGAGGCCAGCCTCCCCCTTTCAGTCAGGTAATCTGAGGTCCAGGGAGGGGCAGCAACTCACCCCAAGTCTCAGGACTTCTTTGTACTGGTGGCCTTTCTGCCACCTCCTGCCCCCAGCTCCATCTGACACCTGCATCTTCATCCTCACATCCATGTCCCCACTCGTTTTTCCAAGTGCCTCGAATCTGTCCCAACCCGAGTTGCTCTTCTGGGGTCTGTTGTACCCTTTGGGGTTGGGGTGGTCAGGGGCCACCTGGAGGAGAGGGGGCTAGAGATCCCCAGGCTCCAAGCCCCCACTGTTGGCTCCCTGGCCACTACAAGGGACCTGGTCCCCAGTCCCCTTCCTAGGCTGGCCTCTGTGGGGCTTGGGAGTGGCTTAGGCTGCTCACACCTCTTCCGCTTCCCTGCCATGGTCCCTACTTCTCCTTTCTGGGAGGCCTGGGCCAGGTCTCAAACGGGGGGGCTCCTTTTGGGGGAGAATTAGGGGAGGTCAGGCCCAGGCCGGGCTGGCTGGTCAGTCCTGTGACTCGTGGGCCTGGAGAATTCCCCCTCCTCTCCCCGCCAGGCTTCCTCACAAGGCCCCCATTGTCCAGGAAAATCACGCCATTGTTTCCTGCCTGCGCACCCCCAGCCCAGGGACTCCCCCCCAATCCCGCAGACAGCACCCCGGGCCTAGGACTGGGGTCTGCGAGGTGGGAGGCCAGGCTTGGGGGGTTGAGGGTACCTTGGCTACCCTTTACCACCAGCCAGACTCTGGAAGGACACAGGGGATGGGGGGGGTTGGGTAGGGGTATAAGCCCTGGCTCCTTCCTCTCCCACAAACCCCCCACCCCCAGCTCTTTCCTCTCCTGCAGGCAGCTGGGCTGGGGAGGGAGCAGAGGCTGGAGCAGGGGCAGGAAGCCGGCTCAGGGGCAGCAGGAAACGCAGGAAGCGGTGGGGAGGGTGGGGAGCAGGGGCCTGGGCTATTGTTCCATTTTCTCTGGAAAGAAAACTAGAGGAAAAACAGAAGACAGAGTCCCCTCCCCCCGGGCCTTCGGGGAATCCCCCTCAGGCTGGGGCAGGGAGTAGGGGTCCCTAGATGGCTAGGGTCCAGGAGTGAGGCTGAGGGGTGGCCACTGTCCCTTACTATGGGTGAGAGGAGTGGGTGGGAGGGCTGGCAGGCCTCCCCAGCTCCTCTAGCCCTGGCATTGACTCCATGGCACTGGGTCCTGGTGTTTTGCTCCCCTCAAGCCCCTTATCTGTGGCCAGCCCAAGCAAGGAGGCTCAAAATATCCATGCTCACCCCTCCAAGAGCCGCCCATGTTTCTCCTGTAACCCCACCGGCCCCTCTGTACTTCATTTTGCTCTACAGCCTGCACGCTGGGTCCCAGCAGACTCAGCCCTTGTCCCCATGGCTGTGCTGGGTCCTATCTCCTCACCCTTGCTCTCATCAGGCCCTGCCAACAACTGTGGGCCTCTCTGAACGCTGCCTGCTTTTCTTCTGGTCTGAAGCTTGCCTGCTTCAGGAAGCCCTCTAAACCTGTCACTTGCTTGTCTCGGGCCCATGCCGCGCAGCGTGTGGGGCCGGAAATGGCTGGAGATGGAGTGCCTCACTGCTCCAGTCTCCACCACACCCACTCTAAGTGCTGATGCCAGGTGAGGCCGTTTTGGCGATCCAGCCCTCGAATGTCCATATCCACAGCTGAGGACCCACGGCGCGCCGGGCATCAGATGCCAGGGTTTCCCTAGTCCATGAAACGGTTTCACTCTCCCAGTCACTCCCTTTTTACAGAATCTGAAATCGAGGCTCTGAGTTGAAATAACCCGTTAGAGGTCATGCAGCCAGGGGAGGGGTGGGTCCAGCCCTGGTCCCAGCCTTGGCCACCAAGGGTGGCTATCGCCTCTGAGACGTCTGTTCAAGAGGAGCTACCCACCACAAGTGGAGGGGAGAGCCGGGCACCAACAGCACAAGTGTGAACTGTAGGGGAGGGGAGATGAGAAATGCCAGCAGCCAGTACTCTACTCCCTTGAGGTGGTGGCCGTGGCTAGGCAGAATGATTATGGCCCACCTGAGCGATCCCAACTTTTTAACTTGGCAGCTGTAAGCTGGGGTCAAGGACTCCTTCTGGGGCTGGGGCACAAAGGTCTCTGGTCAAGTGGAACTCCCCTAGGGCAGGAGCTCCTGCTTTCAGCAGGTCCCCAGGTAGGCTCAACTGAGAGTTGGCAGTGGGTGTGTGCTTGGGCCATGCCACCCTCCAACCACGCTCCCCAAAACTCACTGTTGTTGGACTTGAGGTCTCGGTGGATGACAGGCACCAGGGCCTCGCAGTGCAGGTAGTGCATCCCACGGGCAATTTGCACGGCCCAGTTGACCAGCACATGGGGGGGCACACGCCGCCCAGCCAGGGCACGGCTGAGGGGCCCACCGGCCGCGTACTCCATCACCAGGCACAGGTTGGGCTCCTCCAGGCACACGGCCTTGAGGGCAATGATGTTGGGGTGTGCCAGCATGGCAAAAAGCCGGGCCTCCTGGCGCACACTCTCAGCTGTCACACTGATGTCCTCATCAGGGTCCTGACGAGCTGCCTTCACAGCCACCAGCTCACCTCGCCAGCTGCCGCGGTATACCTTGCCGAAG
This sequence comes from Equus przewalskii, assembly GCF_037783145.1. Classification (NCBI taxonomy): domain Eukaryota; kingdom Metazoa; phylum Chordata; class Mammalia; order Perissodactyla; family Equidae; genus Equus; species Equus przewalskii. The sequence continues at coordinate 26,958,301 of NC_091841.1, forward strand.
CCACCAATGCCGATCACCTCCTCCAGGCGCAGCTCCTGGAAGCTGGCCACCTCGCAGGGGGGCGGGCCGCCGCCCCGAGACACATAGTTGGATGGAAAGATGCCCACCTGTCCGCCCACCTGGCCCGCCCACCAGCCCTCATCGCCTGAGATAGCTGCATCCCGGGACAGCACCTCCACACGGTCACCCTTCCGCAGGGCCAGCTCATCCTGCCCACTGGGCTCATAGTCGAACAGGGCTGTCCACACAGGGTTGGCATAAGCCGCTGCCTTCGGGGACCCCTCCGGCCAGCCTCCTCCGCTGCTGCCCCCACCGCCCCCACCGCCCCCGCTGTTCCATGACCCCAGTGGGCTCTTGAGGAAGAGGTTCTTCAAGGGCTCCATGGCTGGGAGCCGGCGTTGGGGCGTGTGGGGGACCTTCCCTGGGTGTCCCTGGTCCCCACCCCTGCTGGCTGCCGAGGCCCTAGTCCCGGAACTTGGGCATCCGGGCCCTGGCCCTCAGCCCCAGACCCACGCCTCTCTGGGGAGCCAGGAGTGTCGCCTCCCGGCCCCCCGCATCTCGGGCTTCTAGAGGACGGCACCCCAGGGCAGTGTGGTCAGGCTCCCGGGGTGGGACCCCGGGGCCTCCGGCGTCTCACCATGGCTAGCTCGGAGGGGCCAGGGCGTCCCTCAGTTCCGGAGCAGTCCTGGGAGCCTGGCTCTGGCACCCGCCAAGTGTAAGGTGGTGCCAGCGAGGGGCAGCGCCTGGATTCCGGTTAGGTTTTTTTGCACAGGGGGTGGCTGGAGCGTCCCTAGTTGGGCCGAGCTGCCTCTTCCCGGCCCGGCTCCCTCAGCCCGACGGCTCCAACCCCGTTCTCTTCTTCCTCCTCCCTTTGTACTTTGGCCCCGGGGGCGGGAGGCAGAGGTGGAGGGTGGAGTTTCACTTTTTTCCGCTCTTCTCCCTCCTGCAGGAAACAGCATCAGATGACGCGAGCGGGTAGCACCGCTCCCCTCCCAGAGGCTGCAGGCGGCTGGGCCGGGGAGTTCCAGGGTAGGCAGGCGAGGAGGGGCAGAAGGAGGGGAAAGGTAGGCCCGACGCCCCATCACAGCAGGTTTAGGGTCGAAGTTGGTCTCTGCTAAGGACGGGCCATCCCCGCCCTCTGCATACGCATCAGCAAAATGGGGTGAAGAACTTGGCTTGGGAGTGGGGCGAACCGGAGTCTGCTCTTGGCTACGAAGTTGCAGGGCTGTGTGACCCATCCTCTTTGTGCCTCATTTTCTTCATATCTGAAATAGGGGCCAGAAGCTCCGCTTTCCACTGGCGAAGACTGGAGGAGGACGGAATTGGCTGCACCTCAAGCTCTTGGAAGGGGTCGTCTAAGGCTCTCCTCACCTGGGAAACAATCCACTTCTTCACGCCCCTTCCCCAGTGGGCAGAAACCTGAGACTGTTGTCCCGAAATCTGCCCCGTGATAGGGTTCAGAATAGCTAAGCGTCCCTTACAACCGCTGGGTTGCCCCCAATCGCCTTGAGCCTGTCACTTTAAGAAAGACGACGCTTTCCTATTTCGACTATTCCTGCCTGTTCTCGAGGGTCTTCCTCTACACTCTAGGTCTGAGCTCTGACCCGGAAGTAGAGGCCGCTTGGGCAGAGAGACGGTCATGACGTTTGAGGTCCAGCACTAAAAGGGCGGACCAAGAGGGGCGTGCTTCGGCGGCGGAGAGCTCTCGCCCTACCCCTGGGGAGTCCACGCCTCCATCCTTTTCCCCGCCTCCTGTAACTCACTGGGAGAGCTTTACGCCAGTTAACGCCGCCGTTACCCAATGGCCACCCAACTATCCCTTCGGTTCCGCCCGGGGGTCTCCGCGAGCTTGGCGCTGCCTAGGTGTGCGCATGCGCTCAAGCGCTTCTACTTTTGGATCTTTTCCCTTGCACCTAGATTCTGCGCACGCCCACAGGGCTCCGCCGCTTTTTATCTCCATCACCTCCCTGCGCTTGCGCATTCATGCCGTAAGGTTTTCCTTTTCCGGGTCCCAACTGGGCCCGTCGGGCGCATGCGCCACTGCAGGCTGGCGGCTCGCGGCTCCTGCTTCCGGCCTCCCCCTTGGGCCGGCTCCCGCAGAAGCGGGGCGAACGCGGAGCCCTAAGCGAGTGACCTGTGACCCCGGAAGTGGACCTCAGTGTCCCCGGGCTCTCCCGGGCCGGAGCCGAGAGAGCCGTCACCTGTACCCCCGGAGCACCCACCCCACGCCCACTTCTGGATGCCGCCGACGGGTACCCGGCCCGTGCCCCGCGCCTGCCTGCCGGCTCGGCCCCTCGGAGCAGTTCTGGGCCGGGGGTGGGGGCCCAGACCCCGCCCCTGATGCGGCTCCACCCCCGCGCCCGAGCTTCGCGCCGTTGACCGCCTCGGCCGGCCCCGCCCCCTGCCCGCACCTTCGCCCGGCCGACCCCTCTCCCCCGCTGGGGGAGGCCATGGCGTGAGCGCGAGGCCGGGCCCCGGGGCCCTCGGGCGCCAGGCGGGGCATGGGCCGGGGGCCGCCCCCATGAGGGTCCCGGGAGGGGGGCGCGCGCAGCAGCGGCGGGGCCATGGGGTCGCAGGTATTGCAGATCCTGCGCCAGGGGGTGTGGGCCTCTCTCACCGGCGGTTGGTTCTTCGACCCGCACCAGAGCACCTTCTCCAACTGCTTCCATCTCTATGTGTGGATCTTCCTGCTCACCTTTCCCTTCTTGCTGTACATGGTGAGATACTGCCGCCACCTGTAACTCCCTCCTGGAAAAGGGAGGGCAGATGTCACGGAGGGGTGGCAGCCTGGTAGGGATTCAGGGCTGTGTCTCGGGGACTGGCGTGTGGAAAGAGGAATCTAGAGTTTGGGGTGTGTAGAGGAGAGACCAGATTCTTCCCTTCCTGGGCTGGGTGACCTTGAGCCCCTCGCTTAGTCTCTCTTTCCAGTTAAAAGGCAGAGCTCCCTGACAGGGTCTTTGTTCTAGTTGCAAAGAAGGGTGAGGAAACCTTCTTGTGAACTTGTGAATCCTAGCCACGATTGGTGGTAGGTCCATCCCAGGGGGCCAGGCTGTGTGAGGAAGGACCTGACTGGCTGTCACCCCCAGGTCCTGCCCCCCAGCTTGATGGTGGCTGGTGTGTACTGCCTTGTGGTGGCTGTCATCTTCGCTACCATCAAGACTGTGAACTATCGGCTGCATGCCATGTTCGACCAGGGCGAGATTGTGGAGAAGCGCAACTCTACCATAGGAGAGCCAGAGGAAGCGCCCGCCCAGGGGGACAGCAGTCTGCCCAGGTGGGTGGCGCAGCGGCTGTGTTGGGACTTGAGGGTTCTTAGTGTCTGGGCCTGAGCATTGGAGGATGGAGAAGGGGGTTAGGGAAGCTTGGCTGTATGAGCTGGTGCACACTTGTTCTGTGGTCGGCCCTGGACTTGTAAGGGCACTGTTGAGAATGGAGGAGTGATGGGGATGGCAGAAGAAGTACTGTATAAAGAGGAAAAGTTAGTTCAAAGTTGGTGCTCTTTTTCACTGCTAGGGACCCTGGAGTGGAGATGACAGTGTTTCGGAAAGTGAGTTCCACACCCCCAGTGCGCTGTAGCTCCCAGCATTCCGTGTTTGGCTTCAACCAGGTCTCGGTGAGTGGTGTCAGCCCTCAGCCTCTCCCGTACCTCTTCTGGGAGCTCGTCCCCACTGTGGGTATGTCCTGAGCCTACTTTTTGCCTTGTTTGCACCTTCTTGCTTCTCTTTGTCTGCTCAGGAGTTGCTGCCCCGGATGGAGGACTCCGGGCCCCTCAGAGGTAGGTGGCTCCTGCTCAGGGGTGAAGGTGGTGGTGGAAGAGGGGATGGCATGCAGATGCCTCGAGGTCCTGCTGACACCTCTGGGGCCATGGTTGCAGACATCAAGGAGCTAGTGCGAGAGCAGGGCAGCAACAACGTGATCGTGACCTCAGCTGATCGAGAGATGCTGAAGCTAAACTCGCAGGAGAAACTGAGTAAGTGGGTATGGTGTAGCAGGGGCTTGGGGGAAGACTAGCCATCTTGTCTTTGTCACCCCAACTTTTGCTCCCCTGGGGCTCTCTTTGTCCTTCTGGATGGGGCCTCCTCAGTGTCCTGTCCCAGCTGGGCTCTTGGAGAGAGGAGGTCATAGGACCACCAGTTCTTGGAGCATGCCGTTATCTCATTTTCTGTCTTCGTTTCTTCTGATAGTTGGAGACCTTCCCCAGACGCCCCCGGGAGCTGCCCCAGATCCCTCTCTCCCGAGCACGGATTCTTCAGAACGTTCTCCCCTGGCTGGAGATGGAGCTCCCTGGAGTGGGAGCAGTGTGGCTGACACTCCCATGAGCCCCCTGCTGAAGGGGAGCCTCAGCCAGGAGCTGAGCAAGAGCTTCCTGACCCTGACGCGGCCTGACCGGGCCCTGGTGAGGACCAGCAGTCGACGGGAACAACGCCGGGGAGCGGGCGGCTACCAGCCCCTGGACCGGCGGGGCTCAGGTGAGCCCCTGCCCCAGAAAGCTGGCTCCTCCGATTCCTGCTTCAGTGGCACTGACCGGGAGACGCTGAGCAGCTTCAAGAGTGAGAAGACCAACTCCACCCACCTGGACAGCCCCCCTGGTGGGCAGGCCCCTGAGGGCAGCGACACGGACCCACCTTCTGAGGCTGAGCTGCCTGCCTCACCAGATGCTGGAGTCCCCTCTGACGACACGCTGCGTTCCTTTGACACAGTCATAGGAGCAGGGACGCCGCCGGGCCCAGCTGAGCCACTCTTGGTTGTCCGGCCCAAGGACTTGGCCCTGCTGCGGCCTGGCAAACGGCGGCCACCTATGCGAAGACACTCCCCACCCGGCCGTGCCCCTCGGCGGCCCCTGCTTGAAGGCGGGGGCTTCTTTGAGGACGAAGACACCAGCGAGGGCAGCGAACTGAGCCCAGCCTCCAGTCTCCGATCTCAGCGCCGCTACAGTACTGAAAGCTCCTCTTCTACTTCCTGCTACTCCCCCGAGAGCTCCCGGGGTGCAGCAGGGGGACCCCGGAAGCGACGGGCCCCCCATGGGGCTGAGGAGGGGACTGCTGTGCCCCCCAAGCGGCCCTATGGGACCCAGCGGACGCCTAGTACCGCCAGCGCCAAAACACATGCCCGTGTGCTGAGCATGGATGGGGCAGGGGGTGATGTCCTGAGGGCCCCGCTGGCTGGTTCCAAGGCTGAGCTGGAGGCCCAGGCAGGGGTGGAGCTGGCTGCTGGTGAGCCTGCTGTGCTGCCCACTGAGGCCCGGAGGGGACCTGCTGCCAACCAGCCCGGCTGGCGGGGGGAGCTGCAGGAGGAAGGTGCTGTGGGAGGAGGTGAGTGCCGGCTCCAGGGCTGGGGTGGGGAAAGCAAGCCAGGTAGGGGCTTGGCTTTAGGCAAGGGACAGGCTGGAGGGGACCTGGTCAGAGTCGTCTCAGCTTGTGTCTCAAGCAGTAGATGGATGTGGACTCAGCGATTGAGTGATGCCTGCCAAACCCCTCGGATAAGCAGGGCTCCAACAATGGGGAGACTGAGGCACAGAGCCCTCAGACACCTGGCTCCAGGTCTTGCAGTTAGTGCAAAGCTGCTGCTGTTTGAGGACTTTCAGCTTCCACGTTTATTCTGGGCCACCAGTGGGGCAAGGCGGGTCACATTGTCCTTATTTCCAAGTGTGGAAACTGAGGCACAAGTGGTTAGGTGACCTGGCTGGTCTCCAGAGGCAGGGCACGGTGGTTCTATGGGCAGATCTGACCTTTGGCTCCATGAAGGAGCATTTGCTGCCTGCTCCCAGGCTCTGTTTAAACCTCTGTCACTTACGGTCGGGGGTCTCTCTCTGGGCAGCGGCCGAGGAGACTGGCAAACAGGACCGCTCGAGCAATGTGAGGCGGACCCAGGCGATCCGGAGGCGCCACAATGCAGGCAGCAACCCCACCCCTCCAGCCTCCGTCATGGGCTCGCCCCCCAGGTGAGCACCTGCTGGCTGGTCAGAGGCACGGTGGGGGCCAGCTGGCTCTCAGTGGTGCTGACCTGTGGGCTGACCCCTCCCCAGCAGCCTGCAGGAGGCTCAGCGCGGCCGGGCCGCCTCCCACTCCCGGGCGCTGACGCTGCCTTCTGCCTTGCACTTCGCCTCGTCGCTGTTGCTTACCCGGGCCGGAGCCAACGTGCACGAGGCCTGCACCTTTGACGACACCTCTGAGGGTGCCGTGCACTACTTCTACGATGAGAGTGGTGAGCCCCTCCGGAGTCCGGGGGCCAAGCCTCTGACCTTGGCTGGCCCAACACACCGTTTCTCTTCTGCTGGGGGTCTTTGTCATCCTAGCAGCAGTGTTCACTCTTTTGGATACATACCTCAGCCCAGTGGTGACTGCTTTACCTGCACTGCCTGACGCCAAACTTGCAGCCTTTCTGAGGCATGGGTAGCCTCATCATTCCTGTTCTGCTCATGAGGAAACTGAGGCACAGCCTGAAGTCACGGGCTGAGTGAGTGGTAGAACAGGGATCCAAACCCAGGGCAGGCTGAGTTCAGGGCCTGGCCCTTGACCTGCAGTCCCGCTCCTCTCCAGCTCTTGGTCCCCAGGGACTGGGCTGCCATTTAGGGGGACACAGCACAGGCTTCTTGCCCACTTGATGGCCCTGGTGCCCATGTGGGTTGGGCCTTGATGTTCCTGTTCCTGACGTGCTACCTCGTGTCCCACACCCCTGCCCCAGGTGTGCGGCGTTCCTACACCTTTGGCCTGGCTGGAGGCGGCTACGAGAACCCGGTAGGGCAGCAGGGGGAGCAGGCAGCCAACGGAGCCTGGTGAGTCTCCCAGGTGGGCTCTCCCGGACCGGTGGCCTGGGAGGCTGCCATTTCTGGGGATTGTCTCTCCCTTCACTGGGCTGGGGCAGGGGCAGCTCAGAACCTCTAGGAGTAGGGAAGGGTGAAGAGCAGTGAGGGGCAGGCCTACAGGGATCCCTTGATACTGTAGGGACATGGCACTTCAAGCAGAAGGCTTTCAGGGCCTTCTCAGAAGCCCAGGACCTGGGATGGAGGTGCCTCTGCCACCTGCCTTTCCTGGACCCCCTGTGCTGCTTTTGGTGTATCCAAGTCTCCTTGGGCCCCCAGTCATGGCTATGCCTCAGGCTCAACCCCACCCCATTCCAGGGTATGTCAATGGCCCTCACCCTCACGGCTGTCGTTCCTATAGGGACCGCCACTCGCATTCCTCCAGCTTCCACTCAGCTGATGTCCCAGAGGCAACAGGTGGCCTGAACCTGCTACAGCCAAGGCCTGTGGTTCTGCAGGGCATGCAGGTGCGCCGAGTGCCCCTGGAGATCCCAGAGGTGAGGAGCCAGCTGTTGGGGAAGGACCTGCAGGAGGCGGGCAGTGATGGGGGGGCAGATCATTGAACACCCGCCCAGGTACCAAGGGGCAGGCCGCTCTGAGTGTGGGCTCTCAGGGCCCGAAGGTGCCTGTCCTGACCTTTGATGCCTGGCACAGGGTGTGCAGGCTCTGGATCTGAGTGACCCAAGGGATCATTTATTTGCTTACTTAACAAACCTATTTGGAGTATTTTCTTTATTCTGGAGGGCCCACAGTTAGTGAGGACGATGGGTGTTAACAATGATACCTGCAGAAGGGGCAGTAAAACTTACCCAACGTGACTATGCTTTTCCCTGTGCTGGGCACCTGACACAGGTTAGCCTGGGGCCCTCTGTTCACGATCGTCGTCTCAGCAGAGTTATTCATAGTGCCCCTTTGCGCTTCTGAAAGTATCCTGATTTGGACATAATTTATGCTGTCAGCTTAGTAATAGCAAAAGTACTGAGAATGCGCAAAACACAGACTCGAGAGTGTAAAGAACAGTCATATAAGGAGCACTGCTGCATTTATCACCCAGCGCTGCAGACAGCCCCAGGAGCGACGCCTAGAAGCCCCACGCGCCCCTGCCCGATGCATTGATTCTGCTTTACCATCCTATGGGGTGGGCATTGTTCTAATACAGCTGACGGCCACCTCCAGAGGCGGGGCCGTGTGTCTGCCTCTCCACTGTCTCCCTACGGCCCAGCGCAGGGCCAGGCCCATCGTTGTACCCTATAAGTGCTTGTTGAGTGAAGGACACAAGAAACCCAGAGAGATCAAGTAGTTCACCCAGGGCCTCGCAGCACTGGCATTGGCACCTGGGCCTGTCCTCAGGGCTGGTGCTCTGTGTGCTCCAGGGTAGTGTGGTCAGAGTGACCCTGATGGCTCTGTCCAGGAGAAAAGTAGTGATTGCGCCAAGTCCCAAAGGACATGGTGGATTTCATTGAGCCCAGGAAGAGGCAGGAGATGCTGCCTGAGTGGGGAAAACAGACATCGGATCTTGTAACTCTGGCTCCCAGCATCCCCAGCAGTCCCCAGCAGCCATTGAGTCGTGTCCTGGGAACCTGGAGAAAGGAGCAGGCCCTTGTGATGGAAGGTCAGGGCAGGCCACAGGGCCGCTAGATGGTGCGGACTTTGTGTTAGAGGAAATGGCCAACCAGCGAGTGTGTGCTGGGTGGGGGGCTGTGGTGATCGACCATGTGGGGGGCGAGGGGCTGATGGCTGCGGCTGTGGGGACCGCAGTTTGACCTGCTGGACCAGGACTCCCTGCACGAATCCCAGGAGCAGACGCTGATGGAGGAGGCGCCGCCGCGTGCCCAGCACAGCTACAAGTACTGGCTCCTTCCTGGCCGCTGGACCTCCGTGCGCTACGAGCGGCTCGCCCTGCTGGCCCTGCTAGACCGGTGAGAGCCCGCCGCCTTGGCCCCTAATCCCTGGATCGCCCCTGGCCCTTGGCCTTTCAGATCCTGGGAACGTGTGGAGGCCTCATGGCATCAGAGAACCTGACGCTGGGGGTCGCTGAGGGTGCCTCGGGGTCTGGGGTTTGCAGTGGGCTTTCTTCAGGTTCTTCTTGGGAGCAAAGGGGTGGCCCCATGGGTGGTGCTATAGTCACTCCCTATGTCCCAAAGTTCTCCTCGCAACAAAGTATTCCTGTTCGGTCTGTTGTTTTTGTTGTGCTTCTGTGTTAGATTTAAATTGACGTCCTGTAGCCTAAAAAAGCTCACAAACCGTTTGTCTCAGCTTTCCCATTTCTCAGGGGAAACTGTGGCCCAGAAAGTCAGATAGAGAAGTCACATGACTTTTGTTGTCTGTGGACCCCTTGGGCCTAGACCCTTGTCCTGGCTTCCCAGGCTCCGGCTTTCTCCTGGTGGGGGTGGGTTAGGCACTGCCCCTGGCGTAGTGTGGGGTGACTGATGCAGCATGCGGGAGCCGCAGGTGGGCAAGTCCTGGACTGGTGGTGCCTAGAGCCCTTGGGGTCTAGGAGGGCAAAGACTGGGATGCAGGAGGAGCAACGTGGGGCAGGTGCAACCTGGCCTCGTCCCCGAGAGGTCAGAAGTTCGGATGTTCAGACGGTGAGGACTGGCAGGGCCATACGCCCAGACATGAGCCTTTGAGACCAGGTCCTGTCTCCCCAGTGCCCACCTTTCACCCTACTTGTGGGCGAGGAGGTGGGTGTGCCCTGACCCTGCTGTCTCTCCAGGACGCGAGGGCTGGTGGAGAACATTCTCGGCGTCGGCCTGAGCAGCCTTGTTGCCTTCCTGGGCTACCTGTTGCTGCTCAAGGGCTTCTTCACCGACATCTGGGTCTTCCAGTTCTGCCTGGTCATTGCCTCCTGCCAGTATTCCCTGCTGAAGGTTAGGCCCGGCTCCCTGGGTCTCCTTGCCCCACCCACCTCTTCCTAGACCACGCCTTCCCATGACTCATTTTGAGGAGTATGAGCTGGAAAGCAGATAAGATGCCTAAGATCCCCCGTAACCAGAGCCTGCCCTGGTCGCTCATAATGGCCCAGTGGTGGAACTGAGCAGGTCCTGGGGCCTCTGACCCTCCCGTGGGCTCTGGCTCTTGTTGCCAGTGTAGCTCCTGTCTCTTCCAGAGCGTCCAGCCTGATGCGGCATCTCCCATGCACGTGAGTTTCAGCGTCCCTCCCCAGAGGCTCGGGCCTGGACCCTGGGGGGGCCTGAGGCCAGGTGGGGAGGGAGTCGAGTGGGAGAGGGGCAGGGCTCCACAGCACCCCTATTACCCCAGAACCTCGGTCCAGCTGCCCCAACCCCACCAGGCTTTCGGCCTTTGATCCAGGGCTGGACTGGGGCATGTGAGCGTGCATGAGCGTGTTCATGAGTGTGTGCACATGCATGTGAAGTGGTCAGTGGGGGAGGCCCAGCTCCTCACGGCCCCATTCCCCAGGGCCACAACTGGGTGATCGCGTACAGCCGGCCTGTCTACTTCTGCATCTGCTGTCTGCTCATCTGGCTGCTGGACGCTCTGGGCTCAGCTCAGCCCTTCCCGCCCGTCTCCCTCTACGGCCTCACACTTTTCTCCGCCTCCTTCTTCTTCTGTGCCCGTGACGTGGCCACTGGTGAGACTGGACAGGGCTGAGGTGGCTGGAGGAAGTGAGGCCCCAAGGGTGGGCCAAGGGGTGGCCGGCGGGCTGACCGGGCCTTCACTTCCCCTCTCTGCCAGTGTTCACCCTGTGCTTCCCGTTCGTCTTCCTCCTGGGCCTCCTGCCCCAGGTCAACACCTGCCTCATGTACCTGCTGGAGCAGATAGATATGCACGGCTTTGGGGGCACAGGTATGGGGCCCACAGAGGGCTTGGGAGTCGGGGCAGTGTGGGGCCAGGAGGGGCCGTGGATTAGGTCTGTGGTTCCAGCCCTTAGCTGAGGCTTTTCCACCATCTCTACTGTGGACTCCTCACCCATCCTTTCCCCTTTCTCCCCAGGCGAGTCCTTTAAACCAGAGAGCGCCAGAAACTCTGAGGGCCTCTCAGGGCTGGGGGAGGCAGAGAACAATGGCCTGGGGCCGGGGTCCCGGGGAGACTAGCCTCTGGGAGTTGAGGGGCAGTTGGTGGGGAGTCGGGTGCCAGAAGGGGGGAGCTGGGCTTCACCTGCTGTTCCTCCCCTCACAGCCGCCACCAGCCCGCTCACAGCTGTCTTCAGCCTCTCCCGCAGCCTGCTGGCTGCTGCTCTGCTCTATGGCTTCTGCCTTGGGGCCATCAAGGTAGGGGTGACCTGTGGGTGGGGGGCATGCTGAGGCCCGGGGGGCGGGGGGGTCGTTGGGATAGGGCTGTGAATCGGCCTCAGCAGTGGCTTTTCCCATGGGGGGCACCCCCCCCTGCTTACCCTCACCTCCCCTGACCAGCATGGGTTCTCTCCCCAGACTCCTTGGCCGGAGCAGCACGTCCCTGTCCTCTTCTCCGTCTTCTGTGGCCTCCTGGTGGCGCTGTCCTACCACCTGAGCCGGCAGAGCAGTGACCCCACCGTGCTCTGGTGGGTGCCTGCATGTGCCTGTCCGTATGCACACACGTGTGTGTTTGTGTGTGTGTCTGTGCATGGCAGGGGCTTGGGGGGGGGGGTCTGTGGGTCTGTGCTTGTGCCTGCCACCCACTGACCCTGAAGCCTGTGGGAGAAGGGGGCGGCCTCCCCAGACCTGGGCCCCTGACTCTCCTCACCCACGCTAGGTCTCTGATCCGGAGCAAGCTGTTCCCTGAGCTGGAGGAGCGGAGCTTGGAGACAGCTCGGGCTGAGCCCCCAGACCCACTGCCGGACAAGATGCGCCAGTCGGTGGTGAGGGGCCCGGGGGTGGGGTTCTAGCCTTGGGGTCCGGGGCTGAGAGAGGGGGTATGGTCAGCCACTGGCGGCGGGCGCCTCAGCTGGTGTTTCCTGGCCCTGCAGCGTGAGGTCCTGCACTCCGACCTAGTGATGTGTGTTGTCATCGCTGTGCTCACCTTTGCCATCAGCGCCAGCACCGTCTTCATTGCCCTGAAGGTTTGTGTGGTACAGGCCCCCCCACGCCCCCTTAGTCTTTGCAGGAGCCAGTCTGATCTGAGGGCCCTGGGCAGCTCCGGCCTCGTGTCCTTCGCCCCTCCTGCCCGTTGGCCCCCTCCACTTGGCTGAGCTCTGGCCTCTCCCTCTTGCAGTCAGTGCTGGGTTTCGTGTTGTATACGCTGGCTGGGGCCGTGGGCTTCTTCACACATTACCTGCTGCCACAGCTCCGCAAACAGCTGCCCTGGTTCTGCCTGTCGCAGCCCGTGCTGAAGCCGCTGGAGTACAGCCAGTACGAAGTGCGCGGTGAGTGTGCGCCCTGGGCTGGGACCCCTCTTCCCCTGCCACCCTCATTTCCTGGCTCACCTCCAGCCTGATGGGAGCGGGTCCTCCGCTCAGAGGGCCAGCAGGGGGCAGCCTCTGCCCACGCTGCCCTGTCTGTGCCGGCCCTGGCCCTCGCTGTCCCTGTGGCCCTTCACTGCCCTGTGTGCCCTCTCCTGCCGGCTGTGCCCCAGCTCGGCCCTGCTTTGTTCTCACCCAGTCTGCTCTGCCCGCCTTGCTTTCTCTGAGGAGTTGGAGAAAGTAGAATTCCAGGGCCCTAATGGGATCTCTTGTCCAGAGTTACAGCCTGGTTGCCAAGGGACTGAATCTGCCTGGCTCACATTTTCACCTGGGTTGTGCCACAGAGTCACCCTTGAGGTGATGTTTAAACCTCTGCATTTGGGGCCGGCCCAGTGGCACAGCAGTTAAGTTCACACATTCCTGTTCGGCAGCCTGGGGTTCACCGGTTTGGATCCTGGGTGCGGACATGGCACCACTTGGCAAGCCATGCTGTGGCAGGCGTCCCACATATAAAGTAGAGGAAGATGGGCACGGATGTTAGCTCAGGGCCAGTCTTCCTCAGCAAAAAGAGAAGGATTGGCAGCAGATGTTAGCTCAGGGCTAATCTTCCTCAAAAAAAAAAAAAAACCAACCTGGATTTGTTACATGAAAACCCACATGTCTTCTTGTTCTTAAACAATGAAAGATTCTGCCCACTGGGCCAGCATCTGTGCCATATTATAGCATGTGGCCCCAGTCAGCTTGAGCCCAGAAGGGGCCTACATTTTCAGGTCACCATGTACTTGGACTTCACCCAGCCTGCCCTGGCTCTGGTGGGCATCTGCGATGTCCTTGTCAGCCTCATTTTCGCAGACAGCAGAACGGGCAGAACACCTGCCCCAAGCCCCTGACATGCCTTGTCGGGGCCTCGTCGCCTGTGTTTGGGCTGCCGAAGATCAGCCTCCCCCACGAAGTCTCTAGGGACCCAGAACACCACATCCTGTGGTTTGCCCTCTCTCAGGGTTCCCTCTGAGAGCGCACCTGTCCCGGCTGTGCACTGGAAGGGGACTGTGGAGGGCCAGGTGCAGCCAACAGGCCCACCTTCTGTTGTAGGCGCTGCCCAGGTGATGTGGTTTGAGAAGCTGTACGCCGGCCTGCAGTGCGTTGAGAAGTATCTCATCTACCCTGCCGTGGTGCTCAACGCCCTCACGGTGGATGCCCATGCTGTTGTCAGCCACCCGGACAAGTTCTGCCTCTAGTGAGGGCCACCCACTCCCTACCATCCCACCGTCTATATTCCCAAGTGACAGTGGGGACACTGAGGCCCAGAGAGGGAATGAGACTTGCCTCAGTTGCCCAGTGAGCTAAAGGAGGACTCCAGTTCCTGACACACTTTCCATTGAAGCAGTTGCTTCTGAAAGCAGATGTATCGCCCAAACGTGTAAAGGGGGTAACCCTAAAGAGGAGGACGCTAAGAGTCATTGGCCCAAAAGAGCAGGGTACAGCCCAGCAGAGCCCAGGCCAGGGCGGGCAAGTGATGGGCACCCACACACACTGCCCCCGGAGCCCCTGCCCGGCCCCTAACACCGCCCTCCTTGCCCGTAGCTGCCGGGCGCTGCTGATGACCGTGGCTGGGCTGAAGCTGCTGCGCTCGGCCTTTTGCTGCCCGCCCCAGCAGTACCTGACCTTGGCCTTCACCGTCCTGCTCTTCCACTTCGACTACCCGCGCCTCTCCCAGGGCTTTCTGCTTGACTACTTCCTCATGTCCCTGCTCTGCAGCAAGGTGAGCTGGCGGCCGTGGGATAGCCTCCAGGCCATGCGGCAGGAGCAGACCTCCTCTGCCTTGGTCAGGGGGGACTTGCTCAGGGCCCTCAGTCTCTGTAGCTGCTGCTGCATATTAGCCCCACCGTGGGCCTTCACAGGAAGTTGTGGTTTAAGTGACTCGCCTCAGGTCCCCCAGAGAATTGCTGGCGAGTCAGGATTTGACTCTAGGCCTGTCTGACTTCACAGCTCTTTCTCTGAGTCACTGTACTTGACCACCTTTCTCATAAGCAGTTCATGTAGTTAGGACTTGGCCTTTGTCCTCTGGGCTCTGCCGCTGTGTCAGCCACAGCCCTCGAGAGCAGTTCAGAGCCAAGCTTCAGAAGGCCCTGGGGCCTGGGTGTCTGTGAACTGCTCCGCCACACTGCAGGATTCCCTGAGCCGGGGCTGGGAGGTCACTGTGAACAAAGGACTGTCCCCTGGCACTGTACTGGGGGCCTTCAGTGGGGTCCCAGCACAGGCTGGAGCCTTTTCCTTACTGGGGCATTCTAGTCTGGTTTTCTGGTCTGGCTCAGGATAGGGAAGATCCAAACTGTCCCTCTCTGAGGGCAGGACCGGGACTGTCTCTTGACTTTCAGTCCCCTAGTCAAGGCCCAACCTCATCACTGACTGAGTGGGGTGGCCTGAGCAAGTCGTTTATCTGCTCTGCTTTCTCCAAACCTCAACTTTCCCATCTGTGAAGTGGGACAGCAGTGGGAAGCTCCCAGGATGATCGTGGGAATTAAATGGCTCATGCCCCTTCGGGTGGTAGCTTTGCTGGGAGTTGCTAATGGTGGTCACAGGGGCTTTGAGCCAGGTCCAGAGAGAAAGAGCTGGGAGTGATCTGGAGCTAGCCTCCCATGTGGGCAACCGGTGGGGTGGCCCCCAAGCCTTGAATGCGTACTTGGTAGGCCCCACCTCTGTGAGTGACCTGCGTGTCTTTCACCTCCTCCCCTCTCCGGCCTGCCAGCTGTGGGACCTGCTGTACAAGCTGCGTTTTGTGCTGACCTACATCGCGCCCTGGCAGATCACCTGGGGCTCGGCTTTCCACGCTTTTGCCCAGCCCTTCGCCGTGCCACGTACCCGGCCTGCCACCCGCTGCCTGGGTCGGGGGTGCAGGGAGGGCCATGGCCAGGGATGAGGGGCGCGGGGTGGGCTAGCGGGGAGCTGAGGGGTGGCGAGGGAGGCTGGGGAGGGTCCTGTGTGCCTCCCATCTCCTTGACTCGGGCCCAGACTCGGCCATGCTGTTCGTTCAGGCTCTCCTCTCCGCACTCTTCTCCACGCCACTCAACCCCCTGCTGGGCAGTGCTGTCTTCATCATGTCCTATGCACGGCCCCTCAAGTTCTGGGAGCGCGACTACAAGTGAGTCTCGTGGCAGACAGGCGCGTCACTCGGGGGGACCCCGGGAGGAGTGGGCCTTGCGGGTGGGAAAGGTTGCTGGGAGGGAGGGTGAGTTTGGACCTAAGGCTGGATGGGGCACAGAGAGGGTCCCACAGCGCAGACCTGAGAGCTCGGCACGGTGGGCTTCAGGTGGCTGATCTGATGAGGGTGAAACCCGAGCCACACCAAGGCCTCAGGCTGCCACCCTGGGCTCCCTGGCTGTGTGCTCCTGTCCCTGAGCCTCAGTCTCCTCCTGTGTGATGGCGCTGTCATGGCGTCCTCCCAGAGCGCAGGGGTGTGGGCTTGGAGAGGACTCGATGGTGGGCCAGTGGGGAATCGTCATCGGAACCCCCGGCAGCCTCACCCTCCCAGCCAACTGTGTTGTTGCTCTGTCTCTGAACAGCACTAAACGTGTGGATCATTCTAACACCCGCCTAGTCACGCAGCTGGACCGGAACCCCGGTGTGTATGCAGCCATCCAGGGGCTTTAGGGTGGAGCTTCCTGGGGGAGGGAGCCTTGCTTACTTGTCACCTTGTCCATGTGTCTGTCTGTCCTGGGTCCCAGGCGCTGACGACAACAACCTCAACTCCATCTTCTACGAGCACTTGACGCGCTCGCTGCAGCACACGCTGTGTGGGGACCTGGTGCTGGGCCGCTGGGGCAACTACGGCCCTGGCGACTGCTTTGTCCTGGCCTCCGACTACCTCAACGCTCTGGTGCACCTCATCGAGGTTGGCAATGGCCTCGTCACCTTCCAGCTGCGTGGCCTTGAGTTCCGGGGTGAGCCGCAGGGCCTGGGCCTGACTTGGGGCACTGTGTTTCCTAGTGTGTGAGGGCTGGATCCGAGTCCAGCTCTGCCTTGGTTTGCTGGGTGACCCTGAGCAAGGCCTCTTCCTCCCTGGGCCTGGGTTTCCCAGTCTGAGCAGTGACGTGGCAGGGCCTCCTTTGGCCAACCCTGTCCCTGCCCTAACTTTGGGTCCTTGGTGACTGAACTGTTTGTGTGGTGAATGCCTGGGCCTGGAGCTCTGGGTTCTCCTGCCAGCTCCCACTGGCCTGCTCTGTGGTCTCGGGGATGGCCCTGGTTGGGTGCCACACATAACCCCTGGTAAGTGAGCCAGCTCCTTGCCCTCAGAAGGATGTACATGTTGACGCCAGCATCAGAAGAGGCCCCTGAGCATGCACGGGGGCTCCAAGCACAGCTGATGAGCACATGAACCTGAACAAGTCACCTGTCTTTGAGCTTCAGTTTTTGCCTCTATAAATGAGGGACCAGACCCCTGTTCCCCACCCACTGTGGCTGCGGGGGGTCAGGAAGAGAAAGGGACTTATTTCTTGTTTCATTCAGTAACACTTGCTCACACGGCACCCCAGGCGGGAGGATGAATGGCGCAGGCCTCTGGCACCACGCCTGGGTCCTCGCCTGCGAGGAGGCCCCCTCACTGGTCGCCCCTCCCCCGCAGGTACGTACTGCCAGCAGCGCGAGGTGGAGGCCATCACGGAGGGCGTGGAGGAGGACGAGGGCTGCTGCTGCTGTGAGCCTGGCCACCTGCCGCGGGTCCTGTCCTTCAATGCCGCCTTCGGGCAGCGCTGGCTGGCCTGGGAGGTGACAGCCAGCAAGTACGTGCTGGAGGGCTACAGCATCAGCGACAACAACGCTGCCTCCATGCTTCAGGTCTTCGACCTCCGCAAGATCCTCATCACCTACTACGTCAAGGTACGGTGGCAGGCGGGCGGCTGGGCAGCGGGGTCCCTGCCGGCGACCACGCGCTAACCAGGAGTGTCCTGAGCGCCAGCTTCTGGATCACTGAGAACTTCTTTTGCTCAGGGGAAGCTGAGGCTTTTTGAGAGTTTAAGCATCCCCCAGGGTGCCACCACTGCACAACTGGCCTCGGGGGCCTCGCGGCCTGTGTGGCGCTTAACAGTGGGGTGCCTGGGACGGGGCTCCTTATCACCCTCTTCCAGAAGGCTCACCTTGGGCAGGAAGTGTTGGGGGCAGGTGGGCAGCACGTGCATGGATCCCCTCTCAGGGCTGCTGGTCTCAGGAGGGGCAGTTGTGAAGCCAACCTTCTAGACCACCAGGCCCCCTGCCGCACGTCCCACCAGTGCAGAATGGCGATCATGCTAATACTGGTGATGTTAGTGACAGTTTAGGAGCAGCTGCCAAGCAGTGGTGCTTCCCCTGGGGCAGGCTGTGTGGCAGGCACCTCTCCTGAGCTGGGTGAGCCCACCACACCCTCCAGGAGAGGTCCCACTGTCTCAGATGTGGAAGTGGCTTGCAGAGGGAAAGCGATTTGCCTGAGGCTCCAGAATCAAGAGAAGGTGGCAGAGCCAGGCATAGACCCAGACCCAGGCCTGGGCCTCCCTCCCTCAGCCTGGGTGCTCCAAGCTGTGCCTGGGGGTCTCAAGACCTCTTGAGGGAGGTGGGGATCGTGAGGCACAGTGTGGGGTCCAGAAGGAGCCCTGGACTGAGTTCTGAGAAACCTGGGATGTCACCTCCATTGCTTTGCCTCAGTTTACCCCCTTGAGAAGTGGGGATTATTGTAGTTCTGTGAGATGGCAGGAATGATGAGGCTTTGTGGCCCCCACTGTGGGAATCGGGTGTGTTGGTGGTCACAGTCCGGGTCCCCTTGTGCCCTCTTAGCATCTGTTCTGGGGCTCCCTGTCAGGGGCCTGGAGGGGCCTCCTCTGGGGCCCAGGTGAGCCTGCACCTGCTCCTTGAAGTTCTCTCGAGGGCGGTCCTATGTATCCCTCAGCTGTCCTTTTGCCTCCAGCGGATAGCCCATCTGTGCCATACGTCCGGGAAGCTATAATCTCTCTGTCGTTTTTTCCGTCTACCCATCCACTCTTAGGGAAGGCTTTGTCAGCCCCCCACCCCTCGCTTTCACCAAAAAAGAGGCTGTGGTCCAGACAGGGACATTCCCAGTCCAGGGGCACCCAGGGGTCATGGGCCTGCCCACCTTCCTCTCCCATTTCGAGAGAGGTGCTCTTCCCAGGTCACCCGGCTGCCTCCCAAAAGCCCCGCTCCAGGCCCATGCAGCCTTCTCACAGCTGGGCCCCAGGCGCCTGGCCAGGCCCGGGCTGGCAGGCTGAGATGAGCTCCACCCCTGCCAAGTGTATAGTCCCACAGGGAAGCCAACTTGCCACGGCTACAGCTGCTGCCAGGGCTGGGCAGAATCAGCCGGGGAGAAGTGCCTGGAGGACCAGAAACGGAGTGTGGGGTGAAGTTTGGAAGGAAGAGTAGGGGCTGCTGTGGGCAGGGCCTGGGGGGGAAGGTGTGCAGGACAGCTCCTCCAGCCTGGGGGAGTGCAAGGATGTGTCTGGTCCAGCCCTCGGGGCTGGCAGAGCAGCCAGAGCCCCTCCTGTGTGGCTTCAGCCCCCTCACTGTCCCCTCTCCACCTCGCCCCTCCCCTGGAGTCATGAAGTGCAGTTGAGTGAGAAACTCGGTGCAGCCCCCGCAGCTGTGGAGATACCGGCCCCCACATCCGCCCGCAGCCACGCCTCGGGGTCCTCGCAACATTTCCAAGCCCAGGCCTGTTAGTTATCCTGTTTGATGTTTTTAGCAACCCTTAGAAGAGGCAGGGCCCATACACTTGGCCCCTTTTACAGCTGAGGAAACTGAGGCCACAGACCTGCTTCTGCACTTAGGTGGGGCTGAGAGCAGGAAAGGCACCCCAGTCGTGAGGCCTGCGCGGTTTCACTGAGCAGACGCCAGCGAACGCTCACAGGTGTGAGCTGTTACAGCTAGAGCCACGCCAGGGCTGGGTCCCAGGACAGCTGGGGTGTCACAGAAGAGTGGCAGCGGCAGAAGTTAAGGGAGCACTTACTCTTTGCCAGGCAGGCTCCTCCCTCCACCCCTGAGGGTTTTCCTTTCTGGTTCTTCTTGGGGCCTCTGGTGGGAGTATTGAGACACCCTCTGGGCAACAAGGTCAGTCCAGAGCTGGTCTTCCTGGAGCTGGAAGCTTCCCCACAGCCATTCTGCCCCTACTCGCCCCACTCAGCTCCTGGTCCTCCTTCCTCTGGTTAAAGGGACAGCCCAGCCCTCCCCAGACTGCCCACCCACCTGCCCACAGCCAAGCTGATGCTGGGGCCAGGCTCCCAGCTGCCAGGCAAGCCCCCCCGTAGCCGTGGCCTCCAGGTGCCCCCCCAGGGAGCTCTTTGAGGCCCTGGGTTCTTCCCAGCTTGTACTGTGGTCCTTTTGCGCAGGCTCTTGGCCTCTCCCGGCCCCCCAGAGCCACACTGCTGGATGCTTCTACTCCTGCATGCCCTCTGTTTGTGGCCAGCTGCACTACCCTCCCCAGCCCTGGACTCCCTACCCCTTACCCAGGCAGAGGGCCAGCCCCATCGGCTCCATCCCAGGGCGGTACGTGGCATTTCAGTAACCACTGGCTGCCAGCTGCCAGCCTTGTACTGCCCATCTGTCCTGGCTCTGCCAACTGCCTGCCCTCCTCAAGCTCCTCTCCCTTTGCCCAAACCCCTGGTTAGAAACCTGCAGTCTCTTAACGGGTCCAGGAGCCCCAATTGGACACAGGACGCTGTGCCTCTATCTTTTTTCTGAGGGGAACCCTTGTGGCTGTCACACTTCAGCTGCCTAGAGGGACCTGTGACCCAGGGGCACTTAGACTCCCTGGCCTGCAGGCAGCCCCACCATCTCAGCCTGACCTTCCAAGGCCTCTGAGATCTGGATCCCACAGCCTCGTGGTGTCCAGGGTCCCAGGGTTCCGATCCCAGCTCAGTCTGCCCTGCTCTGTATCCTCAGGCAAGCCTGCCCTGTCTTTGAGCCTCAGTTTCCCTCACAAATGGGGCATCTTCTGAGGCAAGCATGCAAGCCCTTGGCGCAGTGAAGGACCCTCCAGGGCCCACTCTGTGAGGAGGACTGCTTCTGTTGGCTTCCTCGCTCCTCCTCCCTGGCCTGGTGGAGCAGCACAGCCTTGCCCCTGTGGCTTCAGGGAGCTGAGATGGACACAGGATAGGCATCCTAGGAAGCAGACTTCAGCTCAGTCAAAGGGGAATCCTCTTCACCCTGACGCTCTCTGCTCCATTTGCGGGGCTAGGGTACTGCCCCTGTCTCTGGTCCCAACCCTGACGCCTCCCCTCTCCTTCCAGAGCATCATCTACTATGTGAGCCGCTCACCAAAGCTGGAGGCGTGGCTAAGCCACGAAGGCATTGCAGCAGCCCTGCGGCCTGTGCGGGCGCCTGGCTATGCGGACTCGGACCCCACCTTCTCACTGAGCGTGGATGAGGACTATGACCTTCGCCTTTCCGGCCTCTCGCTGCCCTCCTTCTGCGCGGTGCACCTCGAGTGGATCCAGTACTGCGCCTCTCGGCGCAGCCAGGTCAGGTCACCCTACCCTGGGGCTGCCTTCTCCCCACTCTGCTTCTCCCCTCCCTATGTGGGGTCCTCTCACCCTCGGCCTCCCTTGGCCCCCACCCCAAGTTACCTGACCCAGGTCTGAGCTGGGCTCTTGGGGATGGGGTCTTTGTGCCACAGCCCGTGGACCAGGATTGGAACTCCCCGCTGGTTACACTGTGTTTTGGTCTGTGTGTGCTGGGCCGCCGGGCCCTGGGGACAGCCTCACACAGCATGTCTGCCAGGTGAGTGCGCACAGGTCCAGCTGGGCCTACTGCTCTCCCCTCCACCCACTCTGTGAAGAGCTCCGGGCCAGAGGCCCCCAGGAACCACATCAGTCCTTCCTTCCATGTGATTCTTTTCTGTGGGCAAGGGAATCTCCCACTTGTGACCTTGCCTGCTCCTTGCCACCTTGTGAGGGAGCTGGGCAGAGACTGACCTCCTTGTCAAGATGGGGAAACTGAGGCCCAGCATGAAGACAGGGCTTGGCTCAGACCACTGCACGTAGAGCCAGAGCTCTAAACCTTCGTGCTCACTCCCTGCCTTTCTTCCCCAGCCTGGAGCCCTTCCTCTATGGCCTGCACGCCCTGTTCAAGGGGGACTTCCGCATCACCTCCCCACGAGACGAGTGGGTCTTTGCCGACATGGACCTGCTTCATCGAGTGGTGGCGCCTGGGGTTCGCATGGCCCTCAAGCTTCACCAGGTGGGGAGAGGTGTGCCTGGACAGGGTGGGCGAGTAGAGGATGAAGCCCCTCCTGATGGCAGGGACCACTGACCCTGGCCCCCACGTCCTGCCCGTAGGACCACTTCACATCCCCAGATGAGTATGAGGAGCCGGCTGCCCTGTATGATGCCATCGCAGCCAACGAGGAGCGGCTGGTCATCTCGCACGAGGGCGACCCGGCCTGGCGCAGCGCCATCCTCAGCAACACGCCCTCGCTGCTGGCACTGCGCCACGTCCTGGATGACGCCTCTGATGAGTACAAGATCATCATGCTCAACCGGCGCCACCTTAGCTTCCGAGTCATCAAGGTGGGGATGGCCCACCCACCTGACCCGGCCCCCTCCCTGGTGCCAGCCTCCTGACCCTTGCGTGTGGCTGCCCGCAGGTGAACCGCGAGTGTGTGCGAGGCCTGTGGGCCGGGCAGCAGCAGGAGCTGGTGTTCCTGCGCAACCGGAACCCCGAGCGGGGCAGCATCCAGAACGCTAAACAGGCGCTGCGCAACATGATCAACTCCTCCTGCGACCAGCCACTGGGCTACCCCATCTACGTGTCGCCCCTCACCACCTCGCTGGCTGGCAGCCACCCCCAGCTGCGGGCGCTGTGGGGGGGCCCCGTCAGCCTGGGTGCCATCGCCCGCTGGCTTCTGCACAGCTGGGAGAGGTGAGCCCTGAATGCGGCCCCTAGCCCGTGAAGCCAGGTTCATGGAGCAGGAAACTGAGGCTGAGAGAGACGAAGCCACTCCCTCCTTGCTCTCAGCGTGAGGAAGTGCTGGAGCCAGGACTGAGCCTGAGAGCTGACCCCCTCCCAGAGCTGACCTGACTCCACCGCCCCCTCTCCCCCCACAGAGCTGAAGGTGGTCTTTGTCCTTAACAGCCGTTGATAATGTCTTCCTTAAAAGAGCCCACAAAGTTGATGGGAAAATCTCTTAGAGACAGGACCCTAGAGCTCAGAGATGTTAGGTGACTTGTCCTAGGGCTGGGGGCTTATGTTCGTGAGCTCTCTGGCCCTACCCCCGCCAACTCTTCTCCACTGCTGCCCCACCTCCCCAGGCTTCATAAGGGCTGTGGTGCTGGCTGCAATAGCGGTGGCAACGTGGATGACTCGGACTGTGGCGGAGGTGGTGGCTTGACCTCCCTCAGCAATAACCCCCCCTTGGCACACCCCACACCTGAGAACACAGCAGGTGAGCTGGCAAGACCAGGCTGAAACAGTGGGTGAGGAGGACAGCCTGGCTGAGGTCTCTGCCCTCTTATCTGTCTCCCACAGGCAGTGGCGACCAATCCCTCCCACCAGGCCCTGGCTGGGGCCCGCGGCCCTCCCTGAGTGGCTCTGGTGATGGACGCCCCCCTCCTCTGCTGCAGTGGCCTCCCCCTCGGCTGCCTGGGCCGCCCCCTGCTTCGCCCACCCCCACCGAGGGTCCCCGGCCCTCAAGGCCCCCTGGCCCTGGTCCCCTCAGTTCTGAGGGTCCCAGTGGGAAGTGGAGCCTTGGGGGTCGGAAGGGCCTGGGGGCATCCGAAGGGGAGCCGGCCTCAGGGAGTCCCAAAGGAGGCACCCCCAAATCTCAGGTAAGGGTCTTATGGGAAGGTTGAGTCACAGGCAGCTTAGGTGTGCTCTCCCACCAACCTATTTCCCCTCCCCTAGGCGCCCCTAGACCTCAGCCTCAGCCCGGATATCAGTACCAACACCTCGCCCCCCAGAGCGGCCCAGGACGTTCCTTGCTTGGACAGCAGTGCTCCCGAGAGCGGCACACCCACTGGGGCCCTGGGTGACTGGCCTGTCCCTGCTGAGGAACGCGAGAGCCCGGCCGCCCAGCCCCTGCTGGAGCATCAGTACTGAGTGGCCTCTTACCCTGGATCCCAGCCCAGGATTCAGTAACTTGGACCCTTGGCCTCTGGCCCTCTCTGCTGGACCACAGAACTGAGTGGCTTTGGCCTCCACATCTGAACCCTGACCTCTGGCTGCTTTAGCCAGAGCACCAGAACTGAGTGGCCCAGACCTCTGACCTTGACCCCTGATCTCTCATCCCTAGTCTAGGGCCTAGGCTCCCCAAACTGAGGCAGGCAGCCTCCCAGCCAGGCCCTAAGAGCCAAACCCATGGGCTGGTCCCACTTGAAGCCCGTGGCCAGGACTAACTTGGCCTCTGGGCCTGCACTGCCTGCAGGGGCAGCCCCTTGGCCCGGACTTGGGGCTGAAATGTGGGAAGGGTGGTTTCTTTGTCTTTTTTTTGTCTTTTTTTTTTTTTTTCCGTGCTTCGGAGACACCAGAATTAATAACACTATTTTTGATTTTGGTTGGTGGTTTCTTCTATTTGGGAACGTTTGGGTGGAGGCTAGAGGAGGTGGCCAGGTCAGGGTGGATGAGGATGGAGAAGGGGACAAAGGATATGGGGCTGGATCATGATGGAGATCAAGGTTAGACCACGGTGGGGTTCAGGTAGGTATGGGTCCCCTTCCTCACAAGCCTCATCCCTTTTCAAGCCTTGATCTGAAGTTCATTTTGTTCAATTTCTCACCCCATATATTCCAAGACTTCCAGCTTCAATGGCTGGTTCCTACAATTAGCAGCTTTGACCTTGGCCAAAGCCTTTCCCTGAGCCTCAGTTTCTCTATAAAGAGACACACCTGTCTACGGTGTTTTAAGAATAAATGAGAAAGTGTATAGAGGAGGGCCCAAGTGCTTAGCAAGAGCGCATGAACTGGCGCAGGTCCTAGCACCTGCAGTGCGACCGGCAGGAGCTGGACACTAGGTGTCCCGCTTTAGCCCTCCTGTTGGTCTGGAAGGCAGGCACACTTGTTTGCGGTTCCCAGCCAAGGGCTGGGCTGGGCCTGGCTCGTTTTGGGCTCCGGGGTGGCCCGAAGTCCCCGCCCGCTGCGCTTCCCGCCGCAGCCGGCTGCCGGGCTGGCCCCGCCCCCTCCGCCGCGGCCCCGCCCCCGGCAGGGCCCCGCCCCCAGGCGGAGCCGGCGCCCGGAGCGGTAGCGGGAGAACAGGCAGCGGGACCCCAGCGCGGGAGGCGGCCGCCGGCGGGAGCCCCAAAGGTACCGGTGGGAGAGGGGAAGCGGAGGTGCCGCAGTCGGGCCGGACGGGGGAGGTGGCGGCCTGGCGTGGGCCCTCGTGGTGTGTGTGTATGGGAGGGGGGGTCCTCGCCGCGTCCGTCGCCGACGCCCTCCCCACCTCCCTGCTGGCGCCAGCTCCGGTCCCGAGTCAGCATGTCCGGTCCCCTGGCTCCGATCGGCGGCCCCCACTCTCTCCTCTGCGTGACGGCCCGGCCCGGCCGGTGTACGGGAGAGTGGATGCGGCGGCCCCCAGCTCCCCTCGGCGGCACTGGCGACCGTCCCTGCTGCCAGCTGTGTGCGGGACCCCCCCCCCCCCGTTCTGGGGCTCCCCTTCTCCCTGGGCGCTCTCTTACCCAGCCTTTGCACATTGCCCCCCATCCCGGGCCTGGCTTGGGAGGAAACATCTGTCGCGCCCCCTGGCAGTAGAAATGGGGTCATGACCTCCAGATGTGCTGGGAAGCGTCCAGCGCCTCCTCCTGGGGCAGCCAGGCCTTCCGGATCCGTGGGGGCGGGGCCGGCCCCCTCCCCCCGAGTGACACAGGCCGCGAGGAATGTCCTGGCCTCAATGGACCCTGTGTGAAGCTGCTGGGTGGGGGGCAGAGCTCAAGAACACCCCTCAAGGCAGGGCCAGAGCCCGGCACCGGGCCAGAACAAGAGGCAGCCCGTGGGCTGTGCGCGCACACACACACAGAGCTCAGCCCACACAGAGCAGGAGCTAGCACAGACTCCTCTCTCGGGTCCCCTCTAACCCCCATCACACACACCACAGCCGCGGCCCAAGAGCTTGGCACATGGAGCCAGGCCTGCATCTGCCACCACACACTTAACACATGGCCAGCTTCACTCGCTTCCCCCACCTTTCAATCTCCCCGCAGTTTTGGGAGAGGACAAGGATGGTTAACTTCATTTTAGAGATGAGAGAACCTAGCCTCAGGGTCAGTGTCAGAGCTTGTCCTAGGAGAAACTTAGGGACAAGGCAGTCTGAGCTTTGCAGGCCTATCCTTGTTTCGTTCTGGAGCATTAGTTGAGGGGTGCACAGAGCCCCTGCCCCCACCTCCTCCTCACCCAGCCCCACACAGTGTCACTGGGTGACACACGAACACCCACCAGCAGGTGTCTGCACCCCTAGTGGAGGGTCCCCACATCCCTCCCGCAGCTGCCCACTCCATCCTGGGTTCACCTGGGGGTGGCTTCCCTCAGGTTCTCACACCACCTTTTGCACTTGCCCCTGGCCTCGACACATTTCCGGACTTCACAGGTCTCTGGGGCCTTGGGTGTCTCAGTTTTACATCCTGTGAGACCTTGAGCCTCAACCCAACCCCCAACTCACACCACAGCTACACACAGCATAGGAGGGGGAGGTACAGCACTGTGTAAGCCCGGGAGATCGACAGACCCATGTTCAAATTCTTGCTGTGACAGAATTGCTTTAGGCAAAAGCATCTCCTTATCTGGACCTCACTTTCACCATCTGTCACATGGGGTTCAGACCTCCTTGTCAGCATCAGTGAGGCCAGGTAGGCAGAGGTCCCCATGGGTCTCAGTTCCAGCAAAGGGGCCCGGTCAGCATGACTCTCCCCTGCCCCCAGGCATGGCCACAGCACCCTGCCAGAGGGTGAGCCCAGGCCTGTCCTTCAGGCCAGGGTGACATGGGTCCTATTACTGAGCTGGTGTGACCCCAGCACCTTCTTCAGGATGTGGGGTTGGGCAGGGGGCTGGGCCCAGAGTTGGGGCCACTTCCTGTGCTGAAGGAAGGCTTCTTGCTGTGCCTGCTGCCCTGCCAGTGGCCCTTGGATCCCCTGTGTCCTTGAGGTATTGAGGCTGTGAGGGCCAGGGCCTTGAGACCCAGGCTCTGGGTGCTCAGCTCCTGAGGGATCCTGGAGGAAGTGGGAGGGGCAGGGAGGAAGGTCTCTGGGGACAGGACGTCCTCCCTTTGTCAAGTGAGCAGGACCCAGACACCAGTGGCCCCACGGGTTTTCCCTCCCAGATGAGACAAATCATCTGTCCGGTTGGGCCAGGCTTTGGAGGGGACCCTCACTCTGGGTCCAGGACAAAGCCAAGGTGTGGAGTGAGACCTGGAGGCCCCTGTCAGCCCCAGGCTGCCCAGGCTCACAAGCCTCAGGGTCAAGGCCCCGACAGCGTGCCCCGGGCCCAGCCCAGCGCTAAGCTGGAGGAGGGGGCTGGAAACCTCAGCCCCAGGCAGACGAGGAAGTGGCCAGGAAAGCGGAAGCGGCTTTGATGGTCACGGAGGGGGCCGGAAGCCAACCGGCGAGGTGGAGGACGGGGCGCGGGCCGGGTTCCTGTTTTCTCAGGCCCCTCTGAGCAGCCCCCTCCTCCGCCAGGGCAGGAGCCGGCCTGCCGCCGGGCACCGAGCACCCGTGCCCGCCGATGCGGCCCGGCGCCCACGCCAGGCCCGCGGCACGCCTATGTGGGCCGGCGGCGTGGGGAGCCCGCGGCGGGGCGCCGCCCCCGCGCCCACCGATGACCTCTTCGCCCGCAAGCTGCGCCAGCCCGCGCGGCCGCCGCTGACGCCGCACACCTTCGAGCCGAGGCCGTCCAGGGGCCCGCTCCTGCGCAGCGGCAGCGATGCCGGCGAGGCCCGGCCCCCCACGCCCGCCAGCCCGCGCGCCCGGGCGCACAGCCACGAGGACGCCAGCCGGCCCGCCGCCGCCACCCGGCTCTTCACCGACCCGTTGGCCCTGCTCGGGCTGCCGGCCGAGGAGCCCGAGCCCGCCTTCCCGCCGGTGCCCGAGCCCCGCTGGTTCGCCCACTACGACGTGCAGAGCTTGCTCTTCGACTGGGCTCCGAGGCCGCGGGGGCCGGGGGGCCGCGCAGACGCCCGTTCTGGAACCCCCGCCCCGGCTGAGGACCAGACGGGCAGCTCGGACCTGCTGCTCGAGGCGCCTGGCTTCGTGAGTGAGCTCGGCGGCGAGGGCGAGCTGGGCCTGGGCGGACCAGTGTCCCCACCTGTGCCCCCTGCGCTGCCCAACGCGGCTGTGTCCGTCCTGGAGGAACCACAGAACCGAAGCTTGGCCTACAGCCTGGAGCACGCAGACCTGGGCGCTGGCTACTACCGCAAGTACTTCTACGGCAAAGGTGAGGGGAGGGCTCTGTCACCCTCAGTGCTCACAGGAGGGCTCATGGCTACTGTCCCCATCAAGTCCCGGGCCGTATGAAGAGTCAGGCTCTGCCTCCAGGCCACAGCTGCCTCGCTGGGCCCAGCTTTCACCACCTCCTGGAGGCCAGCCCCAGCCTCCATCCACAGCCAGGCACACCCTCTGCCTCCTCTGGTTCATCCTCCTCCTGCTCTGGGCTAGGGAGAGATTTCCCATCTACATTTCCGTGAGGTGAAAACTGAGGCCTGAAAACCCCTGCCTCCGGGAACCTTGCTCTCATCAGTGCCCAGATGGAGGGGGCAGACATCCTGGAGAAGAACGAGGGCATGGGGGGCGGGCATGACGCCATCTGGGGCCAGGGCCAGGTGTGATAGGGGCGGGGCCGCAGGGGGGCGGGGCATAG
The DNA here is from genome assembly GCF_037783145.1 of Equus przewalskii. NCBI lineage: Eukaryota > Metazoa > Chordata > Mammalia > Perissodactyla > Equidae > Equus > Equus przewalskii. The sequence goes on from NC_091841.1 coordinate 26,986,247, forward strand.
GGCCGAGTGTATGGGAGCAGGCACCAGTCAGGATTCGCCTTGGTGGGATGTGGGCGGGGCTGCGGAGGGGGCGGTACTTAGTCTAGGATCTGCGCAAGGTGAGGAGATGCGACCCGGGGCGGGACTTAGTGATGGACGTGGTCGAGCAAGGGTGGGACTGCCTGTGGGGACAGGACCGGTCATCGACGACCCGGCCCCCCAGAACACCAGAACTTCTTCGGACTGGACGAGGCGCTGGGCCCGGTGGCAGTGAGCCTGCGGCGCGAGGAGAAGGAGAGCAGCGGAGGGGGCACTCTGCACAGCTACCGCATCATCGTGCGGACCACGCAGGTGAGCCGAGATCGTGGGGTCAGAACGCGGATTGCCTCCTCGGCAGCCAACCTGTACGGATCCCGAGAGCTCTTACATCCCTCCTCAGCTCCGGACCCTCCGCGGCACCATCTCAGAGGACGCGCTGCCGCCGGGGCCCCCGCGGGGCCTGTCCCCAAGGAAGCTTCTGGAGCACGTGGCGCCGCGGCTGAGCCCGACCTGCCTGCGCCTGGGCTCAGCTTCACCGAAGGTGCCACGCACGCTGCTCACGCTGGACGAGCAAGTGGTGAGTGGCCGGGGCGTCCCCAGCCCTACAGTTAGACCTGGCGTGAACCCAGCCTGCCCAGCTCCCAGCTGCCCAGCCCTGACCCTGATCCTGGGCTGGACGATGACCCCAGGAGCGCATGTTTTTCAGAGAGAGGGCATCAGAGGTCATCTGGAGCCTTGCCTCTCAAAGGAAGGTCTGTAGGCCAGCAGCATCCACATCTTCTGGGAGCTTGTTAGAAATGCAAGTCCTTCCCTCCCCTGTGCGGAAAGCTGCCCACTGGCCCTGATTCTCTTCCTGTGTCATTCAACATCAGTCATTCGACAAACATTCCTCACACTGTCTTGGTGCCAGGCCCCAGACTGGCTGCTGGGGACATGTCCAGACCAGGTGCTGTCCTTGAGTAGCTCACAGCCAGGTCGGGGAGAGAGACCCACAGAGAATCGTGGAGCAGGATAACAGTGAAAGGGGAATGCTGAGGGCTCTGTGGGGCACCAAGGGAGTGCTGACAGCCCTTCTTTGGTGAAGGGGTTAGCATCATGGAGGAAAGGCAAGAGCTTGAGCCAGGAAGAGCAGGTGTATTCTGGGTAGAAGGAACGACTTGTGCAAAGGTCTAGAGACTGAAAGCAGGTCACACTGGGGTCCTGCAGGCAGTTCAGTGTGGCTGGAGCGGAGCTTGGGGGAAGGGGTGGGAAAGGCTTGCATTCAGTCCTGAGGGCGCTGGGGAACCATGGAAGATCTGAGAGTAGGTGCTAGACGGAAGGGGCAGGGAGGCCAGGCCCGAGGGCTGTTGCAGTTGTGCAAGCCAGACCTGGTGGCAATGATGGCAGAGGTGAAGAGGAGGTGGCAGTCCTGGGGTAGTGGGTAGCCTTTGTCACTCACTGAAAGGTGGAGGTGTTGTGAGATTCCCCAGCTTCTTGGCCCCTGGGAGTGGTATTTTTATGGAGTCTGGAACCCTGGAGGATGGGCGGGATGGGAGAGTCACAGGAAGTGAGGGTGCTGAAGTGCTGGAAGGACATTGGAGCAGCTGGGTCTGCAGCTCTGGAGAAGGGCCTGGGCTGCAGGCAGAGACCAGAGTGTCATCCCGTGGAGACGGCTACTGCAGCCACTAAAGACAAACAGCACGGGTGTAGAAGAGGCCCAGGCACGAGATGGTGGGGTCCCTGGCTTTCAGGCAGAGTGAGGTTCCCGTTTTCCCAAGAGCCAACTATGGTGAGAGGGTGCAAGTACGAGGCCATGCGCTCCTCAAGAGGGAGCCAGGGCTTCAGGGCTGGGCTGGAAGCGGGGAGGAAGGTGGGGACTGAGGCTGGAGACGAGCTTGGAAGGAAGAAGGGAGGCCAGAGCTGCAGGGGCGCTGGGCTCGTGTGCACCGGCTTAGAGCACCCGGAGCTGTGCACGGTTAACCTCGATGGGAATGAGCCAAAGGGGACAGGAGCAGAGTGGGAGCCGGCTGGGGCAGGGCGCCCGGGATCCGAGGGAGGGGAGGACAGGCTAACCTTGAGATAAAGAAGATGACAATGGGAACATTGATTGGGATTGAGCACACCATGTGTAGGGTCCTCTCTGTGAATCCGCTCCTCTGTGGTCACATGAGAACCACCCCCCTCTTGGTCCCGTCCCACCTGTGACCCCCTCTTCCCTCCTGGGCCCTGGGAGCAGGACAGACTGAACCTACCCGATAGGTGAGGACAGAGGCGGCTTGGAAAGGGCGGTGCTCAGAGCTACACATCAAGGCAGTCCGGCCCCGAGGCCAGTGTCCCATCCATCCCAGAAGGCCCAGTGGGGGTGGGGCTGGGGGACTGAGGCCTGTGCCTTCTGCCTGTACCCTGCCCCTCAGCTGAGCTTCCAGCGCAAGGTGGGCATCCTGTACTGCCGGGAGGGCCAGGGCTCGGAGGAGGAGATGTACAACAACCAGGAGGCAGGGCCGGCCTTCACGCAGTTCCTCACCCTGCTGGGCGACGTGGTGCGGCTCAAAGGCTTCGACAGCTACCGGGCGCAGCTGGACACCAAAAGTGAGGCCCAGGGGGCTGGGCGCGGGGGCAGGCTGCCTTGATGAGAACCAACTGCCTTGTCACTTCTCTGTCCCGTGTTGTCCTGGGGCTGGGGGTGGAAAGGGTAGAGAGTTCTTTGGGGAGGCTGAGGATGTGGGTCAGGGGAGGAAAGGCCAAGCCGTGGGCTGGGGAGAGGGGCTGGGACTGTCCCCCAAGGGCCCGGTCCCCTACTGGCTGAGCTGGGGCCAGGAGGGTTTGGGGACGCCACCCCCTCCTTAAAACACGCATATTCCACCAGCCCGGCCTCCTGGGGAGCGCCCCTGCCTCCCTGGGTGGAAGGGCCCCTGGGAGGTGTTTCATGGAGCACCTGCCTGCCTTCCACTCCTTCAGCTGCTCCACACATGCTGGTGCCGGGGCCAATATCTGTCCTCTCCTAGGACACTGCCCCCGCCTCCCTCTTAGGCCATTTCTCATTTCTGTCGTCATTCTGTCTCAATGCCCCCCAACCCCAAGGCTGGAGGCTGGAGCCTGTGGGGGGAGGGGGAGGGGAACCGCGAGGCTGAAGCCCTTGGACCTCCTGGCAGGAAGGGGTTGTCCACTTGCTGGTTGGGGACACAGAGGCTCCAGACTGCCGGCAAGGATGGCAAGTTCAAGCCACCCTGATTCCCCTTGGTCTCCCTCTGTGTCCCCAACTCCCTGGCCACAGCGGATTCCACGGGCACGCACTCCCTCTACACCACATACCAGGACCACGAGATCATGTTCCACGTGTCCACGATGCTGCCTTACACCCCCAATAACCAGCAGCAGGTGTGAGGGGGCTGGGGGTCAGGGGGTGGCCAGGGCTTTCTGGGGAAGCAGGGAGGGTTGCTGTGTGGGTGGCAGTATTTGAGCCTTCCCCTCAGGTCTGTTGACCCCCAACAACTCTCCCTGCTGGTGTCTCTCCCAAGACTTAGCACCCCAGGCCTTGTCCAGGGGCGGGTGGGGGAGCCACTGGTGCCCAGGCTCTGCCCTGCCTGAATGAGGAGGGACTTGGGGGGCCCGCTCACATCCCTTACCATCTAACCCCCAGCTCCTGCGGAAGCGCCACATCGGCAACGACATTGTGACCATCGTGTTCCAGGAACCTGGCAGCAAGCCCTTCTGCCCCACCACCATCCGCTCACACTTCCAGCACGTGTTCCTAGTGGTGCGGGCACACGCACCCTGCACTCCGCACACCTCCTACAGGTGGGCGCCTGCGTGCTGCCCGCTCTGCCACGGGGTCTGGCTTCCTGGACCCTCCCTGTTGCCCCTGACTACCGCCTCCCTCCCCGCAGGGTGGCCGTGAGCCGCACCCAGGACACCCCGGCCTTTGGGCCAGCTCTGCCCCCTGGCGGAGGCCCCTTCCAGGCCAACGCCGACTTCAGGGCCTTGCTGCTGGCCAAGGCGCTCAATGGCGAGCAGGCGGCGAGCCAAGCGGGCCAGTTCCACGCCATGGCCACGCGCACGCGCCAGCAGTACCTGCAGGACCTGGCCACCAACGAGGTGACCACTACGTCGCTGGACTCAGCTTCGCGCTTCGGCCTGCCCTCCCTGGGTGGGAGGCGGCGGGCGCCCCCTCGGGGCCCCGGCGCCGAGCTGCAGGCGGCGGGCGCGCTGGTGTGGGGTGTGCGCGCGGCGCCCGGGGCGCGGGGCGCGGCCGGGGCCCAGACGGGCAGCCCCGACGGCGCCGAGGTACCCTGCCTGCTGGGCATCTCGGCGGAAGCGCTGGTGCTGGTGGCGCCGCGTGACGGCCGCGTAGTCTTCAATTGCGCCTGTCGCGACGTGCTGGCCTGGACCTTCTCCGAGCAGCAGCTCGACCTGTACCACGGCCGCGGGGAGGCGATCACGCTGCGGCTCGACGGGCCCCCCGGCCAAGCCGTGGGCGAGGTCGTGGCGCGGCTGCAGGTGGGGCCCGGAGTAGGGACGGGGCCGGCTTTGGAACCGCTCGTTCCCGCTGCCTCCTGCCTAGGGGAAAGTCAAGGGTGTGGCCCCAGCCCGGGAGCTTGGCAGGGCTGGAACTGGAGCCCCTGGTCTCTGAGCCTCAGGCCCTCATCGGCCGGCTGGTTGCTGATGCTCTCCGGGGTGTGCAAAGGGCTGGGCGGCCTGGGACGGGGTCTCCGGGGCTGGCGCGGGGGCGGCTTCTCCTCGCGCAGTCCTCTCACGCCCTGCCCCGCCCCAGCTGGTGAGCCGCGGCTGCGAGACCCGCGAGCTGGCGCTGCCCCGCGACGGCCAAGGCCGCCTGGGCTTCGAGGCGGACGCCGAGGGCTTCGTCACGCAAGTGGAGCGCTTCACGTTCGCCGAGACGGCGGGACTGCGGCCCGGGGCGCGCCTGCTGCGCGTGTGCGGCCAGACGCTGCCCAGCCTCGGCCCCGAGGCCGCCGGCCAGCTGCTGCGCTCGGCGCCCAAGGTCTGCGTCACCGTGCTGCCCCCCGACGAGAGCGGCCGGCCGCGCAGGTCAGGGCGCCGGGCGCGGGGAGGTGGGAGGAGCGGGCGGCCGGCCACCGCGCGGGGCTCGGTGCTGGCATTAGCGTGCGCTCTAGAGTCCATCTGGTCTCTGCTGCAGCAACCCGACTTGTTGCACGAAAGCATCCAGAGACAATGTAAATGAGCGAGTGTGGCCGTGTTCCACTCAAACTTTATTTATGGACACGGACATTTGAGTTTTATATGATTTTCACGTGTCGTGAAATATTCTTTTGGTTTCTTTCAACTATTTTAAAATGTAAAGACGATGCTTAGCTTGCAGGAGTACAAAAACAGGCACATCTAAAACAGAAAAGAAAAAGGCCTGGCGGGCTCGATTTGGTCCCCAGGCAGTAGTTTTTGGGTCTCTATGCTAAGAGACCCGCCTGGGTTATTATTTAAATGCTTACGGCAAGCTGTGAGGCCGGCACCATCATCCCCATCTCACAGATGGCGAAACTGATGTTCAGAGCGCTTTGCCCAGGATACACAGGGACAGCACTGTGATTTGAACCTACGTCTGGAAAAATGGCCAGTAGCCAAGCAAACATTTTTCCTTGTTGTCAGGGAGTTTGGAGAGCTCTCCTCCTCCTGGAAGTGAGCCTCAGGCGCAGCTGGGAGAGGGGCTGGCCATGTGGGCTGCTGGGGGCGGGGTGTTCCTGCCTGACGCTGCCCCTTCCTCCCCCCAGGAGCTTTTCGGAGCTGTACACACTGTCTCTGCAGGAGCCCAGCCGACGGGGGGCCCCAGAGCCTGTGCAGGATGAGGCCCCGGGGTTGGTCCTGCTGCCCGCCACGAAGCAGCTGCTACATTTCTGCCTGAATAATGGCAGCGGTCCTCCAGGGCCTGGGGACCTGGCCGAGGAGAGGACTGAGTTCCTGCACAGCCAGAACTCACCATCACCCCGCAGGTCCGCCTTCTTGGCCTTCCCTCTCTTCCAGCCCGGTGAGGCTGGACAGGCAGGCCTCTGAAAGCAGGCGCCACGGGCCGCAGCGTCTAGTGCTGAGCTGTCCCTGCTCTCTCCAGCTCCCTGTCGGACGAGGTCCCAGTCCTGCCCAACACCACCCCGGACCTCCTCCTGGCCACCACCGCCAAGCCAGCCACACCTAGCACTGGCAGGGAGACTCCCCCCACCCAGGTGAGCACAAGCGACGCTCCGGAGCCCAACAAGGGGTGAGAGCACAGTGGTGATGGTGGGCATCACTGCATTCATACCCACTTCTGCCCCCCAGGATGGGCCAGGCAGCCCCACTGGTGATGAGGACAGGGGCAACCCGGCCCCGGAGCTGAGGGCCTCCTTCCTGCCACGCACCTTGTCTCTGCGCAACTCCATCAGCAAAAGTGAGTCTGGAGCAAGGTGAGGGATAGGAGGCAGGCGGGGGGAGGCTGGCCTGGGTTTCCCCGGCTGAGCCACCTCATGCCCACAGTCATGTCAGAGGCAGGCAGTGAGACCCTGGAAGACGAGTGGCAGTCCATCTCAGAGATCGCCTCCACTTGTAACACCATCCTGGAGTCGCTGTCCCGGGAGGGTGAGGCTACCAGGGCGCTGGGGGTAGGAGCCAGAATGGGGCTCTTAATTCCCTTTACCTGCCTGTCCAAACGGTCCCTCTGTCCCCACAGGACAGCCCATCCCAGAGAGTGGAGATGCCAAGGGAACGCCAAAGTCTGATGCTGAGTAAGGCTCCACGCCCCATCTAGCCCCCTCACTGTACCTAGGTGCCCACTGTCTGTGCCCACCCATTGGAGTCAAGCATTGTCCCAGGGCTCTGCCTTCACGGACCCCTAAGTTTGAGAAGACTGGGGTTGGGCCCCTCTCATTCAGGTGGGTCTGGGAGCCAGCCCACGGTGCTGCCCCCTGCCCTGGTCCCACTGAGTCCTGACCTCATGTCCTCAGGCCAGAACCCGGCAGCCTGTCAGAGAAGGTCTCTCACCTGGAGTCCATGCTCAGGAAGCTGCAGGACGACCTGCAGAAGGTGACGGCGTGGGCTGGGGTCGGCAGGGACTACAGGGCTACCCCAGGACAGGGGCGGGCCCCTCTGACTCCCGCTCCCCCGACCCCCTAGGAGAAGGCGGACAAGGCAGCCCTGGAGGAGGAGGTGCGGAGTCTGCGGCACAACAACCGGCGGCTGCAGGCCGAATCCGAGAGTGCGGCCACCCGCCTGCTGCTGGCCTCCAAGCAGCTGGGCCCTCCCAGCCCCGACCTGGCCTGAGCCATCTCGTCCAGCCTTGGCCTGCCCGCGGGCCTGCTCAGAACCGCCCAGGACCTTCAGGGCACCGGCTCCCACGGGGCCCTGGGCCTTCCTCAGGAACTGTCCCTGCGCTTAAGCGCATCTTAGCACTGCCCCCACTGCCCGGCCCATTATGTGGTGGCGAAGTTGCCCTTGCCACATCCCATCTGTAAATATTCTGTGCAGAAACCAGGACTTCAGGGAGTAAAGAAGCCACTGCTATTTGTGTCTGGTTGGGCCTTCATGACATGACAGGGGAAGGGCTTTTGCCCCAGCGGCTCCAGCCAAGTTCCTGGGACCAGTTAGATGAGCAGGCCCTGGTGACACTGGCTCAGGGTTGGGATGGCACTCACAGAGGGGTTCTCTGAGGCTAAGCCACCCCTTCGCTTCTCTCGCAAACACTGATTTGGTCTGTTGGGAAGCAGGTGGCCGCACCCCACACCTATTCCGCTTTATCGTCTGAGCCAGGCCCAGGCAGGCCCCTGCCATGGAACCCAAACTGAGGGGCTGAGATCAGGGGCAGAAGGTGGACCTGCAGGACAGGGAGAGACAGAGCTCAGGGGTCAGTGACAGCCTGACCATGCCCCCTTATAAAGGCCCTCTCACCCTGCAAGGCCCTGGCCCCAGTGCAGGCCCCACCTCTCTCTGTAATCACTGAGCCCCCAAGCCTGGCACGCCCTTGACCACTTGGCCAGACCTTGCAGGGCCCAGTTCCAGCGGGGCTAGCTTCTCTGCCTTAGTTGCTTGGGAGACGTTTTCATGTCCCGGGGAAACTCAGTCCTTGACCCACTTCTCTTCTCATCAGGCCAGGCCCTTTCCCGTGAGTGGCATCAGCAGGTCCAAACGTGGATTTTTGTCTAAACCCTTTGCTTTCTGGATCTGAGGCCAGACAGGGTACTGACTTGCCCAGCATCCCATGTCTAGTCCAGCCCCTTTCCCAGGCTGGCTGAGACGCAGGCCCTGGGCCCACTAGGCTTTGGTAGGATGAGCTAGGTTCTGAGCAAGTTTTGGGGGAATCTGCCTTCACGAAGGAGGTAATGTGAGGGCTGGGTTTTGAAGGTTGTATAGGAGTTGACCAGGCAGAGAAGTCAAAGCCATCCTGGGTAGGACCAGTTTGGGGCCTATAGGACAGGGATCCAAGGGCAAAGGAGCTGGAGCTCAGTCAAAGGGCTGTGAAAGGTGCACTGGGGATCCTGGACTAGCAGTTCCCAACACTGTGTCCCAGCTTTTAGCTGCTGTGAACTACAGTGTGGAGCCCTCACGGGGCAGTGTGGAAGGCTCTGGTCACTCTCTGGGTGTGTCTGCAGAAAACACGGATCGGGTCCCGTGCTTGATAGATATTCAGAGGGAGAGTGATGAGGTAAAGTTTGGGTGTCAGGGCCCTTTGCTGCAAGGAAGGCAGGGCCAGGAGGAGGCTGTAGCAGAAGCCCCAGTGGGAGGTCATAGTGTCTCAAACGAGGTGATAGTGGTGAAGATCGGGAGAAGTGGGCAGACTTACCAGGACCTGGCAAGGGAGTGGACTGGGGTCACTAGGGGAGAAGATGCGGCATCTACTGCCGTGGCCAGGTTTCTGGTTGGAGTCCCTGGAGGATGCCAGGGCCCAGGCCGAGACAGGGAGGGCTGGGGCAGACTGGGTATGGCCCCGATCTTTTGAAACACGGTGCGTTTGAAGCTTGAAGGATGTCAGTGTGAGATGTCCATTAAGCTGGCGCGCAGGAGAGAAAGGTCTGGGCCGGAGACAAGGATTTCGGACGGGGGAACCAAGAGCACGATGAGGTCACTCACGGAGTGTGGGAAGGGCCATGAGCGGGCTTCCGGGGGTCACCGGAGGGCACCGCAGGACACTGAGAAAGCCAAGAGCGAGCCACGGCCGGGGCTGGAGGACCTGGGCTCACTCGTTCCCCTCTGGGCCTCAGGTGGGCCCCACTGCGGGCAGCTCCGCCATCCGCTTCCTGGGCCTAGGAGCCTTCGCAGCCGCCAGGTCCTCGCGCTCGCCCCGACCCCGTCCCCAGCGCCCGGGCTCCCTCCGCGGGCGCTCCCCAGCAGGTTCGCCCGGGTCCCGACACGGCCACCACGCTCGGGTGCCGCCCCTCGCGCGGAAGTGCGGCTGGGCCTGGTCCCTGAGTGGCCCTCCCAGTTTCAGCCCCGCCCCGTGGCCTAGGGGCTGGAGCGCGAGCTCGACTCTAGACGCGTTCAGGTTCCCCAACGTTCCACCGCCCGCTGGCATCTTCCCTCGTAGGCACGGTCCATCCGAGTCTGCACCCAGGGCCTCCTGTGTTCCCAGGGGACTCGGCAGCTTCCGAATCACGTCCCGCTGATAACCCGTTTGCCCCTGCCCTCACCCTCCCGCAACAGTGCGAAGCCCGGAACAGAGACCCCGTTGCCCTCAGCACACGACTTTCTCTGCAGCGCGTTACCTGGCCTCACCGTCGCAGAATAACATCTGCGCATGCGCACTTGAGAAAGCTGGGCCCAGCCCGCCGCGGCCTGTCGCCGACCCTGCTTTACTGCGCGTGCGTCAGGCCAAGCCGGAAGTACTTCCAGCTCGAGCCTTCTGCTGTTACGTGACTTTTGTTTAGGCCTCCTGGAGCTAACACATTTAAGATTTCTTCGGTCCTCCCAGAAGCAGAAGAGAGTATCAAACCATAGACCTTTACCTGGCATCTAACAGATGCAAATCTTCCCTTGACCACCAAGAGATGCACGCGTGGCCCAGCGTTCTTGATCTTTTACAGCCTGGCCCCATGGAACTTTCCCAACATCGTGTCTCTGAGCCCGCTCACTTCCAAACGCTGGCCAGCCCCTCTGCGAGACCCACCCTCCTCTGTTAACCTAAGACCCGAGGCGAACGTAGCCTCCGTGAAGCCCTTCCGGAAAATGCTCCATCCCCACAGCCCTGGGCCCTCTCACTCCGCAGGTCCCCACCCACCATACCAGCCTGCTTTCATCCATGGGATCGTAACCAGGGGCTTCCAAGGGCATTCTCGACTGCAAACTCCCAGATGACAGTATAAATATTCATCCAACTCTGTATCAACAATGTCCAGCCTGACATGACTAGCAAAGAGTGTGCAGAATGCTGAAAGAAGGCACATCTCTGGCCAGCTTGGCAATGAATTTATTAGTTGACAGTAGAAAGAGCAAGAGTCCAGCTGCTTTGAATCTTCTGTAAAAACTGAGCCTCTTGACTGGAGAGCTGCCAGCCTGCCCTCCCCCCACTCTCCAAACTCTACTATTAAGGCACTTGAGAAAAGGGGGAACCGAGAAGTCACAGACCAAACCTCCCCAGAGTCTGGAGAGGGCCAGTGCTGTCCCACCAGTTCCTTTCAGCCAGATGAGCAAGGAAAGAACTGGCAGAGACCTCTGCAGGGCAGGCAGGCTGGCCCCTCAAACGCTGGTGTTAGGCACAAGGACAATACCAGCACCACAGGGGCTGGTAACGGGGCATTATTTTGGCTCAAGGTGTAAATCCATGATTTGAGAACACTTGGTAATAAGGCTTTGCAGCCTCAAAGGCCATAGCTCCAGCCTGTGCTTCTCTCTAGGAGAGTATTAGAAGCTGGAGGGTGGGGACAGGAGCCCCCAGAGTTCCCTCTAGAGACAAGGGAGCTAAACATCAGGATGAGGGAAGTGTGTGAGTCCTCTGAGGTTCCCCCTTTCTAGAGAAGTTAATGCTTCTGCTAAAGCACCTCCAAAAGGATATAGATACTGCCAATAAAAGAATAAAATGCAGCCCCCCTCCCCAGGAAAATGTCACCCAAAGAAGTTGGGGGCAGTTGGAGCACACACCCTCAGAATCCATAAGCCTGCTTTGGAGGGCTTCAATCCCCTGTGACCCAGTGCTCCGGGCAGGGCAGGTGTCACCTCCCTAGGAGCTGATCTGACTCAGAAGGGCTGAGAAGTCCATGTCCGAAATGGAGGAGAAGTCTTCGTCCCCTGAGAGGAGACCGTTGGGGAGCCCAGAGGCCCCCAGGGGAGCGGGAGCTGGGTCAGGGGGCCGCTGGGACCCTGACATCAGGCGAGTTATAGCCTCAGGGTACTCCATCAGCATGGGCTCAGCTGTGTGGGGGGCCATAGAGACACCCTGGTTCAGCAGCTGCTGAAACTCAGAGTTGTCGACAGATGCCAGGTCCGTGAACACGGCCGGGTCAGTGTTATTGCCGAGCAGGGCCCCCAGGTCTTCATCAGCATCAAACTGCAGCTGCAGCAGGGCCTCCGTCAGTGTCCCTTCCCCAGCTTGGGTGGTCCTGGGGGCAGGCGGGGCCACGGCCTGAGCAAGGCCTGCGGCTAGGACAGGGACGGGAGCTGGGGCCTGGGCCAGAGCTGATGCCATGGCTGGGGCAGGGGCTGGGGCCTGCGCCAGGACTGGGGCAGGGGCTGGTGCCAAGGCCGAGGTCTGGCTTGGGATCGTCCCAGAAGGAAAGACCATGGGGGAAAATTCCTCAAAGTTGATGGTGCTGAGGGATGGCGTAAAGGGATAGGGCTGGGGAGCTGGAGGAGAGACAGAGAGGCAGGGGTCAGAGAAAGCCTCAGAGACCCACCCTGTCCTCTGTACCCCAGCCCCTGTCAACAGTGCTATGGAGTCACTGCCAGCACCCGAGCTCCCTCCTCCTAGCACCCAATCTGACCTGGCCTGTAGGGTCTACTTCTCGCCTCACCTCCTCTGTGGAGCCCTCCTTATCTACTCCAGCCCACAAAGCTCTCCCAGTCTTTCAGAGGAAGCTATCAGCTAGTAAAACCTCTCCTTACAGCCAAAAAACCAAACCTCCAGAGGGCCTGGGCCCAAGGCGCAACCAGTGAGTAGTGGCCTGAAGCAGGGCACTCGTCACACTTTTGTGACTTTGTCACTCTTTTTTGAGGCCCACCCCAGCACATACATTCTGTTACTTTGGAGCTGATTCTTTTATTTCCCTAATTCAACTGAGGGCAGAGACTGTGCGTTTTTTAACTTCTATATCCCAAGGTATCCAATATGGGGTTTAATGGGCACAGCAGTTGTCAGATTTCAGCATGCGTTAGTGTCCCCAGGAAGTTGCTGGTTCCTGGGCCACATTTCCGAAGCCTCTGATTCCGCTGGTCTGTAATGGGGCCCAGGAATCAGAATCTTCACCACCCACCTCAAGGTGGCCCTGACATGGGGAACTAGGCCTCACACCCTGCGAAACACCCCAACAGAGAGCAGGCTTCAGACACCTGCTGGCCAGGCTGCCTGCTCGTCTCCCCCAAGAAGGTGTCTAAACCACGGGCTGAAGAGATCTGCGCCTGCAGTGCCGGAACAACAGAAAACCTTACCTGGCTTGGGGACGGAGGCTGAGCTGCGGGCAGGCACAGCAATGCGCCGGGGCGGGGGCCGGGGGTCGGTGGGTCCTGCAGGGCAAGGCTGGGTCAGTTCCCGGTCCCCAGGGTCTCCCTTCCCCTGCCTACTGCCTTCTCAATCTCCCCACTGCCCCTCTCACCATTGAAAGGACTCTTTTTCATGATGCTCTTGAAGGTCTCATATGTCCTTTTGCGTTTCTCCTCAATTCGGTGACGATCATCTGGAAAAATAATGAGGAGAAGTGGGTCTCACTCTCCTCAGCTGGACCCCCAAAGGTCTCAAAAGACCCTCAGGAGGAAGGTGATGAGCCAAGCTTTCCTGAGACCCTTTCTCCAAAGCTTTCCAGCCAATGAGAAGGGCTGCGTGACACTGTGCCTCTCAACAATTCTGAGTCCCACAGCTTTCTGAGAAGGCCTCTATTGGCTGAATGTGCCCCTCTGAAGGCCACATGGGTGCCTCCACGTAAAGGGGCCATGCTATCTGGGGGACAGGAGCCCTCCTGGGGCCCTAGTCTCCAGCCTCTTCGCTTCCCTGCGTTGCTCACGTCCTAGCTCCTCTCCAGCCTTGACCCAGGCCTGGCGATGATCTCCTGGCACTCTGGGGCAGCTGAGGCACGACACACTTGCTTACGACTTCAACAGACACTCTTATTCTTGTCTCCGATGGTTCGATAGTTCAGTCTAGAGCTTTCAAAACTGTCTTTCTAACTACCGCAGCACCCAGCTAACTCAAGTACTCACCACCACCCAAAGCCAGCCTCATCACCTCTCCCCAAAAACTTGGTTCTTTCTCCTCCCGTGTTTCCTCACCATCCGTCTGCCCGGTCACCAAAGCTAGAAACCTTGGAATCATCCTCAGCATCTTCCTTTCTCTCCCTCCCCACCATTCACTAACTCGACACCTATTTACCAAGGATCCACTACACGCCAGGCTCCACTCTAGCCACTGTGAATACCGCTCTGAGGAAGCAGACAAGGTTTCTGCTCCCCAAAGGTGACATCCTAGTGTCCGAGGAGCAAGGACACAACCATGTACAAGTGACAGGAACTTTGAGGAAGAGACACAGGGTGATGTAACAGCACCGGAAGTGAGGTCAGGGAGGCTAGTTTAGAGGTGGTCAGGGAAGCACTGGTGTGAGCATGTCACAGAAGATCTGACGGCCAAGCCTTCCAAGCAGAGGCAACAGCTAGAACCCAGGTCCAGAGGCGGCACTGAGCCTGGTGTGTGTTGGACACAAAAGGGCTCGTGGGGCTGAAGGATGCCCAAGGAGGACGGCGGGAGATCAAATCGTGTCGTTTTGTCATTCCCTCTACAACGTTCACCCTGTGTCTTCTCTTCCTGGACCATGACATCTTCCAAAATGGACCCCCCATCCGCCTCGAGTGTCCCCTCTCTGATCCTCTACCCACTGCCGCCAGAACGAGCCTCCCGATCTGCTGTTATTTCTCTGCTTATAAACCTTCGGTGGCTCCCCAGTGCCTTCAGGATGAAACCCTGGATGAATGCCTTGAGCGTAACATTTAAGGCCCTCCTGCCTGGGCCTGCTCGCTGCCCAACGTCAGCTCCCACCACAAAGCTGCCCTCAAACGTGCCATGCACCCTCCAACACCCTTGCCCTTCCAGGTGCTGCTCCACCCGCCTGCAGAATGCGCTTATCTTTCTCCAACTTAAATGCCACCTCCTCCACGCAGCCGTCCGCAGCATCCCGGCACTCTGACACACCTCCCTCTTTCACATGTCATTCTGTGACTTAAGGATCTGTTTTGCATGTGTCTTCCTCATGTGACTGAACTTCCGAAGGGTAGGGAACACGTCTTACTCATCTTTGTACTCACAATACCTGGCACTGGCCCTGGCACCAAGTGGGAATTCAATCATTATTTGTGGAAGGAACTGACGGCTGTTTTGCGGTTGCTTTCTGAGCCCTAAGAGACTGCTCCCAGGGAGAAAACACTCTTAGGCGAGATGCTGGGCTTCGGAAAAAGGATCATTCTGGCTGTTCCTACTGCGGTCAGATGCCTGAAAGCCATGACCAAACTATGTTTGTGTGGCAGTGACAAGAGACACACAGCGTGGCCAGGGGACCCTGGAGCCAGATGGCTCACTAGCTATGTGACCTGAGGCAAGTCAGATGCTATCTCCTACCTCAAAAGGTTCGTGAGAGAATAAAATCACCTAATTCACTGACATACTTGGATAGGGCCAAGCGTGTAATAAGAAAGAACCCAATAAGCCTGGGGTATCATTATTACTAAATTCAGCAAGAAAGAGAATCTCATTGCTGTGTAACTCCCTGCCTGACTCCAGCTTTGGACGCCCAACTGCAGCCCCAGACATCCGGCCCTGGCCTCGCTCTGACTGGCTGGAGCCCAGGGCCCTGCTGCCACCTTCCCCAGCTGTGCACCTGTGTCTGGCAAATACTGGAACTCCATGGGCTCGCTGAGCTCCCGATCCGAAGGCCGCCGCAGCTGCATGGAGACACGCACGGGGGCCTGCAGGCTGGGGTCCGCGTAGGGAGGTGTCCGGAACACAATGGCCACTTGTCGGTGAACATCGGCTTGTGAAAAGGAGCCTCGGGCCTCCCAGCCTGGTCCCGTGAAATACACCTCGATGTCCTCTGCAGGAGATGGGGTGGCAGTGTGGGTCAGTGTGCCCAACCCACCCACAGCCTAGCACATTCCCCAATTGCCGATACTTGTCCATGAGGCATTGGGGGCAGTGTTTAAAGCCAGTTCCCTGACACTCGCCATCACTGCTCAGCCCTGCCCCTCACTCCTGCTCCAGAGGCCAGCCCTGCTTCCCAGTGAGTACCTTTCTGCACCTTGTCACAAAGCAGGAAGATCTCATCGCCCCCGAGGCAGCTCCCGGAGTTCCGGTTCACTCGGCAGATCTTGAGCTCAGCAGTGTTGGGGGCGCCTGAGGGTGTGGGGATACAAGGGAAGCCCTGAACCGCCAGAGGTCTCCGAGGCTGGCCTGCAGGAGACGCGAGGCCCCTGCCCCGCCCAGAGTCAGGGGCATCCAGAGCTTGCTGACTGCACCTTGCAGTGAAGGCTCGCCCATGCTCCTTATCTCCTCTCCCCAACCAATTCACCAACTATTGACCTGCTGGCACCGGCTGTGCGCCCAGCACTGCTCACAGCACGGAGAACACGACAACGCACAAAACCCACACCGCTCTGTGCCCACGGAGCTCACAGTCTAGTGGGACCCAATGTGGTCACACCTCCTCCTTGTCCACTTGACCAAGCAATCTTCAAGGCCCAGTTCATACCCACCTTGGCCAGGAACCCTTCCCTCCTGAGCCCCCGTTCATCCTGGTTTCCCGTCCTTGGGGCTCCAGGGCCCTTTCGTTTTCATTCATCCCGCTGGTTACTTAAGTAGAGACTGCACGTTGATCAATGTCTGCCCAATCCATCTGTGAACTTCCTGTGAGCTTTCACCACTGAATTACTCCTCTCGAATATTATCTTGTGCCTGGGAGCTCATTTCCTGGAGTCCTTAGCATAGTTCTGGCCACACGATCCTCTCAGCACATACTGGAAATGCCTGTCTCCCCTCTGCCTCCCTGTCAGCCCGGAAGCTACGCCTCGAGGGCAGCTCTGGCTCTCCTCCGCCTTGTCTCCCAGCCAGCAGAGCTGGCACAGGAGAGAAGACAAATATGCCTGCTTACCGAAGGCAGCCAGAGCTCCTCTCGCAGGCCACACCCGTCCCACCCTTCCTCCTCCCAGGCCCGTCCCTCTCCCCTTCCTGCACTCCCTGGCCACTCACGGTTGTCAAAGATGGGATGAGAAAGGACAGGCGACAGGCGGAGGGGCCTGCCTGCCGGGTCCCGCACTGTCACCTGGAAGCATAGCCGCACCGCATTCAGGTCGTAGTCCCCACGCTGCTCTTCTATGGGAACTGCCAGAAGAAGAGCGGGTCAGGAGAGCTGGGGCCGGGGGTGGGAGGGACAGGGAACACCGGGCAGGGAGCTCTGGGCTGAGAGAGCCATTTGAAGGCTTGTGAAACAGTAGGAGTCCTAGAGGAGGAGGAAGAGAAGGTTCTAGACCCATCACTGACTCCATCTGTGACCCTGCATGTCATGTTCCCTCTCTGGGTCTCAGTTTCCCCAATCGTAAAATGGGAGTGTGTACTGAACGGGCATCAAGATTTCATCCATACTGTGAGTCTTGACCAATGGGGGAGAGAGGAAGGGAAGGTGGCCTCAGAAGGGCGACAGAGGGTAGGGGTGCTCTAGGCAGGCCCAGGCTTTCACCCCCTCACCCCTCACCTTGGAAGGGGTTGTTGTTGGTCTGGATGCGCTGACTGATGGCCTGCTCCAGGTCTCGCTTCTTTACACACTGGATCCCCAGGTTCTGGAAGCTGAGGTCCCCCCCGGCGTCAGTTGCCACTGTCTCCAGCAGAGTCTGGGCCCTACTGCCTCGCCCAGTCTACCCCTTCCTCCCCACCCACTCACCAGATGCTCAGCCCTCCAACGGCTTCCCAGTGTGCCGCAGTGAAACTCACTCCTCATTCTGGCTGACAAGCCCCTGTGCCCTGCCACCCACTCTAAACATAGTGCCTGCCGGCTCCCTGCCCTCAGCTGCAGGGGCTTCTTTTCCGTTCGCCAAACACAATGAACTGACTCCGACTTCAAGGCCTCTGCACTTGTTCATTCTGCCTGGAATGTTCTTTCTGTGCTTCTCTGCTTTCTCACCACTCAGGTCTTTTTTTTTTCCCCCAAGGAAGATTAGCCCTGAGCTAACTGCCGCCAATCCTCCTCTTTTTGCTGAGGAAGGCTGGCCCTGAGCTAACATCCGTGCCCGTCTTCCTCTACTTTATATGTGGGACGCCTGCCACAGCATGGCTTGCCAAACGGATACGAATCGGCGAACCCAGGGCCGCCAAAGCAGAATGTGCTCTCTTAACCGCTGTGCCACCGGGCCGGCCCCTCACCTCTCAGATCTTGCCTGAGAGAGGCCCTCTGACCTCCAGATCCAGAGTAAAACAAGACCAACTCCCCTGCTATTCTTCCAACCTACCACTCTTCTATTTTCAGCATTAAAATTATTACTCTTATGGTATCTCGTTTATTTATTTGTCTATTTATTTATGGCCTGTCTCTGTCAACTGGTATGTAAGCTCCAGGGGAGACTGCTGGTTCACTGGTTTTCTTTCTCACTACAAGAGATGTGATACTGAGGGACTGGCCCTGCCAGACACAGGATTTAGGGGTTCAGAGATGACTAGGGACCCATCCGTATCCCGTGGAGCTCACACCTGCTTGAGGGAGTGGACACACAAACAGGTAATTTCAAGACAAAGGGGGGCCGGCTGGTGGCGCAGCGGTTAAGTGCGCACGTTCCGCTTCTCGGCGGCCCGGGGTTCGCCGGCCCGGATCCCGGGTGCGGACATGGCACCAGTTGGCACGCCATGCTGTGGTAGGCGTCCCACATATAAAGTAGAGGAAGATGGGCACGATGTTAGCTCAGAGCCAGTCTTCCTCAGCAAAAAGAGGAGGACTGGCAGTAGTTAGCTCAGGGCTAATCTTCCTCAAAAAAAAAAAAAAGAAAAAAAAAAGACAACGGGAATCTGCTTGCAGAGCTGGGGAGGAATTCCACCCTCTGACCAGAAAGGAACAACACTGTAACAGCTACACGACTGCCCCGCCTGGTGCTCCCCCCACCCCCTCCCCGCTCCGCCTGTCTGTGGGCAGCTCACCTGTGGATGCAGCGGTCAGGGCAGAGCTCAGCCTCATAGAAGCCGTCCCGGCAGTCTTTCCCCACAAGCTCGTGGGGGTGAGGCCGGTGAGGAGGGTCCTTGGTGACCAGGGAGATGCGAACTGTCCCTGGCCCCGTGTAGCCATTGATCTGTCCAAAGTACAGAGAGCATCCTAGAGACTCCGGAATTCCAGACCCAACTTCCAGACACAGATTGCACGGGGGCCTGGAAGCAAGCCCACTGGCAGTCCACAGTCCCACCCTGGCTGACTCTGTGCCTCCCCCGCCGCCCGCGGAGCCAGGGCTGACCTTGATGGTGGGGTGGGTCTTGGTGGTATCCGTGCTCCTCTCGCCCGGGATGCTGCCCGCTGAGCGCCCCTCGCACTTGTAGCGGAAGCGCATGCCCCGCTGCTTGGGCTGCTCAATGATCTCCACATAGGGGCCAGAAGCCTGGGCTGGCTCTGTGGGGGAGACACCGGCCAGCCCCCATCAGGCGGCCGACCCCATGGCCCCTAACCCTGGGGAGCTCCTCCCGAAGCAGAGAAAGGATGGTCCACTTACCCGAAGGGAAGATGAGGGGGAACAGGTCTGAAAGGGGAGGGAGACAAGGGTCAGCACAAGCCCACTTCCCATCCTCACGGAGAGGAGAGAGAGCCAGGCTCCCTCCGAGGGAAACTGAGTCAGGGCCTGCTACCTGGAGCCTGCAGTGAAACTCAGGGGCGGGGGTAAAGGAACCAGAAACATCTGTTTCCAGAGGGAAAACTGGGAATAGCGTCCTCCCTTTACTGGGGGAAACTGAGTCAGGGCCTTTTGTACTTTCATAAGGAAAACTAAGGAAGGGCACTCCCCACCCTCCATCCCGAGAGGAAACTGAGTCAGACACATTCTCCCCCTAAAAAGGAAACTAAGTCAGAATCGCCTCCACGGGCCTCGTGGGGAAACTGAGTCAAAGTTCACCCCACATCCCCACCCCAGGAAGATACTGAGTCAAGGCCCCCTCCACCCAGAGGGGAAACTGAGTCAGACCCCTAACGCCTGCCCCGCCCCACGCCACCATCCGGCCGGCCGCTCCCTGCGCAGCGCCCATCGGCGCAGGAAGGGGCGGAAGGCGGCGCGGGGCTCCCGCTGCGGGCCCGGCCGCCCCGGCGCCGCCACCCGCGGGGTAGGAGGGTGCCCTCACCTTCCATGGCCGGGGTCCCGGGGGCGGGGCCGGGGTCGCAGCTGGGCCCGCGGCGCGCGCTACAGCAGAGCCATTCGCCAGAGGCGGAAATGCGCCGCGCGCGCCCGCCGCCGCGTCACTGCCGGGAATCCGACCGCGCCTGCGCGCTGCGCCGCCGCCGCTGCCGCCGCCCCGCGGGGGGCCGAGGCCAAGTGCGTGCCGCACGGAGGACGAAGAGGCCGCGCGCGCCGCGCCGCCGGGGGCCGGCGACAAGTGTGCGCCGCGCGGGAGACGAAGAGGCTGCCCGCCCGGAGGCTGCTCCCGGGGCTGGCGGGGCGGCTCGGCTGCTCCCGGCGCTGAGCCTCGTCTGGAGGGCGGGCCCAACGATTACTCACAATGTTTTTAGGGGATTTCGGGGCCCCCTCCCGCGGATCGGAGGAGTTTGGTGATGTCACCCCTGGCCGGGTCTGGAGTAGAGCCAGGGCTGCTGGGCTGTGGCCGCCCGCCCTGCGCAGGGAAAGGCCCGGGCCTGCTCCGCCCGCAAAGGCCGGTGGCTGACCTCCGCACGGTTTCTTAATCGCTGAAGGTGCTCTTGGTGGCTGTCGCCGCAGAAGCACTTTTTAATTTCCCGTTCCCCCCAATCGAGATGCAGCGGGGAAAAGGGAAGCGCCAGGACCTCTCCACCTGGCTGTGCTTGGATCGGGGGCTTCGCGGAGCCTGCTGCACACAAGGGGCGAGCGAGGCCCCGTGCCGCGTCCGCTCCCGCCGGCGAGTGGGGCCGCGGGCTCGTCCGTTTAAGATGCATCCACCCTGCTGGCCATCGGGGGCAGTGGGTGGGCAGGAGGCGCCCAGGAGTAAATGTCCGAGGCCTCGTCTGCGCAGCCTGACGCCTGTGACCCAGAAGGTCCGAGACCCGAGGAGCCGCTTGAACCCTGTGGGTCACGCCCCCCACCCGCCTCCCCAGGTCCTCCTGCTAGGGTCCAATCGTTGGCCAAAGCATTTCCACTAAGTAACTGTCAGGCGACCCCTCGGCGGGAGTATCGTGCCTAAGGCCAAGCCCAAGTCGCATTAGTGCAGAGCGAGGGAGGGGTCCGGAGCACCCCCCCCCCCCCCCCCCGACCCCAGGCTGTTTCCTCATCCGAGAATAAGGATGCTCCAAGGCAGGCGGCGGAGTCGTCCCCAGATGGAGACTTTTTTATCTTCTCTAAATTCGTTCTAAATTAGGGAATCATGTGGGAATTGGAAAAGATTGGAAATTCTGACTTGCTTTCCCAGGCTCTGAAAAAACAGGAAGAGAAAAGTGAAAATAGTTACCACCCCTCCCACTCATTTCAGTTTCTCACGTGGCTCGGCCCATTAGAAAAGTAAGCTAACTTTTTTGAGGAGGCCTACTTCGGGTCAACAGGATGGATTAATTATAATCTGGTTAGGGACACACAATCGTCGTTGATCCTTGCATGATCCTCTTTTTAAAAATTCATATGTATTTATAAGTTTTAAATTAATATATTGAGTTCCGGTGTACCCACTGCAAAACTCCAGGGGCTGGATAGAACCCCAGCAAGACTCATATCTACCCTCCTGCCTCTAATCTGTTCATCCCTTCCTTATCCCGTGTGCAGGGCACCCACATCCAGAATTCTGCGTTTGTTACTCCCTTGACTTTTAAAGAAAAAAAATTTACTCACATATATGTGCCTACACAATATGTTGTTTGGTTTTGCTTAGTTTTGAACTTTTATGAAGAGCGTATCATATTTTTTTGTACTTTATTTCCTTTTTTCATTCAACCTATTACCAAGGGCCATCCATTTCACAGTTGATTCACTTTTTGCTGCTGTATACTATCCCGCTGTGTAAAGATGCCGCACACCATTTATTTATTTATTCATGCTGAGGATGACCATTGGGGTTTCCAGGTTTTCGCTATTTTAAATAGTGTGGTTAAGAACATTCCTGTGAATGTCTCCTGCTGGACATGTATCCAGGAGTTTTCTTAGGTATATACCTAAAAGTGACTTATTCAGGCAAAGAATTTCCCTTCATCTGTTTTCAAAATAATTCTTTCCTTCTCTAGCATCCTCCAAAGTTGATCAATAAGCATTTAAAAAAATTGTCAGTGAATGCATAGATTTAAACATATTTGATATGCTTTAATCTATTGCAACTATTATTCTTATTGAAGTTCAGACTGTTCCATCTTCGGCTGTGGGAACCTTTTCAAGTTGATTCTTTAGTCCTTTTTTTTAAAAAAGATTTTATTTTTCCTTTTTCTTCCCAAAGCCCCCCGGTACGTAGTTGCATATTTCTGGTTGTGGGTCCTTCTAGTTGTGACACGTGGGACGCTGCCTCAGCATGGCTCGATGAGCAGTACCGTGTCCCCACCCAGGATCCGAACTGGCGAAACCCTGGACCACCGAAGCAGAGCGTGCGAACTTAGCCACTCGGCCACGGGGCCAGCAGCTCTTTAGTCCTTTTCACACAGTTCCAGTAGCGTCTGAGATCTGGAATCAGACGGCTTTCTAAGGAGTCCTGCTTCTTCTCTTAACGGGAAATGACCGCAGTCTGAGTGCTAGCGATACTTATTGCTACTGGATCAGTCATTGTAGTCCTTTTCAGCGAACAGTCAGGCTGTATATACATATACATATATATAGATAGATAGATAGATATTTTTTTTTTTGGTAAGGAAGATTGGCCCTGAGCTAACATCTGGGCCTATCTTCCTCTATTTTTCGTATGTGGGATACTGCCAGAGCGTGGCTGGTTGAGTGGTGTGTACATTCGCACCGGGATGGGAACCCGTGAGCCCTAGGCCGCAGAAGCAGAGCACCCGAACTTAACCACTACACCACCGGCTTGCCCCTGTATATATTTTTATATGACTTGCATCAGGAGTTCATACTGATATCTCCTTTTCAAATTTAGGATTACAGTGTTTCAATTCAATTATCTTACATATTTCTCTCATGTCAAAAAAATCTCGATTCTCTTTTTATAAAAATAAAAAATCTATCCTTAAGTTCATATGGAATATCAGGAAAACCTTATTCGCCAAAACAACCTGGAAAAAGAAGAACAAAGTTGGAAGAGCAACACTTCCTGATTTCAAAACCTATAAAGCTATAGTAATCAAAACGATGTGGTGCCGGCATAAAGAGAGATGGGTAGACCAACAAAAGAGAATAGAATAGAGAGCCTGGAGAAATAAACTCTCACATATAATGGTTGGATCTTTTTTTTTTGGTGAGGAAGATTGGCCCTGAGCTAACATCTATTGCCAATCTTCCTCTTTGCTTGGGGAAGATTGTCACTGAGCTGACATCTGTGCTGATATTCCTCTATTTTATGTGGGATGCCACCATAGGGTGGCTTGACAAGCGGTGGTAGGTCCGCACCTGGAATCTGGGCCTGCGAACCCCAGGCCCCAACTTAACCACTGCACCACCGGGCGGCCCCTATAACAGTCGAATGACTTTTGAAGAGTACCAAGACCATTCAATGAGCAAAAGACAGTCTTTCAACAAATTGTGTTGGGAAACCTGGACATCCACATGCAAAAGAATGAAGTTGGACACTTACCTAACACCATATACACCGTATACAAATTAATCCAAATTGGATTGAAGACCTAAATTAAAGAGCTGAAACTATAAAACTCTTTGAAGAAACATAGGGGGAAGGCTTCATCGCATTGAATTTGGCAATAATTTCTTGGCTATGTCACAAAAGCCCAGGCAACGAAAGAAAAATAGACAAATTGGACTTCATCAAAATTAACTTTTTTGCACCAAAGAACACCCTCAACAGAGTAAAAATGCAACCTACAGAATGGGAAGAAATGTTCGCAAATCATGTCTGATAAGGACTAATATCCAGAATATATAAATAATTCCTACAATTCAACAACAAAAAACCCGAACAGCCCAATTCAAAAATGGGCAATGGACTTGAGTAGACATTTCTCCAAAGAAGATATCAAATAGCCAGTAACCACATGAAAAACGCTCGACATAACAGCTACCAAGGAAATGCAAATAAAAAGTACAATGAGGGCCGGCCCCGTGGCCGAGTGGTCAAGTTCGCGTGCTCCACTTTGGTGGCCCAGGGTTTCACTGGTTCAGATCCTGGGTGTGGACATGGCGCCGCTCATCAGGCCATGCTGAGGCGGCGTCCCACATGCCACAACTAGAAGGACCCACAACTCAAAATACACAACTATGTACCGGGGGGCTTTGGGGAGAAAAAGGAAAAAATAAAAAATAAAATAAAATAAAAATGTACAATGAGATACCACTTCACACCCATTAGGACGGCTATTGTCAGAAAAACAAAAGAAATGTTGGCAAGGATGTAGAGAAATTGGATCCCTGGTGCATCACTGGTGCAGCTGCTGTGGAAAACAGTATGGCGGTTCCTCAAAAAATTAAACACAGTTACCATATGATCCAGCAATTCCACTTCGGGGTATGCATATACACAAAACAAGTGAAAGAAGGAACTCAGATTTCGTACACCAATGTTCATAGCAGCGTTATTCACAATGGCCAAAATGTAGAAACAACTCAAATGTCCATGGTCGGATGAATCGGTAAACAAGACATGGTATATCCATACAATGGCATCATTCAGCCTTAAAAAGGAATGAAATTCTGGTACATGCGACAACATGGATGAACCTTGAAGATGTTATGCTAAGTGACATAGGCAGACACAAAAGGACAAATATTGTATGATTCCACTTATATGAGATACTTAGAGTAGTCAAATTCGTAGAGACAGAAAGTAGAATAACGGTCCCCGTGGCTGGGGAGGGGGAAGGGGGAGTTAGTGTTTCATGGGGACAGAGTTTATATTGGGGATGATGAAAAGATTCCGGAGATCGATGGTGGTGATGGTTGCACAACAATGTGAACGTACGTAATGCCACTGAACTGGAAACTCAAAAATGGCTAAAATGGTAAATTTTGTTATGTATATTTTACCACAATAAAAAGATTCAGTTCTCAGTGACACCAACCAATTACTCATTTGGTCTATCTCACACTATACACAAAACACTCTCAGAAGAACAATACCAACCCTACCGCCAATAATGTGATTACCCAAAAGGGTATATTTTTACAGTTCTTGTCCTTAGGTTATATACAATTTTTTGGTATATATCCATCATCGGGTTCTAGTTTCTAGTTTCCTAAGAATGTTTGTGATAAATAGGCGTTGATTTTTATCCAGTGCTTTTCCGCCATCTAGGGAGCATATCATAGGATTTTCCTCCTGTATCTGTTAGTGTAGATTACAACACAGATTTCCCAGGAGGAAACCATCCTATATTCTTGGGATAAACCCAGCTTGCTCATGGTGTGTTATATGGTTGGATTTGATTCACTGATATTTTAGGAGGGGATTTTGCAACTGTATTTGTAAATAAAATGGCTGTCATTTTCCTTTTTTGGGGGGGGGCTTGTTTAATTTTGGTATAAAAGTTGTAGCAGCCTCATAGGATGATTTGAGGAAAAATCCCTCCCTTTCTGTTCTCTGGAGGAGTCTAGGTAAGTTTCGAATGATTTATTCCTTGAAAGATTGGTAAAACTCACCAGTAAAACTGACTGGAGCTGTTGATTTTTCTATAGATAGATTTTATTTTATTTATTTATTTTTACCTTTTCATTATGGAGTATTTCATTATAGAGTTTTGTTGTTTTTTTTTTTGAGGAAGATTAGCCCTGAGCTAACTACTGCCAGTCCTCCTCTTTTTGCTGAGGAAGCCTGACCCTGAGCTAACATCGTGCCCATCTTCCTCTCCTTTATATGTGGGACGCCTGCCACAGCATGGCTTTTGCCAAGCGGTGCCATGTCCGCACCCGGGATCCGAACCAGCGAACCCCGGGCTGCCAAGAAGCAGAACGTGCGAACTTAACCAACCACTGCGCCACTGGGCTGGCCCCCTAGAGTATGTTAAAGTAGCCATTATATTAACTGGTAAATACAGAATTATGTATATCTACATATAAGGCTTTCTTTAAAAAACAACCTCTCTGTGGGAAAATTTTCAACTACTACTTCAGTTTCTTTAAGATATAGGAATATTTAGTATTTATTGGACTATTCTATTTTCTTGAGTCAATTTTGAAAAGCTGTATTTTTCTAGGAATTTATTTTATCTAAGTGTTCAAATCTATCGGCATTAAGTTGACGACAATTCTCTTATTATCTTTTTAATACCTGCCGTAACCATAGCTATGTTTCTCTTTTCATTCATTACACTATGGAGTTGTACTTTCTGTTTTTCTGTGTAAGTCTTGCCAGAGGTTTTTTGAGAGTCTTTTCCTATGCTTATTTGCTATCCATTTATCTTCTTTTTAAAAGTTATTTTACTGAGGTCATGTTGGCTTATAACATTGTGTAAATGTCAGGTGTACATTATTATATTTCAGTTTCTGTGTAGACTGCATTGTGTTCCCCATCCATAGTCTAGTTTTTATACATCACCATACATCCATATGTCTTCTTTAGTGAAGTGTTTATTCAAATGTTTGCCTTTAAAAGAAAATTGGGTGGACCTTTTAGAATTACAAGTGGCTTTATGTATTCTAAGTACAAGTCCTTCACTGAATGTGTGTTTTGCAAACATTTTCTCCCAGTCTGTGTCTTGCCTTCCCATTTTCAAAACAGTTTGCAGAATAAAAACTTTCAATTTGGCTGAAGTTCAATTTGTTGATTTTTTTTCTTTTGTATTTCATGCTTTTTGGGTCATATTTAAGAAATCTTTGCCATACCCAAAGTCAATATGATTTTCTCCATTGTTTTTTTCTAGATGTCTAGAAGTCTTACAGTTTTAGCTCTTACATTTAGGCCTATGATCCATTTTGCGTTATCTTTTGTATTATGTATGTAACATGGTGTGAGGGAACGGCACCCTTCCTTCTTTTTCTTTTCCGCATACTACTATCCAGTTGTTTCAGCGCCATTTGTTGAAAAGCTTATCCTTTCTCCCTTGAATCACTTTGGCACCTGAGTTGAAAACCAGTTGACCATACATGTGTGGGTACATTTTTGGATTCTCTATCCTCTTGCGTTTATTTATCTTTATGCCAATATCACAGACTGTTGATTACTGTAGCATTATCATATATCTTGAAATCAGGTAGTGTAAATCCTCCAACTTTCCTCTTATTTTTTTTCCAGTCCTTTCCATTTCCTTATAAATGTTAGCATCAGCTTGTTAATTTCTACAACACGGCACTGAATCTACGGATCAATCTGGGGAACGCTGACATGTTAATATCCAGTCTCTCAGCCATGATCTCAGGTATATCTCTACACTCATTTAATTCCTTTATGCAATGTTTTGTGTTCTCTGTGTACAGGTCTTGCATATCTTTTGTCAAATTTATCCCTAAATATTCAATATTTTATGGTATTTTAAATATTTTTCAATTTCTGATTGTTTGTTGCTATTGTACATAGAAATAGGATTTATTTTTGGATATTGCATCCTGCACCTTTGCTGCACTGACATTTTAGTTATTGTAGCTTTTTTGTTGTAAGTTCCTTAGGATTTTCTACATACATGACCATTTTGTCTGCAAATAAAGGCAGCTTTGCTGTTTCCTTTCCAATGCAGATGTCTTTTAACTTCTTTCTTTTTTTTATTTTTTATTTTTTATTTTATTGCACTGGCTAGAACCTCCACCACGACTCTGAATAAAAGAGGGTGGATTGGAGCCAGCCTGGTGGCGCAGCGGTTAAGTGTGCACGTTCCACTTCACTGGCCTGGGCTTCGCCGGTTCAGATCCTGGGTGCGGACCTATGCAGCACTTGTCCAGCCACGCTGTGGCAGGCGTCCCACATATAAAGTAGAGGAAGATGGGCACGGATGTTAGCTCAGGGCCAGTCTTCCTCAGCAAAAAGAGGAGGCTTGGCAGCAGATGTTAGCTCAGGGCTAATCTTCCTTAAAAAAAAAAAAAGGTGATGGTGACAACGGAAATCTTTGCCTCTTCCAGATCTTAGGAGGAAAGCATTCTCTTCACCATTAAGTAAGATGTTTGCTGCAGGGTTTTTTTATAGATGCCTTTAATCAGGTTCAAGAAGTTCCTTTCTAGTCCTACTTTGCTGAGAGTTTTTGTCATGATTGTTAGATTTTGTCAAATGCTTTTTCTACGTCCGTTGAGATGATCATGTTGAACATACGTATTTAACCTAATAAATTCTTAATGTAAAACACTGTCTTAACTGCCCCACTCACTTCCGTACAATGAAAGGACCTTAAAAAATCTCTTTGGTTTTTATCTTACCCACCATGATCTGTAGAGAGGCGTCACTGAATATCTCAGTTTCACTTTTTGTTTTAATTACATAAATTAGACACTATTATTCTTTAAAGTTCTTTTTTTCCCCCCAAAGATTG
The DNA here is from genome assembly GCF_037783145.1 of Equus przewalskii. Taxonomy (NCBI): domain Eukaryota; kingdom Metazoa; phylum Chordata; class Mammalia; order Perissodactyla; family Equidae; genus Equus; species Equus przewalskii. The sequence goes on from NC_091841.1 coordinate 27,014,110, forward strand.
GCACCTGAGCTAACATCTGTTGCCAATCTTCTGTTTTTTCTTTTTCTTCTTCTTCTTCCCTGCAAATCCCCCCAGTACATAGTTGTATATCTTAGCTATGGGTCCTTCTAGTTGTGGCATGTGATGCCACGTGAGCATGGCCTGACGAGCGGTGCCGTGTCTGCGCCCAGGATCTGAACTGGCGAAACCCTGGGCCGCCAAAGGGGAGCGAGAGAACTTAACCACTCGGCCAAAGGGCTGGCCCCACACTATTATCCTTGCTTTAACCAACCGTGTGTATTCAGATTTAACTACATATTTGTCACTTTTTTAGTTCATCATTCCTTCTTATAACCTGAACCATCCTTGTAGGATAATTTCCTTCCCTCTTTTTTTTTTTGAGGAAGATCAGCCCTGAGCTAACATCTGCTGCCAATCCTCCTCTTTTTGCTGAGGAAGACTGGCCCTGAGCTAACATCCTTGCCCATCTTCCTCCACTTTATATGTGGGACGCCTACCACAGCATGGCTTGCCAAGCGGTGCCATGTCTGCACCCGGGATCCCAACCGGTGAACCCCAAGCTGCCGAAGTGGAACGTGCGAACTTAACTGCTGTGCCACTGGGCCGGCCCCTCCTTTCCTCTTGAAATACATCCTTTAAAATGTTCTTGAGCAGATTTCCTGCTATGAAACTCTCAGTTCTTGATTATCTGAAAATGGGTTTATCCCACCCTCATTCTTAAAAGAGAATTTTGGTAACTACACAATTCTAACTTGGTTATTTTCTCTCCACACTTTACAGATCTCACTCCTTTATCTTGTGGCTTCTTTTGTTGTGCCAAGAAGCTTGCTGTTACTCCTTTGCTAGAAACCTGTCCTTTCTTTCTGGCTGATTCTAAGATCTCCTCTTTGTCTTTGATATTCTTCCGTTCCACTAGAATCTGTCTAGGCATAGATTTCTTTCTACTTAACTTCTTTGGGATAAATTCTGTTTCCTGGATCTGTGGATTAATGTTTTTCATCAGTTGTGAAAAATTCATATCCGGTATCTCTTAATATATTACCTCTCCTCCATGCTTTCCATATTTTCTCTCTGGGACTGACTAATAAAATTACTAGATATGCCACAGGAAAAAAATATATTTTCAACACATATACAAATATATCTCATTTTATCACACTTTGCTTTATTGTGCTTTGCAGATATTGTATTTTTTACAAGACCCTCCACCAGCAAAAAGATCATGACTTGTGGAAGGCTCAGATGATGGTTAGGATTTTTTAGCAATAAAGTATTTTTTGAATAAGGTATGTACCTTGTTTTTTTAGACATAATGTTATTGCACACTTAACTGACTACAGTATATCATAAACATAACTTTTGTATGCACTGGGAAACCAAAAAATCCATGTGACTTGCTTTAGTGTGATATTCGCTTTACTGCAGTGGCCTGGAACTGAGTCCACGATATCTCTGACGTATGCCTATATCTGAAAAAGTACTTGTATCCAGGGTATATAAAGAACTCCTACAAATCAACGATAAAAATACAAGCAGTAAAAATTGGCAAAAGAATTGAACAGAAACTTCACCAAAGAAGATACACAAATAGGGGCCGGCCCTGTGGCCGAGTCGTTAAGGTCGTGCGCTCCACTGCAGGCGGCCCAGTGTTTCGTTGGTTCGAATCCTGGGCGCGGATATGGCACCGCTCATCAAACCACGCTGAGGCAGCGTCCCACATGCCGCAACTAGAAGGACGCACAACGAAGAATATACAACTATGTACTAGGGGGCTTTGGGGAGAAAAAGGAAAAAAAAAATAAAATCTTAAAAAAAAAAAAGAAGATACATAAATAAATGATCAATAAACACATGAAAAGGTAGTCATCAAAGAAATGCAAATTAAAACTACCATAAGGGGCCGGCCAGTGGCACCCCAGTTAAGTTCACCCTTTCTGCTTCTGCAGCCAGGTGTTCACAGGTTCGAATCCTGGGTCTGGACCTACACACCGCTTATCAAACCATGCTGTGGCAGGCGTCCCACATATGAAAAATAGAGGAAGATGGGCATGGATGTTAGCTCAGGGCCAATCTTACTCGAGAAAAAAAAAACACAAAAAACTATGGTAAGATACCACGTCACATATACTAGAAGAAAGAAGACGAAAACATCAAATGATGGAGAAGTTGTGGAGCAGCTGGAACTCTTGCTGGTGAGAATGTAAAATGGTCCAACCACCTTGGGGGACTGTTTAGCGCTTATAAAGTTGAGTCTGTGTTTGCCCTGTGACCAGCAATTTTACTCTTACGCATTTTCCCAATATAAATTTTTAAAAATACATTTACAAAAAGTACAAGGATGTTTATAGCTCTTTCATAATAGCGTCATAAGTGGCTTCTTGTTTCTGCTGATATTTACCCGTGGCAGTTTGCCTTCCTGTGTTTGGCAGTGGTTGGTGAGAGCAGGCCACAGTCACAGGCTTAACTCGGGCAAGCTTTGTTTCGTGGACCATCTGCTTCTGGTGGTCACTCCAGTGGGCGTGGGAGCCCTGGGAACGCTGAATCCATTTTAGGACTAATTCAGCCTCTCTTGTGGGTTTAGCTCCAAGTGGGGGTCTCAAAGTCAGCGCTTTATCCTTGTTCTTGTTCTGAGAATTTGAAAATGTCGGCCTAATGTTAATTATGTTTGCTAAACACTTAAAATATTACAAACTTGCAATTTTATTGTCATTATTGATAAAATGGCCGTTTCTACAAATGATTCACTTTATATTAACACCGAGTTGAATGAAACAGTGTAAATATTGTCCATAAAACCATCAAAATAGTTTTGTTGTTGGAGCTGGTTGTTCTAATAGAGAAGAGAAATCCAGTCCCCAACCTCCCTGTTTAGGTGAGAAACTTGGAACCAAGTTATCCGTCCTTTTTTTTCCCGACACACGTGAGGAATAGCTGCGCCAGTTATGGATTTAATATCTGTTTCTGTGACTCTCCTGGAAATGACGCCTTTCCCATCTCTGGGTCTCGTCCTCCCAGTGGTCATCTGGGAGCGCATGAATCAAAATTGTATCAAACTAATGTCCAAGACTTGGATATTTAAAGAGAGCACTGCCATGCCCCTTCCTGGCTGTCATCCAGTTGGCTTACACGACATGTGATTTGTCCTAGTTCACTGAACCCTGGGACCCAGCCCCTTTGGCCCGTCTCCAGCGCTGTAACAATAGCTAATGTCGGCTGAGTGCTGGCTGCGAGCCGGACGTGGCGCTAAGTGCTGTTCAGGGGTGAGCATTTGAATCCAATGCGTGCAGCCAGCCTCTGAGGTAGGTGTTGGACCAATAGTCTCTCCACATTACAGACAAGGTAACAAGTTCAGAGACATTGGGTAACATGCCTAAGGTCACACAGCTTAACGGAGGAGCCAGGATTTAAAACCAGTTCTGTCTCACTCAAGAACTGACATGTCATTGTAGTTACCTACCACAATGTGACCCCGGAGCCAAGTCCCACATGTAGTGGCTGGAAGGACCTTCAGGGGCCCTTCAGGTCTGCCTCTGGCTCCCACATGGTCAGCCCAGGCGACAGGATGCGCACAGCGGCTCTGGCTTTTCAAGGTCCTTTCTGATGTAGGGTCAAAATCTGTCTCCCTTTGGCTTCCTATGGGGCCTTCTAGAAGACAGAAGGCTGCTCCGCACCCTAGGGAACGCCCTCGGAGCCTGACTCACTCATTCAACAGCTGTTTACCGGGGGCCCACAATGTGCCTGGGGCAGGGCAGTGAGAGGACAAAGTTGAAGCCCTGGGGGAGTTGACACTTCAAAGGGGGAGACAGACCATAAGTTCCATGTTGACAGTGACACACACCCTCCCCACCCCCTTCTACCTTTCTGGATCATTCCAGATTTAAGACCCCTTGGAAATGTGGTCCCAGATGAGGTAACCGCACAAAGAACAGGGCCACAGGGCTGGTTGGGATGACTCCCTGCACGACGTCCTGGTTTGTCCCTGGAGCTTGGAGTGGCCACAAGTCCAGGGCAATCCCGGAGCTTCAGTCTGGCCAAATCCTGGCAAAGAAGGAAAGAAAATCCAGCCTCTCCATTGCCATACACCAAAGGAGCAAATAGCCAGACAGGCCCAATTCACTAGCCCCCCTACCCTCTCCCAAACTCTGGAGCCCTCCCACACCGCAACCACCGCCTGCCACCCCACCCCACACACAGCCGGAGCCCCAGGGCACTTCTGACTAAACCCACATTCTGCCTGTCTCCAGCCTGAAGCTTGCTTGCCTATTCTCACTGCACGGTGTTGTCCCCACGCCGCCCCTGTCTCAGGCTCTCCCCGTCTTCTGGCCTCTTCTGCCTCTAAAATCTCTCTCCAGTCCAGCCATAGGCCAAGATCAAATGTCAGTGCTGTTCCCTCAGACTTACACGCTTCCTCCCCAGCTCCCAACGCTGCCGTCACAGAGCTTTGGAACAGGAGAACATTTTGAGATAGTATCACAAGTCAAACACACACACACTTCCTTTTATCCTGTGACCCTCCGTCTCTAGTCACTGACTCAGGACACAGTGGAACAAAGAAGTCACGGTGCTGGTTTCAGCATCATAAACAACAGATTCAGAAAAATGAATGGTCAGATATTGAGTGGATCAACTTACCACCCCCCACCGAGGGAGCTAATAAAAGGACAAAGAGGGGAGAACAGAGGAACAGCAGAGGTTTTAGAAAGGAGTGGAGAAGTTGGGGTGTCCCCAGGAAGAGCTTATGTCCCCGTCTCCATGAGCCCCCATCCTGGCTGAGGTGTAGAAATGAAAAGAGAACTCAGAGAGATGGGTTGCTGACAACCCTGATGTCTGCACTGTGTTTCTGGGCGGGAGCCAAGGTCAAGGGCATCCACAAGGATGATGGCCAATGGGAGCCTGGGAGTCAATCTGAGGGGCTTCACAGAGCCCCTGGGCATCGGGAGGAATCGGGGCCTAGGAAAAAGGTTCTCTCGGCCACCAAGAGTTGTGTGATCTTGGCATCAGGTGCTGGCAGACCTGGACTGGCCCTGCCCTCAGGGTGGGGAGGGCCAAGATGCCATAGAAGGGACCAAGTAACTTTCCATGGGCGCCAGCAGGGGCTGGATGCCCCTCCCCCAATGATGATGTTATCTCCCCTTTGTGGAGTGCTCACAACACGACTTTTCACATGAATGAACCTCATCTACCTCTCAAAACAACCTAGTCAGGTACTATTATTCCCATTTTACAGATGCATGAAGTGAAGACACCCAGTCAAGGACAGTACAGAAGTGGCAAGGCAGATATTTTCACTTGTTTCTTTAAATCAATTTTATTAAGATATATTTGCATACAATAATTCATATGATTTGTGTATACAGTCCAATGAGGTTTTTTTCTTTTTTTTGTTAAAGATTTTTTTTTCCCTTTTTCTCCCCAAAGTCCCCTGGTACATAGTTGTATATACAGTTTTAGTTGTGGGTCCTTCCAGTTATGGCATGTGGGATGCCGCCTCAGCATGGCTTGATGAGGGGTGCCATGTCCGCACTCAGGATCCGAACCAGTGAAACCCCGGGCTGCCGAAGCGGCGTGCGTGAACTTAACCACTCGGCCACGGGGCCGGCCCCAGTCCACTGAGTCTTGACAGACATATACATCCATACATCCATCACCACATTCAATATAAAGAACATTTCCATTGCCCCAAATGCTCCCTGTGCCTCTTCCCAGTCAATCCTCACACCCACCCCGTGCCCCAGGCAATAATCAGTGACCTGCTTTCTGCCGCTATTAATTTTATTAGTCTTTCCTAGGATTTCATAAAAATGGAATCATACAATACGTACTCTTTCGTGTCTAGCTTTATATGTCATCTATTGTGAAGTCTCTATTCAAATTATTGACTCTTGCGTTTTGTTTTTTGTTTTGTTATTGAGTTTTTAGAGTTCTTTATACATCTGGATACGAGTCTTTTGAATTTGCAATGTGTGTATTGCAAATAGGTTCTCCCAGTCTGTGGCTTGCCTTTTCATTTAGCTAACAATGTCTTTTAAGAGTAGATTTGTATTTATTTCATGGATTTTTTTCTTTTATGGTCCATGCTTGTTATGTTCTACTAAAGAAATCTTTGCTCACCCTAAAGTCACAAAAACTTTCTCCAGCGTTTTCTTCTGGAAGCATACTTTTAGCTTTGTAGTTATAGTTTAATAGCTTTAGTTTCACATCTAGGTCTGCAACCCATTTGAATTAGTGTTTGTATAGGGTGTGAGGTAAGGATCAAAGCTCATTTTTTTGTTCCAATCGATATCCAGCTGCTGCAGCTTCATTAGTTAAAAAGCCTATTGTTTCTATAGGCAGGACACTCTTTGACATCAGTATCAAAAGGATCTTTTCGGACACATGTCTTCTCAGACAAGGGAAACAAGAGAAAGAACAAACAAATGGACTTCATCAGACTAAAGAGCTTCTTGAAGCCAAGGGAAAACAGGATTGAAACAAAAAAACAACCCATCCATTGGGAAAAAATATTTGCAAGTGATATATCCAACAAAGGGTTAATCGCCATACTATATAAAGAACTCACACAACTCAACAACAAAAAAATCAAACAACGTGATCAAAAAAATGGGCAGGGGACACGAACAGACATTTCTCCAAAGAAGATAAACGGATGGCCAATAGGCACATGAAAAGATGCTCATCATCACTGATGATCAGGGAAATGCAAATCAAAACTACACTAAGATAGCACCTTACACCAGTTAGAATGGCAAAAATATCCAAAACCAAGAGTGACAAATGATAGAGAGGTTGTGGAGAAAAAGCAACCCTCATACACTGCTGGTGGGAATGCAAACTGGTGCAGCCACTATGGCAAACAGTATGGAGATTCCTCAAAAAATTAAAAATAGAAATACCATATGACCCAGCCATCCCGCTACTGGGTATCTATCCAAAGAACTTGAAATCAGCAATTGCAAAAGTCTCATGCACCTGTATGTTCATCGCAGCATTATTTACAATAGCCAAGATGTGGAAACCACTTAAGTGCCCAGTGAATGATGATTGGATAAAGAAGATATGGTGTATTCCACACACACACACACACACACACACACACACACACACACACAATGGAATACTACTCAGCCATAAAAAAGGATACAATCGTCCCATTCACAACAACATGAATGGACCTTGAGGGAATTATGTTAAGTGAAATAAGCCAGATAGAGAAAGACAATCTCTGTATGACTCCACTCATAGGAGGAAGTTAAACATAGAGACAAAGAGAACACATCAGTGGCTGCCAGGGGAAAGGGGGGGATAGGGGGTGGGCACAAAGGGTGAAGTGGTGCACCTACAACATGACTGACAGACAATAATTACAACTGAAATTTCACAAGGTTCTAAACTATCATAATGTCAATACAAAGTTTTTTAAAGAAGACTATTTTTTCCTCATTGAATTCTCCTGACTCTTTTGTTGCAAATCAATCGACTATACACGTCCAGATCTATTTCTGGACTCTATTCTGTTCCACAGTTCTACATTTTGACATATGTTTCTGTTCTTACGCTAATATTACACTGTCTCGAAAGTCCTCCAATCACATCCTTCTTTTTCAAAATTGCCTTGGCTATTCTCTGTCCTTTGAATTTCTGTACACATTCTAGAATCAGCTTGTCAATTTCTACCAGCAAAGCCTGCTGAGATTTTGGTTGGTACTCTTTTTGGAATCTATAAAATTGAATCTCATTCTCAAAAGGAGAAAAGCTGCTTAGAAACAGTATCCATTTCAATCAAATTTCTAAAATATATCATTATTCACTGTAGCCATGGGGCAACCAAACTTGATGCAATCTGAATAATTATTACAGTTAAATCTTTAATTAAAAAATATAAGTACTGAACATTCTTCACAGAAATTGAACAAACAATCCTAAAATTCATATGGGGCAACAAAAGACCGCGAATTGCTAAAGCAATCCTGAGCAAGAAAAACAAAGCCGGCGGAATCACAATCCCCGATTTCAAAACATACTACAAAGCTACAGTGATCAAAACAGCATGGTACTGGTACAAAAACAGGTCCACAGATCAATGGAACAGAATTGAAAGCCCAGAGACAAAACCACACATCTATGGACAGCTAATCTTCGACAAAGGAGCAGAGGGCCTACAATGGAGAAAAGAAAGTCTCTTCAACAAATGGTGCTGGGAAAACTGGACAGCCACATGTAAAAGATTGAAAATTGACCATTCTTTTTCACCACACACCAAAATAAACTCAAAATGGATCAAAGACCTAAAGATTAGTCCTGAGACAATAAGTCTTTTGGAAGAGAATATAGGCAGTACACTCTTTGACATCAGTTTCAAAAGAATCTTTTCGGACACTATAACTCCCCAGTTGAGGGAAACAATAGAAAGAATAAACAAATGGGACTTCATCAGACTAAAGAGCTTCTTCAAGGCAAGGGCAAACAGGATTGAAACAAAAAAAACAGCTCACTAATTGGGAAAAAATATTTACAAGCCACTTATCCGACAAAGGGTTAATCTCCATAATATACAAAGAACTCACACTGCTTAACAACAAAAAAACAAACAACCCGATCAAAAAATGGGCAGAGGACATGAACAGACATTTCTCAAAAGAAGATATGAATATGGCCAATAGACACATGAAAAGATGTTCATCATCGCTAATCATCAGGGAAATGCAAATCAAAACTACACTAAGATATCACCTTACACCCGTTAGATTGGCAAAAACATCCAAAACCAAGAGCGACAAATGTTGGAGAGGTTGTGGAGAAAAAGGAACCCTCATACACTGTTGGTGGGAATGCAAACTGGTACAGCCACTATGGAAAACAGTATGGAGATTTCTCAAAAAGTTAAAAATAGAAATACCCTATGACCCAGCCATCCCATTACTGGGTATCTATCCTAAGAACCTGAAATCAGAAATCTCAAGAGTCCGTTGCACCCCTATGTTCATCGCAGCATTATTTACAATAGCCAAGACGTGGAACCAGCCTACATGCCCAGAAACTGATGATTGGATAAAGAAGATGTGGTATATATACACAATGGAATACTACTCAGCCATAAAAAAAGACAAAATTGGCCCATTCACAGCAACGTGGATGGACCTCGAGGGTATTATGTTAAGCGAAATAAGCCAGTCAGAGAAAGACGATCTCTATATGACTCCACTCATAGGTGGAAGTTAGTATATTGATAAGGAGATCTGATCAGTGGTTACCAGGGAAAAGGGGGGGTGGGGGGAGGGCACAAAGGGGGAAGTGGTGTACCCACAACATGACTAACAAAAATGTACAACTGAAATCTCACAAGGTTGTAATCTCTCATAACATTAATAAAAAAAAAGTTTAAAAAATATATATATAAGTACTGGCAAGGATGTGGAGAAATTGCATTGCCGGTGGAATGTAGAATGGTGCATGCACTGTGGAAAACAGTTTGGTGATTCCTCAAAAAGTTAAATATAGAACAAAATATGACCAAGCAATTCCACTTCTAGGTAGATATCCAAAAACATTGAAAGCAGAGACTCAAACAGATATGTGTATACCAATGTTCATAGCAGCATTATTCACAACAGCCAAAAGGTGGAAACAACCCAAATGTCCATCAACAGATGAATGGGTACACAAAATGTGGTATATACATACAATGGAATTTTATTCAACCGTAAAACAGAATGAAATTTTGACACATGCTTTACATGGATGAACCTTGAAGACATTACGCTAAGTGACATAAGCCAGACACAAAAGGACAAATATTGTATGATTCCACTCGTATGAGGGACCTAGAAAAGCAAATTCATGGAAACTGAAAGCAGAATAGAGGTCGCCAGGGGTTGGGGAGGCACGAATAGGGAATTATTGTTCACAGTACAGAGTGTATGTTGGGGATGATGAAAAAGATTCTGCAGATGGACAGTGGTGACACTTATACAACATTGTGCGTGTATTTAACGCTACTGAACTGCACACTTACAAATGGCTAAAATGATAAATATTGTTATGTGTATTTTACCAAAATAAAAAATCAGGGGCTGGCCCGGTGGCCCAGTGGTTAAGTTTGTATATTCCGCTTTGGTGGCCCGCGGTTCACGGCTCGGATCCCGGGTGTGGACATGGCACCACTTGGCAAGCCATGCCGTGGCAGGCGTCTCACATATCAAGTAGAGGAAGATGGGCACGGATGTTAGCTCAGGGCCAGTCTGCCTCAGCAAAAAAGAGGAGGATTGGCAGCAGATGTTAGCTCAGGGCTAATCTTCCCCCAAAAAAACAAAAGAATCAAAACTTTATTAATAAACTCATGGCATATATCTAGCTGCATTTTAAAATAGAATAGTAGGAGGGTAGCCAAGACTGGGATCTTCATTTTAATCTGTTTTTAAAATGTGCCCCGTTATCTTTGACTATACGTGGACATACTGAGCAACAATGTGTCTCCTGAAACCAACTGGGGGTCCCTCTCTCACTCAAGCACTCAACAAATATTTATTGAGCATGTAGTGTTGGTCAAGTACTGGTCCAGACCCTGGGATGGTGATGTGGAGAGGACAGCCATGAACAAAACAAATAAAGTCCTTGCACTCAGGGAACTTATACTCGGAAGCTACAGGTAATAAACACAAGCATAGGCAACATATCAAGTAGAGTTAAATTTGATGAAGAAAAGGAATTATTTGATAATATTTTGTTAAAGAATATTGTATCTATGTTCACATGAGATGTTGGTCCCTGAATTCTTTCCCTGTGGTAGCTATAGTTTCGGTTTCAGAGTAATGCTGGCCTTATAAAATGAGGTGGGAAGTGTACCCTTTTCTGTTTTCTGAAAGAATTTGTGTAGGATTTGTATTGTTTCTTCCTTAACTGTGATAGAATTCATCATTCAACCATCTCGACCTGGCATTTCCTTTGTAGAAAGGTTTTAATTTATGAACTCAATTTCTTCAATAGACATAGGACTATTCTGTTTCTATTTTCTATTTCTTCTTGAGTCAATTCTGGTAATTTGTATTTTTTAAAGAATTTGTCCATTTCACATAGATCATTGAATATATTGGCATAAAGTGTTCATAATATTTTCTTATTATCGTTTTTTATCTTTTAAAAAGATTTAGGGGCTGGCCTGCCCCGTCTGGCTTCTCCAAATCTCAAAACAGAGAATGTGCATGGAAAAAGAACACAGAAGAAAAAAAAAAATCACCTGGGGCTGGCCCCGTGGCTGAGTGGTTAAGTTCGCCCACTCCGCTGCAGGTGGCCCAGTGTTTCGCTGGTTCGAATCCTGGGTGTGGACATGGCACTGCTCATCAAACCACGCTGAGGCAGCGTCCCACATGCCACAACTAGAAGGACCCACAATGAAGAATATACAACTATGTACCGGGGGGCTTTGGGGAGAAAAAGGAAAAAAAATAAAATCTTTAAAAAGATTTAAATAAGAAAAAATCTTGGGGCCGTCCTGGTGGCGCAGCGGTTAAGTGCACACGTTCCACTTTGGCAGCCCGGGGTTCACTGGTTCGGATCCCAGATGCAGACATGGCACTACTTGGCAAGCCATGCTGTGGCAGGCGTCCCACATACAAAGTAGAGGAAGATGGGCAGGCATGTGAGCTCAGGGCCAGTCTTCCTCAGCAAAAAGAGGAGGATTGGCAGCAGATGTTAGCTCAGAGATAATCTTCCTAAAAAAAAAAAAGAAAAAATCTTATATATTCACCAATGTCATTCTCATTTCTAGTGCACTTCATTGCTTTTTGTAGATCCATATTTCCACCTGATATCATTTTCCTTCTCTAAGGACTTAACAAGTTTTTCATCATATTTCTTATAGTGTGGATTTTATATCTTAAAAAGTCTTTATTTTGTCAACATCTTTGAAAAATATTTTTGCTGGGTATAAGACTCTACTATGCTGACAGCTTTGTTCTTTCTTTTTTAAAGATGTTGCTTCACTTCTTGCTTACATTGTTACCAACAAGAAATCTGTTGTCGGGGGGCTGGCCCGGTGGTACAGTGGTTAAGGGCGGATGTTCCGCTTTGGTGGCCTGGGGTTCGCTGGTTGGGATCCTGGGTGCGGACATGGCACCGCTTGGCAAGCCATGCTGTGGTAGGCGTCCTGTATATAAACTACAGGAAGACAGGCACAGATGTTAGCTCAAGGTCAGCCTTCCTCAGCAAAAAGAGGAGGATTGGCAGCAGATGTTAGCGCAGGGTTAATCTTCCTCAAAAAAAGAAAAGAAAAGAAATCTATTGTCATCCTTATCTTTATTTCTCTGTAAGTAACATGGTTATTTTTTTATCACTAGTTTTGAACACTTTGAGTATGATGTGCCTTGATTTTTTTTTCTTTTTTCATGTTTCTTGTGCTTGAAGTAAGTTGAACTTCTTGCATCTGTGGGTTTACAGTTTTCACCAAATTTAGAAAATCTTTGCTTAGTATTTCTACAAATATTTTTTTGTCCCACCCCCACTACACACATATTAGGCCACTTGAGGTTGTCCCATAGCTCACTCATGCACTTTTCAATTTCTGTATTCTTTTTTCCCATTGTGTTTCATTTTAGATAGTTTCTCTGATATATCTTCAAATTCATTAATCTTTTCTTCTTCAATGTCTAATCTGCCATTAATTCCATTCAGTATATTTTTCATCTCAGACATTGTAGTTTTCATCCCAGGAAGTTTGATTTTGGGAATTTTTATATCTTCTGTGTCTCTACTTAGCTTTTTGAACATATAGAATACAGTTATAATATATTTATTATTTTATATATTTTTATATATTTTATTATTTTATATATTGTATATTATATATATATAATTTTTTTTGCTGAGGAAGATTCACCCTGAGCTAACATCCACTGCCAAATTCCTCTTTTTTGTATGTGAGCCACCACCACCACATGGCCACTGACAGATAAGTGATGTAGGCCTGGGAGCCGAACCTGGGCCACCAAAGCTGAGTGTGCCAAACTTAACCACTAGGCCACCGGGGCTGGCCCTATAATATATATATATATATATATATATTTTTTAAATATTTTATTTGTTTTCCTTTTTCTCCCCAAAGCCCCCCGGTACATAGTTGTATATTCTTCGTTGTGGGTCCCTCTAGTTGTGGCATGTGGGATGCTGCCTCAGCGTGGTTTGATGAGCAGTGCCATGTCCGCGCCCAGGATTCGAACCAACGAAACACTGGGCCACCTGCAGCGGAACACATGAACTTAACCACTCAGCCACGGGGCCAGCCTTTATAATATTTTTTTAAGTGTCCTTATTTGCTAGTTCTAACATCATTAGCTCTGGATGAGTTTTAATTGATTGATTTTTCTTTTCATTATGAGTCATATATACCTACATTTCTGCATGTTTGTAATCCTCTGTAGGATGCCAGGCATTACGAATTTTACTTTTTTGGGTGCTAAGATATTTTTGTATTCCTATAAATATTCTTGAGCTGTGTTCTGGGACACAGTTAAATTACTTGAAATAGTTTGATGCTTTGCGGTCATGTTTTTAAGATTTTGAGGATTTTTTTCCTACCTCCACCAATTCTCTGACACCAACTGGGTGTCCACTATTCATTTCAGTTCCGACACTATTTGTAGTTAGCACGAACGTCACAGGTTAAGGGCTTAGTCCCACAAGACTGCCCCCACTTCAGATGCCAGTTGCAAATGGGATGCCTAAGCTACCCAGATTTCTGCCTGACTTTCTACAAATTTCGCAGTTCCCATGAGCCCCTTCCCTCAGGTTCAATAATTCAGTAGAACTCACAGAGCTCAGGAAAGCGCTTTACTTAGCTACTGGTTTATTGTAAAGGATATAACTTGGGAACAGCCAAATGGAAAAGATGCGTAGGGCAAGGTATGGTGGGTGCAGAGCTTCCATGCCCTTTCTGGGCACACCACAGTGCCCGCACCGGGTGTTCATCACCTGGAAACACTCTGCACCCTGTTGTTTAAGAGTTTTCCTGGAGGTTTCATTATGTAGACATGATTGATTAAATCACTGGCAACTGGTAATCAAACTCAATATCTAGTTCCTATCCTCTCCTTCCAGGTTGACTGTTCCCGTGGTTGGCTCCTCTGGCTACAAGCTCCAGTCCTGAAGCCACTCCAGAGCCCATCAATAGTGACCTCATTAGCACACATTCGTGTAGGGTCGAAAGGGCCTTATTATGAATAACAAAAGACATTCCCATCACTCAGAAAATTCCAAGGGCTTTAGGAGCTCTGTGCCAGGAACCAGGACAAAGACTGAATACATTTTTTTATTATAACAGAGATCTGATAGGTGGGGCCAGAGAAGCATTTAGTCTGGGCTAATTATTCCTCACTACCCAGGCAAGACCCTTCTAAGACCCACGCCTCAAAGGTTATGAAGTCTTCCATTCTGACCGGCGGGAACAGACATGATCTTTGGCCTGTAAATGTCAATTAGGTCAAGTTCGTCAACAGTCTTGTTCAGGACTTCTATATACTTCTGATATTCTCCGTACTTGCTCCATCATTACTGAGAGAGGAGTGTGGAAGTCTCCAACTATAACAGTGGATTTTTCTATTTCTCCTTTTAGTCTGGCGGTTTTTGCTTCATGCATTTAGAAACACTTAATTGAATGCATAGCTAGGACTTTTATGTTTTCTGGATGAAATAACCCCTTTATAATTACACAATGCCTCTCTTCATCCCTGGTAATATTTCTTGTTCCAAAGAGAGCTATGGCATGCAACCACCAGGTCAAATGACCAACACCACGGCCCCACCAAGCCCCTCCTTTTGCTCCATCTCTACCTTAGATGTAGGTCTATATCTTAAAAACTACTGAGATTGAGTTCCCCACTCCCTAGGCATGACAGATCCCAAAGATGAGATTAAGCTGAATTACGGAGAAAATAAAGGCTCTCTGCTCTCACAACATGTGACTGCTGCGTGGCTGGCTGGCTGGCTGGCTGGCTGGCTGCTCTTTAATGTCACAGACAGACCCCACTCTATTCTTCCCGCGCTCCCTGTTTGTCAGCCTGCCCCACAGCAGCTCCTTCTTTCTTGACTTCTAAGCCACTCTTATCAGCCACTCTCCCAGATTCTCTTGCACGTCCTCTTCCAGCCAGGTCCTACATGCTCTGCCCAGCAAAGTCCCTACTCTCTCCTTGATCCTTCCATCTTCTGAGGCTACCAGAAGCCCCCTGACTGTCACAAAGAAGACACTTTGCATCCTGATCTCAGCCCATGCCTTGGCAGCTCTTTCTGCAATCCCCAGTCTCAACTATTCCACACCTGAACTTCTTTTTCGTTCTACACCCATGCGTGCTCTCAATAGACCACCTGGTCTCCTGCTCCTCGAAATCAGAGATGGAGGGAGAGGTTCTCAAACCTCGGGAGACTTCAGCAGCGCCAAACCCCATGACAGCACAAGATAAACATGCAGTCTTCGTTCCATAAATTTTATTTTAGGGGCCGGCCCAGTGGCGCAGTGCTTAAGTGAGCACGTTCCGCTTCAGCGGCCCGGTGTTCGCCGGTTCGGATCCAGGTGCGGACATGGCACCACTTGTCAAGCCATGTTGTGGTAGGCGTCCCATGTATAAAGTGGAGGAAGATGGGCACGGATGTTAGCTCAGGGCCAGTCTTCCTCAGCAAAAAGAGGAGGATTGGCAGCAGATGTTAGCTCAGGGCTAATCTTCTTCTTCTTCAAAAAATTATTTTAGTTACTATTTATTGTGTACTTATTCTCTAGGCCTTTTAAAGATTTTATTTTTTTATTTTTCCTTTTTCCCCCAAAGCCCTCCAGTACATAGTCGTGTATTTTTAGTTGTGGGTCCTTCCAGTTGCGGCATGTGGGATGCTGCCTCAGCATGGCTTGATGAGTGGTGCCATGTCCGTGCCCAGGATTCGAACGAGCAAAACCCTGGGCCACTGAAGTGGAGCGTGCGAATTTAACCACTCAGCACGGGGCCGGCCCCCATCTCTAGGCCTTTTATATTCAACAGTTATTTATTTCTCACATCTACCAATGGAAAGAGGTGTTTTTATGCACATTTTATAGATTACGAAGTTGAGGCTCAGAGAAGTTGAATTACTTGTCTAATCATATAGCTAATAAGTGGCAGAGCAGGGATTCCTTCCAGAGCCTCAGTTTTACTCAATAGTATGTTAAAACATTTTTAAGATAGACAAGATTTATTTTAAATTAAAAGAATAAAGAAAAGCAAAAGAAATAATAACGTAAATTCTAATCATAAAGTAATATTGAAAGAATATAATCATTACAAGTATATCATTCATTACATTAAATGTCAGGGACTGAATGCTTGCAATAAAATGTAAACTGCCAGATAAGGTTAAAAAACCAAACTTGCCAAAAACAGTCTGATACTGGCATAAAAACAGACATATGGACTAGTGGAATAGAATCAAGACCCCAGAAATAAACCCTCACGTCTATGGTCCATGGATTTTTGACAAGAGTGCCAAGACCATTCAATAGGGAAAAGACAGTCTTTTCAACAAACAGTGTTGGGAAAACTGGATATTCACCTGTAAAAGAATGAAGTTGGACCCTTACCTTACACTATATACAAAAATTAACTCAAAATGGGTCAAAGATAAATGTAAATTTCTCAAGAAAAGTGCAGACCCACCCATATGAACAAAACTATATCATATTGAAAGACACTTTAAAAAAGGGAAAAACAGAAAGATATCTCAGGTTTAGCAATGGTTGGATATAGCGGCGTAAAATTATCACTTGTCCCACAATTAATAGATACATTTAATGCAATTTAAATTCAAATTCTAACAAGTCTTCTCTTTTAATGGGTTTAAATGATCCTAATGCTTATCTCGAATACAAGCCTGGAAATAGTCAAAGATATGAAAAAGAACAGTGAAGGGGCCTTGCCTTACCAGAAAGTAACCACTATAAGGACATTATAATCAAATCAATATGATATTGGCAAAGAACTAGACAAAAAGATTCATGGAGCCAAATTAGGAATATAGAACTGAGTCCTAGTTCATTTTAGGATTTAATATATGACACATGTGACATTTTGATTCAACACGAAGGGCTGAATTATGTACTGAGAGGTGCCGGCACGCAGCTCACTACTCATCTGGAAGAAAATACAATTGGGCTGAACTCTTACACCAAAATAAATTCCAGAAGGATCAAACTCTTAAATGTTAAAAATAACGTAATAAAAACCTTGCGAGAAAGTTGAAAAGATGAGAAGACTTTCCTAACCAAGACTGGAAACCCAGAAACTATGATGGGAAGGAGAGGCGTATTTGACTAAACAAAAAATTTAAACAGGGGCCGGCCCAGTGGCGTAGCGGTTAAGTTCCGTCCACTCTGCTTTGGTGGCCCAGATCCCAGGTTTGGATCCCAGGTGCGGACCTACACCACTCTTCAAGCCATGCTGTGGCAGCGTCCCACATATATAGTAAAGGAAGATGCGCACAGATGTTAGTTCAGGGCCATTCTTCCTCAAGCAAAAAGAGGAAGATTTGCAACAGGTATTAGCTCAGGGCCAATTTTTCTCACCAAAAAAAAAATAAAAATTAAATGTACACATGGCAAAAGACGGTAGAGACAAAGAGACAAAGAATAGTTTTAGTAAAAATATTTGCAGGGGGCCGGCCTGGTGGCGCAGCGGTTAAGTGTGCACACTCCACTTTGGCGGCCCGGAGTTCGCAGGTTTGGATCCCGGGTGTGGGCACAGCACTGCTTGGCAAGCCACGCTGTGGTAGGCGTCCCACATATAAAGTAGAGGAGGATGGGCATGGATGTTAGCTCAGGGCCAGTCTTCCTCAGCAAAAAGAGGATTGGCAGCAGATGTTAGCTCAGGGCTAATCTTCCTAAAAAAAAAAAAACCAAAAGAAAAATTTGCAAAGCAGAAGACAACAGCAACTTAATATCACTGTATAGAAAGGTTTCCAGAACTTAGGATGAGACAAACAACACAACAGAAAAATGGGCCAAGCATACAAAGAGGCAACTAACAGAAGGAAATGTCCTACGGCCAACAAACAAAGGGAAAGATGCTCAAACTGCCTAAAAGGTTGGGAAATGCAAACTAAAGTTATACTACTCTGCCAACTTACTGATCAGTCTGGCAAAAATTAAAAAGGGCTTTAACATCTGTGGGTGATGGAGCTATGTGAAAACAGAGATTTTCATATATTTTTCATGGAAACGGGATATGCTGCTTTAAAAAAAACCCATTTAACTAATATTTAGTAAAATTGAAATTCTTATAGCTTTCAACTCAGCAATCCAACTCATGGGACTCCATCCCTTGGACTCCGTGAGGGATTTATGGTACAATGTTCATGTTGGCACAAAACCGCGAACAAGGCAGAAGCACGCGGGTAGCTGAATTCCACATTGTGGAATATTATAGCCATTAAAAACAGTGACTCAGGGCTATCACAGTTGATTTGAAGAGTCCAACAGGTATTGTTGAACTAGAAAAGAGGGACCGGCCCGGTGGCGCAGCGGTTAAGTTTGCATGTTCCGCTTCCGCGGCCCGGGGTTCTTGGGTTCGGATCCCGGGTGCGGACATGGCACCAAGTGGCAAGCTATGCTGTGGCAGGCGTCCCACATATAAAGTAGAGGAAGATGGGCACGGATGTGAGCTCAGGGCCAGTCTTCCTCAGCAAAAAGAGGAGGATTGGCAGCAGTTAGCTCAGGGCTAATGCTCCTTAAAAAAAAAAAAAGAAGAAAAATGCATTTGGTAAAAGCCCTTATAATGACTAAAAAAACCAAATGAAAAACACATCTTGTGTACATACATTTGCACATACGTAGGAATATATACAGGTTCATTCTTAATTATAATAAAATGTATGGGTAAAATATGGGAGGATATACAGTAGTGGATAATCAGAGAATAGAAATGTTTTAGAGCAAAAAAAAGTACATTAGGGGTGAAATAAAAATTTTGAGGGGCCGGCCCCCGGCCGAGTGGTTAAGTTCGCGCCCTCTGTGAGGGCAGCTTCGGATCCTGGGCATGGACATGGCACTGCCCATCAGGCCACGCTGAGGTGGCATCCCACATGCCACAACCATAAGGACCCACAGCTAGAATAGACGACTATGTACTGGGGGGCTTTGGGGAGAACAAGAGAAAAAAAGCAGAAGGAAAAGAAGATTGGCAACAGACGTTCGCTTCCCTGCTGAGGTGGGTCTGTGCTTCTGAGGTCCCTGACCTGCTGGCTCTGGGCTTCCAGGAGCCGGCCTGGCAGTAGGCTGAATAGTGGATTGGAAGGTAGGGTCTGTGTTCGAATGACGTCTCTGCTAATGCTCGCCTCCATGACTTGGTTTAAGTTCCCACAGCTCTGAGCCTTCGTGGTTCACCTCTCCAGTGGGTTGGGTACAGCAGCTAACCCCTTCACAGGGTGACTGTGGGGTCAGATTCACTCCTCCAGCCACTGTTCACTCAGAGCCTCCCTTGTGAAGGCGCCATGTTGGCGCTGGGGAAATCGGAATGGACGACGCAGACACAGCCCCATGGAGCCTGAGTCCAGGGAGGGAGGGTGGAAACATACACATCATTGGATCTCAAGCAATCCAGGCAGTGAGGTCCAGAGGCCTTCCTGGAGGAAGAGACATCTGAGCTGAGAAAGAGTTAGGAGGGGCAGACAGGAAGAGCAGTGAGGTCGGAGAGAAGGCACGTGGGGGGAAGGAAATGAGTCCTGGACACCCACAGTGTGAGAGGCATCGGCCCCTGCCTGTCTGCAGCCTCTAGGGGGCCCCTCCCTCTCTCTGTCTCCTACCCCTTTCTATGGATGATCCTGCCAAAACCCTAAGTTATTGTGTACTTCTCACAATACTTTGTATGTTTTAAAAAAATGAACATAAACACTGAATCATTTCCTATAATACGTTTGCACTCAAAGTTTCAGAGGTTTCTGTAAAAACAAGATACAATAATTGAAAGATTTATTATTATAAATCAATGTATCACAACACATCTACATATGTCAATGACAAGTAAAAATAATCTCTGCTTGATTCAGACATTTGATAATAGAAAAGATCAAAATAACGGAAATGAACACAAATGTCAACTAAAAGCCAATTATTGAGAAATAATACTAATTAAATCTTTAATATTTAGAAGTTACTACTCTTAAAATGAAAATTTAAAATATTCAAAGCATTGATTGCCCTATCCGATAGTCTTGACAGTTGTTTCATAACAAATATTCCAGATGTAAAAACCTTTCTTTCATTTTGCAGTGACCCTGGTCAAATTGTCGAGAGGGCGTCCACCAGCATCTTCAACTTGGGTCTACAGGTTCCTTCACAGAAGCTCATTTCCTTTTTTTAATGAGGAAAACATTTTGTCTGCTTGTCCTAATTTTGGTTTTGCTGTTGGAATCGATATTGTTAATTCAGATTTCAGATCGGATTCTGGTTCCCTGCTGAGACAGTTCGCAACACTCACATCTTCATCTCTTTGCATTTCTCCTCTTAAAGTATTCACGAAGAACCGTAGCCTATAGCAAATACTTAAATACTGGAGTACTCCAGTGAACATTACTGAGCAGTATTTGAATAATGTAACTTCAGAATCTCCTAGCAAGATTAGCAGTGCTACACAGAAGCCCACATCGAAATAACCAATTTAAGACTTCTTTTACTTCTAAATGCCTTTATTTCTCAGAATACCATTCACAGGATTTGTATAAAGGATACTCTGCATACAAACTTATTAATATTTATTTTAGTTGCAGGAATGACTCACTGATGTGGTCTATCCACACAATGGAATATTATTCAGCCTTAAAAAGGAATGAAATTCTGACACATGCTACAACATGGATGAGCCTTGAAAACATTACTCTAGGGGCCGGCCCCACGGCCGAGTGGTTAAGTTCGTGCACTCCATTTCAGCAGCCCAGGGTTTCGCCAGTTCGAATCCTGGGTGTGGACATGGCACCGCTCATCAAGCCATGCTCAGGTGGCATCCCACATGCCGCAACTGGAAGGACCCACAACTAAAAATACACAACTATGTACTGGGGGGCTTTAGGAGAAAAAAGAAAAACAAAATCTTAAAAAAAAAGAAAACATTATTCTAGGTGAAGTAAGCCAGATGCAAAAAGACAGACATTCTATGATCCCACTTATATTATACAAAGTACCTAGAGGAGTTAAACTTTTATTTTATTTATTTATTTTTTTTGTGAGGAAGATCAGCCCTGAGCTAACATCTGCTGCCAATCCTCCTCTTTTTGCTGAGGAAGACTGGCCCTGAGCTAACATCCGTGCCCATCCTCCTCTACTTTATATGTGGGATGCCTGCCACAGCATGGTTTGATAATCGGTGCCACATCTGCACCCAGGATCCGAACCAGCGAACCCTGGGCTGCAAAAGCGGAATGTGCACACTTAACTGCTGCGCCACCAGGCTGGCCCCTAAACTTTTAGAGGGAGAAAGCAGAATAGTGGTTACCACGGGCTGGGGAGGGGGGAATGGGGAGTCAGTTAGTGTTTCATGGGGACAGTGTTTATGTTGGGGATGATGAAAAGATTCTGCAGATCGATGGCGGTGATGGTTGCACAACAATGTGAATGTACTTAAGGCCACTGCATTGTACACGTAAAAATGGTTAAAGTGGTAAATTTTATGATATGTATATTTTACCACAATTTAAAAAAAACGAATGACTCACTGTTAGCAGAGACAGCTGCTGGATCAGCCACAGCAAGACTGAGTCCACGATGAGGACTTTCTCTCCTGTTTCCCCATTTCCTCTTAACATCGGTGGGTTCTTCTGAAGCCATAATGCCTCCATATTGCTTGTTAAGCTTTCACTGTGGCAGGAAAATTATAATACTTTTACGTGATTTTTTTGACTGATTTTTTTCAGGATCAGGACCAGCCACATAATTTGTGGGGCCCAACGCGGGCTCCTTGATCAAAAATTATTAAGAATTTTCAAGATGGCAATGACGGAGCATTAAACGAAGTGCAGGATCTTTCTAAGCTCTGGGCCCTGCACAGTTGCACAGGTCTCATGCCCATGAAATCGGCCCTGCTCAGGATTCAGAAAGACACAAATTTCCTGAGAAATGTTGAGAAGTCATTCCCGCTTGGAAACACGAAAGCAGAAGCATGTGACCCAGTGGCTGCTGCAGGCATCTTAAAAGGAATCCCCTTGAGAATAAAGCCAACCTACCAAGTTGGTGGCATGGAGAGACGGAAGAAATCTAGGTGGGTGAGGGTGCCATCTCTAAGGCACTGGGTCAACAGCCTTGGAGCTCCAGGGAGGTAAGAACTCCAATTCATTGAACCAGTTTATTCTTGGTTTTCTGTTATTTACAACCAAGAGTGTCCAAGTGCTCCATGTCCTGAAGAAACTTGCTTCCTCCTCCTTGCAGCCCCCTCTGGTTCCCCTCCAATTGCTCCCCTCCTTCCAAAAAAAAAAGTTCATAATTTTTTGCAATTTGTCTCCTATTTTTCATTTAAGCTTCTCTAACTTTTCATTCAAACTCAAACTGCCCTAAAGGAGTGTCTATCTGTGCTGTTTCCATTTCCTCACCCCTACATAATCTGGCTTTCTCCTCCCCTCTTCTCTGCTAACAGCACCCCCCAACGTCTGTGATGACCACTCAGCTACTCAGGCCAGTGGGCACTCTCCTGGCCTTGTGGCTGTCCACGCTGAGCATTCCCAGACCAAGCGTTCAGCCAAGGAGCCTTTAGCCTCACATTGAACTCAGCAAGCATTTCAATGAATTTGGAGGTTATTAAGCACAGCCAAAGCACATGCATTTGGAAAAGAGAAGTCCATGTTTACTTTTCCCGAGGAGATAATAAGTTCTCGCAGGAAGGATTCTCCTCCTGCAGGATCTGAGACCCCCGGAGATCTGGGGCCTGGCTGGAGAACCACTGGCCCCCAACCGTATCACGGCCTCTGTCTTCTGGTCCCTACCAGGCCCTTTTCTCTCACCATGCTTCTGGTCACACCTCAATCTCCAGCCCCCTTCAATCCTTGCTTTCACGGCAGCGAGAAGCTTCTAGCTGTACTCAGGCTGTTACTCTTGTAGTGTCTCCAACAACCCTAATGCCCTCAATCAGCTTTTAAAGCTTTAATCAGACACATTATTTTCTTGCTTCAAATTCTCCAATGGCTTCCTGTGGCACTTAGAGCAAAATCTGACTTCCTTACAAAAAAGCCAGGAAAGGCCTCGTGATGGGGCCCTGCCAGCTCTCTGCCTCCTGGCTGGTCATCCCTTCCATCCACACTGGCTTCGCCTTCCTGGAATACACTGAACTTGACCTCTGATTCTGCCATTCCCTCTGCTTGGCAAACGCCTCCCCCACATCTTCTAAGACTGTCCCTCCTCATCCTTCAGGTCTTAGGTCACATGTCATCGCCTGCAGGGCCACACCGGCTGCCTCCCAACAGCTGCTCCCTCCTCTCCCAGCTGCAGCCTCTGTGCTGCTTGGATGGGGTTGCCTTGGCTCAGCTGCCGGGTGCGCCCCGGTTTGTCTAAACCGGTGGAATTCCATCCCCCTGGCCACAGGGATTGGCTGAGGCAGAAGCACGTGCCCTAAGATGGTTCAATCGGAGGGAAGCCCAGGACTTTACTCCCACAGCTGGGGAAAAGATTTTCTCCTCAGACGTGGCCTCAGACACACGTGGGCCCTAGGACAGTGGGCAGCAGTCCTGCGACTATAAGAGGAGTCCACCTTAACGAGGAGGAAGGTAAGCCTGAGGAGGCCAGAGTGGAAAGTGTGTCACCCGTGACATTGTTGAGTCCCCAGGCGAAGCCATCTTGAAGCCCCGCATGCCTTTGGGCCACATGGACCAAGACGGTCCCTCATTAAGCCAGCCGGTCCCTCATTAAGCCAGCCGGGGGAGCAGGGCATGGCATGGCGAGACTCTTGGTGGGCGGGAGGAACCTGATTGACAGCCCTTAGAGAAGCCCCGCTCCTCACCCCTCGCCAGATCGCACTGGTTCATCATCGTCACTGCACTTACACCACCATCGAAAGGGACTATTTTTGCTTTGTTTTGTTAACTGTTCCTGTCCATCCCACTAGAGCAGGGGCCTCGTCTGTTTTCAATGAAGTGGCTCCTGCAGGATGTGGCACACAGTTGGTGCTCAATTAATGCTGGTGCATGACTGATGCCCTGTGCGCCAGCTGTTTCTTTTCTCCTTTTTTTCTTTTTTTGCTGTTGCCGTCCTCACTTCCTGGAATGTCTGGCTCCCCAGCGAGACCATGTGCTTCGTCCATTTGACAGTTTTTAACTGAACACCTACTATGAGTCAGGCACTATTCTAGAAGCTGGGAAAACAGCACTGGACCAAACAGTATAAATACTGCATTCATGGATCTTACCTTCTAGTGAGAGAAAGACAGATAGTTAACAAGTGAATGAGGAAAACAGGCGAGTTGACAACTGGGGATAAATGCTGTGCAGGAAAGTGAAGTGGAGGAGGAGGGAGATGAGGTGGGTGGGGGATGAGCAGATATAACTAGGGAGCTTAGAGGTGGCCTCATTGGGAAGGTGGCATTTGAGCAAAGACTTGAATGAGCTGAGGGAGTCAGCCAAGTGGATCCATGGAGAGAAATATTGCAGGCAGCAAACAGGAAAGGACCAGAGAGAGGAACACGCCTGCCATGTGCTAGAAACACTGGGAGGCCAGTGGGGCTAGAATGTAGTGAGCGGGGAGAACAGCAGGAGGAGGTGGGGCCAAGTGGTAACGGGGGCGGGACTTATACAGGGATTTGGGGTTTTACTGAGAGTAAAGGACAAACCCTTGGTGGATTCTGATCATCAGAGTGACATGGTCTGAAGTGTATTTTTAAACAATTCCTCTTGCTTCTGTGTGTGAGGCTACTGCAACAGTCCTGGGGAGCAGCAGTGGTGAAGGCCGAAGAAGTGACAGAGCCTAGAGTATTCGCTGCCTGGTAGAATGTGACAGAAGCAGAGAAGTCGGAGGACTTCAAGGTTTTGGTCTGAGAAACTGGACAGATGAAGATCACTGACGGGGACAAGAAAGAGAGTGGGAGGAGCAGGTAAGGAAGGAAAATTAGGAGTTTGGTTTTGGACATGCCCCCAGACATCCAAATGGAGATGCTGAGTGGGCGTTGAGAGCTGAGTTCAGGGCAGAGATCTAAGCTGCAGACACAAATTTGAGAAACCTCAGCATATGGATGATATTTAAAGCCATGAGCCCCCAGGGGATCATGAAAGGGGTGAGCGTGGATACAGAGATGAAGTCTAGGACTGAACATGGGATTTCTGAATGTTTTTGAGGTCGTGGACAGGAAGAGGAACCAGCAAAGGAGATAAAGAGCAGCTAGGGAAGGTGGAAGGAAGTTGGAAGGAGGGGCCGGTATCCTGGAAGCCAGGACAACAGCGTTTCACGGAAGAGGGTGGGACCAGCCAGGCCAAACCCTACTGATAAGAGGACTGAGAAGCACCATTCGATTAACACTGTGGGGGTCACTGGTACTTTGACAAGAGGGCAGGGACTGAAACTTTGCTAACTGCCATACCTAGCAGGCCCTGCATAAACACTTATTGACTGTTATCGGTGAACAGCCGATTTCAACAGCCTTCCGAATGGCCCTGTTCTGGTCTTCCCTCCTTCAATCCAAGGACGCTGCCACAAAGGGATCTTTCTAAAACACAGATAGGATCACTCTCCACTTATATCTTAAATGCAAATCACGCTGGGATGAATATGTGGAAAGTTGTGTACTTTGTGGTACTCTTTGTAATAGGAGAATATTGGAAATAACATGAGACTTCAACAACAGGAAATTGGTTATGGCAGCCAGGATGCATCTAAACAGAATACTATGCAGCCATTAAAAGAGTGCTCTGGAATATTTAGCGACTGGGTACAGAACAGTATACACAGTGAGAGCTTATTTTTGTATTAGACAGCACAAGAGTCTATAAAGCAGGGGTTGACAAACATTTCCTGTAAGGGCCAGACAGTAAATATTTTAGGATTTGAGAGCCACATCTCAGGCACGATTATTGTTTTAATGTGAAACCTTTGCTCAACTAACACACTTCCATCCAGGTCTGCCCTGAGTAACCTATTCAAAACTGCAATCTATCTACCCATCTCCTTTACTTTGCTCATTGTTTTTGGTTTCCCATAACACTTATCACTCTTTAATAGACTAAATCATTTACTTTTTAATATACTTGTTTATTATCTATACCCTTCTTTTTCTTCCCAACCCTCAAGAACGTAAGCTCCAGGAGGGCAGGGTTCTGTGTTCACTGATGTATTCCAGGCTCCTACAACAGTGCTAGGCACACGGTAGGGGATCACTAAACATTTGCTGAATATATGAATGAATGTCATATTACTTTTAAAATTAGAAACCCAATATACAAAACAAAAAACCCAGACATCTCCCATGAGTCCCCATCCCTAAGGAAGGAAGTCCACAAACTTGGCCAGGCATTGAAGTCCCCTCACGGTCCCGCCCACCTCTCCAGCCTCCCAAACCCCCCCAGACCCGCCCCCCGCCCCGGACGCGCAGTTCACCCCCGGCGACACCTCTCACCGCCACTAGGAGGCGCCCGTGCTCGACAGCCTGCAAAGCGCAAACACCAGTCGCACGTGACCTGCGCCGCATCCACGTGACCGGCGTCGCACTCGGTGGGCGTCACGTGACGGACTCAGCTTTCCTCCAATCGCTGTGCAGGTTGTGGGGATTCCACCCAGAACCAGGCCCGAGACTTAAAACACCCCATACTCCCGGCGCCCAGGCGGGCTGGTTCCTTGCTTCCAGCTGGGCGGCGGTGTCTCCCTGGGGGCCTCTTCCAAAACGGCTTCGTGAGGCCGAGGCCTACAGCGCGCTCAGTCCCGGAAGTGACGTCTCCCAGAGGGGCCGGAAGTGGCAGTGGAGGGAGGGAAGATGGCGGAGGTGGTGAGTCCGGTGCCCGGGGCGGGGCGGAGGGAGCCAGGGGAGGTGGGTAGAGCCCGAGGCCCCCCAGTAGCCGACCCTGGCGCCGCGCTGTCTCCCCAGGGGGAGATAATCGAAGGCTGCCGCCTGCCCGTGCTGCGGCGGAACCAGGACAACGAAGATGAGTGGCGTGAGTGACGTCGGGGGGGCGGGGCTAAGGAACCTAAGGGCGAGGGGCGGGAGAGAGTCAACCGAACCCTCGGGAGGGGGTGGGGCCTCTAGAATCCTGGGCGGGCGGGACGCAGATACTCAGCAGGGGCGTGGCTTTTAGCTCCGAGACGGACAGGGCGGGGCTTGGAGAGAGGGCGGCACTTGGTGACTAACGGGGGCTTGGGCGAGAGCTTCCAAGTGCTGGGGCTTAGGGATTCGGCCGGGGGTGGAGTTTAGGTCGTGGGAGGGTGGAGCCTCATGGCCAGGCCTATCTAAGGCCCCCGTCTGTGCTGTTCCCACAGCCCTGGCCGAGATCCTGAGCGTGAAGGACATCAGTGGCCGGAAGCTTTTCTACGTCCATTACATTGACTGTGAGTTCTGGGCTGCGGTGAGGTGGGGCTGCAGGGCAGGGTTGGGGGACAGCCTCTGGCATTCCCTCCTGAGCCATCCCCCCTGCTGCAGTCAATAAACGCCTGGATGAATGGGTGACCCACGAGCGGCTGGACCTAAAGAAGATCCAGTTCCCCAAGAAGGAGGCCAAGACCCCCACCAAGAACGGACTTCCTGGGTCCCGCCCCGGCTCTCCAGAGAGAGAGGTGGTGAGTAGGTCCCCTGCTTCACGTCTTCTCTCCTGCCTCCTACTTTTCTCATCTCTAGGCCTCAGTGGCTCCTGGATGGGCAGGAGGCAGTGCCCTCCCACCCTGGCTTCAGCTCACAAAGGATGGGGGCCAAATTGCAGATGTAGCTTTCAGAGTCCAGTGGCTATTCCTGTGTCCTTGAGAGGGCAGAGGGTGGGGTTTAATCACTCTATGCTGAGGGGCCCCTACTCCCTTTCCCATCCCACCACCAAGCCCACCCCAGAGGAAGACCCTGGACCTATCTCTACAGCCGGCCTCCGCCCAGGCCAGCGGGAAGACCTTGCCAATCCCGGTCCAGATCACACTCCGCTTCAACCTGCCCAAGGAGCGGGAGGCCATTCCCGGTGGCGAGCCCGACCAGCCGCTCTCCTCCAGCTCCTGCCTGCAGCCCAACCACCGCTCAACGGTACCCTCAGCAATTCCAGGGACCTTGCTTTCCTCTCAGGTCCCACCTTCTCTACCTTCTGACCCACCTTTCTTGGTTTCTCTCTACAGAAACGGAAGGTGGAGGTGGTTTCACCGGCAACTCCCGTGCCCAGCGAGACAGCCCCGACCTCAGTTTTCCCCCAGGTGAGTCCCCTAAACCATCTCTTCTTCCCTTCCTTCCTTCTACCTCCTGGCGGCCCCTCTGAGGCTCATCTCACAGCCCCCCTTCTGTTCCTTCCATCTTACTTGCAGAATGGATCAGCCCGTAGGGCAGTGGCAGCTCAGCCTGGACGGAAGCGCAAATCGAATTGTTTGGGCACTGATGAGGTGGGTCTGGGGATGGGGGAGGCTGGGTGAAAAGCAGGGGACACCGGCAGGGTGGAGCATTTAGTGACTGGTTTGAAAATAAAGAAGGAGGGGTGGGCAGCTGTGGTGTTGGTGGGATTAGGAACCAGGCAGAGCTCATTCAGATGAGATCTTTTCCAAGTTTTGAATGAAAACTTCCCAAGTCTTGGTTTCTTTATCTGGAAAGGGGATGATAGTACCTAGGGTTGCTGTTAGACCTGCATAAGGAAACCTCGGGAAGGGGTGTGTAGGCGGTAGTGTCCTGCTTCTGTAATCTGGTATCTTCCACTGGCCCTGGGCAGGACTCCCAGGACAGCTCAGATGGAATACCGTCGGCTCCACGCATGACTGGGAGCCTGGTGTCCGACCGGAGCCACGACGACATCGTCACCCGGATGAAGAACATCGAGTGCATCGAGCTGGGCCGGCACCGCCTCAAGCCGTGGTACTTCTCCCCGTACCCGCAGGAGCTCACCACGCTGCCCGTCCTCTACCTCTGCGAGTTCTGCCTCAAGTACGGCCGGAGCCTCAAGTGTCTGCAGCGCCACTTGGTACGAGGGGTCCCAGGGGGCTGCCCTCCTAGCACTCCCCTCCTTGCCCCCACCCCTGATCCTCCTCTCTTTCTCAGACGAAGTGTGACCTGCGACATCCTCCAGGCAACGAGATTTACCGCAAGGGCACCATATCCTTCTTTGAGATCGATGGACGTAAGAACAAGGTAGGTGGCTGAGGGGCACTGGGGGAAATAAATGAGCAGCTTCTTCCTGCCCAGGAACACACTAACCAGTCTGGCCAACACTCCCATCTTTACTGAGTTCCTGCTGTAGGGCACGTGCTGGGAGGTACAAAGACAACCAGGGATTCGACAGAATCTCTCCTCTCTGGGAGCTCACAGTCCGTGGGGAAAACAGACGTGCCAACAGCCACTTAGATCCCATTCTGACAAGTGTCATGAAACACAGGGTGGGTTATCAGGACCCAGGGGAGGTGGTCAGCAAAGCTTCCCAGAGGAGGTGACCTTAGAGCCTTGACATGGAGGGTGAGGTGGGTAAGGGAATCCTGCAGGGCAGGCTTGGGGGCACAGAGACCGAGTGTGAGAAAGGCGAGGAGCTTCTGGCTGAAGGGCAGAGAGAACGAGGCCAGGCTGTTATAAGGGACAGAGCACAGGTGGAGGGAATGAGATCAGTCAGGGCGGGGTAGAGGACACTCCCAGGTTTGGGGCTTCAAAACTGCTTCAGTCTGTGGCTGTGGGGAGGGAGGAGGGAGTAACCTGGAGGGACCGTTGAAAGTGACTCCCCCACTCCGGGGGCAGGAGGAGGGGAGGGAGAGGCAGGCACCGTGACTGGTGGGGAGAGCTCTGGCTCGGGTGCTGGGGGAGCATGAGAGGAAGATGCTGCTGTAACGACTGTTCTGTATTCCTCACTGTGGACTTGGGCATCCAAATGACAGTGCCCAGCAGGTGGCAAAAAGCCAGGTCTGAATGCAGGAGAAAGCACGGAAAAATAAAGGAGCAAGATTAGTAACTTTGCTGAGGAATCCCTCAGGCTATTGTTGGTTCAATTTCAGAGTTCCTTACCTCTGTCGTGGAATGGATCAGTTCCCAGGAGGTGTGACCGTAGGCGGGAGAGTTATGTTTTTTGACAGCCAGACTCCTAAGACTGTCACACAGGCAGAGCTTCCCTCCCAAGCTTTGGTCAGTCTTTCTTCCTGGGAATATGTCCGTTTGTTGACTGTTAACTATAACAGTGGAGGGCCCCAGGCCAGACTGTGGGGGTCCAGGGAGCGGGGGGAAGCCTGCCCAGCTCACCGGGGAGGCAGGCTGTCAAACAGCTGGTTCACAGGCTCTTCGACACTGAGAAGTGGCCCTGCCTGAGCAGCAGGGACAGCCTGGCTGATGGACTAGGTTGGGCCCCAGGGAGGAGCGCTCATCACCTGTCAGCTATGGGGTACAGGGAAGCTCCTGGCTGACGCTGGCCCCTCGGCCACCCTCAAGGTGGGTACTCAGAGTGGTGACAGGCCTTTTCCTCTGCAGAGTTACTCGCAGAACCTGTGTCTCCTGGCAAAGTGTTTCCTCGACCACAAGACGTTGTACTATGACACAGACCCCTTCCTCTTCTACGTCATGACGGAGTACGACTGCAAGGGCTTCCACATCGTGGGTTACTTCTCCAAGGTCAGTGCTGGGCTAGCTGCCCGCAGCCCTGCCTTGCGCCACGTCCCTTCCCTCACACTCACCGCCCCTCTTTCCCAGGAGAAGGAGTCGACGGAAGACTACAACGTGGCCTGCATCCTGACCCTGCCTCCCTACCAGCGCCGGGGCTACGGCAAGCTGCTGATAGAGTTCAGTAAGTACCTGTGCTCCTGGCCAGGGGCTGCGGGGGTGCTCCCACCACAGCCTCACGCACACGAGCAGGGCTGCCATGATCCTCAGCTCTGGCTGTGTGGCCCAGCCACAGGGAAGCTGGCCAGAAATAGAGATGGGACTCTCCCGAGGCTCTCTCCGTCCGCAGGCTGGCTGCCCTGCTCATCTGGGCTAGGTTCTCAGCCCCTCACTGTGCCTCGGCCAAGCTTCTAAGCACCACCCAACTTTTCCCCAATCTGACTCATCTGCTCCTGCCCAGGGCCGTGGGCAGAAGCCGAGTGAGCCACTGTTGCTCATCCGTCTGGTACTGTGTCATCATACAAACTCCTGGGCAAGGACCAGTGGTTCAGGCCCGCAGGTATCCCTGAGCCTTGCAGATAGATGTTCAAAATGCTGTCAGCTCAGCAGACAATGTAAGCAGTGACTTGCATGAACTTGGCCCCTGTTCCTTGCATTCAGTCAGGTCAGTCTCTTAAAGCCCAGAAGGAACTCTGCTCCTTGTCATTCATGAACTTGTCAGTGTCACCCCAAGCACCCTCTGCTTCCAGGCCTCTTCCCCCGTCCCATTCAACTCACCACTCACTGAACCCTCGAGGTCATCAGGCTCTGACCTGGGAGACGGGGAGGGAGCCTTAGCTGTCTGTCTGGGGAAGACACGGAGGCTTGACTCGATCAAGGTCACGGTCCATGTGAGAAATTTTGTTGGTAGAATGATACCAAGATGGGATCATATCGTCAGGAAACTCTCAGCCTGGTGGAGCAGGCAGGTGCTTAAACTCAGCTCAAGCCTTGCAGCTCAGACCTCAGTGGAGACAGGCCATGGGCGGGGCCACCAAGGAGGCGTGCTCAGTTGGGCGGACAGTTCACAGGGTGAGCGGGTGTTCACTGGGGAGGGGACAGGAGTTCCCTACCACGGAGGAGGCAAGTGTGGCCTCCAGTTGATCTGTCAGGATTCCACATACACTGGACCCAGCAAAGCTGAGTCGGACCCCAGGTGTCCGACTGGCTTCCTCCTCTGTGCTTCCTTTCTCTAAAGCACTAGCCTCTGTTCCTCTCCCACTGGGCTGCTTGGTGGAAGTCACAGGAAGTTGGGCAAGAGGGTAAGACTGGCTGATAGAGATGTATCAAGGCGGGGAAAACAAAGGGCGATGGTCCAACATGAGGCTGGTTATGACTGAGGGTGCGAAGGGCTTCTGGAAGTAGTGGCGACATCGCAGAGCCTGACAGGGAGAATGAAGACTCTACCCAAAGACACCAGGCCACTCAGGGTTTTGCAGGGCCTGAGGGTCTCACCAGCAACTGGCCGCCAGTGCCCAGGAGTCAGCCGGTGGAGGAGGGCAGAGCAGAGTGGGAGGGGTGGAGCCACGGGAGGTCCGTTACCTGCTGAGGAAGGGCCTGCCTCTGACTGGTGCTCCTCTCCTGGCATCCTCACAGCCACCGGGTCAGGCCAGCCTGGTCTTCGAGCCGCTAGTGCTCCTTAGGTCAAGCTCAGTGGACTTTCATGTGAGAAGCCAAGCACCCTCAGGCCTGGACCAGAGGTGGCGTCTGCCCCACTTCTCTCCTCACGTGCCCAGGCGCAGAGTGTGCGGGATGACAGGAAAATCCGAGGCACTTTCTTTCCATAAACCATTTTCTCTGCACTCCCCTACCCTATTCATAAGCCTTCACTGGCTCCTGAGCACCCCTCCCAGCTGATTGCAGCTACTCTTTGCAGTGCCCTTAGCACCCTCCACTGTGCTCAGCACCCAGGTGAAGAGTGAATGCTCATCAGTCCTTTAGGAGGAAACTGAGGCACGGTTCCCAGGATGGGAGCCAGGCAGTCTGTCTCTGCAAGCTGTGCTCTTGAACGTTGGTTGCATGAAGCTGTGACCGCTTCCCCACCCACTCCTGCTCCATTGTTTTAGGCTATGAACTCTCCAAAGTGGAAGGGAAAACGGGGACCCCTGAGAAGCCCCTCTCAGATCTTGGCCTCCTATCCTACCGAAGCTACTGGTCCCAGACCATCCTGGAGATCCTGATGGGGCTGAAGTCGGAGAGTGGGGAGAGGCCGCAGATCACCATCAAGTGAGCCTGGCCCCACGTACCGGGGGGTGCATGCCCTGTCTCTTCCGGGGCTTTCTCACCCCTGGGGTTCCCGGGGGCCTGGGGCAGAGGTGAAGGCCCCCATGGGACCTGATCTTTGCTTTCCCACAGCGAGATCAGTGAAATCACCAGCATCAAGAAGGAGGATGTCATCTCCACTCTACAGTACCTCAACCTTATCAACTACTACAAGGTAGGGAGGCGGGTAGGGGGAGACAGGTGTGTGTAGGGGTGCACGCTGCAGGCCCCATGTGGGCTGACCTGCCTGGCCCCGTCTCCCGTCCAGGGCCAGTACATTCTCACACTGTCGGAGGACATCGTGGATGGGCATGAACGGGCTATGCTCAAGCGGCTCCTTCGGATCGACTCCAAGTGTCTCCACTTCACTCCCAAGGACTGGAGCAAGAGGGGGAAGTGGTGACGGGGCACTGCCTGTGGCCGTGTCAACAAAGTCAGCAGAAGCAGGGCTGACAGCTGATCCCGCCCCCACTGGGGCCCGCAAGAGGCACACCAAGGGAGACGGGGCTGAGGACAGCTCCACGAGGAGAGGACAGGCCTGGTAGGAGCCAGCTGGTACCCAGCACCAAGGCGAGCTCAGGGTTCAGGTCAACTTCAAGGTCAGCTCGCTGAAGGCCCAGGCCTGCTGTGAACCAGGGACGTGAGAGAGCCTGGCAGCTATGTACAGTGAGATGGGGGGTGGGAGCGCTCTGTACAGAGGACTGGTGGCTGTAAAAATTTCTTTTGTAAAGTAGGAGTTGGGAGTGGGGTGGGTACTGGCTGCTAAAATTCTGGCCCCTCTCTTGCCCCCCCGGCAATAAATTGTTTCTGTAGGCCAGAGCCATGGAAGGTTCTTGCGGGAGTCAGGGCATGGCTGGCTTAGGGGCTCACTGTGCCCGAAAACTCACAGGTGCCGTGAAGAGTGTTTATTGAAGTGATGGGATCAGTGGGTTCAAAGTGAAGAGCTGGTTTATTGGGGTGAAGGGGTCAGCGGCTTTCAATTTCAAGCTCTGGTTCTCAGTCTTCAGGCACCTGTGCGTGAATCTGCAACAGGAGTCACCTCTGCTGTTGGATTCTGAGAGAGTGGCTGAGTGGCCCGCGTACTCGGGGAGGGCCCCAACTGGTCAGGAGGATAGCCCCTTCTAGACAGGCCAGAGAAGAGTGGTGGGGAAGCTACCCTGCCCTTACCCAGTCTGAGGCTCCAGCAGACGGGACTCCATCTGCCCCCTGTGCTGCCCAGCCCCAAAGCCCCATATCCGCTCAGGAGCAAGGTTCTAGACAACCCGGGAAATAACCTTGAAGTCAGAGAGGGGGAATGGATGGGGCTTGGCAGGAAGAGGACCCATCCGTGTACTCACCGCTGCGGCCAGGCTGGGCCAGGTTAGGGCCCCGCGCACTTTGGCATCTGGGCCAGGGATGGTCTCCAGGCCCCACAGGGTGAAGCGGCTGAAACTGGCAGTGGCTCCGATAAAGCAGTCCTGGGGAAGGGACTCGGCTCAGCACGGGGCCGCGCGCTCGCCCGCACCCCCTTCCAACCCTGTCCCCCTTTGCTCACGAAGTCCCGCTCCAGCGCCTCCGGGGATTCCACCAGCTCTTGCTCCCCTTGCTCTTCGTTATTCTCCGAACCCTCCGAGAAGTCATGCTTCTCTTCCATCACCATCACGTATCCCACGAGGCCGGGTGGCACCGACACTTCCTCGCCCCGTAGTTTGCGGCCGCGAAACGACACTTCGAGTCCTGGAGGAGGCAGGCGGAGGGCCTCACTGAGGGCCTGATACAGGCCTTGCGGGGCAAGCCCGGTGGCGGCCTCCCCGCCACCTCCGGTGGACTACGATCCCCAGGAGCCCTCGCGCCGGTCCTCGCCAAGAAGAGCGCGGTGCCGGCGCGGGGACTGCCGGGAGCCGTAGTCCGGCCACGAGCGCTCACCACCGAGACCCTGGCGGATGGCCGGGGTGAAGAAGCGCCCCACGGGGGCGGGCTGGTTAACCGGGACCTCGCAGGGCAGAAGGTGCAGCGTGACGGGGGCGGCGTCGCGGAGCGTGGCGGTGCGTAAGTGGATGCGGTGTTTGTGGACGGCTACCTCGTCGCTGCTCTCCATCCTCCGCCGCGGTTTGATCGCTCACTAGCTAAGGCCAAAGCTGGCGCGGAAAGCGCGCGGAGCTTGTCGGGAGGTCAGGGGCAGTCAGCGCAGAGCCTCCGGGGAAGCGTAGTCCGTCCCTGAAGATCCTTTGCAAGCCCCGCCTCTCTGTGTTCAAGTCCCCAGTTTTTTTCCTTGAAAAATTTTCAGATGCGCATTCTTCCTGTAAAAAAAATTTAAAACGATTCCGAGTATACTTTTTATATAGATTTGTAGGGAGTTAGTTCTTTCTCAAATTGTTGAGGATATTTTATCTGAGTTTGTGATTTGTCTTCCAAACCCGTGTATAGGTGATTTTTATCACGCAAGACACTTATTTTTCGTAGTCAAACTTATCAACCGTTTCGTTTGATATCTCTTAGTTTTCTCAATGCTCTCTTTTTTGGTTTAACTCTTCCCTATTGTTTATTTGTTCAGGTACCTAACATATGTGTTGTCAAGTTCTCTCATAAAACATACAAAACTGGTGATTAAGATTAAATTTGCACTTAATTTAGATTTGAGAAAGAGAAAAACATCCCCAACATCCAGGAGCTGGCCTTGGTGCTCTG
This sequence comes from Equus przewalskii, assembly GCF_037783145.1. Lineage (NCBI taxonomy): Eukaryota > Metazoa > Chordata > Mammalia > Perissodactyla > Equidae > Equus > Equus przewalskii. Next base: position 27,049,779 of record NC_091841.1, read on the forward strand.
TTGAACATGAACAATTTCAAAGATTATTGACTTCAGACGAAATCCTTCTGTGACATGAGGGATCGGGACAAAAACAAGGTCCCCTGAAATGACGTGAACACTGACAAAGACACGAACATTGTCCAAACCACAGGAAAGAGGAAACATCCCTCTATCTTGGATAATATGACTCTGGCTTCTTTATGAATTACAGCTTTAGCCTCCGTCTAGTTAGGATTTAACATATCCCATCATAGAAATACTCCCACTTCCTGACAGCCTCCCGGAAAAGCCACACTTCCTTAAACCTCCCCAAATCACCTAACACAAGCCCAAATCCTATAAATCCTTCCTAACACCCGCTTACTGAGATGCCCCACAGCGCAAGAGTAATACACCCGTTTGTTCAGCCATAGATGTGTTCGGTGCTCCTTGCCTGGAGGGTATTGACAGTTTAGAGAGTCTTGCTTTAGTTTTCTATCAAGAATAAAATACGTAGTACTGTTTATTCATGTCTCCTTTTATGTCTCTCTGTACACTTGTGAGGTTTTCTTCATTTATAATAGTTAAAGTTTATTTTTATATTTTAAAGTTTATTCCTGATGGCTTATATTTGTTTCAATTACAAATTAGATCTTTTCTTTCATTTTATTTTCCGATTTTTATTTATAGCAGAGGTTCGCAAAGCTCACATATAGTCTCTGTCACAATTCCTCAACTTTGTCGTTGTATCGTGAAAACAACCATGGAGGGGTGGGCCGTGGCCGAGCGGTTAAGTTTGCGCCCTCTGCTTCAGCGCCTGGGGATCCTGAGTGCGGACCTGCACACCGCTCATCAGGCCATGCTGTGGCAGTGTCCACGTAGAAGAACTAGAATGATCTACAACTAGGATATACAACTAGGTACTAGGGCTTTGGGGTGAAAAAAAACAAACCACAGACAATATGTAAGTGAATAAACATGCCTGTGTTCCAATAAAACTTTATTTGCAAAAACAGGCAGCGGGCTGGATTGGCCTGCCCACAAACAGGCCATAGTTTTTGGGAAAGCTGTTGATTCTTACATACTAATTTTTTAACCAGATATCTGCTGAATTCTTTTGTTATTCCTAATAGTTTTCATTTCATTTTCTTGGTCCTCCCAGAATTAGTCATCTCACTTCCGAATAATGATAATTTTGCCTCTTCATTACATTGTGTAATTTGTTTTGTTTTCTAGCACTTTCAGAACAATCTCAAGTCTTCCTAGTATCCACGGACGTCCTTTCCTGCTTTCTGAAACGTTCATGAGGATGCTTTTGCTGTTTCCCCGATAATCAGGAAGCTGCCTTTCAATTTGTTACTTGTCTCTCCTTAAAACTGTACTTCGAAGGGGTTTTTAACTCAGGAGTAGATGTGGGATTTTATTTTTATATATTTGATTGTGTAAGTTTCTCGTAGCCTAGATTTTAGTGATTGCATTCCTATAGTGTGTTCATCTGCCCTACACTTCCTGTGAACTAGTAATTAGATCTGGAAGCTTCATCAGATTCTTTTGGTGGTGGGGGGCGGGGGGCAAGACTTCTTCAAGGGGAGCGGTGTGTCTTTCCATCAGGAGGGACGTAATACCTCCTGTCTGTCCTTTTTGTGAGGTTAGCAGCCATAGGTGATCGGGGTCTGGATCCTTTAATTCATCAGGGGTGATAAAACTGATGTCGTTAAGTCCACCGTTTTGTCCTCATTTACCAGCTGGGCTACGTCTGGAAGGAAGACGCCCCCTCATTAACTGTTTGGTTGCCCATTGGTATAGTGAGTATGAGAAAGGCAAAATAATTGCTTGAAGTTTCCTTTTATGTCCCAGTTTTTAAAATAAGTTGTTTCCTGAGCGTGCTCCAGTGGTAACCTTTCAAGAAAAGTATCATTATTAAATAATGAATTTTTAACATTTTGATATGTTTCAGTTAATTGTGCTTATTCTTCTTCTTAATGCTCAAATTGTCCCATATTATGGGGCACTATTGCCCCTTTTGCCACTGGCAGCCTCTTCCAGTTAGCTCCCGAGTCTTTTGATGTGACCCTAGTAGTCTCTTAGAGGTTGACTTGTTTTCTGGAACCACAGGATGTCCCTGGCTCATCTACTGCGGTTCCTGCTCCAGACGTGGAATCCTCTGTTTCTCTCTGGTGCCTTTTGCTAGGAAATGATATTTGCTACTCCAGCCTGACATCAGACTTGCTCATTGCTACTCAGTTGGCTATTGTTTCTAGGTGTTTTCAGTGGACGAAGCCAGGAAGTATGTACTTCACTCTTTTAAAGAGAAAATACATCATGAGTTCATACTGTTACTTCTAGGACTACAGCGTTTTTTCTGACCTCATTGCTCTTACATTTGTATCTTTTTTCTCCATACTACATACACAACAATCTCAGAAGAAAAATGACAACGCTGCAACCAAGGATGTGATGATCACAGTTTAAGAATTTCTCTTGTCGTTCTTTTTTACCTTCAGGTATATTCCACTAGGGATGTGCAATCCCATTGCTGTTCTTCAAAGTCGCTTGAAATCGTTCTCCCTGTGGTTAGGCCACCACCTGGATACATGGTTAGGATCAGTCGTTTCCTTTTGCTTTTAACATTTTGAGATAGCTTTTAAAAAATTTACTTTTGCTTTGTAAGTATGTGATTATTTACATGTTTCCAGATCTTCTGTTCATGGTTCCGACTCCTAGTGACCCTGTGTACAGCAGAGGGAACCCAGCCTGGTCTTTTGGCGCCATCCTCGCTCGCACCTTCAGGCGCTGTATCAGACGCGGCTCCGCTGCCATTCCCTGGGTTTTCATGGCCAATTTTTTGGAAGTGGGTAGTCGGGTCCTTTTTCCTAGTCTGTCTTGGTCTGGAAGCTCCGCTGAAACCTGTCCACCATGGGTGACCCTGCTAGTATTTGAAATACTGGTGGCACAGCTTTCAGCATCACAGCAACACGCAGCCACCACAGTATGACAGCTGACGTCGTGTGGTTCCCTGACCGGGAAACGAACCTGAGTGGAGGCGATGAGAGCAGCTGAATCTTAACCACCAGACCACCAAAGGCCAAACCTACAAAGATATTTTTAGAGAAATATATCTCTCTCCCCCGTCCCCTTCAACTCTTCTCTCCTGCCCTCTCTAGGTAACCTTTTAAAATATTTTAGTTTATCTTTCCATTGTTTACTCTTTTAAAATATTAGCAGAAATTTATGAATATTGAATCCAACTTCCTAATATTTTGTTGAGGATGTTTGTGCCTATGTTCGTGAGAGACACTGGTCTGTAGTTTTCCTTTTCTGTGATGTCTTTGGCTGGTTTTGGTGTCAGGGTGATGCTGGTCACATGGAATGAGTTACGAAGTGTTCCCTCTGCTTCTATTTTCTGAAAGAGAATGTAGAGAATTGTTGTTCTTTCTTAGATGTTTTTTTCCGCCACCAGGGGAACCATCTGGGCCTGCTTTCTTTTTTGCAAGGTTATTAATTATTTTTTGTTGTTCATTTTAAAAGAGACTTTTATTTCTTTTGGCTTTACTGAGGCATATTGACAAAGCTGTCAGATATTCAGTGGACATCATGATGATTTGATCCATGTAGACGTCGTGAGAGGGGTCCACCCGTCCAGTTCATTGACACAGCCATCGCCTCACAGATTTATTATTAGACTATATATTAATAATATGTAATATTAATGATCATATGCTATATAATTAGTAACTATTCCATCTCTTTAATAGATACAGGTCTATTCAGATTATCTATTTTTCCTTGTGTAAGTTTTGGTACTTTGTGTCATTCAAGGAATTGGTCCATTTCATTTAAATTATCAGACTGTGGGCACAGAGTTGTTCATAATATTTCTTTTTTTTTTTTTTTAAAGATTGACACCTAGGCTAACAACTGTTGCCAATCTTTTTTTTTTCTGCTTTATTTCCCAACCCCCCCCACCCCGCCCCGCCCCGCCCCGCCCCGCCCCGCCCCCACCCCCGCCCCGGTACGTAGTTGTATATCTCAGTTGCAGGTCCTTCTAGTTGTGGGATGTGGGACGCCGCCTCAACGTGGCCTGATGAGCGGTGCTATGTCCGCGTCCAGGATCCGAACCCTGGGCCGCCGCAGCGGAGCACGCGAACTTAACCACTCAGCCACGGAGCCGGCCCCCATAATATTTCTTTAATATCATTTTAATGTCCCTGGGATCAGCAGCAATGACCCCTCTTTCATTCTTGATATTAGCAATTTGTGTCTTCTCTTTTTTTCTTAGTTAGCTCGGCTAGAGGTTTATCAACTTTACTATCTTTTCATTGAACCAGCTTTTGGTTTCGGTGATTTGATTTCCGGTTTTCAATGTCATTGATTTCTGCTCTAATTTTCGTTATTTGGGGTTATATTCTTCTTCTTTCTCTAGTTTCCTAAAGTGGAAGCTTAGATTATTGATTTTAGGTCTTCTTTTCTGACATATGCACCCAATGCCATAAACTTCACTCTAAGTATTGCTTTCACTGAATCCCACAGATTTTGATGTCATAGTTTCATTTTTATCTAGTTTGATATTTTAAATTTTCTCTTGGGATTTCTTTGACCTGTGTGTTATTTAGAAGTGTGTCGTTTAACCTCCAAGTATTTGGGAATTTTTCAGCTATCTTTGCTCTTTTTTTCTTTTTAACGATTGGCACCTGAGCTAACATCTGTTGCCAATCATTTTTTTTCATCTTCTTCTCCCCAAAGAATCCCCAGTACATAGTTGTATATTCTAGTGGTAGGTCCTTCTGGTTGTGGCATGTGGGACGCCGCCTCAGCATGGCCTGGTGGGTGGTGCCAGATCTGCGCCCAGGATCTGAAACCATGAAACCCTGGGCTGCCGAAGTGGAGCGTGCGGACTTAACCACTTGGCCATGGGGCCGGCTTCTACCTTTGTTCTTGATTTCTCATTTAATTCCATTGTGGTCCAGAAGCAGACATTGTATGATTTCTGTTCTTTTCAGTTGTTAAAGTGTGTTCTATGGCCCAAAATGTGGTCTCTCTGGGTGACTGTTCCATAGGCACTTGAGAAGAAGATGTATTCTGCTGTTCTTCAGGCTGTATTCTGCTGATCTAACATGTATTGCTGGATGCAATATTCTATAATCTACGAATATTCTATAATTTATACAAGTATTCTGTAATGAAATCCTGTTGATCCGGGTGCTGTTTAGATCAGCTACACTCTTGCGGCACTTCTGCCTGCTGCCTCTGTCAGTTGCTGATAGAAGGGTGGTGAAGTGTCCATCTCTGGAGTAGATTTGACTGTTTCTCCTTGCAGTTCTAGCAAGCTTTTGCGTCACGTGTTTTGATGCTCTGTTGTTGGGTGCATATACATTAAATATTGTTATATCCTCTTGGAGAATCAACCCCTTTATCATTATCCAGTGCCCCCTTTATCCCTGATAATCTTCCTTGTTCTGAAGTCTGCTTTGTCTGAAATTAATATAACTACTCCAGCTTTCACTTGATGAGTGTTACCCTGGTGGATTTTTCTCCATCCTTTACTATTAATCTTTCTGTGTCTTTGTATTTAACGTGGGTTTCTTGTAGACAACATAGACTTGGGTCTTTTTTTTTTCTATCCACACCCATGACAGTCTCTTTTAATTGGTATGTTTACATTTAAAATGATTATTGATATAGTTGGATTAATATGTGCCATGTTTAACTGTTTTCATTGCACTTTTGTTTCTTTTTTAAAATTTTTGCCTCTTTTTCTGCCTTCTCTGGCTTTGATTGGCATTTTATATGATTCATTTTCTCTCCTCTCTTAGCATATCAATTATGCTTTAAAAAACATTTTTAGTAGTTGCCCTAGAGTTTGCCATATACATTTATAATTTAAGTCCACTTTCAAATAACAATGCTCCACTTCATGGTAGCGGCAGATACCTAATAACAGAGTGTTCCCAGTTTCCGCTTCCTGTCCCTTATCACATTGCTCTCATTCATTTTACTTATCCCTATGCTATAATTGTCCAATATATTTTGATTGTTGATATTATTACTTTTTTTTTTTTTTTTTGCTGAGGAAGATTCACCCTGAGCTAACATCTGTTGCCAATCTTCCTCTTTTTCTTTTTGGATTGAGGAAGATTCACCCTGAGCTAACATCTGTGCCAGTCTTCCTCTGTTTTGTATGTGGGATGCCATCATAGCATGGCCACCACCAAGAGGAACCAAACCTGGGCTGCTGAAGTGGAGAGCACCAAACTTAACCAGTAGGCTATGGGGCCAGCCCTGTTATTACCTTTAATAAATAATTATTAGATCAATTAAGAATAATAAAAATAAAATAGGTTTGTTTTTACCTTAATTATTCCTTCTCTGTCTTCCTTTCTTTATATAGATCTGAATTTCTGACCTATATAATTTTCCTTCTCTCTGAAGAACTTTAAACATTTCTTGCAAGGCAGGTACTAGTGACAAATACCCTCAGTTTTCGTTTGTCTGAGAAAGTCTCCTTCACTTTCGAAGGATAATTTCACTGGATACAGAATTCTGGGTTGCTGTTTTATTTTTTTTCCTTCAACACTTGAAATATTTCACTCTGCTCTCTTCTTGCCTGCGTGGCTTCTGATGAGAAGTCTGATTCTTATCCTCATTCCTCTATAGTAAGACTTATGCCCCCTCTGGCTTCTTTCAAGATTCTTTCTTCATCTTTGGTTTTCTGCAGTTTGAATATGATATGCCTAGGTGTAGATTTTTAAAGTCCATTTTAATTTTTAGGTTCCTTCTGTTTTTTTTTTTTTAATACAATTTGGTGGGGGAAACTGGATCTTTTGTCCTGTAGAGGGGCATTTGGTATAACAGAATGAATCCCAAGAGACCAGCCAGACACTCAGTTTCAGGTTGATTACACTGGATCCCTCCCATTATGGAGGTGGCTGAAATCCCTTACTACAAGTTGCTTATTCTGGAGATGGCTTTGCCTTCCCTGACCATGGGGCCTTGACCAGTATTTTCATGGCGGTATCCCCCACAGCACTGTGTCCAAGTGTGGAATCTCTTTTGGTTACAAAAGAAGTGAGACAATGGGACCAGAACCCTGGGCATCACTGGTCTCACCATGAGCCTGTCTCAGAACAGCGGGCAGATAGGACGGTGGCGTGCTTGTTGAAAACTCAGTTATGCTGTCCACTGGGGGACAGTATCTTGCTAGCTTCAGGCAGCTGTCTTATAGGATGTGGTGTGTCTTGTGCTAATTGTACCCATGGATTTTAATTTATAGAGGTGACCGAGTGATGATACAGTGAGGTCAATGCCATTGAAAGAAAAGTTCAGTGTTACTTACAGTTCCCCTAGAAACAAGAGGTGCCACATGCCTCTCAGGGCCACATGGGGAAGCACCAGAGCTGGTCAGGAGGCAGAAAGGAGCCAGGGGACAGCATAGACCACAGCCTTTATCCGGGCTTCTGGGGCAAAGGCAAAGCAGGGCAGGGTAAGCAGCTCAGGACTGGCTAGTCTGAATAATGCTGGTGGACTGTGGCGTAGGGACTGTCCCTGGCCGTCTGGTACCTGGCCCTGGGTTGATTTAGGGCAGAGGGCAGTGGCTTGGTGTTTGAGAGGTGGGTAGAGGAAGTGGCTCAGAGCATAGGCTCCGGAGCACACAGGACAGGAAAACAACGTTCGCTGTTAGTTTAGTCCTGTAATTAGTGGATGCTGAACAGACAAATATGGAATCTAAGAAAACATAGAACAGGGGCCGGCCCAGTGGCACAGCCATTAAGTTCGCACATTCTGCTTCGGCAGCCCGGGGTTCGCTGGTTTGAATCCCTGGTGTGGACATGGCACCGCTTGTCAAGCAATGCTGTGGTAGGCATCCCACATATAAAGTGGAGGAAGATGGGCACGGATGTTAGCTCAGGGCCAGCCTTCCTCAGCAAAAAAGAGGAGGATTGGCAGCAGTTAGCTCAGGGCTAATCTTCCTCAAAAAAAAAAAAAAACAGAACATGTGAAGAAAATGGTGGTTACCACGGGTGGGGGGATAAGATTGATGGTGTTTAAGGGTAAAAACTTACAACGAGCAGTAAATAAGCCATAGAGATCTAATGCACAGTGTAATTAACACAGGCAATGATACTGTATATAGTGATGTAATGTGACAAATTCTGCTTCAGTGGCAATCATACTACAATATAGAAATGTATCAAACTAACATGCTGTACATCTTAAATTTACAAGTTGTAACACGTCAAATTTATGACATTTTAAAAAATTAATTAGTTAATCAAGCTCCACCCCCCCCAAAAAGAACAGTGCTGTGAATCAATGACCTATATTATGTGCTGTTTTCTCACTTTTCTTTTCTTTTCTTTTCTTTTTTTTGAGGGAGATTAGCCCTGAGCTAACATCTGCTGCCAATCCCCCTCTTTTTGCTGAGGAAGACTGGCCCTGAGCTAACATCCGTGCCCATCTTCCTCTCCTTTATACGTGGGATGCCTACCACAGCATGGTGTGCCAAGCGCTGCCATGTCCACACCCGGGATCCGAACCCATGAACCCTGGGGCGCCGAGAAGCGGAATGTGTGTACTTAACCGCTGTGCCACCAGGCCCGCCCCAGCAGAGAACTTGAAAGAGTTCCCAGATACCCTTCACTCAGCTTCCCCTAATGGTCACGTCTTATGTAGCCAGAGTTCAATGATCAAACCCAGGAAATTAGCATAAATAGAATCCTATTAACGGATCTGTAGAAGATATCAGAATTTTGCCAGTGTTCCCATCAATGCCCTTTTTCTGGTCCAGGATCCCATCTAAGATCCCATATTGCACCTAGCTGTCACGACTTCTAGTTTTCAGCTGTGTGCGGCAGTTCCCCAGTCATTCTATTTCTTCTGTGACTGTGACGCTTTTGAAGACCGCCGGCCACGTATTTTGTAGAATGTCTCTTAGTCTGGATTTACCTGGTGTTTCCTCCCAGGAGAAACTTGGGAGTCTGCGGCAGAAGTGCTCTGTGCGCGTCTCAGGGCCGCCGCCGCGCTGCTGGCTGGGCTGTGAGCTCTGAGCGCGTGGGGAGGGCGGCTGTGAGCGTTACCCCCTGTAAAGTTACCGGATTTCATTTTAGAATGAGTAAGTGTCTTGTAGGGAGATATTTTGAGACCATGCCAACAATCTGTTCTGTGTGATGCTTTTGCCGACTGTTAGCACTCATCGATGGTTCTCGCCTGACACAGTTGCAGTGGCGCCCGCCTAGTGGAATGTTCTGTTTCCATCATTCCTACGTTAGCAAGTGTAGACATTTATTAATTGGAATTCCAGAGCTGTCCCTTCTCTCTCACCTATTTATTCAATTCAGTAGGTTTTAATCCATTAATATCATTATTTATTTTGTTGCTTAACTCGTTCCAGCTTTGGCCATGGAGAGCTCCTTCAGATTCCCTGCCTTCGTACATTCACCAAGTCCCCATCGTTAAAAAAAAACGTTGCTCATATATAATTTACGTGCCATAAAATTTACCCTTTTAAAGTATAAAGTTTAGTCATTTTAGTACATTCACAAGATTGTGAAACCATCACAACTACCTAATTCCAGGATATTTTCATTGCCCAAAGGGAAATGCCGTATCCATTTGCAGTCACATTCCATCTCCCACTTCCTCTAGCCCCTGGCGACCACTAATTTACTTTCTGTTTTTATGGATTTGCCTGTTCTTGAAATTTCATAAAAATGATCTCATACAGTATGTGGCCCTTTGTGTCTGCTGCTTTCTCTGAGCAGAACGTTTTCAAGGTTCATCCATGTCGTAGCATGGATCAGTTGGTCATTCCTTTTTATGGTTGAATAATATTCCATTGTGTGGATACCCCATATTCTGTTTCTCTCTTCATCTTTCGATGGACATTGGGTTGTTTCCACTTTGGGGTCCTTGTGAATGATGCTACCATGAGCCATAACCAAATGCTACAGACTGTGTGGATTAAACGACAGAAGTCTGTCTGTGTCACCGTTCTGGAGTGCACACGTTCAAGATCGAGGTGCCGCCAGGGTCAGTTTTGGGTGAGACCTCTCCTCCTGGCTTCTAGGTGGCTGTCTTTGCACTGATTCCCACGTGGCCTCACTCTGTCTTGCATTTGACTTGTATTTCCCTAATGACTAAGGATGCTGAGCATCTTTTCATGTGCTTATTGGCCATTTATATATCTTCCTTGGAGAAACAGCTAATCTAGTTCTTTGCCTATTTTTTGATCGGGTTGTCTTTTGGAGGTTGAACTGTAAGAATTCTTGATATGTTTTGGATACTATACCCTTCTCAGATATATGATTTGTAAATATTGTCTTGCATTCTGTGGGCTGTCTGTTCACTCCCTTGATAGTGGCCATTGAGGCACAAATTCTGAATATTTTGATGAAGTCCAGTTTACCTATTTGTTCTTTTGTTGCTTTTGCTTTTGGTGTCGTATCTAAGAAACCATTGCCAAATCCAAGGTCGTGAAAATTTACCCCTATCTTCCCTTCTGTTTTATAGCTTTAGCAAGAACTTTAGGTCTTTGATCCATTTTCAGCTAATTTTTGCCCTTGCAATTCCATATGAATTTTAGGATCACCTTTTCCATTTCTGCAAAAAAGATGACTCAGACTGTGATAGGGGTTACATTGAATCTATGGGTCAATTTGGGGAGTCTTGCCATCTTAACAATATTAAGTTTCTTGATCCATGAACATGGATGCCTTCCCATTATAGCCATGTGCTGCGTAACGACATTTCAGTCAATGACGGACCAAATATACGATGGTGGTCCCATAAGATTAGTACCATACAGCCTAGGTGTGTAGTAGGTTGTGGGGGACTGGAATTGGCCACCCCAAGATATGTCTCTTTGGCATGAGGATTATTTTGGGCTGGATACTTTTAAAAACTGCAGACAGGAAAGAAACTCTGAAAAGTAGAATTGATTTACCCTTTGTTAAGAGACATTTACATTTGTAAAGGAAATCTCCATCTGTAAAGGTGTCTCCCTCTCTGTACCAGGAAGAAGGAGGGATGACCTTATCTCTAGAAACTCTTAATCACTGAGGAAGGCAAGGACTCAAATCTGCATAATAACCTTACCCTTGTTTACTGTCCTTTTTTGGTAACCTCCCATGATTGACTCCCCCCATCCCCAACATCCTCCTTTGTCTTTACCTTAGGGTGGTATTTAAGGTGAGAGCTTCTGCCATTTGGGGAGTTGCTCAGTTTTCCTGAGCCTCTCCCATGTATACATGTTGTAAAGCTTTGTTTAATCTTCTCCTGTTATGCTGTCTCATGTGAATTTAATCTGTTTTCTGGCCAGAAGGACCCAGAGTGTGTAGAGGAAATGTGTTCCTCCCCTACAAGGTTATACCATCTAGGTTTGTGTAAATGCACTCGAGGATGTTCTCACAATGATGAAGTTGCCTAACGATGCATCTTTCTCAGAATGTGTCCCTGTAGTTAAGTGAGGCATGACTACGTTTACATCTTAATTTCTTTCAGAAACGTTTTATAGTTTTCAGCGTACAAGTCTTGCATTTCCTTGATTAAATTTATTCCAAAGTATTTTATTCTTTTTGATGCTATTATAAATGGATTTTTCCCTTAATTTCCTTTTTGGATTGTTTATTGCTATTGTATAGAGTTCAATAAATATCCTTGAGATTGACTATATGTTATTTTTCTGCTTTTTCTCCCCAAGTCCCCCCAGTACATAATTGTATATTTTAGTTGTGGGTCCTGCTAGTTGTGGCCTGTGGGATGCCACCTCAGCATGGCCTGACGAGTGGTGCCATGTCCACACCCAGGATCCAAACCAGTGAAACCCTGGCCCACCGCAGCAGAGCACGTGAACTTAACCACTCGGCCATGGGGCCGATACCTGATCGACTGTATTGAAGACATTGTTTGTGTCTTCTATCTGCTTACTTATCTCTGGTCCTCTTCATCTGTCTTATATTGAGAGCAATATATTAAAATCTCCTATGATTCATGTATGTCTGTCTATATTTCCTTGCATCGTCTGTAGTTTTTATATCTTACAAGCGGTTGCTATGCTATTTGGTGCATAAATATTCATAAGTGTTACAGCTTTGCTGTAAATTCTGGTTTTTAGCATTTAAAAGTGCCCTTCTTTGTCATGTTTAGTGCCTGGCAGCTTGGATTATACATTGTCTGATATCAGGATCACTGCCTCTGCCCTGTCATTGTCTCCGTTTGCCTGGTATCCCTTTGTCCGGCCCTTCATCTTTAGCCTCTCTGAATCAGGTTCCTTTAGTGTTTCTCTTGTATATAGCAGAGAGTTGAGACTTGCCATTCGAGCCAAATTAAAAACTTTTTTCTTTAAATAGGTGAGTTATGCCCATTTATGTTTATCAATACAATTGATATGGTTGGTCTCAACTCTCTATCATAATATTTTGTAATTATGTGTATTTTGCTATATTTCTCTATGAGCTGTGTATTCTTTGATATTTAATTTACAAAATAAATTGGTATTTAGGAAGGTTTGTATTTTGTTCTTGTCTTTACCTGTGTACTTATACCTTTTAAAAAACACTCTCAGTTTCAAAACTCTGTCTGGCTTATCCCTTTGTACTGGTACCTTTAACCCCCAGCTGCTGCCTCGTGTATCAGTGAGGGTCCAATCAGGGCAGAAACCACACAGTAACCTGAGTGGAAGTTTAACGTAAAGAACTATTAACAGGGGACTGAAGTCCTTGGCCAGTAAGAGGCAAAAGAACTGCACAGAATAGAGGAAAAACCGATTGTAAGGAGCAGCCCCCATCCCTGGGGCTGAGACGGAGCACCCCAGGGAGAGCACGCCCCGTCCCACCTGCAGGTCTGAGCTCCAGACCTGGTGGACAGAGCATGCCTGTGGCTCCCAGGGTCGCAGAGAAGTCACTGCAGTGCTGTGAACATGCTGGAAAGCCATCCTCTAGGGGCCAGGGAAAGCCGATCATGGGGAGTTGTCTCACTGGAGACACTCGGCTGCAACCCTGACCACGGCAGGTGCTGGGGGAAGCTGCTGACCGATGGGTGCTGCTGGCCACTGTGGGCTGCCATGTGTGGCAGGAGCTTGGTGCTGAAGAGGCCACGAGCCCTGCAGTAGCTTGATGCTGGAGGAGCCTTGGGTACCAGAGAAGCTTCTGGAGATTGTCTAGTGAGCATATCAGATGCAGGAAAGGGGGTTGGCCCCATGGCCAAGTGGTTAAGTTCGCATGCTCCGCTTCGGCGGCCCAAGGTTTTGCCGGTTCGGATCCTGGTCGCAGACATGGCACCGCTCATCAGGCCACGCTGAGGTGGCATCCCACATAGCACAACCAGAAAGGCCTACAACTAGAATGCACAACTATGTACTGGGGGCTTTGGGGAGAAGAAGAAAAAAGATTGGCAACAGATGTTAGCTCAGGTGCCAATCTTTAAGGAAAAAAAAGAGGAAGGAAAACTTCCTTTTGCAATGGCTCCTCTGCGCCCTCTACCGGCAAAGCTTAACAATGAGCCAGGGACAGGCCCTGTGGCCAAGCGCTTAAGTTCGCACGCTCTGCTTCGGTGGCCCAGGGTTTCACAGCTTCGATCCTGGGAGCAGACCTAGCACTGCTCATCAAGCCATGCTGAGGTGGCGTCCCACATAACAGAACTAGAAGGACCTACAACTAGAATATACAACTATGTACTGGGGGGCTCTGGGGAGGAGAAGAAGAAAAAGAAAAAAGATTGACAACGGATGATAGCTCAGGGCCAATCTTAAAAAAAAAAAAAAGAGGCCAACTGAGCCCAAATTTGGTCTCCACCATCTACAAAAACAAACAAACAAAAAACCAAAACCAACAATGAGCCAGCTAGCAAAGAAAGATATTTAAAGGGCCCAGATCCATTTTTATGGAGCAGGCAATGAAGAGTGAATTTGGACCTGAGAGGCCCCTATACCGCCTTCAGTGAAATTATCCTATTTTCCTCATTTTCTCTCCCTTCTTGTCTCATGCTTTGAGTTCCATTATTTTTACTTTATCACGATATATGACATTTTTACTTAGTTATTTACCCTCATGCCCACCTTGATTTAGCCTCAGATCCTACATACATACCTGTCGTGTCTTGGTTGAAGTGCATTCTCGTTCAGATTGGCACACAGGTGCAGAATTCCATCGGTACTTGTTGAAAGGCAGACAACTCTTCCCTGTAGCCTTGACGCTTGGACAGCTTGTTTGAATATACAATCCTTGGTTCGAGCTTTCAAGAGTAGAATGTTTCCAAAATGCTGCTCCCTTGTTGTCTTGCTTTGTATGTTCATTTTTTAAAGCCTGATGCCATCCTAATTCTTTTGCCTTTGTAAGTTATTTGATCCTTCTGCCTGGAGATCTTGAGGATTTAAAAAAAGAGAAAAATCTTTGAAACCCAAGAGTTTTGCAAGAATATGTCTAAAAGTGGATTGTTCTGGGTTAATTTTCCAAGGTTCCCAGAGGGCCCTTTCAAAGTGCAGATTTATGGACAGTTTTCTCGGATTATAATATTAAATATCAGTTCTGGTTCATTGTTTAGGTTTTTGTCAGAACTCCAATAATACACATCTGATTCCTTCTGTATCTTGGTTCTATTACTTTCTTCTGACCCTTCTCCTTCTTTATCTCATTTTCACTCTCTTGATTGATATTCTTTCTTTCTTCAAGGCCCCTTATTAAATTTTTATTTGAGTCTGTTCTCCCTTGGGTGTCTTGTAATTTAATCTTTTTTTTTTTGAGGAAGATTAGCTCTGAGCTAACTGCTGCCAATCCTCCTCTTTTTGCTGAGGAAGACTGGCCCTGAGCTAACATCCATGCCCATCTTCCTCTACTTTACATGTGGGACGCCTACCACAGCATGGCTTGCCAAGCGGTGCTGTGTCAGCACCTGGGATCCGAACCAGCGAACCCTGGGCTGCCGAAGCGGAACGTGCACACTTAACCGCTGTGCCACTGGGCCGGCGCCTTAATCTTTATTTCTAGATAATTTTGTCTGCTTCTTCCATTTCTACCCTGAGTTCAATCAATTCTCTTCATTTCTTCCTAGGTTTTGTCTCTTTCTGTTCTTTGTTTTTAAGTTTCTCGCCCAAGGTCGTCTCACGCATCTTCAGATGCTGGTTTTGAGCATATTTAGTTCTGTTCAGCGTGTCGTAGTACAGCTTTCTCCTGCTTCGCGGCTGTTTTTTCAGGGGTGCGTGTGAATTTTCCTTGGTTGGTATGGATGAAGTTCATTTTCTGATATTTTGCAATCACTCCGTATGAACCTGGGAGCCTTTTTCTTGTTCGTTTTTGTGGTGTTGGGTGTTTCATAGATCTCTGGCTTAATGTTCCCTCTTCTGTCAACGATGCGAAGTCCAGACACTTTCCTGGATGTGTCAGCTTGTTTGTTTGTTTGTTTAGAGAGCGGGGAGGAGCCCAGTCCTCTGATTTTGTTCTCTGACCTGCAGAACCATGAGTTTCTCCTCTGCTTCCCCTTTCACACTCTGATGCCAAAAGGCACTTCCCTTCCTTTTTGCCCCCAATCTATGTGTTTCAAAGCTGTCCCTTCCCTGTAGTCCGAGCTCTAACCTGCCCCAGACTCTCATTCTCAGACTTAGGGAGGTCTTGCTGGCACGGTCTTAGATCAAGCATGGGCCCCACTGCTAACTCCACTCTCCCTTTCTCCCCGCGGTTTTTCTCAGCTCGTCTTTGCTTGCCCCGAGCCCATGCGGTGTGGGGCCGCGACCAGGACTGTGGCTCTCATTTGCTGTTTGTTTGTTTCTACTCACAGTTATTTTTAACTCTGAGCATTCTCCATCCTCAAGTTATACCGAGGGCTTGGTTTTCGTAATCTTTCTCTTCTCTTTGTCCTATGTTGTTTTTCAAGGGGAGCCGGGGACCTACGCTGCGGCCCCGGTCTTCCTGGAAATCTCTCACAAAACATTTGCTCCCCATCCCTCCAAAGCTTTGGGCTTTGCTGGCTTCGAATCCTCAGTTCCCAAGAGAGAATGCTCCCACTAATGGACGCAGCAGTGGTTCTTTTGAACTGGAAGTGAAGTTTCCAGTTCCTTTGTCATTTTGTCCTCTTCATGCCTCAGAACCAACAGCTCTAAAAGGTGGATGATCCTGATTATCAAGGAAGAAATTGTTGCTGCCACACATCGGAGGGACGGGGGAGGGTGGTACCCAGGAGATTCCCGGGGACACAGGACTGGCAGGTCCGGGGATAACGTTCATCAAAGACTGGACTCCATCAGGCAGAATTCCCATGGACTCCGATGCTTCAGGAATGAAGGTCACCTCATGGGGCAAAGGTTCCTGAGGGCATAAGGAACATAAGAGAGGTAGTGGAAAAAGTAAGTTATAAATGCCACTCTAGGGTTGACAGATAAAATTCAGGATGCCCAGTTTTATCTGAATTTCAGAGAAACAACTAATTTTTTCTTAGTGTAAGTATGTCTTAATGTTTGGGACATACTTAAACTACAAAATTATTTGTTCTTTCTCTGAAGTGCAAATGTAACGGGGCATCCTCTACACTATTTTTATTTGCTAAAGCTGGAGGCTCTAATTATGGCCTTGTAATTCATTGCACAATCATTTCTTCCTTGAGAGTAAAGGACAGATTAACCAATATCCTTCCCCACGTCTTCCTCTTGTTTCGTACAACGTGTTCTTGATGACTGACTTTGCACTCCCCTGCATTTGCTGTGGGATATCACGGTGAGATAAACTGTTCCGCATGTCCCATCGACGTGCGCTTCCACGCCTGCCACCGGGGCGGGGATGGCTTCACACTGGCCATCAGATGTTTTGCCTTAGAACTGACATTCTCCGCACTTCCTGAGCCAAAGCCGGTCTCACGGCCAGGCCTAGCCTCGAGAAAGTGGGGAAGGGTACAAGCGTGCCTGGAAGTGGAGAGCCAGGACTGGTGAACACTGGTAACATCCACACAGGTGGACAGAGGCTGATGGGACTTTGGGCGTCCCGTTTTGGTTGCAGGAGGGGTGGTTAGGCGGGCACCTGTTGTTGCTGCTATGATCTTTGAGAAGGTAAAGTATGAGCAGAAGTATGTGGATATGGAGGATGCAAAGAGGTGGACGGTGGTGTCCATGCCTACCTCCTGGCATGCCTTCCTGAGCATACCGAGGATGCAAAGCTAAAACTTTAATTACTCTGACATCACTTAGTCACATTATGCGTGTGCATGCCCTACAATTCAGCAATTCTGCCCCTGATACGCATCCCAGGGAGATTGTCACATAAGTCCATAAGGACAGAGAAGAATGTCCACAGCGGCAAACTTGTGGTGGGTGGGGGGAGCTGGAGGTCATCTGGTACCCAGCACTGGGGGAGTGGGTGGGTAAAACGGGATGGATGTGTGAATGGTGAGACAGACAGACAAAAGGATAGTAAGTGAGTCCTTCCATGGGCCAATTATCTTCATCTTAGTCAAAGGATTACCACCATCTTCTGCCTCTGAGGTCAGAAAGAAAACAAGTACGTCTTCTGGCCTCCCTTGCCACTAGAGGTCTGCGTGAGAAATATATTCCACTGATAAGATGCCTCTGCACGATGTGGACGGAGAGGAGGCCGTTTGCTGGCTGTGGAAGGTTCGGTTATTCTGCAACGGTGTCAGCTCTCTGGCTTTGGTGTCAAGAGGCAGTGGTGGCAGCCCCACCCCATGTGCCAGGGTCGGGGCCCAGCTTCTGGGTACTGAGAAGAGCTGCACTGCAGGCAGGGCAGCACGTTCTGGAACTCAGCAGTTCCCGCGGTGGCCTCCTGGAGGCTCCCTTCTCCAGCCTTCCCCGTGAGTTTGTAAGTACCTGTCTTACATCCCTTTCTGCTGAAAAGAGCTGGAGAAGTTTCTGTTTCCTGGAACCAAACCCTTCCTGATTGGCAATGGCCTGCCCAGCTCACACAGCAAGTCACTGCCGGACCTGAGCTTGGGACCGAGCTCCCAACCTGCCCTGTAACAGCCTGCCTTGTCCCGGGCCCGTCTCTCCTCCCCTAGCCCGCCGCACTTAGGAGGGGCAAGTCTGGCCCATCGGAACCTGTGGGCTGGGAGCCCAAGAGGCAGGGCCGCTGGAGAGGCCCTCCCCAGAACAGCAGGACCCGAGCCTCCGGTCCTTCTCCACCCAGCACTGCTGACCGCTGCTCCTCCAGCCTCCCGGGGGCTGGCCCAGGGCAGAGAGGGCTGGGGACTCTGTGCCTTGCAGCCCGTGCAGAGCTCTGCTTGACGGTGTGGTAATGGAAACCTGCTCCAGGGTGACAAAACCCGATTGCCAACTAGCTAGATGACCGCAGGAAAATCACTCAAACCCTCTGGCCCAGATTTCCTCATCCATGGGGCCCTGCCCAGCTGCTGCAAGGATGAAACAAGGCAGCGTCCGTGGAAAACACCGCCTCGGTGACTGGCAGCAGAGTTGGCCTCAATACGCTGGAAGCCTAAGTAACTCACATATTTGGAAAAAGAACTGAGAGAACTAGTTCTTCGGACCTGGGAAGATTCCTAGGTCCACAGGCGGGGCTCCTGAGGGGCTGGGGTGAGGAAAGGCCAGCTCAGTTTTAGCCCAGATCACGTGGCCCTCTGAGCCCTGAAACATACCAGCCAGCCCTTCCTAGAGGCTCCAGTCACGACGGCCCGGGGCCTCCCTCTCCAAGGAAGGGGCCGCTGGCAGCTGCAGCCTCCTCTCACTGTTTCTGGTCATCCTTCCGTGGTCCCATTTGGCCTGAGCCCCCTGGGGCAGCCCCTGCAAACCTCGGGAATTGAAAAGCGCTGGCCCACAGGTCAGGAGGCCCCAGTCCAGCTCCAGCCTCGTTCCCAAATTGCTGAGTGGCTTTGGGCAGGCCAGACCCTCTCTGGGAAGCAGAGATGACCATGTTTTTTCTTCTGCCTCCTGGGCAGGGACTCTGGAGAATTCTATTTGTGCAGGAAGGAACTTCAGAGACCTGCTCTCTGGCAGTTCCTCATCTAGAAACTTTCTTGGGACCTCTGACCCCCACCCCAGTGGTTCTGCCCCCAACCAAAAGAAAACCAACCAGCAAAAGACGGTGAATGTACATTTTTTTAGAAAGGAGCCACAGGATCATGTCCTGGTCCTCAACAAGCCCTTCTAGACAAGGCCCTATGAGGGCCACAGTCCTGCCCCCGCCTGGCACGGCCCTGGGGCTCAGGCAGCAGCCGACAGCCCACGGAGGTAGTCCCCTGCCAAGGGCAACACAGCCCAGTCATCGGTCCGCAGGGCCACAGGCACTCCATCGGCCTGGGCTGCCTCCAGGCGCAGCAGCAGCCTCGAGTCTGGGGGCAGGCGGATGGCTATGTGGTAGCTACTGGGGGGCTGGGCCACCATCACAAAGGGCTCCAGGTGGCGGGACACTAAGGCCTCCAGCCCCTCTGGCCCAAGAGGGCACCACAGGCGACTCTCGGTGCCCTTTGGCAGGCAGGAGTCCCAGAGCTCCTCAAAGAAGCCCAGTTCTGTCCCTTCAGGGGGCTGCGGGAAAGGCAGAAAGAGGTCAGCGAAGGTCACGGGCAGGGGCGGCAGGTGGGCATGGCACGTGAGGCCAGTGAGTGTGGTGTACAGGGCTCGCACATCCAGCCTCGTGGGGGCTGGGCGGCGGGGTTGCAGGGGCAGGAGTAAAGGGCGGGCGGGGCGGCCGGGGCACAGGCAGGGCACGTGGACAGCCCCCAGCGGCGCGTAGAGCTGTCCTTCCACGCGGAAGCGCAGCTCCAAAGAGTACACCGGCTCCAGCACCTCCACCTGGAGCTGGAGCACTGGGATGGGGCCCTCAGCTCTGCGGGGCCCCACGCTCAGCTGAATCGGGGCCGGGGCCTCCTGCACCATCAGTGCCGCGACAAAGCCCTGGTTCTCAGCCACCAGTGAAGAGGCCAGTGCAGGTGCCACGAGTGAGGGGCCCAGGGCCACCTGCAGCTTCGGCGTTGCCAGGTGGGCTAGGAGAACGTAGTAGAGGCGGGCGTGGTCCCGCCCATCAGGGTCCTCCAGCTGCCATGCCAGCGCCTGCAGCAAGTCCGCGAGGCCTCCCCTGACGCCCGCCCGCAGCAGAGCCCGGCAGACCTGCAGCAGGGCCTGCTGGAGGCCCCAGTCTTTGCAGTGGGCAGCTGCGGCCTGCAGGAAGCTGAGGGTGCCACTCTGGGCATCCCCGTCTGCCACCTTTGCCAGCATCTGCAGGTGCCAACGAAGGGCCTCATCCTTGCCTGGCCTGGCCACCACCTCCTGCTGCAAGGCCACCCTTAGGGGCTCTCCCAGCTCAGGGCCCACCTGATCCAAGAGGTCCACAAAATGGGGAGCCAGCACAGGCCGGTCTCGGTACAGCTGGACCAGTCCGTGGGTCAAGGCTGTCATCACCGTCGGTTGCCCCGCCAGGCAATGAGCAACCAAGTATGAGGCCTGGAAGCAGAGAGTGGCCAAGGCCCGGGGGGCCCCATCCAGGGCGGCCCTCTGTCGCAGGCCGGCCAGCAGGTCCTCTAAGTAGAGCTGGGGGCTCTGACCCTGGCCTTTCTCTTCCTTTTCTTCGTCTTCAGCACAGAGCAAACACAGCAGATGCAGGCGGGCCAGGAGAGCCATGGGGTCGTGCAGGAGACTGGGCAGGAGGCCGCGGCACAGCTGGGGCCCCAGCAGCAGCGGGGCAGCCTCCTCGCCCGTGGGGCCCAGCGGGCAGTTCTCAGGGAAGTGCAGGAGGCAGTGCAGGTAGAAGAGATGGGCAGGCGGGGGCACGGCTGGGTGCTGGGCAGCCGCGGTGAGACGACGGAGCAGCAGGTCCTCATCCTGGGCCGTGAACAGCGCCTCGCCGAAGGCCGCCTTGAGCGCCAGCACGGCGTGCAGCAGCGTCAGCTGTGCTGTGCCCAGCAGCCGGACCAACTGCGTCTTGAAGAGCACTGGCAGCTGTCCCCGAAGACCCCGCAGGGCCCAGCCCAGCAGCCACAGCAGCTGGGCCTGGGCCACAGGAGCGAGCAGGTAGGAGGTGTCCAGAAGCTGGGCCACGGCGGCCCGCAGCTCCCGGGCCTCCTCAGGATTGGGCTCTAGTGCTGCAAGGCCACACTCCCCTTCCTCAGCTGCCAGCCAGCTGGGGGCCTGGGGCTGAAGGTGGGCAGCGCCCTCTTCGGCTAGTGTCCAGGTCCAGGGACTGCCTCCCGTGCCAGAGCTCCCGGCTACGAGCAGGCCCTGCAGGCCAGCGCCCGCCCTGGCCTGTATCACCAAGGTGTTGCGCAGAGCAAGCGCCAGCAGCAGGCTGAGTGGCTGGACCGGCCCCACGGCGCCCTCCTGCCCCAGCAGGCCCCGCAGCAGCCCCAGGCAGCCCCCCAGCAGGCCGGGCTGGCAGCTCTCCAGCTCCCGAAGGCACTCGCACGCCGTGGCCTGCAGGGGGCGCTGCTCCGAGGCGGGGCCGAAGCCTCGCCCCAGATCTCGGCCGGAGGCCAAGCCGAGCAGTAGGGGCAGGAGCCGGAGGGAGGCTCCCGAGGTGGGGCCCAGCGCGCCTCCTGCCACCAAGGCTGTGGTGGCCGCCAGCAGTAGGGGCTTCCGCAGCGCTGAAGGCCGCGGGGGTAAAAGGACCAGGGTGTCCAACAGGGAGGAGGCGGCTGCCTCGGCCGCAGGGGCGTCCGGCCACAGCTGGGCTGGGTACTCCAAGCTCAGGGCCAGCAAGGAAACCTGGGGATGGGGGACTTGGGTGAGAATCACGAGGACGAGGTTCAGGGCGCAGAGGACTGAGGTCACCGTAGGGGTCAGGGCAAGGGGCGCGTGCCGGGCCTACCTTGGTCTGTTCGTTCAGCTTCTCACTCCTCAGGTCGCTCAGCAGGTCACGACCGAGATCCTCACCCTCGGGACCTGCCATGAAGGCGGACGGGCTGGCCCGGAAGGCGCTCAGGCGCTGGGCCCAGGCTTCCCGGCTCGGGGGCCCCATGGTCAGGCACGCCGGTCCCTGCAGGGAGGAGCGAAGCAAGATCGGGCCGCTGGCCGGGGGACGCGCTGGGTCCCGAGGCCACCAGAGGGCGCCCGAGCCCCTGCGCCAAGCCCGAGGGGGCTGCGGTCACCCAGGGCCGCCCCGCAGATCCCAGCCTTCCGCGGCCACGCGCAGACGCCAGCGGGGACCCCGCGTCTCGGTCTCGAGATGAAACCCAGAGGTTTCGGGGGTGACGCCGGGGCGGGCCGCCAGGGTCCCCGCGGGGCAGGAGCGCGGGCGAGCAGAGGCGGGGCGCCGGGCGGGCCGCGAGCGCGGGGTGCGTGCCGAGAGCTCATTAGGCCGCCCGCCCGCGGCCGGCACCGAAACCACAGCGCCGCCCCGGCCCCCGGCGCCCGTGGTAACGGGCCGGCCGCTCTCACCCCGCCTGACTCAGCCGCCGCGGGCGCTCGGGCCGGCCGGCTCCTTCCGGGCGGGCGGCGCGGGGCGGGGCGGCGCGTGGGCGGCCGAGACGGGGCGGGGCCGTAACGGGGCCGCCGCCTCCCCCTCCCGCCCGGCCGGCAGGTGCCGACCTGCAGGTTTCGCTGGGGCTGAGTAACTGTCCCGCTGCGCGCAGCCCCCCTTCCCCGAAACCGCCGCAGGCCCGGGCAGGGGCGGCGGAGGGGGGTGGGTCCCGGCTCCCGGAGGCCGGGGTCCCCCGCGCGCGGGCCGCGATCCCGGGGCCTCCGCTGGACAGCGCCCGCTGGGCTGGAGAGAAGGGCGCCCGGGCGCACCGCACCCGGCGCCACCGCGCGCGGCCCCTGGGGGTGGCGTAGGGTGCCGGTCCTCGGGCTCCCAGGGTGGCCGCTGGGGGGTGTGCAAGGTGCGGTCCCAGGGCGCCCGCAGGAAGTGCGCGCCGCGGCCCCGGCTGAACCGGTCAGGCGGGCGCCTCGGGGCTTGGCTTCGCTTCTCCGACGCCGGCCCCGGCCCCCACCCGCTCGGCTTGGGGGCGCGGAGCTGGCGCCGGGGTCGCGGCGGGCGGAAGCTGCTGACCTTTGCCTTCGGCCCCGCCGCTGGTCGGCACGCGTCGCGCAATCCTGCCGGCCGAGGTGAAGCTGGCGGGGCGAGGACAAGCCGGGATGAAGCCGGAAAACAACGGGCTGCAGACGTGCGGACTGGCAGGGCCCGGCGGATCACGGGGCTCATGGCACGCACGCCTAGCACCGACCGGGAAACCGAGGCCTCGCCGCCAAAGACCTGGGGCCAACCAGTGCCCGAACCAGGACTTTTTTTTTTTTTTTTGCTTTTTCTCCCCAAATCCCCCCAGTAGATAGTTGTATACTTTTAGTTAGGTCTTTATAGTTGTGGCATGTGGGATGCCACCTCAGCATGGCCTGATGAGCGGTGCCATCTCCGCGCCCAGGATCCCAACCGACCAAACCCTGGGCCGCTGAAGCGGAGCGCGGGAACTTAACCACTCGGCCACGGGGCCGGCCCAAACCAGCACTCTTGACCTCCAGAGGCTGGATCAGGGCTGTTTGGGGGCTTTAGGGGGTTGGGCCTGGCGCGCTCTGAGCAGCCTCTGGCCGGGGACGCAGGCAGCAGATGCCCCACTGACCACTGGTTTCCTGGGCACGGAACCGCCGGCATCCAGACCCCACAGCCCGCAGCCTGACTAACGCCTCTGGCTCTAATTAGCCCGCTTTGAAGATGAAACAGGCCTGAGCCCCCATGCTTGCTGCTGCCAACTAGTTGCTCTCCTTCCCTCAGGCTTCAAAGGCCCTTCCCTACCCCATCCTGCTGCCCTTCAGATGGGAGGTGGTAGAGTGGCGGGGGGGAGAGGGCTGGAGAAGAGGCTGTGTGGGTGCCCAGGGTGCCAGGGGCACCAGGGGGCTGGAGACAGGGATCCACCCCCAGGGACAGGTCCAGCTGGAAAGCCCAGTCCCAGCTCCTCTGGGCCCTGGCTCCACAGTTGACTCACAGGCGGCAGCCCCAAACTACTTCCCTCTAGGTGCCTCAGTTTCCCCATCTATAAAATGGGAGTGATGACTCCCGCCCAAGAGGCGGTGGGGTGGGGCAGCCTGGCTAATTAGACCTCAGATGAAAGAGGCCAGGATGACAGCAGCCTGGGGAGGGAAGGCAGCTTGGGAGTAACAAGGAGCCTGTCTGGTTGCCCTGTCTGAGGCCCAGAGGGTCCTGATAACTGCACCGCCCCGGCCCTCCCCAGTCGCAGGGAGGGCGAAATGATTATTAAACCCTTTTTACAGTTGAGGAAACAGGCTTCAAAGGGTTAGGAAATCCGATGCTGGCTCTGGCCCCTGCTCAGCCTCTCACGGCCGCCAGCCTTTCTGAGCCTTGGCTCCCTGGGGCCCGGGGTCTGCAGGGAGGGAATCCATGTGTGGTTCCTGCTGCTGTGGTGGGAGCATCCACATGGACTCACCGAGGCTCACAGCAACCCCGAGGTACCTGAGGATGGGTACCATTCACCGAGGAGGCAAGGGAGGCCCAGAGAGGTGCAGTCACTTGCCCCAAATCACAGAGCTCCGAAAAGGTGGAGCCTGGACTTCAGCAAACGGCCCCTTGCTGGCCCTGACTGGCCCTCCTCCCACACTGGCTACCCGCAGCTCGCACCTGCCTGCTTGGATGTCTGCTACCCGATGGGAGGGTGGGGCTGCTTCTGTCCCTGGCACAGGCTGGGCATAGAGTTGAGCTCAGCCCACCGGCACTGAGGGCATGAATGTTCCCTGAGTCCACTGTCAGCAGGCCAGCCCTGGAGAGTGACTTCCCAAGTGACGGGGCCGAGGTGAGAGCTGAGCAGGGAACTCCCCACTCCGTGCCCACACCTCATTCCTTCTCTTCCTGCTGAGTTTCCACGTTCCCCAGCGCAGCCCAGTTCTGGGGAGACACTAGACGAAAGGCTTGGAAAAGTGGAAGTCAGTTTCCTGGGGCTCCTGAGCCTTCGTTTTCTCATCTGTAAAATGGGGGATGTGACTCACCCGTCCTCACTGCACTGGGCGCTGGGGATACAGAGAGGCTTCAAAAGAACCCATCAACAGTCAGATCCCTAGACAGAAAGCAGAGCAGTGGGTGCCAGGGGCTGGGGGTTGGGAGGAATGGGGAGTGACTGCTAATGAGTTCAGGGTGTCTTTCGGGGGTGAGTGTTGCACAACTTTGTGAAGGTACTAAAATCCACTGAATTGTACACTTTAAAAGGGTGGATTTTATGGTATATGAATCATATCTAAATAAAACTACTGAAAACGGTGTTAAAAGAAGTCTCTCATGTACAGAACTCACACTGGGGGAGAAGGGAACGGACAAGAAACAAGACAGACCAAAACTGCATGGAGTAAAAGATGCTGCAAAAGGCCCAGAATAGGCTAATGGGACAGAGGTGACTCGGGGAACGAGGATTTAGCTAGGGGTGGCTGGAGAGGCCTCTGGGAAGAAACCTGAGTGACGAGAGGTAGCCAGTCATCAAGTGGGGAAAGCGTTCCAGGCCAAAGGAGCAGCAGAGGAGAGGCCTGAGTGGGGACAGGCTCTGGCCTGTTCAGTGGACAGAGGGCAAGCAGTGTGGCTGGTCCATACAGAGCCAAGGGGAAGGGAGAGGCACGGGGTCAGGAGGCCAGCAGGGGCCGGGGTGCGCCAGGCCTCAAGGACCCTATTCCAGTTGTGATGGGAACCACTGAAGGGTTTGAGCTGAGGGGAGACAGCTGGGGGGGGAGGGGGAGGCTGGCCAAGAGGCTGTTCTGTGGTCCAGGTGAGATGGGCCGGGGTTTGGACCAGGCTGGTAACCATGGAGATGGAGGTGTGGATGGATGCCAGATGCACCTGGAGCTGACAGGACTTGCTGGTGGGTGGCTGTGTGGGGTGAGGGAAGAGGGAGGTGGATGACTCTGGGCTTTGGCCCTGAGTACTTGGGGGGCTGATGCTTCCAGTATCGGAGACCGAGAAGGCTGTGGGAACTGTGAGGATGAAATCAAGTCTGGCAGACCAGACCCATGGCCACGGTGGTGAACCTAACACGGTTCCTCCGCCCCCTCCAGCAGGAACTCACGCCCCCCGCACTGCTCCAGAGGCCCAGGGAGCCTCCTCCTCTGCCCACGCCCCCAGCTCCTCCTCAGGAGCTTTCTGCCCACGTGGCGGCCTCCTGCTCCCTGCCAGGCCTTAAGGGGCCCTGGCCCACCCTGGCAGTGGATGGGGAGGCCCGTGGGCAGAAACTCAGCAAGAGATGGAGCAGTCAGTGTCACCCACAGCACTTCACAGTTTGTCAGGCCTTTGCAGCCTCCATGGGACTACTGTCAAACAGGGCTGGAAAGGCCACCCTTTGAGCCAAGCAGAGGTCTTGGTGGCTGGGGGCACCAATGGCCTGCTTTAAGGCTGAGTCCAATTTCAAGGGCCTGCTAGGCTTCTGGGCAAAAACAAACTGACAGCATTTCTTGACAGCTCTGGGTAGCAGAGCTGGAACTAGGAGCCCCACCCCACAGATGTGTAAACTGAGGTCCTGAGAGCTTAGGTAGCTTGGCTCAAGTCCCTGGGACTGAGTCTGGGGCAGCGTGACTCCAGGCCCAGTGTTCTTTCCTGCTTGTCCTCACAGCTCATTTCCCAGAAGCCCTTCTGCCTTTGGCCTCCACGCTTCCCAGCCCCCGCCGCACCCCCACCCCACCCTGGCCCCACTGGGAAGACTTCTCTGAGAACAGGAAGGGGTTTTTCCAAACTTTCTCCATCCGACTCCTGCCCTATCTCTCCCAGGCTGCTCGGGATGGGAGCCGAGCACTGAAGGCGGGTGCCGGCCACCACTCTTCGGGGAGTGTAGTCCTTACTTGCCTGCTGGGGTTCAACCCTCCTTCACCCCTCTGTCTGCTGTACCAGAGAGACGTCCACTCGGAAGAACTGGAATCAGCCCTCCGGGCTCTGTTTGCAGCTGGCCCAGGCCACCATCACCTCCTGCTTGGACCACTGCAGTAGCCTCAGTGGTCTCCCTACTGCTACCCTCACCACCCCTCCCCGCGACCCCCACACTCCATTCTCCCCTTGGCAGACCCTAAGGCTTCCCACCACACTCAGCCTCACATGACGTGGCTGACCTGCCTCTCCAACCTCAGTTCCTACCCTCCCAGCCCCTCACGGACCAGCCACCTTGCCTTTCGGTTCGTTACACGCACACACACGGCTCAGTCCCACTCAGGCGCTTTTGCACCAGCTGTTCCTTCCTCGGATCAGGCCTTTCCCTGTGCTGCCCAGCTGGCTCCTACCTCTCATTCAGATCTCAGCACTCCCCACCTGTCACTATCCTGCTTCTAGTTAAAGGTCCTACATCGCACTAATAGTTGCCTTGCTTGTCGGTTTGCCTTGCATCTCAGAATCCCCAGTGCCTAGCACGTGGGGGGTATTCAATCAATATTTGTGGACTGAACTAAGGAATGAATGAATGACATCTCACTGGCACCGTGTGAGCAGCCCAGAGGGTGCCTGCCCTCGTGAAGCTCACAGTTCAGCTGGGTGTTTACCCAAGTTCACACACATTGTCTGGTCCCAGAGCTGCCCACAAACCACAGACCACACACCAGCAGCCTATGGTCAAACCTGTGGGTCGAATCTGACCCACAAAGGGATTTTGTTTGACTCATTCCATGTTTCAAAAAAATTTGAGTCAACATTTAAAAACAGCCGATTTCACATACAAATCTGGATTTCCAGCTTCTCTTGGAAAATAGATGTGCCCATGTTGGGTTTCTGTGCTCGAATGACGTGATTGTCACTGCCCCTTTCACCAGGGACATTCTCCACAGACCCCACCACTCTCTAATCTCTCCCTGACAGCCAGGGTCAGCTGCCTTTCATCACTGAACTTGCACTATTATTTTCCTTATAATAAAGAAATATGCTCTGTTTTCTATGCTTCTACCAAAAATTGGAACACGAAAGGCTGAATGGGTCACATGAGTCGAGAGAAATAAGCACAATGAAGTCTATACAGAAACTGATAAATAATAATGTACACCTCAAATCACACAATGTTATAAACCATTATGCTCTCAATAAAATAATTGGGGAAAAAAGAGAAATAGGATATTCTTTCATTCAACAAATATTTATTGATAACCCGCTACGTGCCAGGCACAGTTGCAGATATCAGAGAGAGAGCAGTGGACAGCGTGGACGAATACCCCTCCCTCCTGGGGCCTCATTCCATACACTGTGTAACTTTCTTGGGGGCCGGCCCGGTGGCACAGCAGTTAAGAGAGCACATTCCGCCTCTGCGGCCAGGGGTTCACTGGTTCGGATCCTGGGTGTGGACATGGCACCGCTTGGCAAGCCATGCTGTGGTAGATGTCCCAGATATAAAGTAGAGGAAGATGGGCACAGATGTTAGCTCAGGGCCAGTCTTCCTCAGCAAAAAAAGGAGGATTGGCAGCAGTTAGCTCAGGGCTAATCTTCCTCAAAAAAAAAAAAAAAAATGATTAACCTGCTTTCCACAAGGGGAGACATTTGTGTTGTTTCCCCGATGAGAAAGGCTGTCCCTTGTGTCCAGGGTCATCCCTGAAGACTTGCCCGCAGCATTTACTAAGCACCTCCTGTGTGCCAGCCCGGGCCAGAGTCTGGCACAACCAACGTGCTCAAGAAATATTTGTTGAATGAATGAACTAAATTCACCTCTCTCCTAGACAGACTGTGTTAGTCAATGTTGTTTCTCCAGGATTTGCTCAAAAGACAAGTGTGAAACAGGTGCTCACTTAATGTCAGTTGACTGACAGGGTCCAGGGTCAGAGTGGAGGGTGGGCAGTGGGAAGGCAGAGCCCTGGGGAAGGGGGCACACATTACCGCCCCTGCCAGAGCTCACATCACCCCTCACAGTGACCTGGGAGGTAGCTGAGATTCTGCGGTGACAGACAAAGTAACAGGCTGGAAAGGAAAGCTCCTTGGCCAAACTCAGGCTCCAGGAAGGAGCAGAGGAGGAGGCCATCTGCCCCCACAGTCCACGCTCCCCCCACCCACCCAGGGGCGCTCCACAGAAGTCCTGCCGGGCCTCTGCAAGTCTCCCCCTTTGAAAAACCATCCTCTCCCACTAGATGCCTGCAAGTCCACCAGGGCCGGCTGCTCCTCTTTGACTCCTGACTTTTGAACTGTGTGAATTCATTTACCAGACTCACTTCCTCCGACTCTGTCCCAGCAAACATTTAATACGTGAGAAAGGTATCTGTGTGGTAGGGATTCTGGGACGTTAGATTATTTTATACTGGGGGACAGGGGAGCTAAAAAGAGGAAGAGGGTCCTATCCCTGCCTTGACTAGGTCAGCTGGTGAGAAAAGCCCAGCCAGGCCAGCGGCCAAAGTGCCACACTAAACATGCCTCCTGGAAGCCACCAAGCATCCCCAGCTTCTGAGGAGGGTGGGGATCCCCCCGGCCGGGCCTGGGGACCGGGCAGAGCAGGAGGAATGGCTGGAGGGGGCATTCCAGGCTGAACCGCACCCAAGGGTGGGCTATGGGGGAAGCGGACACGAGCCTCTGCGGTGGCTGTAGCCAGACAAAATAGGTTGGGCCTGACTTCTCCAGAGGTCCTCGGGCCTCAGCTCCCCGCTGGCCTTGCTGCACCTGAAATCTGGCCATTTGGGACAAGGATGATGGAGGGGTTTTGCACATGTGTAAGCCCCAATGACTAAGGCTCTGGAGTTCTGCAGGATCTCAGTGGACTCAGAGCGGTTTAAACGCCTCTTCCTACGCGAAGCCGTCCGCGCTTCCCCGACCAGAAGGCGGGATCTCGGCAGGGGTCAGCGCTCGCACCCAGCGGGAGCTCTCCGCTTGGTATCGCGGCCGCGTGCGTCCCCGCCCGCCGCCCACCGGCCGGCGCGCTCCCGCTGCCCGCGTGCCTTCCCGCACCAAGCCGGCGCCCAGAAACACCTTTGGGCGGAACCACGAATTGCTCAGCCAGGCCTTTGGGATCCGGGGCCGCCTTGGCCCACACCTGGTTCAACAAGTGTGGGCCGGGCCGTCCGTTCCCGCCCGACGACTCGCGCCTCCCCAGGCGCCCGGGACGCGCCGGGCCGGGCTCAGTGGGGCGAGTTTCATTTCATCACCTGCAGAGCGTGCGAGCGCGGGTGCAAATAACGTTGCCCCCTCCCTCCCCTCCCCTCCCCTCCGCTCCCTCCGAAACTCCCGTTTGCGAACGCTAGCACTCCCGGCAGGGAGGTCCCAGGCGGGCGGCGGCCCGACAGGCTGGGCAGCCAGTGCTGGTGCCCTGCGCCCGCCCCCCGCCCCCACCCGGCCACCCCGCCCAGGCCGCGAGGCCACCTCACCGGCAGCGGAATGGAAACCGGTTCGACAGGTAACAAATAGGTGGGTTGTCACCGTTATTTCCCAACGCATGCGCCGTCGCTCCCCGGGCCACTCCAAGCTAATTAGCTCAGATCACCCCCCTCCCCGCCCCAGCCACCAACACACACCGCCGCGAGCCAATAAAGCGTGAACCCGTCCGTCCGGCTCGCACTTTAAGACTTCCCGAGCGGCCGCGGGGGACGCCAGTCGAGCCCGGAGACGCTTACCTGCCGCTTCGCCCGCCGCCCGCTGCACCTGGCTGCGAGGGACCTCGTCCGGACGGAGGACGGCGACAGCACCGCGGAGTTGGAAACGGCGCACGCCGTCCCGGGCACGGTCTCTCTGCGGAACGTGGGGGCGCTTTGGAGGCTCCTTCCCTGAGTTGCCCCCGCCCGCCTCCAGCCCGGCCCGGGAAAGTGGGACGGCTCCCGGCTCTAGAGACAGAAGCAGACGGTGCCAGCCGAGGAGGGTTCGAAAATGCCCCGCGCGTTTCTCGTGAAGAAGCCGTGCGTCTCCACGTGCAAGAGGAACTGGAGCGAGCTCCCAGACGAGGAGCGCGGCGAGATCTACGTGCCAGGTGAGGCGCCCGCCCGCAAGCCCCGAGGCCCCCGCCACCCTGGATGGAGCCTGCGGCGCCCCAGCGGGCAGCGGGGCCCGTCGAGGCGGCGGGCGTGCAGGGCGCAAGAACGCGGAGCCCGGCGGCCGGCGCAGTGGAGGCGCCCGATTTAATGTTTAAGCGGCCGCGGCCCCGTTAGCCCGAGGCGCGGCCGCCTTCGGGCGCGGGGGGAGGGGAGGGCAGGGCCCGGCCGTCGGAAGGGTGGGGGCGGGGGCCGTCGGGGGCGGGGGTGAGAGCCGTTCCCATGTCCCGCGGCGGGCTGGGGGCAGGCTGGTCCGAGCGCGCGGGTCCGCGCGGTGCCGCCCTCCCCTCCACCGGCCCGAGCCGCGGCGCAGGGGAGGCAACGGGGTGTGTCACCGCTCAGGCGACCCTCCACTCTCACGTCGTAAATCCAGAAAGCCGGGACTTTTATGAAGCGGGAGGAGGGCACTGGAGCGATGCCACTTTGGGGGGCAGGGAGCGAGCTGGACTTTCGGCCGAGATTTGTGCAAAATGTGAGAGAAGACTCAAGAGTTGAAGCCGCCTTCATAGATCGCTGGTTCTAGCCCCCACCACTGGTGGCCATAAGTTCGCGGCGAGGCTCGGGCCGGTGGGGGTCCCAGCCGGCGGCCCCACAGGGTGCGCGGAGACCGTGGGGAAGCTGCACCCCGCTTGCCCTGAAGCCAGAGGTGGGATTAGGTCTCCTGTCTGTTAGAAAGGCGCCGTCTCCAACCTTGGAGAGGACACAGTTGAGCCGAAAGTGGTTTTAAGGAGCCCACTCCACAGCCAGGGGCCCCGGGCCCGGGGAAGCTGGTGCACCCAGTTTATTTTTGGAAGACGCCTCGACAGCGTCGGCGTCACCTTTGAATGAGTAACCCGAGTTGTTTCTTCCTCCAGTGCATCTTCCTCTGTTAGCCCTGAGAACCTTTCTGCTCCTTCTGTCCTCCCCCACCCCCAACAAAATCTTTGCTCAGGAGAAAGCCGGTTTCCTTCGGAACTCCCCCTCCCCAGGCCTGGGGGTGGGGCGGGGGATGCGCTGAGCTCCCTCCCAGCGCCTCCAAGGGGGGAGAGGTTGTAATTAACCAACCGACTTTGACCCTTGATCTGGAGGCTCCCTGGCACCGCCCCAGGCCTTGTAGGAAAGTGGAAAAATGAGGGCGGTGAGGGGCCCTGTGAGGGCTCTTGCCTCAGTTTCTCTCCTGCGTAAATTGTTGGCAACAATGGGTGCAGTGGTGAGGTCTCTGTGGCCTGATCCACCAGGATCCAATGGCCTATGAGGCTGCCCGGATGTTTCACAGCTTAACCTTATCTCAAGCGCCTCAGCCCCTTTTCTACAGGCTCCTTAAAACAAAGGAGTGTGCCAGAGGTCCCTGATGACCCCGGTGGGGAAACTGAGACAAAAAGGGAAGTGAGTTGCCAACCTCCCCTGAGGTGGATTAGGGTGTGGACCCAGAATTCTGTTTATAGTTTCTTGCTTTGCCGAGCTCCCTGCAAGATGACTGGGGTTCCGCCTCTAGAGGGGCCGCCCGTGGGCCGCCAGCCCCTTCCTCGCTCCTGCCTCCTCCCTCACCTGTGTGTGACTTGCTGCTTAGCTGCTCCTTGGGATCTGATAAACTGAACTTGGACTGTGTTAAAGGTGAGCTGAGCCTGCTCGAGACTCAGTGTGCTGTTATTTTTAGTTTTATTTCACATCCCAATCAGTAACAGATCATGTGTTGACTCTTTCAAAGGACAGAGAAATTCCGTTGGTTCAAATCCTTGACTTCCTTGTGTCCCAGTGATTTTCCCCACCACAGTTCTGGTGGCCGTGGTGGGAGTGGCGGGGGAGACCTACACCCCAGGTGCTGTCCCCTCAAGTGCAGGGGAGGGCTCTGCTGGTCTGTGTCACCTGCTGCTGTCGTCCGGGTGAGGGGAGAGGTCGCTCACTCTGCAGGATCGTCCTGGATGTTGGGTGGGGGTCTAAGCTGGAGGGCGCAGGTCAGAATCGGCCCTCATTGCTCTGGCGAGGGAGAGTCCTGTGGGGTGGAGTAAAGGGTAGAAGTTAAAGAACTTAATTTTGCTTCAAAAGCCGTGGGGCCCACTGGAGAGTTTTCCCACAGTTTTTGGAAATGAGAAAGGGAACGTTCTCGGGCTACGCTCGGGTGCCTCAGATGGCTGGAGAGTCGGGGGAGTGTTTTGTGGTGGCCTGTCCCCTGGCTGGGCCATTCCATCACCAGTCGAGCGTGACCCCAGGAGCCGGCTGGGCACGTTTCTTTCACCCCACCTCCCAAACTCCGCACGTTGTGACCAGCTAAGCATTGACCCCATCCGCTCTCACTGGGAAAGTGCTGGGAGGGCGGGGAACGGGGAAGGGTTTGAGGTCTGCCCTTCCCTCCAGGGCCCTCTAAGACCCTTAAAGCATCAGAGAGCACCTGGAAGGAGAAGCTTGTACTGGCCCGGGGCCCCAGCCTGGCAGCTCTGACTGAGGGCCCCAGTCTGACCAGCACTCTGGCATCTCTCCCTGAGGCACAATCCTAGAGGGCCCACCCCCTGGTGCAGGACCTCTCCCCTGGGCCTCACTCTCCTCCCAAAGCAGAGGGAAAAGCCCAGAAGTGGGCATTCGGGGCTGAAGGCCTCACGGGGTGGGAGGTGGCTCCACTCACACTAGGAGCATCGAAAGGCTTGGTGGTCACTATTGGGGCCCTCGAGGCCCAGGAGCGCACACTTGAGCCCTTCACTGCTGCGGCCCTGGCGTCCCTCCTTTGTTGTGTCAATATTGACTGGAGTGAGGGAGTAACGCTGGTTTCTTGAGGATGAACCAGGCACCTGTACCCAGGGGCTACATTCCTTTCTTTGGTCTGAAGGGGAAGCTTGAGGAGCAAGGATGAAGCTGGGCCCGCCAAGCTCCTGCTGAGTGAAATCTCACAAGGCCAGGAAAGCACTTGCAGGTAGACTGATGATGTGCTCCCAGATAGGCCGTGAGCACCCCAGGGCCCCGTTCAGGCCCCCAGAACCCACTTCCCTGCCTGGGAGCCTCTGCAGTCTCTTCTGCCCGGTCAACAGCACACGCCCCTCCCAGGGAGGAAGCCGGCCGAGGTGGAGGAGACTGGAGGCTCAGCCTGGCTCTGATGAGGCAGTGTGGGAACCTGGGCAGCTCTCTTTCCAGGCCGAGTTCGAAAGGCTGAGAAAGTCAGCTGTGGACCCCAGAGTACACATCTGGGGGCGGGAGGAGTGGGGGACCGGGTGAGACCGGGCCTCTGATGATGACGATTTTTAGAATCCCCGGAAGTGTTGGCAGTGGAGGACATGTCTGTCGTGCTCTCCAGGGAGCAAGGCTGGGAGAGTAGACAGTGGATGGGGACAGAAGAGCAACTCGGCCCAGGCAGTGGGCTCTATGGGACTCCTACCTGGCCCAAGGGTGCCGTCATCCAAGCTGCCAAGCTGTTTGTCCCAAGCCTTCGTGACCCGAGGCAGCATCCTGCCAGGCCATTTGTCCCAGAAAGCAAGCAGGTGTGGGCGAGTCCTCTGGGCATGGGGAGGACGGGCGCCAGGTGTGGCTGTTATTGATGTCAGGGTTCCTTTTTAATGCCGTTCACTTTTACCAAGTGTCGGTTGAGCCCCAGAGGGGTGCCCAGCCCCTCACTGGACAGGAGGGTGGGAGCAGAAGCATAGTTCCCAGCTGGCCAGGGCCGTCGTCCCCAGTGTGAGGGCTGAGGTACACCGTTTTGACTTCATTGTGGCAGGGGATGAAAAGCGGCTGGGCAAGGGGGAAAAGATACTGCCTGAGAGACAAACTTGGCATTCACAGAATGGAAACAACAGGTCGCCGTTATATTTCCAGGGCTGCCCGCCTCTGCCAGTTGGCTGGCACTGGCTTGCTTTCCGGCACTGCTAGCTGACCTGCTGGGACTGGAGGAGACGGGCACAGGGGACCCCCACCCTTCCTGATAAGGATGCAGGGCCACCTAACACCAACCTGGGCTGTGCTGACATACTGGGTCCCCCATTCAGAGCTGAGTTAACCTCCCCCAGGTCAGCCCCAGCCCCAGCCTGCTGTGGTCAGAGGCTAGGTGTGCTCATGTCCGCTTCACCTGCCGTCCCCGCAGAGCCGGGGGCCAGGCCTCGTGCCCAGCCCTGGTCTGAGGCTGTGGATGGGGCAGAACCTGGCACTCTGTCCAGTATTTGGGCCAGCAGCTTTCAATCCAAGAGAGAGGAGACTTGCTGAGAGTGAGGGAGGAGAGGCCCTCAGTGGGGAAGCTGCTCCAGGCCCGTGTCCTCAACGTCATCAGGTGGAGGCAAGTTGGGTCAACAGCAGGGGAACCCTTGAACCCCTGAGGGAGGAGGGAGAGGGCCAGGCTGGTTTGGCCTTACCACATTCCCCAGCTGTGGGTGGGCAATGAGAGGCCACAACGGCCACCGCCTTGCCGGAAACATCTAATTAGGGGACAGAGAGCAGCGCAAGCAGGGCCCAACCAGTTCTGCTTCCTGCCTCTTGTCACTCAGTGACACCCACAGGAGCGGCACACCAACGAGCACTCCCTATGCGTGCGGCAGCAGCAGGGACGTGCTCACGGGGGTGGCAGGAAGACAGGTTTGGTGGGGTGGGTGGGATGAGGCCAACATCCCCTCCCTGGCAGCCATGTGGCTGCCCATCCAGCCTCACCTGCCCCGGCTCGGGGTAGAGGCGGCACAGAGGCCAGATGAGGCAGGCCCTCTCCCTGCGCCCGGTTCCCCAGCACCATCACTTCCAGGTTTCTGTGAGAGAGGAGAGGCAGGCCCGGGAAACAGGCCCCCTCCCAAGCTGGCGTGGATCCCCAGAACCCTAACCATGAACCCCCTCCAGTGGAGCAACGGGGCCCAGAGCGACCACTCGTTTTGAGCGCAAACCCGTTAGTCCTCACCGGCTGTCACTCCTCCCTCTGCTGCTCTGTGTGCAGGCAGGCGGCACAGCCCGGCTCCAGCTTTCGGGAGTCTTCCTCACGCTCTCTGGTACTGAAAGACAGAAGAGGGTAGAGGTTCCTGTCTGTCTCTACCTGGAGTGAGAAATGACAATTGTCATTCAGCTTAGAATTCTCTGCCAAGATCTCCAATAGCTGGGAAACTGGCATCAGAAGCCGCCAACAGTGACGCGCCCCTGTCCTCCCCCGGCCCCATCCCACGAGCATAGACAGCCGCCACTGCAGGAAGACAAGAGGGACCCCAAGGCCTGGAGGGCCTGGGCCTCACGTCCACACCAGCTCAGAGGCCAGGCCAGGGCCAGGCGCTGGTGAATCAACTCCCAGAATGAGGTGGCTCATTAAAGTCCCTGGACAGACGGACGCCAGTGCCAGCAGAACGAGTTCTGGGCGGCGGGCAGGCGCGTTCTTTCCATCAGACCTTTGTTGTGTTTTGAGGGGGCGAGAGCCGGGGCCTCTCCCGAAACTTCGGTGCTTTCATACTCTCCCTCCTCCATTAGTCCATTCCTCTGCTGGCCCCCATCCTGTCCTCTGCTCGGACCTTGTGTCCTGGGAGAGGAGGGGAGGGCAGCTGCCCTCCCGGGGGCTGTCGGCTCCGTGTCCCCAGCTTGGGGACAGCAGCTGCAGCAGGGTCTTCCTTGTTCAGGGGTCTGAGACTCTAACTCTGAAGCCCACTCATCCTTTCTCTTCTAGGCCCTTCTTGGTTTTTCCTCCGGAGGCTTGGAAAATGTTCCTAGTGGATGGGTTTTAAGTAGAGCGCTTAGCCTTTTTGGAAGAAAAATCCTGATGGCATTGAAACCTTGGATTGTTTGCCCCAGCTCTTGAGACTTGCCTCAAGAGTCTCAAGACTTGTCTCCTCTGTGTCACTCAGAATTCTTCCTGCTCCTCTCCGGTCAGGCCCAGGGCCAGGCCTCCCCGGCCCCATCCAGTGTGAGGTGTCTGTTGTGGGGAGCGGCCCATCAAAGGGCTGCCAGGTATCGGTGCTGCGCGGGGGGCGGCTGCCAGCCCTCTCGGGGCCACAGCGAGCGGTCCCGGCTGTGGGCGAGGCTTGCGTAACCGCCGGGCAGGCTGCCCATGAGACTGTTACACCGCATCCACCTGCTGCTCCCTGACCTCCTCCCTGCTCCACCCTGCCTGGCCTGTTTGCCTGCCAAGCTGGGCCAGCAGGAGTGGGAGCCTGGAGCCCTGAAGGGCTGCAACAGCAGGGACGGGCCCACCCTGGGGAGAAGGGGCTGGGACCAGCCAATCCCCCAAGGCCAGAAACTAAATCCGCCTGGAAGAGAGGCCCAGAGTGACCCAGACCACCAGGGCCCCTTCTGGGGCAGGGATGAGTCCTTGGGCTGAGGGCCTCCAGTGGCGCCCTTTGTCCTTGCAGGAGCGTGAAGGAGGCCTGGAATCTAGAGGGACTGGCCCAGGTGGGGCCGGCAGACAACTCTGGCGGGATAATTGGCAGGGCAGGTTCGGTCCTCCCAGTTCCGCTAAGACACAAATTACTCAGTGGGCAGGCCTGTGGGCCATGGCACTTGGCTGGCGTCACCTGTGATTACCTTGATGGGGAGGGAGGGAAGTGCAGGCGGCCGTGGGCGGGGGCAGCCCTGCTCTGCCACATGCCTACAAGAGGCCGGCTGGAGGCTCGGGGTTCCAGCCAGCTCATGGCCAGGGAAGCTTCCTGAAATCTGACTGAATCCTCTTTTCCCCACCAAGCCCCTCACCTGGCTGTTCTTCTCTCTACAGTCAGCCTGGGCTTCTGCCCACCACAGCCCTACCAGGAGCCAGAGCCATCGGTGGCTGAACCCCCTTCTTGCCCCCTGGCTTTGGACATGAGCCTTCGGGACTCCAGCTACAGTGTGGTCCCTGGGCCCTGCGTGGTGGCCCAGCTTCCCTCTGAAGACATGGGCCGCTTGGCAGACCCCCAGAGCAGAGACCATGGCTTCCTGCGCACCAAAATGAAGGTACTGACCCTCACGCTGTCTCTGAGGACCAGAGACATGTGTAGACCTGTGTCTGGCCCACAAGATGTGGCACAAATGAGACCTAGGCAGAGGCTGGCCTTGGATCTGGGTTGGGGTTTCTGCAGAGAAGTGAACCTGGCTGGGGCGCAGACAGGGGCCGGAAAAGGAGAGGAGTCGATCTAAAGTGAGAATGTCTTGCATGAGGAAGAAGTGGTGGGATTCACAAGACATTTGACCCTTTGGAGTCCATTCTTGGGTTGGCGAGTTTCATTTCTGGCCTTACGGGGAGCCACTTCTTTACACAGAAGTCCTAGGAAAAGCGGGGAGACGTGAGGCCGCTCAGCACCTTCTCCTGGGCTGCATTGGGAGTGAGGCCTGGAGTCCGCTCGGTGGTTAACTGTCCCCAAGGTGTGTCCCTGGCGGTGTCCGCCTCGTCATAAGTGTGCTCCTTCCAGCCCATTGGCTCTCAAGGCCATGCACCCAGGGCGGGCCTGCTGAGCAGCCCCACTGCGCTCAGCCGCAGAAGCAGTAAGGAGTGCATGAGGCAGTGGGGGTGCCCCTGCTTTCAAGAAGAGTGCAAATAGCGGGGCTACCCCTGGCTGCACCTACATTCTGGAAAGCTCCAGGATCTGGAAGCACTTGCCATCAGGGAGCTAGCAGAAGGGTTCTTGCAGCGCTATCCTATGTGCCAAAAGACTGGAGAAAGCTGGCAGCGAACTGCTGTTCCTTCCTCTCTTACCTGCGGAGGCCAAGTGGGTGTTGTAACGGGAGGCGAACCACCGAGACACCTGCTGGGCAATTGGCCAGAGAGCCAGTACAGTGCCCCTGATCCCCCACAGGCCCTTCTTCCCAGCCCTTGGACCCCAGTGGGAAGGGAGGGCGTGGGGAGAGAGCAGAGGCTCTCTTCCAGCCCCACCACTTCAGATCTCTGTGAGCAAAGACAGCAGATGTGCCAGAGGAGGAGTCCTGACCTAAAGCTCTTGCCTAGCTAGCAACGAGGGGCATTTACCAGGTTTCAGAAGCGGTACAGAACAAGGAGGTGTGGTGCAACAGGGCGCACCCCATGCCCAGGGAGCTCAGGAGGAGTTGCCAGCGACAGGGCCACCCACAAAGGACAGCAACCTCCGAACATTAACAGAGGTGAGGCATCAAGGCCACGTCTCCACTTCTGAATAGATGTGAGATTTTCCGTAATTACAAAAGAAGTGAAAAATATTTATCAGCAAGAGAGTTACCAGGGTGGCAAAGAGACTCAAACCATACCATGTCAAGTAAACCGGGCAGCTGGGCTGGGCTGCGAGGGGATCCCAGGCTCACCGCGGTGGCCTCAGCCTTGGAAGGCTGCCACAGAGACCATGTCATGGACATTTTCCCCTGTCGTTAGGCGGAGAACGAGAACAGAGAGCAGAAACTACAGAGAAAGATTTGGGCTCAGGGAACTTTCTCCCAGGGACGGTTGCTGACGATGAATTGGGCTGTTTCTGTAGTGAGCTGGCTGTCCATCTCTAGCTAGTAAAGAAGGGGCTGGGTGGTGGCCCTGAATGGGGACCTGAACCATTGACCCAGAGGTTCCTTCCAGCCTCACCACTTCATATCTCTGTGAGCAAATGGCACAGAGGTGTGGCCTCTGGAGGGCGGGCATGGCTTTCCAGGAGGGCCTGGGGGCTAGCGTTTGTTCCTCCCAGTCTGCCAACCTGCGGCCCCAACTCCTGGGTATCTGTCACAAACACTGGCCTCACCCACAGGTGACCCTGGGGGACAGTCCCAGTGGAGACCTCTTCACCTGCCACATCTGCCAGAAGGCATTCACCTACCAGCGAATGCTGAATCGCCACATGAAGTGTCACAATGATGTCAAGAGGCACCTCTGCACCTACTGTGGGAAGGGCTTCAATGACACCTTCGACCTGAAGAGACACGTCCGCACCCACACGGGTAAGAGGAGCCCGTGGTTAGAGGCAGACACGACCCGACCCCGCCTGGCTGGGGCCACGTGGGAGCTGCAGCAAGCCTGCTCCCTGGCAGCGGGGGCCTGGGAGGGGCGTTGCGGAGCTCAGGGCAGAGTCCTCCCAGCTCATCGGTCATGTCACTGGAGCAGCCGGAGCTGGGCAGGGCTCCGTCTGTTCCTCTTCCCCGGAGTTAGGTGGCCCAGCCTTTCTTTGTCTAGGAAGCTGCCAACAGGCCCCCATCAGGTCTCTGACACCTGGCCCTGTCCTTCCCGCAGGCGTGCGGCCCTACAAATGCAGCCTGTGTGACAAGGCCTTCACGCAGCGCTGCTCTCTGGAGTCTCATCTCAAGAAGATCCACGGCGTGCAGCAGAAGTACGCATACAAGGAGCGGCGGGCCAAGCTATACGTGTGCGAGGAGTGTGGCTGCACGTCTGAGAGCCAGGAGGGCCACGTCCTGCACCTGAAGGAGCACCACCCCGACAGCCCGCTGCTGCGCAAGACCTCTAAGAAGGTGGCCATGGCCCTGCAGAACACCGTCACCTCCCTGCTACAGAGCAACCACCACCTCTGAGTGGCCCCACCCGGCCTGTGCAGGCCCCGAGCCGGCTGGGGGTCACCTGCCGGCTGCCTGGCCAGTCCACCCTCCTCTGCCTCCTGCCGGCACACTGGTGATCAGGACTGGAGTCCCCGGGTGCATGTGCTTGCTCCGGCCCTGCCCTGACCTCTGCTCACATTGGCGTTTTTGTCCTATGAGCAGAGGCCGCTCAGAGCCTGGGCAGGCGTGTGCGAGGGTGTGGCGGAGGGGAGCCCAGGCTGCCTTCCATTTGAAGCAGTATACCGACGAGACAGGACATCTTACCAGAGGAGGTATGTGAGGGTGACCCTGTCGCCTGCCGCCTCTGGAGCGCAGGGCTGGAGGCTGCAGGTCCCCATGGCTGTGGCCGGCAGAGTCAGGAGTACTGCAGAGAGCACCCTGCAAACAACAGCGGTGGGGGAGCTGGCGGCTGCCTGCCTGGCAGTGTTTCTAATGCCCAGGGCCGCAGGGGGCTCTGCCCTTCAGACAGGGAGATGCACAGCTGTAGACGTGTGCACACACACACACACACAGGAGGCCTTTCCACGTATCATCTCATTCTTAAGAAATCACTACAAGGTGCCAACAAGGTTTTATTTCCTTTTTTTAACGATAACAAATGTACAGATATTAATATATTTTTGGTGCCGATGGCATAAGTATTTTTAAGCGAGGATGGAGCTGGCTTTTCTCCCTCCCATGCAATTCTATTTATCCCGGACATTTCACACCTCCTCTGTGCCTTGGTTCTGCGGTGGCTGCGCTGGCCCCCGCCATCCTTTGTACCTCCTGAGATGTTTAACCTAAGACCTTCCTCCGGCCCGGCCTGGAGGATGCACTGTGCTTTCTGTCCTTCCCCGTCTGCTGGGACAGCACCTCCTGTCTTCTGTTCTTCCCTCCCCTGTGGCTCTGCCTCCCTCCCATATCCTTCCAAGGCAAGCTTCTCAGGGTTACCGGGAGCCTCCTTGTCTAACGGACCTTTTGTGGAATAACTCACCCTTCCGGAAGTCGAGGGTTTGTCCAGCTGCGGCTTCAGGGGTGAGCCAGGTGGGATGATGAGTCTGACACACCGAGTCCACGGCCTGAAATGCTGGGAAGAGCCGGGCCAGGCTGCAGGACTGCTCTCTTCCTGGTGGAGTCAGAAACCCTGGGACTGCAGCAAAAAATTGGAACAGAATAATAACCAGACACATCAGAAACCTCGAGAGGGAGGACAGTCTTAGATGATTAACAAGTTCTATTTGTAGCCTTTTTTCTGACTGTTTTTCAAATGAGTAGGCTGGGTCTCGAGCACCTAAGGCTCCATCTGAGGGACTTGGCCAGGCTCCCTTGGCATGGCTGGGTTTCCTGCTAATAACAGGTGTGGGTCACAGGGAGACACGGGCAGGGGTTGGAGCCAGCCTGCTGAAAAATGAGAAGGCAAACTCGAAAGAGGTCCATGACCCAGTGGGCTGAAGCCAAACCCCAGCAGAACCGGCCTTGGCCTCTCGTGCCTGGAAGGAGCAGCGTCCGCACAGCCCTGGGCTGAGGGGAAGGCGCCTCTCTGACTTCCCTGAATGTGGACAGATTGTTCTGGAAGACTCTTGTTCATTTTACTTTAGAGTGTGGGGGAGCTGCTGTATTCTGGAAGTTATATAGTATAAAATAACACTATCTGGAAACTCTGTTTTGTTTACATTTCCGTATCCCTGTGTTCTTTGCTGATCTGAGGGAGTCACAAGGCTCTGTGTTGTCTGTTTTATTTTATAACTTTCCCCGCAACTATTAAAATCAAAGAACTATCATTTTTTGCACTTTTGATTTTTTTGTCTTAAAGGGCTTCCTTCCGCCCCCCTGCCCCCCGTCCCCCCCCCCCCCCCCGCCCCCCGCCGCCTCGGGAAATTAATCAAAACAATCGATGCATTCTATTCAAAGCTTTGCCCTTTTATGGTTACCAGTGGGCCTCAAGTCAAGACAAGAACCTGATGCAGATGGATGGAGTGGCCTGCCAATGGTCTGGGCAGTCAGTGCCCGATGACCCCTGGGCCACCCTTTGCTCTTGGCAGCGGCCACAGGGCCTCCCCCGGGGCTCTCTTCACCTGCCTGATGCTCCCACACCCTGACTCCTGGCTCTCCACCGGGCTGGTGCATTCACTCAGCATCCAGTCCTGGCTTTTCTTCCCAGCACCCAGCCAGGACCACAGGAGGAAGAGCCGCATTCCCAAATAATAGGGCACAGAGTTCACATCACTTCCACGTTAGACTCCTGGCTATAAGGATGGCCACACTTGCACAGTGCTTGTTCTGTGCCAGGCACACTCGTAAGTGTTTAAGCATATTAGCTGGTTGATCTTCCAGCCACTGTCTGAGGAAGGGGCTGTTATCACCACCTGGCAGAGAGAA
This sequence comes from Equus przewalskii, assembly GCF_037783145.1. Taxonomy (NCBI): domain Eukaryota; kingdom Metazoa; phylum Chordata; class Mammalia; order Perissodactyla; family Equidae; genus Equus; species Equus przewalskii. The sequence goes on from NC_091841.1 coordinate 27,092,311, forward strand.
GTTAGGCAGCTGGCCCAAAGTCTCACCACTAGCTAGTAGTGGAGCTAGGATCCAAACCAGACAGCCTGGCTCGAGGTCTGCGCACAAAGCCGACGTAGAGACTAGGAGACAGCAGGGCACCTCTAGCAATTCAAAGTACAAGGACATTTGGAGATTACCTGGCCTTCCCCATCACCTACCCAGGATCACTCAGGGAGACCTCATCACCCTGGGGACCCTGGTCCCCAAGTCCCAGCTCAGTGTTCTTCCATCACACCCCTGCCAGATGGAGGAGGAGGAGGTGGGGGGCGCTGCCAGGCCTGGGCCCTTGGCGTGATGTTCCAGGAGGCTCAGGAGGGTTGCTGCCCTGGTGCTGGGAGGAGAAAGGAGAACACTGATCTGACCTCCAGGGCTCCCTGTGAGAAGCCCATGAGATTGGAAAGGGGCCTAACCCTCCTTAGGTCTCTTTAAACAGCCAGGCACAGAGGATTTCTCTTTATCTCTAGAAGCCTCCCAATGTGAAAGGCCAACCAGATCCTATTTTCACATGTCCCAAGGTGAGCAGAGCCCATTGTTGGGAACCCAGATGATTAACTGCTATGTAAACTCCAGGAGGAGCTGGGGACAAGCTTCCAGGAAGCCTGGGATGAGGGTGGGGGAGGGTGCCTGGGGCTCCTTCTGAGCCTCTGCTCTCTCTTGCCCATTCCTTAGAAGAGCTTAAGGGTGGGACCCCACTCAGGGGAGCCCTTCCCTAGCAGATTCAGGCAAGAGAGTCACATTTCAAGGGCGTATAATCTCCAGACTGTAGGATGGGTGCTTTGAGGACTGAAACAAGCAAAGTATGGGGGCCGTCCACTGACTGGGAGCAGGCCCCAGACAAGTAAGAGAAGAGACTAATGTAAGTCAATACATAACCAAGGACAAATGGTGTGGCCAGACTACAAAAGCTAAGGAACCCAAAAAGGAGTTTTGGGCATCTGAAAGAATAAAGACATCTTGGAAGAGGTGGGGTCCAGCTGGGCTGGTAACATGGGAGGATCTGAAAAGAAAAAGGAGGAAAGGTGTTTCAGGGAGAGCAAGGGTGGGATCAGACCTAGAAGAGAGGAGGTGTGGGTAATGCAGTGGGCAGAGGGGCCCACTATTTCCATAAGCAATCTGGCTGGGGTGGCATTCATTCGGCCACACCCTGGGCATTTTCTGAGCCCTGCCCAGGTGTCAATAAGAAGAACTGATAACAAAATAAGATTCTGAGAGACAGGAGAGCTGGCTGGGACCTAGCAAGACAGCCTGATGGAAAACGAAGGTAGAGTCCTATCTTTTATGCCTAAAAACAATGCAACCAAGTGCAGGGTGGGGACGCCTTTACAACAGGAAGTTCTATGACCGTTTATACTTTATATTTTTATGTATTTTCTAATTTTTTTACAATGAGCATATATTATTTTTTACAATCAGAAGAAAATTAAGTTATAAAGCAATATAGGAGTTTTAGTCGACTTGAAGTTCAACACGTCAACAGGGAGATGGAGCTGCCCTCCCCAAAAAGCTAACGTGATCCTGGCCAATAACAGAAGTGTGGCGTCAATAACCAAGATCACTTCCCTCCGAGTTAGGCTAGGCACCAGTCAGTGGGTGGCAGGGAAAGAGCAGTGGCCTGGAATCAGGAGACCAGCCCTATCTCGTGCTGTCTGTGTGGCCTTGGGCAATTGACCTACCCTCTCAGTTTCCTCATCTATAAAATGAGGTGGGTTCCTCAGTTCGAAAGTCCCTTTCTGTTATAATGACTTTATGTCTCCAGGCCCCCATCTCCATAAAACCCTTGAAGAAACTCCTGAGGAGGTGTCCAAGGCTGAGAAGTTGCTCTGTGAGTGGGGAAAACCAATTATATGGCTGCTGGCTCGAAGCAGATGGAAAAGATTTATTCCAGGTGGGTCCAGTGGACAGAACCTGGGCTGACAGGTGAGAGCTAGAGGGGAGCAGACCCCGGTGCAGGAAGCCCTGGCACGGCTTAACCGTGGAGTGGCTGCTGGGGAAGCAGGAACACCAGGCGCTGTCACTGGAGGGCTGCTGGCCCGGGCGGGGAAGCCATTTGTCAGGAATTTCTAAAGAGACTCCATCTTAGGACTGAAGGCTAGACAAAATCATCTTCGAGGTTCTTTCCACGAAATTCTAAAAGGTCAGGCCAAAGTTCAGTGGTCATGACTTCCAGGCCTAATCACCATTCCCAAGAAGGCAGAGCCAGGGAGAAAATGCTAGTGAACAGAATGGAATGGAAAAGAAAACACTGGTGAGTGAGACCAGCTGCGAGGCTGTTCCTGTCCTCTGGGCTTGGGGTGATGAGACCCCAAGGTTACGGAAAGGGGCTCACCGCTCACCGCCGCTGGCTCTGCCCATCCTCTGGGCCCCCCAGGGCCAGTCCACTCCCTCAAGTGATGGCAGCCACCTGACCCAGGCTGTCTCACCCTCTTCACGTCCAAGACCAACGTGCCCTCATTCACTCCTCATGCCGGTCCCCTTCCCAAGTTTCTAGAGCCTGTTTTGACCTCCATCCCCCATCCCCCAGGCTAATATCTCCCCGCCTTTCTAGTTCCTGTGACCAACCAGTCAGTTCCTCTCAGTTCTCCCTCTGAAGTTGCCCTCCCCGCCTGGCAGCTCTCCTCCAGGGCAGCAGGCTCGCTGACACTGGGGGCTCAGGCCTGTGCCACTGCGGGGCCAGTGCTGGAGGGGAGGTTGAGTCAAGTGTGGAGATTCCAGTTCTGGGCAAGGGTGGTGCATTGAGAATTACATCTTCCGGGTTCTGTTTCCTGAATGTAAGAGCTGGGTATCAAGGGACGGATTTCATCTGTTCCTCCCTTGTTCTCTCTACATAAATGGGTGCGAATAATTTGACCCCAATCAATCTTTTACAATAAAACCAAACCCGGTATCTAAGACTGTGCTCAGAGATGTGAGGGGTGGGAGCCAGCTGTCCCATGTAACTGCCTAAATTTCAAACAGGAGCACCCCACCTGTCCTCAGACCTCAACTCTGACTTTGAGGGGCAGCTAACATGCCCCGCACTCCCCCACCCCCAAGAGAGGACACCTGAGCAGAGCTGCCCATGGCAGAGAGTGACCGAGTGCCACAGGGTCAGCTGCTCTGTGCGCCAGGCCACATTGCCCATTAGGGTCACAGCAGCATGTCTCATTCCCCAGAGCAGAGGGATGGTATTCGGGGTGAGAGATCAACCCAGGAGAGGCTCCTGGGGCCCCGAGAGATGACGCGTCTCACTCACTGCTAAACACAGAGCTCCTGGAGCAGGTGTTCTGCTTCAGGCACACGCGTCAACAGTCCAATTACAGCAGCCAATCACGACTGCCATTTCTGGAGCTTCCACTGCGTGCTGGGCGGCAGCTTCTCTCTGACATCATCACTGATCCCCACAACAACCCTAGGAGGTAGCTATTATTGTTACTATTTTTGGCTAAAGAAACTGAGGCTCAGGGAAATTAAATATCTTGCTCAAGGTCACACGACTAGTAAGTGATGAAGCCAGGCTCTGGCGTAAAGTCAGCTGGACCCTAAGGTTGGGCTCTTGCATCTCAGATTCTCAATGCTTGTGAAACGGGAACCCCTTTCCTTTCGGTTCTTCCTTTACTCTCTGGACACTGAGCACCGGCTCTGGCCAAGCGCTGTGCTGAGACATCGGGGACGCAAAGATGAACAAGGCACAGTCCCTGTGCCCTGGATTTCACCCTCCCGGGGGGAGACAGACATGGCCCAGTGCGTGCGGTGGAAGGGCTGGGAACCCTCGTGGGTGGGAACTGAGGACATGGAAGGGGGCCAGGCTGCCCCCGGGCTCTGCCCTCGAGCCAAGATCTCTGAAGCTCCCAAATGTCACACATGTCAGCAGAGCTGCGAAAAGGGAAAAGAGGGAGAATGCCTGACACCATTGAGTCCCCACCTACCATCTGTCTGGGGCACTGTGCACCAGCCCCGAGGTCGGGGCTATTATTGTCTCTGCAGATGAGGAAAGTGAAGCCTCGAGGTTAACAAACCGCCAAGGTCACCGCAGCCACCCGGCAGAGCCAATCAGCTCTCTCTAGGGCATCACGCCATCTTCCCAGGAAATGTGTGGAAATATAAGAAAAGAGAGTTCTAGAAACTCCTAAGCTCAACTGCAGGGGAAAAGCCAAAGTCCTCAGAGGGAGACAAGGGGACCAAGGGTGTCGGGGCCTAGCTCTTGCCACAGAAACGCCAGGTGTGCTTGTGCCTGTTAAAGTCGAGGCCACTGCTGTCTTAAACATTCCTGTTAACTCTGAGAAGGGTGGGAAGAGACGCCCAGGGGATGGAGAATGGGTCAGGACGTGCCAGCCCCACAGGAGCTCCGAAACAAACGCCCCGTGTGTACCCTGACCTTCTCCCTACAGCCCCAGTTTTCCAAGGAGTGATCTTGGTTGGTAAGAAATTCATCCTGTCCTCACCACCTCAGCTCATCCAGGCCAGCTGGCTCTGCCGGGCCCCCTCCCGGCCTCCCCTGCCTCTGGGGGGGAATCCAGGTAACAGGCCTGGGCGTCTCCCCCTCCCCACGCACAGCGGGCGAGTTGCTGAAGGACTCCAGGAGAACTGGTAGGACTTGTGTCCCTTTTGCCAGAGGCACAAACGAACCTGCCAGCGGTAATAACAGGGCAAAGAGCGGACCCACCTGAGACTCAGGAAGAGGAGGGCAGGCCTGCCGCCAGAAGCCCCATGCCAGGGCACCCCTGCCATTAGGGCCTTGCTTAGAAGCCAGAGGGGCTCTTGAAGAGTGGGGTTCCCTGTGATCCTGCCGTGACAGACCTCACTAGTACTTCCTCCCCCGCAACAAGATGATTCCCCTCTTAGACAATGCTCCCCACACGTCCTCTCCCACCATTCTCCCAGGAGTTCTGAGAGGTTCATGACAGGGTTTCTGAAGCATCATGTGGGAACCTCTGGGGTCTTCCATCACCCACCAGGCAGAGGCGGGTGTAAGGAGAGGAGACAGTGAGGTTCTGGAAGTCAGGGCAGAAGGGATGGGAGCCACCCTTCTGGGCTTGGTGCCCAGCTGGGGAGGACTGGCATTCCCTAAGGAGGCCAGGGTGCTTCTGGGGGTGAGCACTGGAGGAGGAGCCCTCTACAAAGTTTGCTTTGCTTGGGGGGGAATTTGTTAAAGAGAAAATAGAGGAAAAAGCACAAAGCATCCGTGTCTGGTTGGGAGAGTCAGCGGAAATCAATATGTACCCAAATTCCAAATGGTGCATTAAAATGTGATGTGAAAATGAGTTTTTGGCAGATAAAATTTTAACCTTAATATAAAAGAGTTCTCACATATCAATAAACAAAAGGAAATACACATCATTGAAAACTGGCAAATAGTATGGATGAGCTATTCACCAAAGAGCTTCAAATGATAAAAATCATATGAAAAAACTCAACTTCATTCATAATCAAAGAAATGAAAATTAAAATCAGATATAGAAGTCTACCAGAAAACTGGTTATAAGAATGAAAACACAGAACAATCTAAATATTTAACTCTAGGCTACTGTTAAAAACTATATTGAAATATTATGTATCCATTCAATATGATATTGTAAAAATATATACTAACAGGAAAATGTTTACAATCTATTAAGTTTAAAAAGCAGGTTCCAAAACAGTGTAATGGGGTAGGCACGTTTTCCATTTTTGTAAACACAAGTAAATCCACGTGTATGTCATAAAAGTTACGGCAGACAAAAAACCACAATGTTCACAAATCTAAGTTATTTCTCAGTGGTGGAATTATGATTTTTATTTTCTTCCATTTGTTTGTCTATCTTTTGCACTCTTTCTACCATGATCCCATATTGCTTTTGTAATGAAAAGAAACCTTCTTGGTGACATTGAAGGAGTCCTTGGCAGAGGAAATCTAAGAATCATTTTGCCTCATGTACACTTGTCACCAAGAAGCGGCGATTCTTCTCCCAATTGCTGGTCAGAGAAGTGGGGGTGGGGTGGGAATGGGTGGGAGGAAGGCTGAGATCTGAGGTCACCTGGGGAACAGAGATGGGCGTCAGGAAAGAGATCCAGGAATCTCACCTCTGAGGTTCCCCTGGAATCTACAGGAGGCCCACGACCTTGGAGAGAAAGCACAGAGGATTTGGGGTCAAGAGGCCATGAGTGAAGCCGAGGTCCATTAGTTGACACTGAGGAAGACACTTTTTCTTTCTGAAAGTCACTGTCCATAAAGTGGAAGTAACAGTAACACTGGATTATTGTGAGGATTAAATAAGATAATTATTTGCTTGGCAAGGTATAAGGCCCTAAGCAAATGTCAGATGTTGTCGTTAATAACATTCATCTCTGGTTCAACTTCAGCAAGAAAGGTAGCCAGCTGCTGAGGTCAAGTTTGCGCTGGCGGTTGAGAAGGCTGCATATGCCGGAGGTGAGGGACAACTTTCCCATATGGCTCAGGCAAACTCTTGGATTTCCTGGTCCATAGTAACAGAATATAAAAATAAGAATAAAATAAACTTACTCCGAGCTCAGAAGGTGTCTGGAGACCTTCTGACTACTCTCCGAGGAAAGAATATATAGCCCATGATGAGAAATCCTGGTGAGTCATGTGCTGGGCACTGGGAAGGAGGAGAAAACAGCAAAATGCAGAGGTCTAAGAGCTCCCTCGCCTATACAGTCACGGGCCATATGATGACGTTTCGGTCAACGACAGACCGCATATACGATAGTGGTACCACACAGCCCAGGTATGTAGTAGGCTATGCCATCTAGGTTTGTGTACATGCACTCTATGATGACCACACGACAATGCACCTAACGATGCATTTCTTAGAACATATTTCTGTCGTTAAACGGCGCATGACTGTACTTGTTTACTGATGTTTTGGCAAAATGCTTGGGGGCTGAGTTGGGTGGACCAAGGATGCCACAGCTTGTCATCTAAGGAGACTGGGAGTGGCTGAGTAGTGGTTCCAGTTGGATGGGTCCCCACCCTTCACAAGACAGGGAAGTCATGGCTTCTGGGCGGAGGTGGTAGGCACGCTCAGGAATCACAAGGTCCTCTCATTCATAACCGGTTAGCTGGTTCTTACAGGGCCGCGCATGGTTTTCACACAGTGTGGCCCCAAACATCCTCAAAGAGTACCACTTTCTTCATTCCACCAGATGAAGGGGATTTATTGATCAGACGACAAGCTTTCTAAGCATTGACCTAGTTTGGAGACTCATTCTTGACAGCACCACTCCAAGTCCCTCAAATGAGATGCATAATCTTCACTCTCCTCTTCTTCCTGTTTTGCTCCTTCCAGGATGCCCCTCCCCATCTTTCCTTCTGTTTACCTCCTTTTCTTCTTTGGAATCATTTTAATTGCTTTCCCTCCTTGTTCCTCAGTTTCTTTCTCCTTCTCCTCGTGCCCACCTCTCCCTGGTTCTGGATCTAGCCAGCATCCTCCTCTGTGCTCTTCATGTCACAGGCACCTGCCACTCCGAGCCAACCAAGGCCAGCACGTCCTGAGCTAATGCTCGGAGGACTGTGTGGTGAGGAAGCACGGACAGCAAGACAGCCACTGGGCAGCAGCGTGGGGCTGCCCCTTCCCATCGGGGCCACCGGATTAGTTCCTTCCTCAATTATCCAACAAGCCTTTCAAAATCTTCTGGTAACTAAGTTTTTCTCCTAATATTCCTGCCAACTCTATTCCCCTGCCCACCCCCCGCCCCTCCCTCTTCTGCGGGAGCTCTCTGATTTATCTACTCCTTGCTGGTGCTGACATGCCCTAGACTGAAAGCGCCTTCCCGGTGTGGTTTCGCCCGGTGAACAGAGAGACAGCGCACCTCCTTGTGTGTGGTGATGGGGAGAAGCAGTCGAGGACAGCCTTGCACTCCGGCTTGGCTGCCTCGGCTGCCTCCCTCCCATTTTAGGCTCTTCTAGGCTCTTCTGTTTATCCCCGCTATCTAACTGAGTGCCAGGATGGAAGTTTTTTCTGTCTCCTTCATTCCTTAGAACATCACCCCACTATGTTTTCTCTAATCTCAATCTCATTTCGAAATCTCCTGCCCAAGGGCTTTCCCAATGCCTCCTAGTTTTGAATCAACCTGCTGATGACAGCACACCCAGATCAGGAATAGAGATGTCGCGGGGACCAGGTCTGATACACGCCCTGAAGACACTCCTGTGCCCGAGACAGTCACTGGACTGGTGGCACCTGGATAAACAAATCTATTCCCTCCTTATCTCCTGTGAAGGAAGAAACCAAGTAGGCTCCAAGCTGAGAACAAGGACTGGCCAGACGGCAGCTACCAACCCGGCATACTCCTCCCGGGGAGATGTGTGAGGGGTGCCACAACTGCAGGCCCAGCCTGCACCGGGGGCAGTCCTCTCCAGGCAGCATGCAAAATTCTCTGCCCCCAAAAGTGCCCAGGCTCCCCCAGGGGGCCATTCCACAGGAATACACATCTTAGTTCTCCACCCATGGCTTAATGGCATAGATTTCTGGCCATAGGGACCCTGAGCCAGGAGCAGCCTCTAGAACAAACACAGAGAAGTGGGTCAGTGTTTTTTCGAGCAAGTGAAAATGGGTTGTTCTCTGCGTACAAAGGTGACCCACCACCGCCTGGTAACCTGAGCACTGTTACTAGCAAGGAGGGTCACCAGCAGTCTAGACCACGGCCATGGGGTACGCTTATTCTCCAGAGGAAGCTGAAGGGCAGTTGTAGGGTTGAAATGGCAACCTGGGTCTCTGCATCGCCTTCTAGCCACCAAGACGTTTCACCTTGATTTTTATTTTAAAAATCTATTCAAAGCCCCAGTTCTCCATCTCATTCACAGAGAGCCGATCCCTTCGTCCAAACAGGCAGAGCAGAACACAGGATGTCAAGCCAGCCTCTGGGGGCTGGTCACCCTCCCATCGAGGTGATGCTGCCGACCGGAACTCAGCCTTTCTCTCTGCTCTTATAATTTGAGGAGAGAAAACATCTGATGCCACAGCCAGCTCCTGCTCTTGGCACTTGGTGTCACTCTTGCTTCACCCTGGCTCAGCTCAAAGCCTTCAACTGACTGGTGGCAATCACCAGAGAAGCAGAACTCTCTCTCCCCCCTCCCGCCCCCACCCTGCACACACCACACTCACACACACACACACACACACACACACACAGACACCAGGGCAGGAGCCTGGGAGCCTGGCTGTCCTGGAGACAGGTCAAGTGTCTAGCCAGAAGGATGACAGATGTGCCACACAGTAAATGGCCGGAGGAAGGGCCTCACTTCCCTGAGCAAGGCCTGGGTGGAACCCAGACTCTGGAATTGTTGTTGTTGACTTTGCCAGCATTTTCTTAAAACTCAGAATTGCTCAGAAGACAGTCTAACAGCACAGACATCTGCACACAAACCCTAAGATGCATTTGACATCAAACTGGCAAATCTGGATGGCAGAAACACAGAAACTATCTATTTATAGCTGTGAGGCTCGCTGTCTCTCTCCTTCAATGTGGTGGCTACCAAGGCTTTGTCAATCCCCAGTGCAGAGTCAGCGATTTTTTTCAGCTATGAACACCTTTTGGCGACCAAATAAGTGTTATACTCTTTTTTCGTCAGTATAATTAATACATAATTAAACTTCTCCTGTCATGCTCCATAGCCATTGCTCCACCTTCACAACCTCTCTCAGCCTCTGTTCTGCTTCCCTTTCCTCACTAAAACCACTACCACCCTCCTCTCAACAGGATTTAATGAGCGCCCACTCGATGCTGGGCTCACTCGAGTCTCCTTCTGAACACCTCCCACATTGTTTCTAGAAAATTCCTTTGTCCTTGAGGCTCTCCTAGGGGTGAACAACCCTCATGGATACAGTGGTTCCTTCTCTGGGGCACAGAGACCTAATATTCTTCTCCTAAGAAATCCAACTCCTTCACCACCACGAGGGAAGGAAGGAGAAGTCTGACAGTCCCGAAATAGCACAGACTTATGAAGAGCCATTACCTAAGAAGAGCTCGTGTGGAAAGGGCTCCCCGTGAAAGCCACAGCTGTCCTTCAACCACACTCCCAGCTGTTGCAGGTCACACCATCATCAGCCTACAAAGCACAACAATGTCTAGCTTACAAGGCTTGTGGTTACCTTGATGTTCCCTGATCCCCAGCTGTCTAACTGGCTGTCCTGAGCAAGAGCTCTCCGGGAAGCTGGGGCTTCCCTGGGCATCCCCGGCAGAATTCCGACGCCTTCTCCCACAAGGGAGCAGCGTTCCCAATTTCGCTGCTGCCTCATCTTTGAAAACATCTTGAAAAAGTGCATCAGAAGAACAACCTTTTCATTCTACCTCTTATTAGTTCCTGGAACAGGGGCCGGAACTATGCAGCCTGGGAAGCCACGCTGGAGATGACTGAGGGCTCGCGTGATGAGGAGGCGCAGCAGCCGAACGACCATTCATCCTATTTCTGGAGATGAGAGTGTTGACGCCAAGGTCAGGAAGAAGCTATTCCAACCAGCAGAACCATGCGGGGTTGTGTCCGTAGCATCTCCTCCTTCCTCTGGGGCAGCATCCCCAGGGCAGTAGATGCAAGCCCTGCACTGTGGGGGTTTGTGAACTGACCCAAGTGTAACAGTGAGTCGGGCTGCACTCCTCTTGAAGCACTTTACAGTACTTTATGACCATCATCCCACTGATCTTACCACTATCCAAGGAAGGAAAGAAAGGAGGCAAAGGGAAGAAGGCTTCTCATTTCACCAAAACACAAGCGACTGAGGGGGCCGGCCCCATGGCCGAGTGGTTAAGTTCACTCTGCTTCAGCGGCCCAGGGTTTCGCTGGTTCGCGTCCTGGGCATGGACATGGCACTGCTCATCAAGCCATGCTGAGGCGGCATCCCACATGCCACAACCAGAAGGACCCACAACTAAAATATATATATATATACAACTATATACTGAGGGGATTTGGGGAGAAAAAAAAAGATTGGTAACAGTTGTCAGCTCAGGCAGCAATCTTTAAAAAAAAAAAAAGTGACTGAGGAGGGGGAGCTTTCAGGTGAACTAGCTAGTACTCACCCAGAAAGTCAAAGAAGAAGTAAAATGAACCAAAACCCCTGCCCCTGGCCCGAGAGCCATAGCAAATCAGACAGACAGCTGACTTTGTGTGTGTGTGACGTCCTCTATTAGGCGGTCTCTGGTAATCTGTCAGTTCAGACAATTTCAAAAGATGGGCTGAACTTGACCCTCTGTGCTGGGAAGGTACCAAAGCCCAAAGCCCCCCGCCCTGCCTTCCCCAAACTTTGTAAATAACAGAGACGCTCACTAGAGTAATTACAAGAAAAAACCGTCAGCTAAGTGGTTTGAGAAGGTGTGGCTGGAAGCATTCTGTGTGTTTTCTCTAAAGCTGGACGTGTTGACAGTCAAAAATACAAGTTTAATGAGCTTGTAAATGTGGAGTGACTCTTTTACATATTGTGGCGAGGGCTGGGTTCAACTATTCCACCTCTGAAATCCAAGAGGGTGCTAGGGGTATTCATTCCCAAACAGTCCCTCCAGAGTCGCTCCGAGGATTTCTTCCTCACAGTTTATCCTTCCAGCCAGGGGACTGACCCAGACAATTCAAGCCCCAGTGTTTTGCAGGGGGAGATAACTCTTGGTATTCAAAGATGCCTTCCAATGTTTTTTCTCTCTCCTTCTCTCCTTCGCCTGCCCAGAGGTAGCCGCGATACCTCTTACAACAGCGCTGACATCCTTTCGAAACTTACATGCTTCTTATACTTGTCCTGGTTAAATTCCTACAAATTCGCAGGGTTGTCTAACGCTCAAGTTCAAAGCACTCTAATCTCAGTAATCATTGTTTGCATGGTGCTTTTCTAGCCTTTTCCATCTACAGTATTTCTAAACACTAATTTAATTGAACTTAAAAGATATTGTGCATAATGTGCCACAATTTGGCAAACAAATAACATAAACAGTGTCTTGCTGACAGAGTAAATCTAACTCAGGAAACACCACTGTCAGCGGTATTGGCCCACATCTGACTGCAAATCCCAAACAGCCGCAGGGCGCCTGCGAGGCACATGTGGGTGACGTCACTCACCTGGGGCCTTGCTCCCCTGGCTGGATCTAAAGGTGCTCTCCCTTTCCGGGTGGTTCCTTCTTTAGAACTAATATCTGGGATGCCCCTTCAATATTTTCCTCTTTCTCATCCATGCCAGCCTGGAGGCTAAGAACAAGCCCGCAGCTGAATACTTTGTCATCACTTTTTCCAGAGCCCCAGGACAGCACTGCTAATATTCAGGGCTGTCTGTGCCCCTGCTGTCCCACACCAGGGAACTATCTATTAATTAAACAGACAGACAACTTTATAACTATCGCAACTACACTGTCCAGCTTGAGCCTTTGGTTCCAGTTCTTTCTCTCCAAGATTAGAGTATTTAGAGGGCCCTTCTCCCTGAGCGATAACATGGAAATGTTCTCCTCAGCCCTCACAGTGGACTCGTCAGTCTACGGTCACCCTCAAATACCACACAACGCTGGCATCTGCCCCAACAGCCTGAGCCTCCTATGTGAGCTTTTGTCTTTTAGACCCTGTCATTCTCATGGGTTTTCCCGTGCTTCTGAGGATATAACCAAGACAAAGGAGACGTCCCAATCCTGTGTATGCTGGAGGAATGGATAAAAACCTCAAGACAAGGGAATCTTGGAAAACCATCATGACATCCTAAGAATTCATGACGTAAAAGTTCCCGAAGCCACTCTCCCACCCCCAAACCAGTCAGACACACAGACATACCCTTCCCCAGGCCGATTTAGCTCGACGAGATAGGCATCTCCTGTCTGCTCTCTCTCTCTCCCACCTGAATCAGAGCCTAACTGGTTACCTCCCAGGGCTCCTCGGAGACATCACCCAGTAGAGGTCCTTTCTAGGGGGTGACAGCACCCTTTGGGGAGCCTAGCCTCACCCTGAGAGTGCCACTCCAATCCCTCTGCCTTTGGTTGGTACATAGGGAGGACTCAGGAAAGAGGGGGTCCAGGGATGTAGCAGCCCACATCTGAATGAGGAACTGTGCCCGGGGGGCAAGGAGAAGGCCTGAGAAACAAGGAGCTGCCTGAGATGCTGCTGCACAGGTCTGAGCTGGAAGGCTGAGCTGGCAGCTGAACGATGAGGCAGAAATGCATTCTTAGTGGTGATCAAACTGCCAGATTAGCTCAGCTTTCTTTTTCTTTTTCTTTCTTTTTTTAAACTCATCTCTGTAGCCTGTTTTCCTCCGGGCATGTGAAACTTTCGCTTTCTGCCTTCTTTAGTCCTCTTCCAGAGGCAAGAGAAGTGAGAAACCAGGTTCTGATTCTGTGCCAGATGAGGTCACGAGTGGATGGACCCTTCTCCATACGTACATCAAATATAGCCGATAAACATGTTGCTCTGACATTCACTGAGTGTCTTGAACAAGGAACCACAGCTTTGAGGAGCTGTGGAAGACACAGTCCCTGCCTTTAAGAGCTTTTGCAGGACTGATCAAGCCAGTGTGGCTATACCTGGCTTTATGCACCTGCCCTTAGATGAGTCTGCACAGGGTCAGATTTTTCTAAATGGAAGCCTCAGCCCCCACTGACTCGCTGGGTAATCAGACCCTTTATTTTCATTTAAGACTCACCTTCCACTGGTAACAGCTTTTGATAGTTGGCCTCTGGTTTTTCTGTCCTCCCTCCTATTTAAATGCCCCAGAAGAGCTTCATATTTAAATAGGTCCAAGCACTAACCTCTGTAAAGTGAAGACTATTTCTGTAAAATGAATAACGCTTTCCAAATTCATTTGCCTCAGCTGGGGCTGGCATAAATCATTTTTTCTAGGATTAGTCTCCATTCCATATTCCATATTCTTTTCATCTTTGATTTTTTTTTTAACTACCAAAGAAGAAGTCTGCCATCTAAACTGCAAAAAGGTAGGTAATCGATTTCTGTCTTGCTGTATCAAAAGTTCTTTAAGGTCCTACAAATGCAAGTGATTATTACCAAACGGCTTGCATTAGAAGGGAAGAAGAGGAATTGGCCATATTCTGACGAGCGCACGGAGCGCTGGACATCCCAGGTTTCACGGCCCAGCTTAGGTCATTCCTAAGGAGATAACGCCTGCTGCTGCCAAAAGGCCTCTCTGGGGACCACATTTTCAGAATTGAGAATTGGTGGCAGTCTGATGCACGGCCTGGCAAAGCGCCAGTGTGTCCTCTGTCTCAGAAATTGAGATTGTCCCAGAAAACGGATGCCACATGGCTGCCCACAGGACAGCTCTAAAAAGAAGCCATTCTCCGCTGCGTTTAGCTTAGTGGGCTGAACTCAGGGGTCTCTCAACCGTTTTGTCCCTCAATTCTCTCCCCAGCCCACTGTGCGCAGACACCCGGGGTTTTCCACATTGATTGAAGCAGTTTTCAAACAGTCTTCCAAACTGACCTAGCCACGATTTTCATTTTTAATATTTTCCCACCAAATCAGTCTCCCCTTTTAAAAAGTGATATGTCAGCAGTAAATGAACATAACTTCACCTACTGATTCCAGGCAGGAGGTGTTATTGCCCTGTCTCAAACGGGCTCTTTTCAGATTAAAAAGTAATTGTTCCAAAAGAAGCTTTTATGGTAAAAATTAAACCACAGTTGAAAAGCTATTAGAAGCTGGACTTTGGGCGAATGCCAAAGAGGACAGTTCTGGGCATCTTCCTGAGAAAAAAGGAAAGAGATCCACTAGAAAGAAGAAATCTTAAACAAATGATCATATAAAAAAATTAAGTAAAATGTTGGAACCTGTTCAACCACCCTGCTTCAGTTAGAAGGCGCTTTTTAACAACATTAGGAAATCGAAACTAGCTGTGGGTGGGGTGGAAATGCTGCCAGGTCATCCTGCCGAGAGAAACCCAAAGATTGCGCTTACATGAGGGACGTGCCGCAGTGGCACCGCGGTGGCACCGCCGCACCACGCGGCCGCAAGGACCACGCTAGCAGTTTTTGTGGCTCCCCGCCCGGGGCGGGTGATCACTACCTCATCACTCGGGGTGACTTGGTTACTAGCCCTGATTTGTTATTCCACAGTGTGATTAAGAAACAATCATCTAGGAAAACAGAGATGCACACATCAGCGTGCAAGAAAAGGCCGGAGGGAGCAGCGAGCTTGCTGGGTCATGAGTCTCCGGCGGGGGGTGGCGGTGGGGGCGGGGAGGGGGCAGGAGGGCAGGACCCGGGAGGTCCAGTGAGGTGACGCTGAGGCCAGCCTAGCAGCGCCCTCTCCTGGAAGGCTGGGAGCACACCATGTGTGCAGGGTGCGTAGGGACCAACCTGCGCCTGCGCACAGGTCTCCTTCCAGCCACGTGCGCCACTGCCCTCTATTGGACAAAATGCTTTTCGGCTTTACTAGCCGGCTAAAGCGAAATAACGGACGGACGTCCCACCAGCTGGCACAGGGCAAGGCACAACCGTCTAAGTCTCAGTTTCCACATCTCTAAAATGGGAGCGATGGTAACACTATCTGTCCTTGCCTCCTTCAAAGGGTTGTGATCAGGTGGAAATGACTGAAGTACCAGTTTTTACTTTTGCCTGCCTTCTTCTCTGCCCTAACACACTCCAGGTCACTTCCCTGAGGTGACCTTTCTCTCCAGCGTCTCTGAACTAATTTTAAACTGTAATAGGTAGTGGCATCTCACTTTTAGTGGCTTTAATAACTTCACATATGTTTCAAACACAATTTTCAAAGCATTTTTTTTCTCACAAGCGTTTACCATAATTTAAATTAATTTTCTGGTAATTACATGTTTGGGGTCTAAATCCTCGACTAGATTCTGAGTCCCCTAAATTTAGGGACCTGTGTGTCCTTTGTCACCATTGGATCCCCAGTACCTACCTAGCATAGTGCCTACTGCACGGTAGATCCTTGATAAATATCTGTTGAATAAGTACATGGATGAATCACAGAAATTAGTGAAGGCCAGCCAGAAATAGAAAGGGCAAAGTCAGATACGTGGAAAAAATCCTTTTCCAAAAGTAGTAACAGGGGCCAGCCAGGTGGCACAGCGGTTAAGTTCGCACGTTCTGCTTTGGGGGCCTGGGGTTCACCAGTTTGGATCCCGGGTGTGGACATGGCAACCCTTGGCGAGTCATGCTGTGGCAGGCGTCCCACATATAAAGCAGAGGAAGATGGGCATGGATGTTCGCTCAGGGCCAGTCTTCCTCAGCAAAAAGAGGGGGATTGGCAGCAGTTAGCTCAGGCCTAATTCTTCCTCAAAAAAAAACAAAACAAACCAGAGTAGTAACATGAACTAATATTAAAAATGAAAAGACAGAGTGATGAAAAAGTTTTGGAACTCGAAAGAGGTCATGGTTACAAGACAGTGTGAATGCGCTAAATGCCACTGAATTGTACACTTTAAAATGGTTAATTGGATGTCATGTGATTTTCATCTCAATAATAAAAAAAATGAAAGGGTAGAAGTGTAATATAATAATTATGATCCATGGTGATTTAGACACTCCGCAAATACTTGATGAAGTCAACATAAAGAGAACAACCTTTATACAGCGCTTGATGGTTTACACAAATATTTCCACATAAATGATTTCATTGGTTCCTCCCCACAAGCCCAGGGCCTTGCAGATGCGGAAACTGAGGAACCCAGACGTTTGGTTAGTGACCCTGTCCCTCAAAGAGGCCGGGCACGCTGCCCCCTCAGAGGCTCCAGCCTTGCTGCCTGCTGCCCAGAAGGGACTTCCTCCAAACAGCCGCTTCTCCCTCGCCTCTCTCTGGCCCTGCTTCAAGCGTCACCTCACCAGAAAGGCCTTCCCCAGGCGCCCCATCTGAAAGAGCAGCCCACCCCCTCCAGCATTCTCTCTCCCTTAGCTGGCTTGGTTGTTCTTCAAAATTCTTAGCTCATAGTACATACTGACGACAATTTTTCTGTCTCCTTCCACGACAGCGTAAGCGCCAAGAGAACAGTTCTCTGTTATAATCCTGACATCGGAATGGTACCTCGCAAATAATAGGTGCTTTAGAAATATCTGTTAAACAATTGGATAAGTAGTAGAATTTTACCATGAACTTGGCTGGATCTTCTGAGGAGCCTAGGCTTTTTAGGCTCCACCACAAAAATGAAACTATAACGTGACTGAGATAAAATAGCCATTGTTAGAGCACTGTGACAGAGTGCCACCTTGTTCACGAATGAGTCCCTGCCTGCTCCTCTTGTCCCCAAGGGCAGGGCACCTGTCTGTTGTCTCCCTGGTGCTAAGTACCCAGTATTAGGCACTTGTCTGTATGATATCAGTAAGAAACAATGGATTCTGATGGTACAGACAAGAACGGAAGAGCCGGCCGCAACACACATCCAGGTCCCACCCTACGCGTGCACATGGGGGGCGGGGAGTCTCTGAGGAGAGGAGCAGGGAGGACGTGCTGCGCAAGGGCCAGAGTCCAAGAGCAGCAGAGTGTGACCTCGCAAGCCACGCTGTGTAATCTACGCACTGTGTAATCTACACAGATTACAATCTGTGTAGAAATGGCTCCCGAGACCAAACTGATCTGCAGTGTGAAACTTGTACGATTAATTCCAGCTCCCAGGGCAAAGCTTGCAGGGCTGGCCTCTTGAGAGCAGGGTCAGTGTGGTCTGACAGGACGAATGACTCTTGCAAGATGGACAGCGAACCTCAGACCCAGTGGCTATCCCAGAATAGTGCCTGGTGGCCTCTGAGAAATTCGTGCCCAGCAGCAGCAGCACCTGCCTCCAGTTCCTGAATCAGGCGGCCAGGTATGATGGAAAATCGTCTGGCGTCGCACAAAGAATGCAGATTAGGAGTCAAACTCCTGAAGGTCTGGTGTCAGTTCTCTCTCTCTCACCTGTGTGAACCCGTGTCTCTGAGTGCTGTTTACAAATTGCAGAGAAACTCACACAATCATAAAATCCACCATTTGTCCAACCTGACCACTGCACTGGGATTGTTACATTTTTGATGTAACAAAATATTTAATACAAATACCTGTTTGCCGTCCTGTCCCTCACATTTTAACTTAATGGTACTGAACCATGTTTTCAACCTTAAATAAAGCATAAAACTTTAAAAAAATGTTCTGAAACCGAATTTCTGCAGAGAATTCCAAGCTGTGTAAGCTACAGTCCACCCCACCCTATGCATACACACAAACATGTATTTTCCTCAAAAGCTTCCTTATAATACGTCCAAAGTACACAGCTCAAAATTCGAGCAAATTATTAATTACAAAACAAATTAAACAGAAAAAAATCACAGCATGATTCATACAGCAGCCGTTACTCTCGCCGTCTCCCATTGCACGACTGGTGTTTCAGTGTAATTGGCGCACGTTTCAGGAACCACGACCAGTCACCTTTGCCCTGCACTACCTGGACGTAACCCTCCTCCCCGTGGGCACTCAAGCATAGGTGGGTATTTAGTTTTTCTCAATCCCACAGCATGAAGGAAAAAACCAAAGCAAAACATGTTGTTTTTATCTTATATTCCCTAAGTGGAGGCCTGGGCTTGACTCGAGATTAAATGCACAGGCACAGGCTGACATCAAACTGGACCAGCTCGTGGTCGAGAGATGCAAACTCGGGCACCTGTGGAGGGGTCAGGGACCCCAGGCAGGCTGGCAGGCTGCGGCCAACTGGGGAGCGCAGGCCCCAGCTGAAGGGGACGCGAGTAGGCAGCAAGGGTTGCTGGATGGGCCCAGTGTGACGAGTGCGTCTCACTTTTCAGGAAAAGCCAGAAACCCAGGTTTTAATGTGAATCTCTAGATTTTTAAATGCTAGCAATTAGCACGAAAAACTGTTTTAAAAGTATGCTATGGGCCAAACACAACGTGTCTATGGCCTGATGTGGCGCCCAGGTAGCCTGTTGGTGAGCTCTGGAGAGAAAGGTGGTTCCAGTGGGTTCCAGGCCCGAATCTGCCACTCACGAACTGCTTCCCAGGGCGGTCACTTCACCTGCCAATCACCAGGCACTGAAATCCAGTCAGCTGCTGAAGCTACCGCGTGGTGGCTAAGGCGCCGATTCCTCCTACCTACTACCACCACATGCTGCCCTGTCACTCTCACTGGCCACTCTGGGCTCCAACTTCCTCATCTATAAAATGCGGATAATACTACAACCCTCTCAGAGGATTAAATGAGACACTGCTTGCAAAGCGCCTAACTGCCGAGTCAGCACATTTGATGACACGTATCAGCTATTATCTATCAGCTGGTGCCTCGCTCCTCGCCATCCATTCACAATTAATCAGCAAATCCTGTTAAATAGGACTTTTCAAACCCTCTCCAATCTATCCTCGTTTTCATCCCCACTTTCCCTGCCTTAGTTCACAGCCTCGTCCTCTCTACCCTGAACTACTCATTATAACCATCTACTAATCGTGCCTCCTGCTTTACTGAGCACCTACTCAGTGCCCCACAGTGACCCACTCTCACGCTGTGCCTAGTTGATTTGACCTCTCTGCTGGGTAAATTACGTAAAGCAAAGGTCTGATGGTGTCGTTCTCCCTGTCATCTACAGAACAAGGCTAACTTCCTTAAGCCTGCCATCAAGGCTGGCCCCGTGGTCTCCCCTACATCACCTCCTACTGGTCTCTATCATACTCCCTCTGCTCCAGCCACACCCAATTACTGCTCTTGCCTTTTCCTGAACCAGCCATGTGGTTCCCGGTCATCGCACCTCGGCAACACTACTCTTTCTGCTTAGCATGTTTACTTGTCCTTTTCTCACCCGATGTTGACCGCTTCTCATCCTTCTAAGTCCAAGCCAAAAAGGCCACCTCCGCCATGAAGCCTTCTCTGATCACTCCCCTAAGCAGCCCCCATGGTCAGGCCCTCCCTTCTCTGCGTTTCCCACGGCACTTAGCATGTAGCAACCTTCTAGCCAATCTCACAATCTGGCCATCTACTTGTCGAGACATCTGTCTCAACACGAGACAGGAGGCCAAGGGCAAGAATCTGGTCCTACACATTTTTTGCATTCCCAACTGGCACGAAGTGAGGGTTCAGTGTTTGCTGAATGAAGTAATGGCACCGACCAGGAAGGGATTTCAACAAAAGCCAAAACATAATGTCACTTTTAACACATTCTGCTGCAAGAAACATGGATCTTTGGGAAAACGCAAAGAAAGAGTAGGATCATAAAAATACATAAAATCACTCTGGAGCCCTCAATTCCCTGAAAGGTGTGCATTTTGGTTAATTTTAGTAAAAAAGGATATTCTATATAAAGTTCTAGCTTCCTAGATGATTGAAAATATCTGCACTTACAAGGTGGCTGCCATTTGTCACAGTGTCTCGATCTTCACTTTTTCTTTCTGTGGCTCCAGTAGGATGTGTCTGATGTCCGGGACAAAATGTAATCCAGCCAAAGAACAAGTCTGAGTATTTGGGTCATAATTTATATACAGTGCAGTGCAATCTTGGAGACCCACACAGCTGAAAACGGCCCGTCTTGACCTCGTGCCCACGCAGGCCTCTTAGAGAGAGGCAACAATTTCTCGGCGCTCAGAGAATCACCAGAGGAATCTAGGAGAGGACGATCTTAGGAAGGCAGAGATCTGGGAAGGAAAATAAACATCATTGTTTTGCGCCTTTATGTTCTTAAAAGCTTGCCACTGAAGCGCTCATTCAACAAGCATTCACTGAATGAATGGAAGGGTTGTCCACAGCCTCATTCCCAGCCCCCGAGGCGGGATCACAGACCTGGCTTCTGCAGGCTAGGAAACCGAGCTGCAGGGCTTGGCTAGTGACAACGAAGAAGGCAACTCAGCAGAACAGTTTCCAGTGTGGCTCTGGGAACAGGCTACCTGGGCGCAGGCCTGGCCCTGGCAGTTTCCAGTTGGTAGAGTTGATAGACTAATTGTTCCCATCTCAAAGAATTGTTGGAAGGATCAAATGATAGAGAACATGTAAAGGGCTTAGCTTGATGCCTGTGCAATTATTCTTCTTATTATAAGAATTCAGTAAATGTTAGCTACCAACATTTGTCAAAAAGCTCCTACTACCAGGCTTGAGCCTTCTGCAGCTTATCTTTACAACTCTGCCCACAGCCAATATCTCTCCTTTACTGCCTACCTACGGGATCAGAGTTCTTAGAGAGTGGAAGAAAGAGCAGGCTATAAAATCCTGAACAATAAATAAGTAGAAATAGCAGAGAGAGGAGAAGAAACAGGTCACATACATAGACCACCTGGTCTGTGCCATGGCTCAAGCATAAAAGAGATCTGGACTCTCCATGGCCACGCTTGAAGGGAGAAAACAAAGGGGCAGGCCTTCACACTGCTGAGGGAACATTCTAGCCCTGGACAAACTCAAGTATGGAATAAAGACATTTTCAGGCATTTGAGGCTTCAAAAAACGTGAGATGTTCTAAGGAACAGGGGAAATTACTACAGCAATTCCTCAATAGATGTTAAATAGTATCGAGACAGCTAAAGTCACTGAATGTGACGGATTGATTCATACCACGAGTACACACTGAGGGCCCACTCTGTGTTGGTTAGACGGCAGACTACAACAGGTAACACAACAGTCACCCACTGATTCTGTTATGGAGCTTCCATGCGAGTGGGGAGAGAAAGAGAGCGACTACAGAAGGAAAACTCTGCGTCAGAGGTGACGAGGGCTGCGGAGAAAGAGACCAGGGCCTCCAGCCCACACTTCCAGAACATAGACTACAGGGATAGAGACACAGACTAAATGATACCATCTGGAATAACCAGATAAATCCAGACTGTTGGACATCTATAAGAAAATAGGCCTGAATTCTTTCAAAGATCAAAGTTGTTAAAAACAAAATAAGAGGGAGATTACTGTAGATTAAAAAGAGTCAACAATCACATTCAACGTACAAGCCCTGATTGGATCCTGGGCCAAGGCAAAAAAGTTACAAAAGATAATTTTTGGGATAAGGAAGGACATTTAAATACTGATTGAATATTAGACGGTATTAGGAAATTATTCTTAATTTTTAATTCATTAAATTAAAACATTTTTTAATTCATTTAGGTATTATGGATATGTAGGAGAATTTCTTTATTCTGAAGTATACAGAGATAAAGCAATTAGGGCAAACTGTTATCAACTTTGAATCCAGGTAGAGAATATTTAGTTGCTCGTTGCTCTAATAATTCAACTTTTCTGTATATATTAAAATGTCCAATATAAAAAGTCAAATAAAAAGGAATGGAGGAGGGGCCGGCCCGGTGGCATAGTGGTTAAGGTCACATGCTCTGCTTTGGTGGCCTGGGGTTTGCAGGCTTGAATCTAGGTGTGGACCTAGCACCACTCATCAAGCCACACTGTGGCAGCAGCCCACATAAAATAGAGGAAGATTGGCACAGATGTTAGCTCAGCAATCTTCCTCAAGCAAATCTTCCTCAAGCAAAAAGAGGAAGATTGGCAACAGATGTTAGCTCAAGGCCACTCTTCCTCACCAAAAAAAAAAAAAAAATTAAAAAATTAAAAAATGGAATGGAGGAGAAGACTTAGAAAAAGTAAGCATGAACAACACTTTGGAGGAATTCTGCTGTAGAGTATATTCATTTCCTAGAGCTGCTATAACAAATTACCACAGACTGGATGGCTTAAAAGGACAGAAATTTATTTTCTCACAGTTCTGGAGGCCAAAAGTCCAAAATCAAGGCATTGGTAGAGGCCATCCTCCCTACAGAGGCTCTAGGGAAGAATTCGTTCCCTGCCCTTCCAACTTCTGGTGGCTATCAGCACTTCTTGACTTGTGGCTGTGTCACTCCAGTCTCCGTCTTGGGGCCACATCCCCTCCTCCTCTTCTGTGTGTGTCTGACCTCCTTGTCTCTCTCTTACAAGCACACTTGTGGTAGCATTTAGGGTTCGCCCGGATTACCCAGAATAAGCTCCTCCTCTCAAGATCTTTAACTTAATCATATCTTTTGCCATATAAGGTGATATTCACTCTGCTGCCATATGGGGTAATATTCGCAGGCTCCTGGGATTAGGAAGGGAATGATCTTTGGGGGCTGCCTTTGTGCCTACCACAGGGACCAAGAAAAAGGAGCAGTAGCTGGAGGGGAAAGCAGAGTCAAGAGAGGTTTTGTTTTTCTTAAGATGAGGGAAATTACAGCATGTTTATAATCATTTAGTGGTTTTCTGTACACTGCAGTAGCACAGTGGGACTGTTTACTGGTTCATCGTGTTAGCACTTTCACATAGCAAAGCCCACAAGGAAAATAGCAAGTGCCCCTGCAAGATGAAAATTAGGGTTACTCTTTGAGAATTTAATTAAGAACACTCAAAATGTCATGGAGGAGACTTTCTATCAAACATGGCAGATTGAACATATGTTTATCTCCAAACCCCACCAAGATGAAAACAAAGGAATAAATATGGTATAAAACCCTAAAGACGAAGAGAACAGGAGAGCAGACAACAGTGGATCAGAGAGGTGAAGCAACTTCTGGAGATGGAGCGGGATAGCAGAGTGCAGGACGCTGGGACTTTTATGTTCAAAGACGTGAATATAAACAAGAGTAACAGTTCACTCCACTCATGCCCCAAAAGCTCAGGACCTGGAGGGACCAGATACCTCAGGTGGAAGGAGAAGCCATAGGGCCAAAACACGCAAATTGCTTAGAACTCTGTACATAAAGCAGTTAAACTCACAAATCCTCTCTCTAACCCTTTTTGGCCTAGCAACAACTCCCCACAGGATACAGAGGGTTTATTCTCTGGAGAAATGGAATCTGCAAACAGTCGAAAGCTGGGGTGCTCCTGACTTGGGGACACGAGGCACAGATGAGGGTAGGGATGAGCACTGAGCTGAAGATCAAAGAAGTGGGTGAAAACATGCATGCTGAATGCGGGAGCCACGTCCCTACCCAACCCCTTCCCCCCTGCCCTGCTGCCAGAACCTCAAGAGTGGTGGCCATGCAAATACTTCCCAGACAGGAAGCTAGAGAATTCTTCTCTGGAGATGAATTGTCCCAGCAACGTGATCTACAGATTCTGACATTTGAGGGTACCAAATAAAAAATCTGCCTGTTCCGGTCACCTGAGGATGAAGGCCATCAATTAACAAGCCCCATTTGTGCACAGAGTTTCCAATTCGCTCTGCTTAGTGTCTGATTCTTAAATATGAATAGACAGTCAAAGATCAAACACTTGAGGAAAACTTCCAACACATACACACGCACACATGCGTGCACACACACACAACAGAAAAGGGGGAGGGGAATTCAGAGGCAACAATGTGAAGAGCAGAAGAAAAATTACAAAGAGGAAAATTCCTTGGAGGGCTAAGAGAATATGTCAATCAAACAAAAACAGGAATTCCATATATTAAAAAAAAAGAAGCAATCAGTGAACAAGAGAGTTAAAATTAAAAAAATTTAATAGAAGGATAAGAAGATAAAGTTAATGAAATTGTCCAGAGAGTAGAACAAAAAGAGAGGGCCAAAAGTAGTAAAAAGATAAGAGCTATAATTCAGGATCCACCATCCCGATGAAGGACCACAGAAAATGGGATGAGCGTGCAGGCTGAGCCACGGAGTGGTGAGAAACATGTAATGTACATAGGCAAAAAAAGCAGGTCATATCTATAGAATCAAAAAAAAAAAAAAAGAACAAAACTGCACTCATAAACAGCAACACTTGGAAGTTAGAAGATACTGGGTCCTTACCTTTAAAATTCTAAGGGGAAAATATTTCCAACCTAGGATCCTATACCCAGCTGAACTCTCAGTCAGATATGAGAGAAGAATCAATATTTTCAGACAGATAAGGTGTCACAAGTTTACCTCCCAGGGTCACTTTATCTGGAAGCTATTAGATGACGTGGTTGACCAAAATGAGGCTGTAAAACAAGAAAGAGGAAGAAGATCTAAGATCCAGACAGACGGAGACCCAACTCAGAAGAACCAAGAGAGGCGGTAAGAAGCCCAGGACAGCAGTTATGGAGGCAGCCTAGAACACAGCCACTCGACATCAGACCCAGAGGACGAAGGACTCCAAGAAGGAAATTTCTAGGGGGAAAATGGAGTTGATAGATTATCTGCTAGGTTTGACCATATGAACAAAAATATGGGATTTACAGATCCTTTGGAGCCTTTGGGGGAAAACTAGCAAAGGGTATGTAGAAAACGTAATTAAAAAACATGAGGGGGGCCGGCCCCTTGGCCAAGTGGTTAAGTTCACGCACTCTGCTTTGGCGGCCCAGGGTTTCGCTGGTTCGGATCCTGGGCGAGATATGTCACCGCTCATCAGGCCATGCTGAGGCGGCATCCCACATGCCACAACTAGAAGGACCCACAACTAAAAAAAATATACAACTATGTACTGGGGGGAGTCGGGGAGAAACAGCAAAAAAAAAAAAAAAAAGATTGGCAACAGTTGTTAGCTCAGGTGCCAATCTTTAAAAAAACAAAACAAAACAAAAAAAACCCCATGAGGCTATCATAAATTTGTTACGATACTTGCGTTATGTTATGATATGATGAAGTTTCTACTCCTTAGAAATTTTACAGACTTCGAAAAGTATTCCTGTCATCCCAACGATCCATGATGCTTTTCGCCACCTCTTACATTCCTATCCAAGAGACAAACAGGATCTAACAGCTGAAGTCTTGACACTGAAGTCTTGACACTAGGCCCACAGGGTGTCCCCTCTCTTCCCTGGGATGACAGTGGATGGTGGATGGCATGTGGAAGACATAAAAGAAAGCCCCAAAGGAGACAGACACAAGGGAAAAAGTCCATGTGATCAGACGAATAATTAAAAGTCAAAGATGGACACAATAATAATACAAATAATTGAGATGAATTCAAATGAAACATGAGCAATTCAAATTTGATGTGGAGGTGAGAGGAACCTAAGGAAATGGTGATCATGGTAAAGTGATTAAAATAGTGGGGCCCAGCAATTATTTTGAATATGATTTTGGGGCTAGTTAGAGGGAAGATCAGTGAGGACCGGCTTGGTCCAGACATACAGGGCCCTGTGAGAGGCCTGTCCCGTTAGACTGTAAAGTTGGCTACATGGGAGAGGAGGGTAGAGATGTAGCGAAGGAAATAACTTTAAAACCCAACAAACATAATCACTATTATGAGATTTGGCTTCTTACTTTTTTTCTCCACTTCTTTATTTTCTGATCTCTTCTCTTGCTTTTGTCACTCTGGAGCTCCACATTCTTCTTCAGGATCCTCGCTCCAGCCTGCATCTTCTTCCAGAACTTTCATTATCTATCCTTTCTCTTGCTGTAATTTTCCATTTTGCTCATTCTGCCTTCTCTCACAACTCATAAACCCAATCATGTGTTAAATTAAATCCTTCTAACCCATCTCAAATCCATTTCTCAAACATTCCCCTACAAGCTCCTTGGTAATAGCTCTTCTCCAAGAAACGAATATCCACTTTTCCTCTACCTATCAACACATTATCAAACGTTTTCCTTCTCTCAAAATGTTCTCATGTCCCTCATTCTCACTCTTCTTCACTTCCTTTGTCCTGATCTCCGCCTCCATCCCCAGCAGCATTTCATTCCCACTCTCTCCTCTCTTAGGCTCAGGCACTCTCCTTTCCTCTTTCACATTTACCCCTTCAGAGTCAACAACGTTCTGCTTGGTCCTAATTTCTCCTGGTTGACTTGCAGGACTTCCCCTATCTGCTGCTCTTTCCTTCTTTAGCTTCAATCCTTCATCTGCCTCCATCACTGGGTTCTTCATCTATAACCTCTTTCTCCTCCATAGAAACAGATTCATCAGTAATGGCATTCGCCCCACTCAAGACATCTTCTTCACCTGCTACCCCTTTCTCAGTCCCTTCCAGCTCTTCATCACTCCCTTCCACTCTTTCAAAAGGAATTTCCATCTCAGCATCAGTAACTTCTAACAATCTTTCACCACCAGTAACTTCTACCATTCTTTCAACATTCTCTTCATTTATGCTCTCCATTCTTGAACCCTCCAACTTCTCTCCACTAGTCTCCAGCTCCTCTCCACTGGTGCCCAGCTTCTCCCCACTGGATCCCACTTTCTCTGCACTTGACTGCAGTTTATCTCCAGTGGATCTCAAATCCTCTCCACTGGTCCCCAGCTTCTCTCTACTTGACCCCAGCTTCTCTCTACTTGACCTCAGCTTCTCTTTACTCGACCTCAGCTTCTCTGCACTCAACCTCAGTTTCTCTTCACTCAGCTTCTCTGCACTGGACCTCAGCTTCTCTCCACTTGCCCTCAGTTTCTCTCCACTCAGCTTCTCTGCACTCGACCTCAGTTTCTCTCCACTCGACCTCCGCTCCTCCTCATTCTGCCCTGGTTTATATCCTCTGGCTCTCAAGTCCTCTCCACTGGTCCCTACCCCAGTAAACTTCAAACTCTCTTTCAACCCAGACCCCCTCCCAGCCTCTGCTGTAGTCTCTGCCCTCTCTGATTCAGCCCCTATTTGGCGTCTGACTTGCTGCTTTCCCCACACCTCCTTTGGGCTGTCTTTCCCCAAACCTTCTGAAGCCTGTAATGCATTTGCTACACTGTGCAGCAGCTTCACATCCATCCTTTCCCGACTCCGGCCTGACTTCCCTTTCAACACCGTCTTTTCCACATCTTCCAGTCTCCAGGACTCAGACTCAAGCTTCTGGTCCCACATCCTAGGCTTTTGCGTGTTTCTACCCAGGAGCTCCATTTTCTTCCCGATCACAATGAGCCCGTTCCAGGGCACCCATAGTTTTTCTCGCAGCAGCTGTGTCCCTCTGCTTGCCGGCTCCAGTTGCGGCCACCCGCGGACCCCGGCCTGGCCTTGGGCGCCCTGGCCGCGGGCTTTGTGGCGCCCCCTTGCCCCCCTGCGCCGGTGACCCCGCCGCTCCCTCATGCCGCAGAGCGGAAGTCCAAACGGAACCCCTTTCTCCACAGATATTACCCCCTGCCCTCGCCCCTAATCCACCACCCCGACCCCTGCTCCCCATTCCCCCCCAGCCTACTCCCACCCCACCTCACCCCACCCCACCCTCCCACTCTGCCGGCAGCCCCGCCCACCGCTTGGAGGTTCCAAACTGGGCTGGTGCGCACGCGCAGACCTCGCGAGGCCGTTGGAAGGCGCGACCCGGAGCGGCGGTGGGCGGGAGCAGCCAACTTGCTGGCGGAGGCTGACTCGGCGCGAGACCTCTGCGACCCCAGAGCCCCCGACCCCTGCCCCACGCTGTCCGCTGTTCCTGGCCCTTTCGGTTACTCGCTGCCCCTTAAAAGCTGGAGCCTGGGCACAGGACTGACAGGCGTTGCAGCCAATGGCGTCGCGCACGATAAACCTGGTACCCAATCAAAAGGCGCGGCTGCGAGGGAGCCGGGTGGGAACCACGCCCGACTCCAGGTGACTCCTTGGCAGGGAGGGGAAGGTGTCTCCGTCACCTGATAAGATCCCCACCCGGTCTGCTCATCCGGGCGAGTTAACGGGGACGAAGCTGCGGGAGCGCGCGGGCAGTGGCCAGCTGCGGAATCCTTGTGTGCTGCAGCCGAGAAGGAGAGTGATGGAGGAGCATCAAGAGGCTGGGAAGGAGGGGAAGGTAAAGAAAGGATGCAAACGCTCTCCCAACCTCCACCTCACTCCATGATACCCAATGATGCCCAATCGGGCAGTAAAGTGTGTGTTCGCGCACACGCGTGAGCTAGAGAGAGGAGAGACCTGAACGAGGGGGTGGCACCTGCATGGGGACTGGTGAGGATGCCGAAGGAGGTAGGGTTTACATTTTTTGCCCTGACAGATGGAAAGGAACCAGTCACTGTCACTCCTCCGCTCCCCAGGACCGACTCATGCTGGCTTGAAGGGGAAGTAGAAGTGGGAAGGATGTTAGGGATTGACTTCACCTTTCCCAAGGTGGGGGGAATCCTGCTCAGCACTAATGGCTTCACTTGTGTATCTGGGTTCATCTAATCATGAGACAATTCATTCTTCATTCTTTCCTTTTGATTTCATTCAACAAATAGTTATTGAGCATCCTTGCCCCAAGGATGGTTAGGGGCTGGGCACACAGAGGTGCTCACTTTTGGGGGGTTGGAGGCATGTGCATAGTGGCCTTGGCTGAGGATAAGGATGGAGGAGCTGTACTCCAACCTTGAAGTACCACCTCTCTCAAGCAGTTAGCAAGTGGCGCAGGTCAGAGCAGAGATACTAAGGCAGCAGGAAGGAGACAGGGCATTTGGGGGCCTACTGCACCAATGATCCAGACTGCGTTTTCTTGGGGGTGGGGGAGACGGTTGGACAGAGGCAGAGCCTGCCCTAGGGGTGTCAGAGAAACCAAGAAGTGAGGAATGGGGTTCAAGTGGAGTTTGGAGAGGTGAGAGGGGCTGAGAGACACAAAGTAAGAACTTTCAATATTTTTCTATGTTCATATTCATGATTAAATTAGTTAACATATATAAAATGCTTAGGGCAGTGCCTGGCATATAGGAAGAGCAAATATACGTGTTAGCTATTATATTATTGTTGTTGTTATTGTTACTATTACTGTTATCATATGGGATGCTATGTGTTCTGAAGATGTCCTGGGTTATCAAACTGATGGGTGCATCCCCAACCTTTGTAGGTGCCAGACTCTCTGAAAGTCCACTATTAGACCTTGCTCCCTAGAGTAAGCATTGCCTTCTCTAAGAATCCCCCTCAAATATAGAGAAATGAAAAGAATAATAAGTGGGGCTGGCCCTGTGGCGGAGTGGTTAAGTTCACACGCTCCGCTTCGGTGGCCCAGGGTTTCACCAGATCAAATCCTGGGCTCGGACATGGTACCACTCATCAGGCTATGCTGAGGCAGCGTCCCATGTGCCACAGCTGGAAGGACCCACAGCTAAAATATACACAACTAGGTAATGGGAGGCTTTGGGGAGAAAAAGGAAAAATAAAATCTTTAGAAAAATAATAATAATAAGTGAATATGTAAGTAAAAATATAATAGAGGAGAAAATGAAATAATATAAAATACTTGACTAATCTAAAAGAAGGCAAGAAAGAAAGAATAAAGGAACAAGAAACAGATGGGTCAAAGAGAAAACAAAAATCAAGATGGCAGGTTTATAGCCTACGATATCAGTGATTACAATATTATGAATGGACAAAAGACTCCAATTAAAAAACAAACATTTCCGGATTGGACTTTCAAAAGACAACTATTCTGTTAAAAGAGACATGCTTTAAATATAATGACACAGAAAGATTGGGGAAAAAAGGATGGAAAAATATACATCATGAACACACCAAACAAAAGAAACCTGGTGTTGCTCTATTAATTTCAGACAAAGTAGACTGTAAGACAAGAAGTATTACTAGAAATAAAGAGGGACGTCCTACAATGATTAAAGAGTCAATTCAACAGGAAGATAAAAGCCCTAAATTTATATGCACCTAATAACACAGTTTCAAAATAAGCAAAGCAAAAGATCACAGAATTAAAAGGAGAAACAGACAAACCCACAATTACAGTTAGAGGTTTAACACAACTCTCTCAATAAGTGTTAGAACAAGCAGACAAAAAAATCAGTAAGGATTTGGAAGATTTAAAATAACACGATTAATCAACTTGATCTAATTGATTTATGTAGAGCTCTATACCCAACAACTGTAGAAAACACATTCTTTTCAAGTGCACATGAAACAGTTACCAAAATATATTATATGTCAGGCTATAAAACAAGTATCAAAAAATTTTAAAATATTGAAGTCTGGGCCCGCCTGGTGGCACAGTGGTTAAGTTTGCATGTTCTGCTTAGGCGGCCCGGGGTTTGTCGGTTTGGATCCCAGGTACGGACCTATGCACTGCTTGTCAAGCCATGCTGTGGCAGGCATCCCACATATAAAGTAGAGGAAGATGGGCACGGATGTTAGCTCAGGGCCAGTCTTCCTCAGCAAAAAAAAGAGGATTGGCAGCAGATGTTAGCCCAGGGCTAATCTTCCTTGGAAAAAAAATTATTTTGGAAATATGACATATCAAAACTCATGAGATGCAGCTAAAGCAGTGTCCAGAGGGAAATTTACACCTCCAAATGCATATTTTAGAAAAGAAGAAAGGCTGAAAAGTTAATGATCTAAATTTCAATCTCAAGAAGCTAAAAAAAGAAGAGCAAATTAAACCCCAAGAAAATAAAGGAAGGAAATAATATAGAACAGAAATCAATAAATACAAGATAAATATACAAATAGAGAAAATCAATAATGCCAAAAATAGTTTTTTGAAAATACTAATAAAATTGATAAACCTCTAGCAAGACTGATAGAGAGAGAGCAGAAGGGAGACTAAGAGGGAGGAAGGGAGGAAATATTCCCAATATCAGGAATGATAAAGGGGCCATCTCTAGAGATGTTTCAGTCATTAAAAAGATAAGAGTATTTAAGAATGAGTATATGCCAACAAATTAGAGAATTTAGATGAAACGGACAAACTCCTTGAAAAATGCAACTTACCAAACCTGAAACAGAAAGAAGTAGAAAATCTGAGTTGTCTATGCCTATTATAGGAACTAAAGCTGTAATTAGAAACTTTTCCAAAAATACCTCTCTAAGCACAGATAACTTCACATGTGAATTCTTTGAAGCATTAAAGGAAAACTAGTATCATTCTTACATAAATTATTCCAACACCAGAAACAGAGGGCAAAATTCCCACTTATTGTAGGAGGACGACATCACCTTGATACAAAACCCTGTCAAGAGGAGATGGATGATGCGATGGTTGCACAAGTGAGTATACGTAATGCCACTTAACTGTACACTTAGAAGTGGTTACGATGGTAAGTTTTATGTTATATATATTTTACCACAAAAAAAACAGTCAAGAACATTACAAGAAAAGGAAAGTGCAGTTTAAAATGTCTTGTGAACCCAGATGCAAAAATCACAAACAAAATATTAAGTTGAATAAGCAATATATAAAAAGATAGTATTTCATGGTGAAGGCCTTCTTACAGGAATGCAAGGTGGTTTAACATTTGAAAATCAATCAAAGAAATTTTGCACATATGCGGAATAACAGGAAAATCCATATGATATCTCAATAAAGGGAGAAAAAAAAGGATGAAAATCAACACTCCTGTCAAACTAGGCATGGAAGGGAACGTCATTAATCTGATAGAGTACCTAAAAAACACCTTCAGGATTAAATGTTGAATGCGTTCCCTCTGAGATCAGGAACAAGTCAAGGATTTCCTTTATATCACCACTTCCGCATTGTACTAGTGGTCCTAGTAAGTGCAATAAGGCAAGAAAAAGAGATAAAAGGTGTAAAGTTTGGAAAGGAATAACTAAAACTGTCATTATTTTAGATTATAGGATTGTATATGTAGGAAATCCGAAGATCTATACACTGTTAAAAGTAGTAAGTAAATTTAGCAAGGTTCCTGGACACAAAGTAAATATATAAAAATCGATTGTGTGTTTCTATATACTAGCAACAAACAATTAGAAGATGAAATTTTTTTTTTATTTTACTTTTATTTATTTTTTTGAGGAAGATTAGCCCTGAGCTAACTACTGCCAATCCTCCTCTTTTTGCTGAGGAAGACTGGCCCTGAGCTAACATCCATGCCCATCTTCCTCTACTCTATATGTAGGACGCCTACCACAGCATGGCTTTTGCCAAGCAGTGCCATGTCTGCACCAGGATCTGAACCGGTGAACCCCGGGCCGCCAAGGAGCAGAACGTGCAAACTTAACTGCTGCACCACCGGGCCGGCCCCAAAGATGAAATTTTTTTAAATATTATTTAAAATAGGAACAAGAACAACAAAAATCATCAAATACCTAGGACTAAATCTAACAAAAGATGTGCAAAATCTCTACAGAGAAAACTACAAAACGTTACTGAAAAGAATTAAAGAAGACCTAAATAATTGGAAAGATATTCCATGTTTATGGGATGGAAGATTCAATATTGTAAAAATATCTATCCTTCCCAAATTGATTTATAGACTCAGTGTAATCTCAATCAAAATCCCAGGACGTTTTTTTGGGTGGAAACAATCTGATTTGAAAATTTATGCAGAAATGCAAAAGGACCTATAATAGCCAAAATGATTTTGAAAAAGAAAAACAAAGTTAATTCCATCTGATTTCAAGGTTACTTATTAATTACAGTAATCAAGACAGGGTGATATTATCAAAGGTATGGCCATATAGATCAGTGGAACAGAATAGAGAGTAAAGAACTGATCACACTTATGGGGTCAATTGATTTTCTACCAAGGTGTGCCCCAAACAAATCAATAGTGAAAAGATAGTCTTTTTTTAACAAATAGTGCTAAAATAACTGGCTATTTATATGGCAAAAAATGAATTATAACCCATGCCATATACTGTATACAAAATGAATTGAAAATGTATAATAGACCTAAATATAAAAGCTAAAACTATTAATTTCTAGAAGAAGAAGAACAAAGATAATATCTTCATGACCCTGAGGTAGGCAAAAGTTTCTCCACGACTACACAAAAATCCTTAACCATAAAAGACAAGACTGATATATTGAGCTTGTAAAATTATAAGCCATTGGGCCCACCCCGTGGCGGAATGCTTAAGTTCCCACGCTCTGCTTCGGTGGCCCAGGGTTTCACCAGTTGGAATCCTGGGTGCGGACATGGCACTGCTCCTCAAGCCATGCTGAGGCGGCATCCAACATGCCACAACTAGAAGGACCCACAACTAAAAATATACAACTATGTACCGGGGGCTTTGGGAGAAAAAGGGAAAATAAAATCTTTAAAAAAAAAAAAAAAGAATCTTAAAAAATAAAAATAAGCCATTAAGAGAGTGAACAGCAACCCATAGAGTAGGAGATATTGGCAACACACATAACCGACAAGGGGCTTGTCTCCAGGGTATATAAAGACTTCCTACAAATCAATAAGAAAAAGATAGTCTGATTTTAAAAAGAGGAGAGCAGAGGAGGAGCAAAAGACTGAAGAGGTGCTTTACAAAAGAAGATATCCAAATGGCCAATAGGTACATCAAATGGTGTTCAACATCATTCCTCACCAGGGAATACGAGTTGAAGCCACAATGTGCTATTACCATACCTCCACCAGTATGGCTAAAATAAAAAGGACTGACAATTCTAAGTATTGACAAGGATGCGGTGCAACTGGAACTTGCATACGATGCTGAGGAGTATAAATTGGTCCAACCATCTTGGAAAACTGTTTGGCAATATCTATGAAAGCATTTTAAACACAAGCCCACCTTATGACCAAGCATTTCTCATGCCCAACAGAACTGAGTACTTAGGTCCCTCAAAAGACATATGCAAAAATATTCATGGCAGGGGCTGGCCCGGTGGCGCAGAGGTTAAGTTCGCATGTTCCGCTTCAGCAGCCCAGGGATTCACCAGTTTGGATCCCAGGTGTGGACATGGCACCACTTGGTAAGCCACGCTGTGACAGGCGTCCCACATATAAAGTAGAGGAAGATGGGCATGGATGTTAGCTCAGGGCCAGTCTTCCTCAGCAAAAAGAGGAGGATTGTCAGCAGATGTTAGCTCAGACCTAATCTTCCTCAAAAAAAAAAAAAAATATATATATATATATATTCATGGCAGCTTTATTCATAATAGCCCCAAACTTGAAATAATCCAAATGACCACCAACAGTGGAATGGATACATAAGCTCTCTCTCTCTCTATATATATATATATTCATGTCATGGACTACTACACAGCGATGAAAAAGGACTGGTGCTGCACTCAGCAACAGAGATGGATCTCACTAAGGAACACAGACACAAAAGAGTATAGAGTGTATAGTTGCATTATATGAAGTTCAAGACCAGGTAAAATTAATCAATGTGATAGAAGTCAGAATAGGGGTCCCCAACATGTGCCAAATGTGTGCCACAACCTGTGAGAGGAGAGAGTGAGGCCTCTGGGTGTGGCAGGTGGGCAGGGGACACTTTAAATACTGGTGAGCAATGCTTGAAGGTAGAGTGGCTTTTAAGCCTCTTCCCTTCTTAGGCACGATAGCAGGGACATAGTGGGTGTTTAGTAAATGCTTGTCAAATAGCTCAATGCAAGAACAGACTGGTAGCCTGGTGCCCCACGGATCTTTTCACTTAGAGAAATACACAGGCTTTACTACAAGCCAGTGCCTCTTGGCACTGAAAGTAGTGAATGGAATGTTCTCAGGAACCCCTTATCCACCTCACTCTAGGCCCTGACAAAAGGGTACCCGAGCTGGGGAAGGGGTGGGCAGGTAGCTGAGAAAGTGCGTGGCGTTTGGAATCCAGAAACTGGGTTCAAATCTGGCCCTGCCACTTCGCAGCTGTGTAATCTCAGATACGTTATTTCGCCTCTCAGGTGGGCTCAGCTTCCACCCCGTAAGATGGGGAGAATTCTGCCTGCTTCAGAGGATGGGAGGGTGGGAAAGTGTTGTGGTAATTGTAAAACCCTGAGCACTGACTTACCAGGATCCTTCTGGGGCCAGCCGGTGACGCCGGGGCAGGGGGGAAGCAATGCTGCTGAGGTGGGCTCTGCAGGAGGACCAGAAGCCTCCGGCGAGGATGGGCCCGGGGGCCATGGTCAATCATGTCAGGGACATCCCCTCCCCCACAGCCCTCCTCCACAGCAGTGGACCTGCACGGGGACAGCTCCTTACAGGTGGAGATCTCTGACGCCGTGAGCGAGCGTGACAAGGTGAAATTCACCGTTCAAACCAAGGTGAGGCTGCAGGGGGCACAGGGCGGTTTGGAGGGCTGCCGCCGCAGGTTTCAAGAGCTTCCCTCAGCCTCTGCTCACCTGGGGGTGGTGGGCAGATGCCAGCGTAGCCTTTGGGCCCTGTTCCCCAACTTGGCTCCTGCCCCCTGCCCCTCTGAGAAAGCAGGCATCTTGTCTCTGATCGCCTTTGCCTAAGGCCCCGTGTCCTAACCATCCCCTGGCCACCATCCTGAGTGACATCATGGACACTGGAGCCCCAACTTGGACCTGACCTGGCATATGGATTGGGGAGGCCTAAAAGTGGGTGCCCGGGAAGCTTGATGGGTGCAGGGTTTGCAGAGGGGAGGAGAGACCTGAGATGGGCTTCCCGCTTCCAGAGCTGCCTCCCTCACTTCGCCCAGACGGAGTTCTCAGTCGTGCGGCAGCACGAGGAGTTCATTTGGCTACATGATGCCTACGTGGAAAATGAGGAGTACGCCGGCCTCATCGTGAGGAGGGGCCGGGCGGGCTGGGGCTGCAAGGGGCAGGCCTGGGTGCTTGGGTGAGGACGGAAGGCCGGGCCAGGCTTCCAGGTGCAGGTGCTGGCCTTCTCAGCAATGAGAGGCTTCTCAGCTCTGTCCTCCTTTGAGCAGATCCCCCCAGCCCCTCCAAGGCCAGACTTTGAAGCTTCGAGAGAAAAGCTGCAGAAGCTGGGTGAGGGGGACAGCTCCATCACGCGGGAAGAGTTTGCCAAAATGAAGCAGGAGCTAGAAGCGTGAGTGCCACCTCCTTTCCTTGTCTATGACAAAGCCCCAGCCTCTCCTGTGAGCCCCAAGATTTCTCTCATTATCCCCTATGGATTTTAGGGACTCTGACCTCTGACCCCAGGGCTGCCACAGGAAAGGGGGCTGGATGATCAGAGCCAAGGAGGGCCCTCGAGCTGCCTGCCATTCTATGCAGGGAGTACCTGGCTATCTTTAAGAAGACAGTTGCGATGCACGAAGTCTTTCTGCAGCGCCTGGCAGCCCACCCCACCCTGCGTCGAGACCACAATTTCTTTGTCTTTTTGGAATATGGCCAGGATGTGAGCTGGACCAGGGCTGGGGTCAACCCCGGGGGTGGGGGCAGGGCTCTAGATGGGCTCAAGCCTCTGTCTCATCAGCTTGTCGAGTGGCATGTGCCTGGGGTAGGCGGTGCACATGCCTACCCAACATCACACCCTCCCCACCTGTGTCTCAGCTGAGTGTCCGAGGAAAGAACCGGAAGGAGCTCCTTGGGGGCTTTCTGAGGAATATCGTGAAGTCTGCAGATGAAGCCCTCATCACTGGCATGTCAGGGCTCAAGGTGAGCCCTGAGGTCCCTCTCTGGATATAACCCAGGGTCTCAAGTTCACAGCAAAGATTGAGGCCCAGGATGGCTGCGGGAGGGAAACCCCTGGGGGGGCCTGGCCTCGAGGGAGATTGTGCCACCCAGGGGCGTTCATGGCTGCCATGCTCCTGGTGACTGGGCATAAGTGGGTCCTGTCTGGCTCCCTTAGGAGGTGGATGACTTCTTTGAGCACGAGAGGACCTTCCTGCTGGAGTACCACACCCGCATCAGGGATGCCTGCCTGCGGGCAGACCGAGTCATGCACTCCCACAAGTGTATGCAGAGTCCCAGGGGCCCTGGATTCCCTGCCCCCTCTCCCCAGCGGTCCTACTCCCCATGGGAGAGAAGAGAGCAGGGACTGCCCTGTGTCTGTCCATGGCCACAAACACCAGGGGTGGGGCTTGACCTGCAAACCAAGGGGCTCTGATGGAGGGCTGTTCCCCAACAGGCCTGGCAGATGACTATATCCCGATCTCGGCTGCACTGAGCAGTCTGGGAACACAGGAAGTCAACCAGCTAAAGACGTGAGGACTCCCACTTGCCCCTCCTGCCATCTATGCCTGTAATACCATATCTGCCCATGAGGGGTCACTGTAGAAGCCTGCTATCAGCTCTAGATGGGAGGTGCAGAAGCTCCTTCTGGGATTTGGGAGAGAGAGACAAGTGGGTGATTTCCCCAAGCTGGGGGCTAATGGGAGGCAGGCTTCAAGCACCCCCCTAAGGCCCCTGCCCTAACTCTTCCTGCTGCCTCCTAGGAGCTTCCTCAAATTGGCAGAGCTCTTTGAACGACTAAGGGTGAGTATTACCTTCTGTGTTGAAAGGCCACCCAATGATCCTTCACAGGGAAGAGTCTTGGGAGAGGGCGTAGCTCCAGGACCATTTTGGAATGTTCAGTGATAATTTGGGCCCAGTGACACCCTGGACTCACCCTCCAGACTAGTTTAAAAGAGGTAGAGTAGAGACAGGGATCCAGCCTTATGTGTGTGTGTGGTGATGTGGGAGTGGGTAGGAACCGGGCTTGGAGAGGCACTTACAAGGATGTGCCACGTGCCTCTGGCAGCTAAACTGTGCTGCCAGCCTCCTGCCCCAGATGCACACTTCCTGAACTCTTCTCCAATAAAGTCAGCGGAGTGTGTCAATCTTCCTAAAACGTCTGTTGAACCACATCTCATCTCTGCTCAAGGCCCCTCTGTGACCCGTCCCTTCCAGAAAGTGTCCAAGACACAAAGCCCAAAATCCTCAGCTTACATTTTAGGCCTTTTGTGATCTGGCTACTGCTGTCCAAGTGCCCCCACTGAACTTAGGGTTCCCTGAACACACACCAGGCTTGCACACCTGAAAACCTTTGTTATTGTCTGACTCCTATTCAACCCCCAAGATCCACATTAGATGCCACCTCCTCTGAAGCCTTCTCTGACCTGCTCCCCTGAAAATCAGGGCTTCACCTACTGTAGTTACCAAGTGACTCTGCTGGGTGAGCAGCAGCCCCCCAGCCCCTAGCTTCCCCTCTGCAAGCTCCCTCCTCAGATCTCCCCACTATTCCTGATTCAGAAGCTGGAAGGCCGCATGGCCTCTGACGAGGACCTGAAGCTGTCGGACATGCTGAGGTACTACATGCGAGACTCGCAGGCAGCCAAGGTGAGAGGTGGCCCCAAGACCTCAAGGCTAGAGGCCAGTGGGACTGGAGCAACTGGCGAGGGCAGGCTGGCGAGGGCTGCTGCTAAGTGATCTTGTGCCCCTGCTGGCCCCAGGACCTGCTGTACCGGCGGCTGCGGGCACTGGCTGACTATGAGAATGCCAACAAGGCGCTGGACAAGGCGCGCACCAGGAACCGGGAGGTGCGGACCGCCGAGAGCCACCAGCAACTGTGCTGCCAGCGCTTTGAACGCCTCTCCGATTCAGCCAAGCAGGGTAAGCCCTACAACCCTGGAGCCCCTGCCACTGGGCTACCTACCCTGCCAAGGCTCCCAAGGCTCCCACTCCTCTCCCCTCTCCTCTCCAGAGCTCATGGACTTCAAGTCCCGCCGTGTCTCCTCTTTCCGCAAGAACCTCATCGAGTTGGCGGAGCTGGAGCTCAAACATGCCAAGGTGAGCCCTCCCGCCTCACTGAGCCCTCTTGCTGCCCCCGACCCCCAGGCCTGCAGATTCTTAGCTACTGTGTGTTGGGGGTAAGGGGAAAGGCAGCTGTGAGCAGCCCCAGCTGAAGTTCAGGGCCGCGTTTCCCCGTCTCGGCCAGAACCCGTCCCTTTTCCCCATCAGTAGTAAGCCCTCAGATGGCAACTGTTATTGCTGAGGACAGGGATGTGGGTGGGGAAGAGACCCGAGTTCTGAGGTACAGGAAGAGCAGCACCCTGTCTCAGGGAGCAGGGGACATCAAGGACTTCTCTCCTCTACAGGCCAGCACACTGCTTCTACGGAACACCCTTGTTGCCCTCAAGGGGGAGCCTTAGAGCAGCCAGAGCCTGCGCTGGGACCTCTAGTGACAAAGTCCCCCAGACCTCCCACCCTAACAAGATGCCTCCTTCCCCACCACAGCAGCCACTGTCCATGCCCCGTGACCCCCCAGGGCAAGCCCAAGCCCAGAGTCCCAGCCCCACCCAAAGGTGCCAGGCCCTGCAAGAGGGAGATAGGGCAGCATGGGCACCATACTTGGCCACATGTACAGAGCACCAATGGGGGAGCCCAGGGGCCCTGACCTCCCTCCCCACGGGGCTGAGGGGCGGCCCTCTGGCCCTGAGTTCATTTGTCCCCAGCCTGTTCACAAATAAAGCACCTGATTTTATAGCGAGTAAGTCTGCTTGTCCTTACTTCCCACAGCTCCAAGGTCCACCAGGCACACCCTGTCAGGGTGCTATGGAGACCAGATCCTGGGGCAACAAAGGAGGCACCCTTGCAGCATCCTTGGCCATTTTCCAGTGCCAGCAGGCTCTCCATGGGAAGGTGCAAGACCCAGAACTTGGAACCCAGGAGCAGTCTTCAAGGCGTGCCACAACCCCCATAAACCCTGGTACAGACCCCACACAAGGCTGATCACAAATCCTCTACACCCATTTCCTAACCAGTAAAATGGAACTACCCTGTCCTGCCTCCCTCTCAGATACTGCCAAGCTCCAAGGAACTAAGGAACCAGCTCTAATTCCAGGCGGCTTTTGTAGTTCAGTTGACTGGGGTGGGGGGTGGGGTTAATAAATCCTGCCTACCCTAGAATGAGACTTCTAGGCAGCTGCTGGGCAGCTGAAAGCCCAAAGTACTAACTGGAGTGTCCAAAGCAGTGCTGGCAAAAGGCTCAGGCCCCAGCCAACACCCTCTTGGTTAAACACAGGGAGGTGGAGGCCAAGACACCTGGGTCTGAAGTCCTGGGCTCCACCTGGTTGGCCCCACCCTGGACTCCAGCCACATGTGCAGAAGGCCAAAGGCTCAACTTAGCTTCTGATTCACGGCAGCCACTGGACCTGGCCCTCATAAATGAGTCAGCCATCCAGGAAAAAAGGCAGAAAAGACCACAGAGAACCTGGAAGGTGGAAAAAGTAGCTCAGGGCGCAATCTGTGACTTGCAACCTCACAGCCCACATTGGGCAGGACTGAGCAGGGAATCAGAGAATGGGCCTCACTGCCGTGCTGCCCACTTGGGTCCAGGCTACAGAAGAAAGCAGTTCAGCCAGGAAGTCCCTTCTGCTCGCAGGCCCCCTGAAGCCAGCAGCAGATGCCCCGGCTCAGCCACCTCCTATACAGCCAGTCTGGGGCCAACTGTGGCACCACCTGTAGAATCTAAGACTGGCAGCTGTCAGAAGGGAGGCTCGACCAGTCCCTGGGGCCAGATGAGGGTGTAGAGCTGGCTGGAGGCAGGGTACAGAAAAGATGCTGCTCATTCTCCCAGCCTACCTCCCCTGCAAGGTCCCCAACCCTGAAACAAACGTCTCATTAGTGAGCCTTTTTATGGTTGTGTGTGTTTTTCTTTTTTTTAATTGAAGGTCCCTTACTGGTCCTGCTTCCATGAGCGGCCACGACCAGGGGAAAAGGGGAGGGGAACCAGGCGGCGCAGGGAGGGGTCATCTCCACAACATTCCATTTATACACAGAACTAAACAGACAAGCACAGAGTCACTATTGCGGTTAGAAGTTGGCAGCATGGGAATGGGGAGGAACAGGTGGGAAACTGGGGTGTCGTTAAAAAAAATACAGGCCCCCCCCAAACTGGGGTGCCCGGGGGGAACTTGGTCTGCTTCAACCCAAGAGGAATCAGAAGATCAAAAGCAGTTTGGGAAGGCCAGAACCGTCAGGAATGGAGGAGGAAGAAGGTCCAGGGGGCGGGGGGGCTGTTTGGCAACTGGGGTGAAGGGATTGCCCTCCCCCTGCTGGGATCCCCCAAGCCCCTCCGGTCTGGCAGGAAGGGGGCAGCCTGCAACCCCTGTGGGCAGGTCTGGGGCTGCCAGATGCTCCAGGCAGGGGGCTGGAGGGGGCTCACAAAGGCTTGCCCTCCAGGGAGATGACGGCGCTGCCCCCCAGCTTCTCTGCCAGAGTGCAACGGTCCTTGACCTCCTCGTAGCAGTTTGCTTGTAATTCATGCTTGATCCCTGTGGGGAAAAAGAGGGGGCATCTGTGAGCAGGAAGCACTGGGGTCGGGGGGGGGGGGGTCTGTGGCTGGGAAGGAGCCAATCAGAACAGATGGAAGGGACAAGGTTACCTTCCAGCAGGCAAGGAAGAAGAGGGAGGGGGCCTCCTCTGCCAGGCCATTCGCCCCACCCTGCAGCCAAGGCCTAAGCAAAAAGACATGTGGCACCACCAATGCTGGCCCTTACCCGTCAGCTTCTTCTTGATGGCGTCCTTGGAGCTGGCGTAGATCATTTTGCTCTTAAGGGGTGCAGACTCAGGGGCCCTGGAGGAAAACACAGGCAGACAACTTGCAGCAAAGCCCCCTCCTCCAAGTCTAGCACGTGCCCTCAGGCAAGAGATGACTTCCAGAAACTCCTGAGCTGGCCTCTAGCATTCAAGTTTCTATCAAGTTCCTCATTGACAAGTGTTTTGTTACAACACCCTCCCCGCCCCCCCCAAACACAGCTCTGGGTAACCAGGAGCCACAGACGTTCCCATCCTGAGAAAGGGGGGGTGGGGCAGAGCTAGGGCAGGTGACAGAAGAAATGCCTGCACAGGAACTCACCAGAAGATAAACACCAGGTCCTCCTTCTTGCTCTCCTTGGTCTCGTAGGTTGCGTCATAGAGGGCGTAGCGGCAGTCCTTATCTGGCAGCATCTTGACAAAGGTGGCGTAGGGGTCGTCTACGGTCTGGCCCACATCACCTACCAGGATCTCCTTGCCCTCCTCGAGGATGATGTTCTTCTTGTCCTCACTCAGGCAGAAGAGCACTGCCTTCTTGCGCTTCTTTACCTCCTCTGGTGTTGACGACTTACGCACCTTCATGTCATTGAACACTTTGATGACGCCATCAGAGACAGCCACACCAGAGGCCTGGGGGACAAGCCACACACAGACACACCTCATAAGGAAAAGGTTTCTGGGACTCTGCCTGATAGTCCCTCCTTTGCTTATCTTAGGAGATCCATCTGGATGCCAACACGCACAGTCCACAGCTCCAAGAGATCATTAATCCCCTTTCCAAGGCAAGAATCACTATTTTCCCAAGCAAACCAAGGTGTCAAAGGACCACCTAGGACATGACCCTAGAGTGGCAGCCACAGAAGAGAGCTCCGGTGATCTAACTCAACACCATTCCTGCCTACCCCGACATTTTACAGGCTAGAAATGGAACACTTGTGAGAAGCAGACCCTTGCCTCACATGTGATCCCAGAATTAAAAGAATCCACAGGGTACCAGACTCATTCCCTTAACTTTTTGGATAAAAATCAATCTTGGAGGCTGGCCCTGTGGCCGAGTGGTTAAGTTCGTGCGCTCTGCTGCAGGCAGGCGGCCCAGTGTTTCGTTGGTTCGAATCCTGGGCGCGGACATGGCACTGCTCATCAAGCCACGCTGAGGCAGCGTCCCACATGCCACAACTAGAAGGACCCACAACGAAGAATATACAACTATGTACTGGGGGGCTTTGGGGAGAAAAAAGGAAAAAAAATAAAATCTTTAAAAAAATAAAATAAAAATCAATCTTAACTTTTTGGATAAAAATACTGACCCAGAACTTTACAGACATTAAATCAAGACCCATACACCCAATCATAGTCATCTCTCCTGGAAAGAGACAACCGGGACCCAACAGTGCTGGATGGGACACCAATATGCTCAACAGTTCTAGCAAGTCCATCACGACCGCTCAATGCAGTTATTACAGAAACTATCCTCTTCTCCGCTGGGGTCTTCCTCAACCAAGGAACCATAACCCCTAATTAAGTCTCGACTAGACAACTCCCTGTCCTCCGGGAAAAGTGAGGGCCCCAAAAGTGGCTGACACACGTTATCAGGCCAAACTCAAGTGCCCACAGTCCTTGAGAGTTCTTTTTTTTTCCTTATTTGAGGAAGATTAGCTCTGAGCTAACTGCTGCCAATCCTCCTCTTTTTGCTGAGGAAGACAGGCCCTGAGCTAACATCCGTGCCCATCTTTCCCTTCTTTATACGTGGGACGCCTCCCACAGCATGGCTTGCGAATTGGTGCCATGTCCGCACCCGGGATCGGAACCGGTGAACGCCGGGCCGCCGAAGCAGAACGTGGGAACTTAACCGCTGCACCACCGGGCGGGTCCCTTGAGAGTTCTTTAAACTTCTACCCTGGGTCGTGTTGGGGGACACCTAGCCAGGAGAGGGAGCGACCATCCACGAAAACAGCGGCCGCGTCCCCCCTCCCGGAACTGCAGAGGAAGCCGGCCACGTGACACCGCCGCTTCCGGAGTGGGCGGGGAAAGGCGATCTGCTAGGCCTGGCCCCCTCGACGAAAGAAACTCGTACCCGGAGGCAGCGGCACCTCCAAGGCCTCAACTCCAAAGAATCGCCTTCCCCGACCGGCTTTTTGGCCCCTCGGCTGCGGGCCGGAGCCTGGGCAAGTTACACAACCTTCGCCTCTCGCAGCCCTCGGGCCCGACACAGAAGGCGGGGTGGTTTCCGGGCGGTGCCCGCCTGGGTCACTTCCCTAAACTCGGCTCCACCCTCAGACCCCATCCGGGAAAGCCGCCGACCCCGCTCGGCCAGGGCTTCGGGCCCAGCGGCCAGACCGGAGCGGTGCGCACGCGCCGGCCGACGGCGCCGTTCCGGCCCGCGCCGGCGGCAGAAGGCGGAGAAGGCAGCTTGCTTCGTGGGGGCCGTGGCCTCGGCGGTGTCCGCTCCGTGCCGCGCGGTGCAAACTCCTAATCCCAGGCGCCTGCGCTCGGACCCCGCCGCCCCCGCCCTTCCCGGGCGCAGACATCTCTGCCACCTGCTCTCGACACAGAGCCGCCTGCCGAGGGAGGGTGACGCGGAGACAGGAACAGCCCTTGGGTGGGGCGCGCGCCAAGACCAATCGCGCGCTTTTCCTTCGCCGCCCCCGGGCCCGGTTTGGATGCCGCGTGCTCCCGTCGAGCGCGCGCCCCCGTGGACCAACCCGCTTCGGCCCCGCCGCGGCGCGCGACACAGGCAGCACCGCGAGGGGCAGGCGCGCGCGCGCCTCGGACCCCTCCCCCACGGCCCGTGACCGCGCGGGC
The DNA here is from genome assembly GCF_037783145.1 of Equus przewalskii. Taxonomy (NCBI): domain Eukaryota; kingdom Metazoa; phylum Chordata; class Mammalia; order Perissodactyla; family Equidae; genus Equus; species Equus przewalskii. The sequence continues at coordinate 27,136,907 of NC_091841.1, forward strand.
GCACCAGCGAGTGGGGGAGGGGGAAGGGAGTCCAGGGGGCGCGCGAGCGACGTCCGAGCCGGCCCTCACGGCGCCCGCGGGCGCGCACGCGCGTCCTGGCACCGCCCGCCCCTCAGCACGAGACCCTCATCCCGCCCGGGGCGCTGGGGGAGGGGGAGCGACGTCGCTCGCCTGCTCCCTCCCGCGCGTGCAGACGACCGACTCGCAGCCGCCTCCCTTCAGGTGCCGCGACCTGCCGCTCACCATGTTTCCGGAAGCGAAAAGGAGATAGCACGGACAGGCAGAAAAGACGAGAGCGGCTGCAGCTGCTGCCGGAATCCGACTGAACGCGGCCTCTCCCGGCCCCTTCCGTTTAGTATGAGCCGCACAATGAGGGGCGGGGCGGGCTTCCGGCGCTCCCCGCGCGGGCCGACGGGAAATGAAGTCCGAGGGTCCTGCGCCGTCCTCGGGCTCGCTGGGTAATAGAGTCTTTTTAGTTAGCGGTCCTCTGAGCGCCACATTGCGTGCCGGGAAATGTAGTCCGCGTCAGCCGAGAGGGGCGGGGCTATGGCATGAAGAGCGCACCCATTGGTCGAATTCTCCAGGAAACGCTCTGAGCTGAGCAAAGGCCGCCGAGCTGGATAGTGTGACCCGAAAATGAGCCCTGACTTCACGGCTCTTTACCCCATAGCGAAAGAGTTTTCCTAAGATCTATCTTGGCAGTTTCTGGTTCCCTGGGTCTGAAAATGTCGAATGAGTTAATATTTTGTTTTTCTGAATTCAAGCAACTATTCATTGGCCTGGAATCCAGTCCTAGAACAAGGAGAATCGCAAGTATAATGCCCCTTCAATCCAATATTCACCGAGCACCCTCCATGTGCAAAGCCACTCTTGTCTCCTGAGAAAAAGCCATATGCAACGTCAATAAAATAAGAATAAGAGAAAAAAGCACAAGGGAAGGGCTACGAGGAAATCTTTGAAAATAGAGCTTTGCCCTTGTTTTAAAGATGTTTGGCAAATTCACGAGACAATGAGGAAGGGCAGAGGTTTGTGCATTCAGTTCAAGGATTATACGCTTTTTACTTGACAGTGAGAAGAGGAAATAGATATTAAACCAGACTTAAATCTCGTTCTCTAGTTCATAGCCAGGCACGTGTTAAATTTAATACCCTCACAAAGTGAGACACAAGCTATGTGGGAGGATAAGCTTCAAAAAAATAAGCTGAGGTGGGGGACTCCGGGAAGATTTCGTTGACCTCGAACAATGACCATGGCCTCACACCCCGCAGGAAGAGAAGACAGGGTCGCAAACAAGGGAACCGGGGGCATTGATCCCATAGGCGGAATAAAGAGTACAAATGAAGAGCTGAAAGCCGGGTCTTCACCACCTGGGGAGCGATCCCCGGGAGTAGGGCACCTCGCAGAGCATGCTGGGGGTTGTAGTTGGGGACATGCCGCCGCACCGCCCACCAACAGAGCTCCCAAGAGCCCCAGGTGGAGGCCGCAGCTCGACCCCCGCTTCCCGCAAGCGACCCTGACAGAAGAGGCTGGCTCCACCGTTTTCGAGCCTCGGGGTTTCCAAGAGCAACGAGAAGGGGAGGAGGACTTCGCAGTTACCCTGGAGACGCGCTCTCGCCCGCCCCCAACCGCGGGATGCCCTAGATGTCCTTATTAGGACAAGAGACTAGAGGGGGCGGGGCCAGCCCAAACGCCGGCTGGAGGCTCCTTATAAGGCAGCGTCGGGCGGGAGGCGGGAGTTCGGAGCTGGCTGGGGGGTGCGGGATCGCGGCTAGGTGGAGTCTGAAGGGGCGGGCCTGGAGCTCCGGCGCCCGCCTCTCCGCTTCTCGAAGGCCCCAGACAAGCACCTCGCGACTTCTCGTATAACAGCTGGGGGTTGCTCCAACGCCCTTGAGACCCTCGTGTCCCTCAACCTGAGACCCCTTTGCATAGTTTCCATTTTAAATGTCCCAGAAGGTCCCTCACCCCCAATGAACTACAAAAACGACGAAGTGTTCTCCCCTTCCACTCTTGTCTGGGCTTCTTACACCCAGCCTGCTCCCCCGAATCTAACCACGTGCCCATCTCAGCCTCCCCCCACCTGCCCTGATGCCCAGCACCTATTTGTACCCCCTTCTACTTGTCTTCTGTCCCTTCCTCCCCCCCCACCCCCCCGCCGTCCTCCTAGCTTCGGTCTTTCCTGCACGTCCCCGACTTTGCGCCCCTCCCCCAGTGCCCAGTGGTGCCCCGCCCCACCCTTCCCCACCCAGCTCGGGATCACCATTTCCTCGGAGGGTCCTCCAGCTCCTCCTGTGTTACCTTTGTGTCTTTATCCCCTGTACCCTATCCTAGATGTCCCTCCTGCACAGGTACCTGCAGCCACTTTCCTCCCACCCCCCACCTCTCAGGCTCTTCACAACCCCAGTCTTCCTCTAGCCTTCTCCGCAAGGGTGAGGCAGAAACTGACAGCCTCAGGTTACTTGGCTAAGCACCGCCCCAGCCAGCCCTCCCAACCACAGGGGGCGCTGTCCGCCCTCCTCTCGCCTGCACAAAGAGGACCCCGCTCTCGAATCTGGGGTGGGAGGAAGAGGCGGGCCAAGGCTCTGGGGGCCTGAGTGGGGCGCGCCCAAAAAACTTGTCTGGCCGGGAGGGGCGGGGGGAGGCGAAGGGCCGTAGAGACGGCGGTCGGCACCAACCACTTAGAGTAGCGCAGGGGAGGGGAGGGCAGCAGGAGGCTATCCTCTAGTTAGTGCCAAGCGTAGGACCACGTGGTTGGAGAGGTCCCGCCCTCACCTCCCGAGCCAGGTGTTCGAATCCCGTCTCCGAAACTGGCGGCGTCTCAGACCCGCCGGTGTGAGGCGCCAAAGGAGCCGCCCTGGGGCTCATGGCGGCGCCGGTCCGCCTGGGCCGGAAACGCCCGCTGCCGGCTTGCCCCAACCCGCTCTTCGTACGCTGGCTGACCGAGTGGCGGGACGAGGCAGCCAGCAGGGGTCGCCGCACGCAGTTCGTGTTTCAGAAGGTGGGTCCCGGCCCGGCCTGATGGGGTCAGGTGCTGGCCAAGTCAGACGACCAGGCCCGCCCTGACCCGGTTTCCTACCCGCTACCCTCGCCAGGCGCTGCGCTCCCTCCGGCGGTACCCACTGCCCCTGCGCAGCGGCAAGGAAGCTAAGATCCTCCAGCACTTCGGAGACGGGCTTTGCCGGATGCTGGACCACCGGCTGCAGCAGCACCGAGCATCGGGCGGTGAGCGCTGCGGGCAGCGGTCGGTAGTCACCTGAGCTTCCCCCAGGTGCAGCCTCCGTAACTACCTGGGATCCCCTGGCTTCAGGCTCCGCACTCCTGTCCCCAAGTTGCTGTTTCACCTCCAGCTCGTGGCTGGCGCTCTCAGAGCCTCACCGCTCTTGTCTGCCATGTAGGCTGGCAGCGTCCCAGACCCTCCCGCCTCCTGAATTCCCTGGGGTCCGGGGTTGACTCTCTTCTGCTCTCACAGGTGATCATGCCCTGGGATCACCATCTGGAGAGAAGAGTCCAGCTCCGGAAGGGCCACCTGCTGAAGAAGTCCAGGACCCTTCCATGCCAGTGAGGAGGGGGCAAGGGGAGTGGGCAGGAGCTCCAGGAGTAAGATCTTCGAGCTTGAGGGCCTTGGCAGGCCTGGGTCTACATCTGCCCACCATGATGCCTGGCCCTGGGCAAATGACTTATCTGTTTGATACTCAGTCTTCTTATCTGTAGATGGGGATATTGATTGGTATTATCAATCAGTGGAGAGAGTTCCATTATCAAGCTATTTAGGGGGCCAAACCTAGTAAGTTGTAGGGGTTGCTGTTATCCAGTTCTATCCTGCAGTGGATGGTAGAACTGAGGCTGGGCCAGGCAGATTACACTCACACCCCCACTCCACCCCCTGCAACTGTCCAGGTCTCATCCCAGCTTTGCAGGAGATTATCCCACCATCTGGCCCATTTTACAGATAAGGAAACTGAGAGGCAGCTGAGTGACTTGCCCAGGCCCCTGTGGCCTGCTGAGATAGAACCTGAACCTCAGCCCTGCCGGGGATGCAGTCTATAACGGCTGACGGCCCCTCTGTACCTTTCAGGTTCCTGCACAGCCCAAAGCAGGAGGTTCTGGCAGCTACTGGCCAGCTCGGCACTCAGGAGCACGAGCAATACTGCTGCTGCTCTACAGGGAGCACCTGGTGAGTGCGCGGCTGCACTGGGAGTAAGGGGAGCCGAGGCAGGGGGGCAGGAGGAGGCCGGCTGGGCACCGAAACTATCCTGGTTACATTTCTGCCTTGGTTACAGAATCCTAGTGGCCACAGTTTCTTAACGAAGGAGGAGCTGCTGCAGAGGTGTGCGCAGAAGGCTCCCAGGGTGAGTGCCGAGGAGGGGACGATGGGGCTGAGTGGCTCTGGATCTGACCCTGAGACTGGCCACCAGAGACTGCCTTTCTTGGGAGCAAGGAGTGCCATGGGGCACAGGGAGTTGGACACGTGGTAGTACCAGGAGCTCTCTAAGGGTCTTCTCCCCTATGGACAGGTGGCCCCTGGGAGTACTCGACCCTGGCCAGCCCTCCGCTCCCTCCTCCACAGGAATCTGGTCCTCAGGACACACCAACCAGCCAGGTGGGGCCAACTACAAGCGGCACAGGAAGCAGGGAGAGAGAACATGTGTGCCATTCTGAGTGGGGCCCTGCAGTCACCCAGCAAATCCCAGGCCTCATGCTGTTGAGGTTGGGGAAGGGAGGTCTTGCCCCCAGGAGCCCACACTGACGGAGTCCCAGGAGGGTCTGAGAGACTGAGCAGTGGGTGGGAGGGAGAAGGGGGTGCCACAGGTTAATAGAGGAAGAGAGAGGCTTTGCTGAGGACATGGCATTTGGCACATCTTAGAATTCAGTGAGTAGAGATGTAGAAAGGCTTTCCAAGGAGGAGGGGAAGTTTGTGTGATGTGTATTTGCTGCAGACCTGAGGAACGGCCCTGGGCAGGTCTAGAGGAAGCTGATGTGAGGGGCAGGAACGCGGCAGGGGTGTGGGGGAGTCGCTGGGCTTGTTTGTGCAGGGTCGCCAAGGGGGTGGTGAGGCCAGCCTGGCTGAGGGCAGGCAGGAGAGCTTGCCAGGTATGAATGAAGAAGGGAGATCTGTGTTTCTCTCCTCTGCCTACCAGGTACTCACTGACCCCGGAGGGTCTGGAGCTGGCCCAGAAGCTGGCCGAGTCAGAGGGCCCAACTTGGCTGAATGTGGGCATCGGGCCAGAGGAGCCCCCTGGGGAGCAGCCTGAAGTGCCAGGAGCAGCCTCAGCCGAGCTGTGAGGAGGAGGGGGAGGAGGAGAACAGAGGAGCGGGAGGGGTCCTGGAAATGAGGCCAGCACCCCACCCCTATCTCCATCACCTACAGCTGAGCTGTGGCTGCCCCACTTCCTGTGGATCGGGGGGGAACTGCCCTGGCACTGGGATTCTGGCCTCACACATACCAACCCCCGCACTCCCCATAGTGGTGCCAGCGAAGGGAGCGTCCAGCAACCGCCACTGGAGCTGGGGCCTGGAGAATACAGGGTGCTGTTGTGTGTGGATGTTGGCGAGACCAAGGGGTGAGTGAGGTGGGGGGAAGTGAGGGAGAGGGTGCTGGGGGGGTTGGCACGGCCTGCCCTGAGCCAGGCCTCCTGCCTTGCAACTCCAGGGCAGGGCACAGGCCAGAGCTGCTCCGGGAGCTGCAGCGGCTGCACGTGACCCACACGGTGCGCAAGCTGCACGTTGGGGACTTTGTGTGGGTAGCACAGGAGACCAGGCCCAGCGATCCAGGTAAGGGGCGTGGACAGGTGGCTGGGTGTCAGAGGCAGGACCTGTTGGGTCGGGGGACACGGGCCAACAGGAGCCTTCTTGGCCTCTTGGCAGCGAGACCGAAGGAACTAGTCCTAGACCACATTGTGGAGCGCAAGCGGCTGGATGACTTGTGTAGCAGCATCATCGATGGTCGCTTCCGGGAGCAGAAGGTTCCTTACTGCCTCACCACACTCCCTGCCCCCTGCCTGCTCTGGGGGCCTCCTTCTCAGCCCAGAGGAGTCCAGGGGCACTTCTGGGTGGCCTTGAGGCAGAGTTCCAGGGACTCCAGCCACACCCCCATTAGGGCCGCTCCAGGGCTGCATCGAGATCAGACCCCCTGAGGCCCCTCCAGGTACACAGTAGCTGCACAGGGTGTCTGGGCTGGGCCCAGGAGCATCTTAAAGACTCCTTGGGAGTCCAGCCCCTGCAGTCTAGGGTACAAGGCCCAAACGTTTGGGAGCAGGACCAAAGCGCTGTATCTTGGTCCTGGCTGCTGGGCCGACCCCATAGTCAGAGGGGCCACCTACAGGCCAAGGGAGGCTTGAAGAATGGGCATCATTCAGAGATGGTGGAAGGGCTTTCCGAGGAAGAGTAGCAGCATGAGCAAAGGCGTGGAAGCCGCCCTGAGACAGGTGGAGAGGCTGGGAGAACGAGGCGGCGAATGAGTGGGACCAGGATCCCAGGACGATTTTGAGTGTGACATGATGGACAGCCCAGCATATGGGCATCCAGACTGACCCCGCCTCGCCCCCCCCCCCCCCCCCGCCCCTCTGTCCGCCTCCCCAGTTCCGGTTGAAGCGCTGTGGCCTGGGACGCCGAGTATACCTGGTGGAGGAGCATGGCTCAGTGCACAACCTCAGCCTTCCCGAGAGCACACTGCTGCAGGCTGTCACCAACACTCAGGTGAGCCGAGAGGGCAGGGCCAGGCTGGCAGGGACCCTGTGGTCTGTGGCTCTGCCCAGGAGCCACCTTCCCTGTCTTGGGTCGTCTTCCCCAGGTCATTGATGGCTTCTTTGTGAAGCGCACAGCGGACATTAAGGAGTCAGCTGCCTACCTGGCCCTCTTCACGCGGGGCCTTCAGAGACTCTACCAGGTGAGTAGGTGTACCTGTTGGGCACTGGCCTCTCACCTCGGCCCTGTGTTCCCCCAAGGAAGGCAAGGTGAGTGAGGTCTGGATTTCTCAGGCCGGATCACTGACGCCTTGGATTGGGCAAGGACTGGCTGGGGATTGTCCCGTAGAGCTCTGGCCTGGCCTCAGCCCCCTCTTCCCTTAGGGCCACACGTTACGCAGTCGCCCCTGGGGAACCCCAGGGGACCCTGAATCAGGGGCTGGGCCCTCCCCAAACCCTCTCTGCTCGCTCCTCACCTTCAATGACTTCAACGCGGGAGCCATCAAGAACAAGGTACTGCCTCTGCCCAGCTCCTTCTTACGTGGCCTGGCCCCAGACCCCTCCTGATACAGTCCTCCCCCGACCCCAGGCCCAGTCGGTGCGCGAGGTGTTCGCCCGGCAGCTGATGCAGGTGCGCGGAGTGAGTGGGGAGAAGGCAGCAGCCCTGGTGGATCGGTACAGCACCCCCGCCAGGTAGGCCCCCCCAGGGCCCCTTAGGGGTCCTTTGCCCCTGCCCTCCCTGCATGGAATTCAGCTCAACCAGTGCTTTGTGGAGGGGTCTGGCTCTATGAGGGCTGTGCAGACCGAGAGATGGACAGACCCAGCTGAACCCCAGGGAATTTGTGGAAGTCGGGTGGTGAGCAAGACAGAGCCAGCCAGCCCCAGACAGTATCTCAGGCATTGGGGGAGCCCTCAGGAGGGAGGGAGACATTCCACCTGGTGCAGCAGAGCAGGCTTCCTGGAGGAGAGGATTGGGCCATGAACACTGGGCCAAGAAGTGCCAGACTTGGAGAACCTTGTATGCAGGAAGCTTTTGGAGGCTTTGCCGGCTCTGCCCAAGCGCTTGTGCAGGAAGGGAGGGCGAGTGGGATGGAACAGGGCCTCGAATGCCAGGCTCAGGAAGTGCGGCAGTGGTCCTGACTCCTCTAACCCGTGCTGACCCCTTCCTGCCTGTCTCCTATGACGCTGGCCCCATTTGCTCAGGTGGGCCAGCAGTCAGCCATTGCAAAGCCTTAGAAACTCAAACACCCCACCCCACCCCCAGCCTACTGGCCGCCTATGACACCTGTGCCACCCCCAAGGAACAGGAGATGCTGCTGAGCACCATCAAGTGTGGCCGTCTGCAGAGGTGAGGGCAAGAGGCAGAACCCAGAGGGTGTGGCCAGGGCCAGGGCTGTCGTGGCCCAGGGCCTGACCCTCACCTGCCTCTCCCTTCATGCAGGAATCTGGGGCCCACCCTGAGCAGGACCTTGTCCCAGCTCTACTGCACCTACGGCCCCCTAACCTGAGCTATGCCATGAGACAGACCCTCACCTTCCCCGGCTCGCTAGCCTTTTAACCAGAATCTTTCGGGCTACAATAAAAATCTCAGTGTCTGCAGCCTTCTGTATTATGGAGGAGATGGTAGGCCCCAGGGGCCTGTAAAATATCCACGCAGAAACTGGGGAGACCATTGGTTCCCTTGGTTTTTAAACTGAGCTCCTCAGAACCCTGCGGTTCCCTGGTGGAGCTCTGAGACTGCCATGGAGATGGCATCCGTGAAGCATTGCAAATTTGAGTCCAGTTTATGTCATCAGAAGGTCCCTGATCAAACACAATTTCCTTTGATGAGAGGTTCTGTAGCTTGGAAAAGAAAAGTGTGAAAAGCACCAACAGTCCAGTTGCTTCATTTTATGGATTGGAAAACTAAGGCCCAGGCAGCTACTAGCATTGGTCTAAATTGATAGTTTGAGGCGTAGTTAGGATTGAAACCCAGGGCCTCCTGGCACTGACTAAGTGGGGTGTCTCAGGCCCCTGCAAACCAGCCAAGCCCAGATTTCTGGGCTGGGACCTGGAGTCTGCAGTCTCAACACCCCCTCCCTTCTCCAGGAGATTCTGATGCCCGTGGCAGCTAGACCAGTCCCAGCTGTGGGGATGCAGCTCCCAGCTCCTGTCAGTGGGGCCCCTCAGCCTGAGCAGAGACCACCCCCCCCGTTAGGGGGACCTGGCCTGCTTCCCACAAGCCTGGCCCCTTCCCCAGTCTAGGGTTCACTACAGTGTCACCCACCCACCTCAGCCACCAGGACTCCTTCTTTCTCCCTTTATTGCCTTTCTCTCTCTATCCTTCACAACAGCATCTTCCCTTTTAGCAGAACACAGTCATCCCTGAGCCCCAGCTCCTCGGCTACAGGGAACCTCCCCCTCCCTGAGGGCTGCCCCCGACTCCTCAGAAGGTGTAGGCCCCCACGAAGACGGTGAGTCTCAGTACAGAGCTGGCTCGGTAGCTCATGAGGGAGTTCATGGTGACCATCTCGAGGTCCAGCACGTACTCCCGGGGGCCCGTCACGGGCCGGGCGAGGACCAGCATGGCGCTGACATTGTTGATTTGCTGCAGGACACAGTGGGGAGGCATGTAGATTGCATCAACCTACCCACCAGGATCCTACCCCAGCATCACCTCCCTGCCCCACGTCTCACACTCACAACCAGTTGGCCGTGAAGTGGAGAGAGAGCCCTGGCCAGGCTGTGACCCAAGGCTCTCATCCAGCTCTGTGACACCCTTGACATCTCTTCTCTCCTGCACCCAGGCTCCTGCCCTCAGAAATCCCCCACTGGTGCTCTTCCCACTCCTTCCAGCTAGTTCTTTTGTCTAACTGGGGTCAACTGATGATTCAGGGCCAGGTGTGAGACTCAGAAGTGGGGGGGCCTTTGGCTACCTGGAGCAGGAGGACTCCCAGTTCAGAAGGAGAAAACAAGCCCTGATCCCAGACAAACCCTTGCACCCCTGTCCCCGTGAGGCACACCTGGAACCCTCCCCCCTAACACCTCCACCTACAGGGAGCTGGACTCTCAGATCCCCGCCCCTGCACCAACCCCTCTGCCTCTCTCTCCAAGGCCCGACTCCATTTGCTCGCCTTTCCGGGACTCAGCTGTGTCTGTTACCTCGCAAGGCCTCTCATGCCAGTCCCTTGTTCTACGAATAAAGAAATTGAGGCCAGATACGCAAATCAGTACAGGGGCTCCAACCCCAGTGTCCAAGTGCCTCCTTAGAATTGCATTTAACAATCTGTAGTCTGAACCAAGGGGATTTACCCTACCTTTCTACAGAAATTCCGCCTCCCGGGGGCGGGGCTTTGAGAGAAGAGGCGGGCATGGTGGCATAGCCGTGTCTCCCATTTAAGGTTTCCTGGAATTCAATTTTGGATTATGCATGTCAGTTGAGGGGTGGGGTTAGGGGAAAGTCTTACCCTAATGTAGAAGTCCCCCTGCGAGTTTCCGGCACGGATCTGAAAGGCATTGTAGGCGCCGGGGTAGACGGAGGTCGCTTGGATCTGGAACACGTCGGCGGGCACGCTCCGTTCGGAGGTGATGCTCATGTAGCGGTGCACGATGGACGAGGGCTGCTCCCGGCACAGGGGGTTGGAGGCCGGACAGAGGCAGCGACTAGAGATCCCGAAATGTGGACATGAGTGAGGTCCTAGCCCATCCCCCTAATTTGACCCACCCCCAAATTTGGGATCCCAGAAGGATCCTCCCACTCCTGCTCTAACAGCTCGCGTGACTTAGTCAGGAAGGACTACAACTCCCATCAGCCTTCGGGACACTCGCCAGTCCAAGTAGGCGTCAGTCAGCCGCAGAGCCCTCTGGGAGTTGTAGTCTCTGCGAGGGCCCGGCGTCGAGTTGACTCACTTGTCGGACACTTGGACGTAGGGCTCCACGCAGCGGTTGGTGTCCACGCAGCGGTAGCCCCCATGGAAGTTGACACAGGTTTGGGCCTCGGAGCACTGGTGCGCACCAGACTCGCACTCGTCAATGTCTGCCAAGGGAGAGGGGCTGGAACCGGGACGTCAGATCACCAGCCCCTGACACCACCCTGCCCGCTCCACCTGGGCAACCTGTACCTTGGCAGAGGCGCGTGGCCAGCAGCTGGTAGCCTTGGGGACAATGGCAGGAGAAGCGACCTGGCTCGTTGACACAGCGGTACTGGCAGAGGTAACTGGAGTAGCTGCACTCATCGATATCTGAGGGAGAGTGGGGATGAGGACTCTGGGCCAAGGGCAGTCCTCCCACTTCAGTCCCAAAAACGTTTACGGAGAGCCCAGCCCTATGTTAGGCTCAATGTGGAAAGACAGAGGGGGATGTGACAAGCCCTGCAAAGCTCAGTAGGGGGACAGAGGATTCAAAGAAAGCTCTGCCCAGACTGCCCAGCTCACAGACCTCTTTTGCCTCAGGTCTGTAAAACGACGGTAAGTGAGAGCGCTGGGAATCTAGAGGCTTGGCTTAAATCCTACTGACTGAGTTTCGGGAACCTCAGTTCCCTGTCAATAAAATGAGTGAGTTAGACGAGATGAGCTTTGAGGGCCCAACATGCTTTGGTTTTCAATAACTTGCCCAATTCCTGCAATCCACAATCAGCCCAAGCACACAGACCCCTCCTGCCAACTGTGAGCTACACAGGCAGGAGCCAGGCTTTCTTCTCTGGTTCCCCCCATTCTGCCTAGCACCGAGCCAGGGACCAATGAGGCCTCACTCGGCAGCAAAGCAGGCTACGTGGCCAGTTGACATGGAGTGAGAAGTCTGGGATAGAACCCTGGCGCCATCTCACCCTAGGTGTGTGACCTTGGGCAAGTCACTTGACCTCTCTTTGTTGAAGGACTTTATGCTATTATTTTTTTGTAATCCTCCCAACAAACCTTGAAGGAGCTATTAATGTCCTCATTTTGCAGAGGAAGGAAAAAATGATACTCGCCTCACAGGATGGTTGGTAGGATTAAATGAAGCCAAGTAGGTAAGGGCAGCGCCCTACACAGGGCACGTGCTCGGGAGATGGAAGTTCACTTGAAAGATTTGCTGCTTGGGACTTGATGAAGGCTGTCTATTATCATTTTCCCACTTAATCCTCAAGACAACTCATTTTACAGAAGAAATAGGCTCAGAGAGAAGAGTGACTTGCCCTAGTCCAGGATTCGAATGCAGGTCAGGGCACCCGCATCCTTGCTCAGTCTCCCCACTAAAGCTCAGTGGGGACCTAACTTCTCCCCTCTGTGCCTTCCCCACCAGGCTGGGAGTTCTGGTGGGCAGGTCTGCAGGTGCCCTGCAACCAGCTGGGGGTGGAGTACACAAGAGGTACATGGGTGCAGACTGGATGGGACGTGGAGCCATCAAATGGAGTCCTATGTGGCAGGAGGCACAGTATGACACAGGGCCTGGGGGACCAATGGAGGAACACGTGGCAGGGGTGGAGCTCTCACCACTGCAGGAGAAGCCATCCCGATGCAGCTCATAGCCCTGGTGACAGCGACACAGGAAGGTCCCATAGGAGTTGAAGCAGCGCTGCTCACATGGAGCCCCCATGTCACATTCGTTCACATCTAGGAGTGCCAGGAAAAACAGGGGAGGGGTGAAAGCCAAGGAGCAGCCCAGAGCCCCTGCTTCACCTGGGCTGCTCGGGAAGGGAGCTCCTCCACCCCACGCCACCCTGCCCAGGACCCAGGAGCCTGGCCCGGCCCAGCCTCACCCACACAGGAGCGGTTGTTAGGCCCCAGCTGGAAGCCCGGCTCGCACTGGCAGCGAAAGGAGCCAGGCAGGTTCACGCAGCGGTGCTGGCAGTAGCGGTAGCGGCACTCGTCTATATCTGGGATGGAGGCAGGGAAGGAGGGCAGAGGGAAGAGGTCAGGTGGGGCTCAGGCCGGCTGGGACTCAAGGCCTCAACACACATAAACTTGTCTGTGTCTGAGGGCCTGGGCCAGGTCAGCCAGGACTCACACATACGCCCACACAGTCCTGTGTCTGGGGATTGGAAGGCAGGGGTGGCAGGGCACTGAGGTGAAGCCTGGGATGGGCTGGAATGGGGGTCGGGTGCCAGGGGCACAGAGCAGGGACTAGAGAGGCTGTCCCCCAGACTCACCCACACATTCGGGCCCAATCTTGCGGTAGCCATCAGGGCAGGTGCACTGGTAGGAGCCAGGTAGGTTATGGCACTCCTGGCTGGGACGGCAGTCATGCAGGTCCTGTGCACATTCGTCCACATCTGCAGGAGACACCACTCAGCCCCCGCCTGGGAGCCTGTGCACCACCCAACATAACAGACACCTCAACTGGGAGGACACAGGTCAGGTACCACTCATGTGGGCATGTGGGTGACTGGCAGCCCCAAATTGGGAACACATGGAGTGGACCCTCCCAACAGCACACGTAACAGTCCACCAGCCTGGGAGCCAACGGGAAAGGCACCCCCTAAACTGTGAGACCCCACGCCAGAGAAGCATGGGAAATAAGGCCCTGCCCATATGCCCAGGAGCACTGATTCCAGGGCCTTCTCCAAGGCCCATGGCTCCCAGGAGCGGGGTCCAGATCACGAAGCGGGCAGGAGGCAGAGGCTGAGAGGCAGAGCTCTGGCAGTGTGTCTGCAGCTGTCGAGGGGAGGGTCCCAGGGGCTGGCTGGGGCAGGGGAACAGGAGCTTGGGGCCACCTGTGACAGGCCCCACACCAAGTGAGTATCTGGATGAGGGTCTGGACATCATCCTAGTGGCCCTGAGGAGGCTTTCGAGCAAGGGAGGAATGTGACGTCTGAGTTTTTAAGACACAGCGATAGACACTTGGCAGGAGGACCGGAAGCTTGGCACCAGGAGGACCCTCACTCACCCACACAGCTCTCTTGATCATCAGGCTCATAGCCTGCTAGGCAGGGGTTGGGGTGTTGAGCAGGGGGCACTGGTGGTGGGGGTCCCTCGCCATGCAGGTCATTGATGACGGCGGCCGAGCGGGGCAGGCACAAGTAGCCCCCATAGTGGTTGATGCATTTCATCTCCCCTTTGCAGGCCTCGGGGATGGTCAGGCACTCGTTGACATCTGCAGAGAGGGGCCTGCTGGGTACAGCCAGCCTCCTGGGCCGGCTATGGAGGGGGTGGGAGGCAGGAGCTCGGCTTGGCCTTCTCTAAGCTGTGTGACCTCAGCAGGGCCTGCTTTCTCTACTCAACAGCTAAGGCTGCCTGCCCAGGACCCCTCCCCAGGGCCTGCCAGGGCTGATGGTGGAACAGGTGTTCCCACAGTCACCCCCATTCTCTTGCCCCCAAGAAGATCTCTATCTCTCCCCAAAACCCTGGCCCTGGCTCAGCCTGGCTCTTGAGTGAAGCGCAGGCCTCCTTACCCACACCCCCCAGGACACTGCCCTCCAGGGACATGATGGGACAAAGCTGGATAGGAGAGTGGTTAGAGAAGGTGTCCAGGACCCAGCTTCCTTGGGCAGTGCCCTGTTGCTCTCTTGCCTACTGAGGGGTGGGGGCAGGGTGTCCTGGGTTTCTCTGAGAGGGAGGGGCCCGGATGGCTCCTCCACCCCTAGCCGAGCTGGTCCCCAGAGAACCAGAGCTGGCCTCAGCCAAGCAGAGCTGCTCAGAGGACAGGCCATTGGGCTCCTACTGCAGCTCCTGGAGCTAGGGTTGCAGTCCCCTTCCTGGTTTCTGGGGGTGGGTCAGTCCCCCAGGCACACTCACCCCGGCAGTGCTGGCTGTCCGGGTCCCACTCATAACCATCTGTGCATTCCTACAAGGGGACCAGAGGTGCCGTGGTCACCCTCGTCCCCTCCAGCTGACCAGGCCAAGACCAGGGCCCGAGCCTGGCCACCCTCCCGGCCTGCTCCAAACAATGGCCCCAGCTGCTCCACCAACCAGGGGAGGGGAGACTCTTCCCCAGCAGCAGCCACCCCAGGATCCTGATCTCTGTGTCCCTGCCCAGCCCAGCCCAGGCCAGTGGCCCCGTCCCGTCCCCACCGTGTAGCTGTCAGGCTCCTCGGAATCCTGGGGAGACGCTGCCCCCAAGAGCAACAGCAGCAGTGCCCAGAGCAGTAGAGACCCGGGAAGGCACGAGGCGAAGGGGAGCATCCTGGGGCTGGGAGGTGGTGGGCAGGGGTCAGGGCGCCTCTGCCACGGCACCCCCCATCCCCTGTCCCAGGACCCGGAGCCCTGGCCCCAGCCGCCTCCCCCTTGGGCCCGTGCCTGGGGCTCCGGAGCCTCCCAGGGCCGAAGGCCGACTCCTTGCGCAGGCCGGGGGCCGGGGTCCGGGGCCCACCCGCCCGGGGCCGCCCCGCCCCCGCCCGGTCCCCCAGCGCCGCGGGCCCAGGAGCGCGGGCCTCTCGGCTCCTCGCTGACGCCGACTCGGCCGAGACTCCGGCTCGCGCCCTCCCCCACGGACGGCCACTCACTTGAGCCCGCGACGCCCCCGCGGCCCGCGGCTCCGGCGGCTCGGCTGGTTCGGGCAGTGCCTGCGGGCAGACGGACGGGCGGACGGCGCAGCTCCCTGGACGCGCGGCCCCAGGAAGCGCCCCCCGCCCGCCCGCCCGCCGCGGCGCGGCCCACCCCGGCGCCTCCGCCCGCCCCTCGGCGGATTCCTGAGCCCGCGCCAGGGGGAGGGACCCCGACCCCCCGCTTCTCCGCCCCCGGCCGGCCGCAGGCCCCCACCCGGTCCCCCGCGGCGCCGCCCGGAGCCGCCTCCCGGCGCCGGGCCAGGGTCCTCCAGCGCTCGATCCTGGGGGCATTGGTCCTGATGCCAGGCCCGCAGACTCACCTGGGAGCCCCCAGGCCCTCACTTTGAGCACCCCAGAATGTCATCCTGCACACCTAGACCCTATTAGTCTGAATCCCCAGAATCTCATGCTATGCACCCACATCTTCATGCTGGGGCCCCCAGACTCTTTCTGCGCCTCCCAGAATGTTATCCTGGACACCCAGACCCCACCTAATTCGGGGCTTCCAGATCCTCACTATGACGCCCTCCAGAATTTTATTTTGTGCACGGACAAAGTCACTCTGGAAATACCAAAACTTCATCCGGGGTCCCCAGACCCTCGCCTGAGGACGAGACGCTCCCTGGCCCAGAACTGTCCATCTCTGTCCTTCTCCCCTCCATCCCCAGAGCTGTCTTCAGCCAGGTGGTCCTTTCACTCCAGGACAGCCTCCCTCGAGCTCTCCGATTGCGAGATTACAACAGTTTGGGGGCGGGGGCGGCAGGCCCCTTTTGGCCCAGAATGAATGGAAGCCCCTGAGAAGGCGGACAGGGCTGATGGGGCTCGGGCGTGCAGGACGCCAGGGTCCGACGCCAGCACTTTCCCGGCGCTCCTGCCACCCGCGGCCCCCCTCCTCCCCCGGGGTTTCTGCCTCCTCGCGCAAGCGGAGGGCGCGCCCTTTGGGGAGGAGTTTGGGCGGAGCTGGCTCCCAGGAAGGGGCGGGGCCTCTCCCTGCCCACGTCTCAGGGCGGGGCCAGACGGGAAAGGGCCGCGTGTCCAGGGCTCTCCGTCTGGGGGCAGATGGCGTGCGGGAACTGCCGAGCCCTCCCTTCCCTTTCCACCCGTGTTTACCCTCAAGATCAACCCCAACGCAGCCCCGCCCGGGGCTGGGGAATGCCAAGGACGGGACGTGGGATGGGTCCCGAGGTGAGCCCTCCGGGTTCAGGGTGAACTGGAGAGCGCCTCCTCCACCCCCGAATCCTTTCCAGCCACAGGGGCTAGGAGGCTAAAAATAATAACTCTTTATAGTCAAAAAGACAGACAATAACAAGTGTTGGCGAGGATATGGAGAAATTGGAACCCTCATACACTGTGGGTGGCAATGTAAGATGGTGCAGCCCGCTTTGGCAAATAGTCTGGCAGGTCCTCAAATGTTACCACATGACGCAGCAATTTCACGCCTAGGTATGTACCCAGGGGAATTGAAAACATATGTCCACACAAAATATCTGGACACAATGTTCATAGCAACACTATTCATAAAAACCAAAATGTAGAGACAATCTAATGTCCGGCATGATGAATGGATAAACAAAATGTGGGAATACACTGGAGTATTATTCAGCTGTAAAAAAGAACGAAGTACTGGTATGTCCTACAGTATGGATGAATCTTGAAAATATAACACTAGGTGAAAGAAGCCAGACACAAAAGGCCACATATTCCACTTATGTGACACATCCAGAATAGGTGAATCTGAGGGACAACCCAGATCAGTGATTGCAGGGCGAAGGGGCACCACGGAGTGACTGCTAATGGGTGTGGGGTTTCTTTTGGCGGTTTCACGAAAATGTTCTGAAATTAGATAGTGGCAATGGTTGCACAATTATGCAAATACACTAAAAACCACCGAATTGTACATTCTAAAAGGGTAAATTTTATGGTTTGTGAATTACACCTCAATAAAGCCGCTATCAAAAAAATAAGGGGCTGGCCCCGTGGCCGAGTGGTTAAAGTTCCGCCTGCTCGGCTTCGGTGGCCGGGGTTCGTGAGTTCGGATCTTGGGTGCAAACCTACTCTGCTCATCAGCCATCCTATGGAGGCATCCTACAAACAAAAAAATAGAGGAAGATTGGCACAGATGTTAGCTCAGGGCTAATCTTCCTCACAAAAAAAGAAAAAAATGATAATAAAAATATTAGCTCTTGATTATCAGGATCTAACCATTCCAGGCACCGGTGTGCACCTCACGCAATCCTCCTGCCAAGTGCGGGAAGGGGTGCCGTGAACACCCCATTTCGCAGATGACAGAAGCTGAGATTTGTCCAGGCACAGGCAGAGTGGGAAGGACAGGATTTGAACTCAAGTCTCTCTGCCTCCAAGACTCTCTGGGTTCTTTGTCCCCACAGTAGAGCATTAAGGACCCCCCATTTGAACACCTACTCTGTGCCAGCCAGGGTCGTAGGTGCTCCACAAAGTGTCATTCCACTCAAAGGAATTGTCACTGCCACTCAGAGATGAGGACGGGAGGCCCAGAGGGGAATGACTGGGTGCGCAGTTGGCAACTCGGACTTGGACCCAAGCCTCATCTTTGCACTATTAGGCCTGGGCGTGCCTGCCACTCGGAGTTGCCTCCTTGGAATGCCTCTTCTGACCTCTGGGACCCTAACGACTTTCGCTGCCCTCATCCCCTCTGCACCGGGTCACAAGGCCTTATCTTGCTTGGTGTCCCTCTCCTACCCGGTCGTGAGCTCCTTTCAGTCCACAGCCCAGCCTTCACTGGGCGCCAGCCAGGAGCTTCAGATGAGCAAATGAATGAACAAATGAGTGAGCGAGTGGGGAAATTCATGCAGTCATTCAACAAATGTTTACTGAGTGGCCACCATTGACCAGGCTCTGTGCTAGGCACCGGGGACACAGCACTGATTGAAAAAACACCCAGATCTCCTGGCCTCGTGGAGCTCACATTCAAGGGAGGGAAGGAAATGATCAAAGAAGGCCACCCAGCCCCACACCTCAGTCCCTCCTCCCCCAAATTTCCACAACTCCCCCACCACAAGAGTCAGGTTTTATGACACCCCCTTTGGTGCCCACACGGGCTTACCATCTGGGGTAACGGAGGGGGCGCAGCAAGATGGGGCCTCACAGCTTTGGGAAGATTCCTGATGAATGAAGAAATGAGGTAGTGAGCACATGAATGAATGAACCCCAGGATCAGAGCCCTCCTCCCTTCCCCTCTCCCATCCCCAAGGAACCCCTAGAAAGCCAGCTTCTTCTCATTCATCTCTGGCCTTGGGTGCTAGTTCCCAGCCTGGGGGGCCTAGCTCCCAGCCTGGAGGCACATAAGGGAGATCCCCAGCCCAAGGGCCCATTAGAACCAAGGCAGCAGTAATGGGTGTTAACACCCCTGCCCAGCCCTTGGCCTCACGGGCTTTGGCCTTGCTCTGCCTGAGATGCCAACCCTGCTATCTTTCTGCCCCCTCAGGCCCACCTAGACCCCTCATCCACACTCCCAGACTGTGACAGGAAGAAGGAACAGGAGGCAGTAGCTGCCACTTGCTGTCCCTTGGGCCCTGCACTTTCCTGTTTAAAACCCGTGATGACCAATTGTTCAGTCAACAAACATTCATCGAGCCTGCTCTGTGCTGGCTCCGTCCTGGGCACTGAGGACACAGGGCATCAGACGCCTCTGCTGTGGGTGGGAGGCAGATGCCCAGCCGGCACAGGCACAGCAGGGACTCAAGGGGCTGCAGGTGACAGCAGAGGATGGGGAGCAGGGAAGGCTTCTTGGAGGTGACCCTCGAGCTGACTGAGCTTCGCAGGATGAGCAAGAGTGCTTCCCCAGGGAGCAGTGAGCACCTTCCATCCTTGCCCAGTCATTAGGGGCACGTGGTTCCCGTAGCCCCCTGGGCTTCCTGCTCATGGCACTGATGGCCCTATATTGTCACTGCCCAGTTAGGATCTGTCTCCTTAAGGACAGACCCATCTCTGCATCCCTACAATTGCCCAGAACAGGGTGGGCAGAGAGCCTCTGTGGAATAGAGAGAGGTGGAGTGGAGAGCCAGCAGGCCAAGGGCCAGGCAGGGACAACCACCTGAAAGCCTCTTGTGCTTGAGGGGTCCAACCCCTCCCAGCCTAGTTTCCCCTGTGTGGTGGTTTCTCCAGCTCCGCCCTCTCAGCCCCTCCAGCTTGGTCTGCACAGCTTCCTGCCCCTGGCACTCTGGTCTGCGGCGCCATGGCCCAAACCGTCCACCTCTCCTGCCTCCTGGCCCTATTGGTGGCAGGTCTGGCTGAAGGCTTCAATGGCTCCCCCGGGGGCCAGGTAAGTACCCCCAACCTGCACCCCATCCCCTTCCCTCTACAGGCTCCATGCCTCGGGCTCACCCCTTCAGGAAACTGCCTTGTTCCCATTTCCCAGAGGGAGAGACTGAGACTAGAGAGGTGATGAGTCCACGCTCACCCAGGGAGACAGAGCGGGATTAACGGGCTGATCCCCTAGCCCAGTCTGCCTGGCTGGGAGCTGAGGTGTGGTTCCAGCAATGACTCCTCGCCTACCTCCCCCACACCACCCTTGGTTCCTTCCAGGACCCAGGGCCCCGGCCGCTGGAGCTGAAAGAGGTCTTCACGTTATTCCAGATCCAGTACAACCGGAGTTACTCGAGCCCAGCAGGTATCACCAGACACGCGTATCTCCAGTCCAATCCCCCTTCTCCCATTTAACAGAGGAGGAAATCAAGGCTCATGGTGGGGAGTGCGCAGGACAGTGGCCGGACTGGGGTGTACTCCCTGGTTCCCAAATGCAGAACTGGGGACAGGATTTCTTTGCTATGAACCTGGAAGGAGGTGGCAGCTGTTGGGGGTCTGCCCAGTCCTAGAGGATTCTTCCCTCCATAGCCACTTTCCTGTGAGCCGGGCAGCAGGCAGATCACCATCTAGTCATGACTTCATGCAGCAGACACCCAAGGATACCTACCCATTTTGTCCCCAAGCTGGGGACTCCCTCACCACCCCCAGGAGTTGCCAGCACTGCTCCTGCTCCCTCTGTGTCTCATCTCCCCTAGGGGCATGGTCTAGGGTTGCCCTTCAGCCCAAGCTGCTTGGGCCATGGCCCTGTACCCCATCCCCACCCCCCACCACGTCCCACCTCTGAAACCGTGGTCTGAAGTGTGAAGTGAGGGTGGAAGAGGTGACCTGGCAGGAAGCTGGCTTCCAACTATCTACTTTCTCTTCTGAGTCACTCTGCCTTCAGACCCCTTACTTGGCTTCCCGCTGGGGTGGGCAGAGGCCCCCCTTCCTGCCTCCTGGGAAAACCCAACCCTAGGTGGGCTGGGGAGCCGTTTCCTTAGCCTGGGCGTCTGCAGCGGGGTCTGCAGGAGCCACAGGAAAGGAGTCAGGGCTCACCTGGGTGAGTGTGGGTGGGAGGATGCTCAGCCAGCGGCCACTTCCTGTCCCTGTGGGCTCAAGAACCAGCCTAGGACAACCCCCTTTTGGTCTAGAGTATGCTCACCGCCTGGACATCTTTGCCCGCAACCTGGCTCAGGCTCAGCGACTGCAGGAGGACGACTTGGGCACGGCTGAGTTTGGGGTGTCCCCATTCAGTGACCTCACAGGTACTGGGACCCCGCCTGGCCCCTAGGTGGTAGGTGGGGAAGTAGAGCCTTCTCCAGGGATAATGGCAGATGGACAGGGCAGCCCTTCGGTTTTCATGTCCCAGAGAGGGATGCTGAGGACCAGGGGCCTGGCTGCTAGTCCCAAATCACAGAGGGCAGGGGCAGGAACTCTGGAGGCCTGTGGCCCAGCCCAGCTCAGGGGCGAGGCAGCAGGTGCAGGGAAATGCACCCAGCAAGGAAGCCAGCCTCTCTCTAGACCTCAGCATCCTTGCCTTTGTCTCCCAGGGTGTTATGGGGACTCAAATGGCTGAGGAAGTGGATAGCTGGAGTAGGAGAGACAGAAGGGGTCAAAACTGTGGTCTTGGTGGCCCCATCTGTCCCCCAGAGGAGGAGTTTGGCCAGCTCTATGGGCATCGGAGGGCGGCTGCAGGGGCCCCCCACGTGGGCAGAAAGGTAGAGTCTGAAAAGTGGGAGAAGACAGTGCCCCAGACCTGTGACTGGCAGAAGGCAGCCGGTGTCATCTCATCCGTCAAGAACCAGGTATCTGCCCCTACCCTGTCTGGTCCAATCCAGCCCCAGTGGTGCGTGGGAAGGAGAAGGGCAAGCCTGGACACCTTACCCCAGCCTCACCCTCTCACCCAGGAAATGTGTAACTGCTGCTGGGCCATGGCGGCTGCGGGCAACATTGAGGCCCTGTGGGCCATCACATACCATCAGTCTGTGGAAGTCTCCATACAGCGTATGGCTGGGAGAGGGCTCGGGCCGGGGGCAGGGGGGTGGGGTGGGGATGTGTGACGAGGGAGAGGAGGGGGGCCTGGTCACCCACACTGTCCCTTCTTCCACCAGAGCTGCTCGACTGTGACCGCTGTGGGAATGGCTGCAAGGGTGGCTTCGTCTGGGACGCGTTCCTGACTGTTCTCAACAACAGTGAGTGCCCTGCCTCTCCGGGCAGCTGTGGGCTGGGGGACGTGCAGGAGCCGTGGCTCCATCCTGGTCTTGCTTATCTCCAGGTGGCCTGGCCAGTGAAAAGGACTATCCATTCCGGGGGGATGCCAAACGCCACAGGTGCCAGGCCAAGAAGCCCAAGGTGGCCTGGATCCAGGATTTCATCAGGCTGCCGGAGGACGAGCAGAGTGCGGGAAGGCTGGAGACATGGGCGGGAGTGGGGGGAGAATGACAGGGATGGACAGACCAGGCTATAGAAAGAGATGGAGGGATGGAGGGGGTGAGGATGTGGAAGGGGGAGAGAGAGAGAGACACCCATGAGCTGAGAGCAGGGGGGACAGGGCACGCAGGGCCTGATGGCACCTTCTACCCCCAGAAATCGCCGAGTACCTGGCCACCCATGGCCCCATCACCGTGACCATCAACATGAAGCTACTGCAGGTGGGAGAGGGGAGGAAAGGAGGGGAGGGGCGTACAGGGGAGGCGGCCCCAGACTCAGCCCGTCTGCCCTGCCTCTGCAGCAATACCAAAAGGGTGTGATCAAGGCCACGCCCACCACCTGTGACCCCCAGCATTTGGATCATTCTGTCTTGCTGGTGGGTTTCGGTGGAGGCAAGTCAGTGGAGGGGAGGCGGCCAGGGGCAGTCTCATCCCAGTCTCGTCCTCGCCGCTCCTCCTCATACTGGATCCTGAAGAACTCCTGGGGGGCCAAGTGGGGCGAGGAGGTGAGTGTGATCTACTGCGGGGGACAGGGCAGGACAGGCATCTGCCATCCTTCTGGCCCTGAGGTCCCCTAATTTCCTAGGGCTATTTCCGGCTACATCGAGGGAGCAATACATGTGGCATCACCAAGTACGCGCTCACTGCCCTAGTGGACCAACCACGTAAGAAGCGGCCAGTCTCCTGCCCTCCCTGAGCTCGCCTGGCTGCCCCTCAGCTCTTTCCTGCTGTGCCAGCTACCTCCTTGCTAGCCCCATCCCAAGGTCTCGGCCTGTGCTCCCAATCTTCTTGCTACAGATTGAATAAACCAAGACAAGAGCCCTGTCTTCCAAGTGGACTCAGCTGGAGTGGGGAAATGGGGAGAACTTACCTACCATTCCCAGATACATCCTAGTCCCTGTGGGGTTGATGTACCCACACATCCTTATAGACGTACACCATGACATATGCACGCACACCTACGCACGCTCCCACACACGGACGATATGTGTACCCACACACAGGCTCCTCCAAAGTCATGGCAACTTTATTGTCAGTGTGGGCCCTGCGGCGGAAGGGGGCCTCAGTCATGATAGAGGCGCAGGAGGCAGCCACGGAGGGTACCCATGTAGCGGTCCCAGAGGGCCTGGTGCCTGCAATGACAATGGGAACACTAATGGCTGACATTCACTGCCTCCTCACCGTGTTGTGACAACTGCTATACACGCTCTCTATACTGTCACCTGTTTAATCCTCACAATATTCTTAGAATCCTTATCATCGTTCTCCCCAGTTTCTATGTGAGGACATTGAGGCATGGAGAGGTGAAGGACCTGCTCAAGGTCAGGTCACCACTTCTAGGAGGTGGAGCCAGGACTCTGGTCCAAGGAGAGACCTCCACCCACAGGGCGGCAGAACAGGGAACCATGAGTCTGCAGGAAGGCTAGGCCCTGGCGGGAGGCTGGCTGGGGCCAGGCCAAGCTGGACGGGAGGGCTGGGATCTCTCACCGGAAGCCATCCAGGGAGTGGACCGACGCCGAATACTGATTCAAGAAGAGCCGCACGTCACTCAATGGCCAGTGGTCAGAGCGGCAGGGTTCCACGAACTGTGGGCCCAAGGGAACATGCAGCACTGGTACAGCTCAGGGACGGCCAGGGTGGGGATCAGAGGGCGGCAGGCAGGACAGCTCACCTTTTCCACGAGGTCCACAAATAGGTCTCTGACGTCCTTATTGTGAGTCAGCTTGGTGGCCACATTCACCAGCCCCCGGGACAGGTTCTGTGGGGCAGGGGGCCTGGGAGTTCTGCCTTCTGTCCCAGAAGCTGGGGGCTGAGCCCAGAGGCCGGAGGAGGAGCAGGCCCCTCCGCACATCTATCCACCTCCCTCAATTGAATAACTCCCCAGTGTTTAGGAGCAGGCTCCCGCCTGTGAGGCGGGCAAAGGGGGGGCAGCAGCGCCACCTGCTGGTCAATCCCGGGCATGAGCAGAGTTGCCCAGTGGGACAGTGCACTGGAGGCTGAAGAGGCCCAAGGGACAGAAGCTGGATTAGGCCACAGACCTTGAAGTTGGCTTCCATTTCAGAGAAGACACCGAGCTTTCCTCGAAGGGCGGTGCACACCAGGCTGCGGGGAAACAGGGTCGAGATTAGAGCCACCTGGGCCCCCACTTCAGGCCCTACCCCATGGAGCCCCTAGGTTCACCTCTTGTGCAGGTCCAGAAGGTCCTTGTCAGCTACAAGCACCTTGAGCTCCTTCAAGTCCTGAAGAAACTCCTTGTCTAAGTCCATGTCCATGTCATCCACCTGGGAGTCTGAGTGAGGCCCGTGAAGGGAGTTGGGGTGGGGGATAAAACCCCTCCTGTGATATCCTGAGCCTCCCCCCACCACCTCACTGCACCCCACGAGACAGAGGAGGAAGCGGAGTGTCAGAGAGGTGCAGTGACTTGCCCCAGGCCATAGAGAAGCAGTGGGCCCTCTGTCTGCAGGCCAGGTGTGTGTGGGGACACTGACACTGGACTAGGAGCAGAGGTGGCTGAGGGGAGGGCGCTGAAGAAGAAAGGATGCTGGGGCCTGCAGGAGAAACTGCTGCTGGGGAACCAGGCCCAGAAAGAGGGGAGGCGTCCGGGCACCTGGGTCAGTGGGGGCCTCACCGACGGCTCCGAGGGTCCAGTTCTGGATCATGAGCTCAGCACAGAAGGCAAAGTCGCCAAAGCTCAGGTACTGCAGTTTTTTCTTCCCTGTCTCAAAGCGGTTGTTGGCAAAGAAGACAATGGCTGCATAGTCCCTGCAGGGAGGGGACAGTGGGCTTGTCAGGGCTTGAAATTCCAACACTGGCTGGGCACCCAAGTTCTGGCCTCTCTCTGCCCTAACTCACTGTGTGACGTCTTTCAAGTCACTTCTGTCTGGGCCTCCTCATCTGTGCAAAGAGAAGGTTTCAGCCCAGGTCTCCTAAGGGATACAGCGGGAGACCACAAGCGTAACGGTCACCACGTACTGAGCTCTTCCTAAGCCCAGGGGCTGCACCATGGGCTCTACATGTGGCACCTCACACAGCCCAGCTGGCAAGGGGCCAGGCTAGGATTTGAACCCAGGCCAGTCTGATCCAAAGCACGGACCAAGGGTAGGACAACCATCCCCCCAACACAGCCAGACGTCAAGGGGTTTGCGGCGGGAAAGGTGGGCCAGCCTCAGGGCCCTGGAAAGGAGTGCGCAGGAGGGGAAGATGGCTGACTCCTCTCTTGGCCCCTCACCTGGCCAGCCGGTCGGAGAGGAGGAAGTGTTGCTGGACGTTATCAACCAGGGAGCCCCGCATTTCCTCCACCACCTTGAAGACTCGCTTGAAATTGTCAAACTGCAGGGCAGTTAAGGGGGGAGAGAGGACTGGTGAGAGGTCGCTCCCCTAGTAAGCTGTTTATTGAAATCCCTCTCTCATCTACCCACCTATCCGGTCAACATCTGCTAACTTAGCATCTGTTATTCCTTCCACAAACTACTGATTATTAATACCTGTTATCAGTTCAATAAATATCTACCAACTTCTACCACGGAGCCTCGGATAAATGTTTACTCACTCCTACCTCTCCATTCACCCCTATTTTAGCATCGTGAGCTTGTGCCGGAGCTCACCCTCCTGACTAAGGCCCAGGAAGTCAACAATGAGCAAATGCTAAGCCATATGCAGGGGGCTCACAAGAAATGAGGGATTAGACACTAAAGGCCCAGGAGAAGGGTTGGTTCTCCCTGGCATCACCAGAAAGGCTTGTGGAGAAGGTGGCATCTGAACCCCTGCCTTGGTTTCAAGGGGTAGAAATGGCCAAAACCAATACCTTCCAGGGAGGAGCAGCATGAGCAAAGGAAAGCCAGGGGATGGGAAAATGTCAGCCTAGCGAGCTTGGCAGGGACCAGGTCATAGGAGAGTATGCAGGGCAAGGCCAGAGGTGTGGCTACTATCCAAGAGGGAGCAGGAACCAATGAAAGTTCATGAGCTGGGGGAAGCTGTGGTCAGATCTGGGCTTTTGAAAGGTCACTCTGGCTGAAGAGTAGAGGATGGTTTGGAAGGGACAAAAAGAAGGGAGAGGAGACTGGGAATGAAGCAGCTGCCACAGTCGGAGGTTGGGGAGGAGGCTGGAGCTGGGGCAGTGGCCAAAAGGATGGAGTGAAGGGGGGACTGTAGGTGGGAAGTTGTGTTGGGGGGGTACGGTGCCCACCTGTCTCCGGCAGCTCTTGAGGGTGATGCCTGTTTTGGTGCTGATGTCGTCCAGGTCTTTCTTGGTGCCCTTGGACAGCTTCTTGCCCAGGACCTCCCGCACAAAGGCCTCATCAAAGGCGTAGTACCTGCGTGGAGGTAAAGGACACCACTGACTTCCCATAAAGGAAAGGGTGCCTGGCAGGGCCTGGGTTTGGCCCCTCTGCTCTCAACTTTCTCAAGGCCTGGGTAAGTCCCGCCCCTCCCTGGGCCTCAGTTTCAGCCTGCAAAATCGGTATACAGTCAGACTGGTTGGCGTCCCCACCTCTCGATGAGCAGCGCCTGTCGGGAGGGCGGGATCTGGTAGATGAGCTGGTGCAGCAACTTGGGCGGTGCGTGCAGCAGGCGCTCGAGCATGTGGAAAGTACGGTAGTGGTCCATAGTGTCGCTCTGCAGCACCGCGGCCGTGGCACCCGTCTGCTCCAGGATTCCTGAGCGCACCCTCAGGGCCACTGCGTCGCCCACTGGGTAGTGCGCATTAGCGTCAGGCCCCGCCTGACTCAGGAGGCCCTCCAGGGATTCCCGCCCCGACCCCTATCCATCCCTTACTCCCGCTGCCCACTTCCCTATAGGATTCTCAAGCCCTGGCCCCGCCCCCTTTCCCATCCAAAACAACCGCTCCGCCCGTCGGGCTTCCCAGACGGCCCCCACAGACCCGAGTAACCATCCAGCCAGAGGCGATACACGTCCTCGTCGATGAGGGTCGTGTTCCCCACGAAGATATCCAGCTCACTAGTCATGGTCACGCCCGGACCCGGGCGCGGCCGCGGCGCCCCAGCAGGACCGAGCACTGCCCGGGCCCGGCACGCCGCCGGGCCACTTCCGGGAGTGCGGAGATTCGGCTCCGGGCACCCGGAGCCAGAGAAGGACCACTTCCGGGACACAGCGGGTGGGGTCGGGAGCGGCGCGCGACGGGGCGGAGGCAGAGGCGGTGGAGGAGCCCCTCCTCCCGGCGGAAGCCGGACTCCCGGGCTCCTTTGGCCCCGTGTGCGGGAGAGTGTCCGGAGGCAAGGCTTCCCGCCAGTCTCCCCTACCCCTGCAACCTCCTGCCCTCACTTCCTCTTGGTTTTTCTCCCACATTCTCTGCTCTTTTCGGGGCCTCCCTACTTTGACCTGTATCCTCAATGCTAAATCTTTTCTTTGCTAAAAAGATGTCTGGCCCGATGTCCAAGGACACTTGCTGGGAGCCCCTCAGTCCATCCTGCGGATGAGCACGTCTCCTGAGCATGGGGCACCTGCTGCCGTGGTTTGAACCACCCTCTCACCACTAACTAATGGCCTCCCCTATTGTGCAGCTCAGAGCTCTGCCTGGAAGTCCACATCCGGAGGGCCGCGTATCTTCGAGTCTGCCCGCGCTGTCTCCCCACTCCTTCTGAGGCCTCTCAGAAGCAAGGCAGACCTCTCCTTCTCCCCAATCTGTTTCTTTTCCTGTGTTCCTGTCTCAATGACAGCCCCAACATCCACCCAGTTCTCATACCAGAAACCTGGGCTATTTCCCAGACTCCTCTCTTCCCACATTCAGTTCTGCTGATTAGCCTCCTGAATATTTCCACTATCTTTGTCCTCTCCACCCCCACTGGCACTGTCCCAGACCAGTCCTTCTGCATAGCTCTCCTTGCCCATCGACACAGTGTTCTTACTAATGTCCCTGCCTACGTCCCCTCCCATGGTCCATCCCACACAGAGCAGCCCGAACAATCTTTTTTTAAATGCATATTTTAAAATGTTACTCCCCTGCTTACAATCCTTACTGGCCTGTGGAAATGTTCCAAGCTAGCATTGAAAGCCCTTGAGAATCTGGCCTCCGTCTACCTTTGTTGCCTCCCTCCCTCTCTTACCACTTTCTCCACATGTCTGCTTTTCAAAAACATCGAGCTACTCTCACTTTAGTTCCTAAAACGGCTAGGCCATTTCGAGCATCAGTGTCTTTCACCAGGATATTCCCTTTTCCCGAAACAGCTCTCTCTTTATTTGGCAAAGTCCATACATCTTTCAGGGCCCATCAGATATTACCTCTTTTGGGAAACCTTTTTTGGGAAGTCCCTCAGACCGTGCCCCTCCTCCATTTGTTGCTTGTTTAACATAGCCTGTTTCCCCTGCCAGATTACTACCTCTTTGAGGACAGGATTAGGATCTTGGTGAAGTTTATTTCTGCGTAGGCCTTGCACACAATAAAGGTTTATTGAACAAATGAATCCCACGTATGCTCCTCCCCCCAGGCAGGAAACACTCTGAGAGGGAGTGTAGGCTGATGGTGAGCCCGAACGTTTGGACTCAGGGTTCCAAGGAGCTGGGACCGATGCCCAGTGAGCCGAGACTCGAGTTCGAGCTAAGCTAGAAAGCATGGAAAGACAATCCGTCTGTGTTCTGTCAGAAGGTGGGCAGGAGAGTCAGAGGCCAACGCCTGCGTCTTGGTTCTCAGAAGCAGCGGAGGGGCTTAGGCTCGAGCTTGAGGAGGTTTGGAATTGAGAGGTAGAAGCACCTAGTTCAGGGTTGGCTTGTTAAAGACGGTGATGTCGGGACTGAATCCGTGTCCGCGGGGGTCTCGGGCACCGTGGTTCGGAGTGGGCGGAGAAGGGTAGCTCCCTCTGCGTCCAGACTCCGCCCCTCTCCGGGGAGGCTTTCCCGGATTGGCTGTCCTTCCCTGACGTCATGCGGCCCCGCCCCGGCGCGCGCCCCGCCGCGTGCCCACCCCCGGGCGGCTGCTGCAGCCTACACTACCTCGACCGCAGCCTGCCGCCCGCGGAGCCGGAGCCCGACCCCGAGCGGCGACGGGCTCGACGTGGGGCTCCTGGGCTGCGGCGGCGGGCAGGCGATGCTCCAGAGGCCTGAGCAGCCATGGAGGCCGAGGCAGGCGGCCTGGAGGAGCTGACGGACGAGGAGATGGCGGCACTGGGCAAGGAGGAGCTGGTGCGGCGCCTGCGGCGGGAGGAGGCGGCGCGCCTGGCGGCTCTGGTGCAGCGCGGCCGCCTCATGCAGGAGGTGAATCGGCAGCTGCAGGGTCACCTGGGCGAGATCCGCGAGCTCAAGCAGCTCAACCGGCGCCTACAGGCCGAGAACCGCGAGCTGCGCGACCTTTGCTGCTTCCTAGACTCGGAGCGCCAGCGCGGGCGGCGCGCCGCACGCCAGTGGCAGCTCTTCGGGACCCAAGCATCCCGGGCCGTGCGCGAGGACCTGGGCGGTTGTTGGCAGAAGCTGGCCGAGCTGGAGGGCCGCCAGGAGGAGCTGCTGCGGGAGAACCTGGCGCTTAAGGAGCTCTGCCTGGCGCTGGGCGAGGAGTGGGGCCCCCGCGGTGGCCCCGGCGGCGCGGGGGGCTCAGGCGCCGGGCCGACGCCCGAGCTCGCCTTGCCCCCCTGCGGACCCCGCGACCTGGGCGATGGAAGCTCCAGTACTGGCAGCGTGGGCAGTCCCGATCAGTTGCCCCTGGCCTGCTCCCCAGATGACTGAAGACACGGCTTCCTTCGTGCCGACGCCCGCCCGGAGTGCTTCCCAAGCGCCGGGATAGAGGTGGACCTCAGGACCTGGACGCCACCCTGGCTGCGCACGTGGGGCCTCTGGGATGGACTTAGAAACCCTGGCACTGAGGAGGGCCCCTCGCTCTCGCTGGCGGGGCAGCAGGGGGACTGAAGGCTGGAGCGGAGGGACTTGCTGGGGGCTGGGTGGGGGCTAATAAACTGGGACGGAAGCAGAGCCTGTGGCTTGGGCAGCGTCTGTTTGAGACTCGCCAGGGTTGGGACGAGGGCGAGGACATTGAGACGGGGTTCCATTCCTATCCAGAGGGACTGCAGAACTAAGGTGGCTGACTCTCCCGTTACCCCAAGTCTGGGGTGGGATGTGGGACCATAGTAAGCCACTGACTTCCCCCGTCTGGCCCAGGGACAGGCCGTGATCCGGCCCCTGAAGTGGCTCCAGCTCCCTTCCCGGCTCCTTCCTGTCCAAGACAATGGGGCAGGAAGCAGGTGTTGGGGGCCTAGAACCCACTAGCCGCCTCCCCTGAGGCTGGAAGGGACATAACAGCGCCCTCCAGTGGCACACGCAGGAGCACTGTGGGCCCCCACCAGGAGGAGGATGTTAAGCCTCTTGGCTTGCACCCCACAGCACTCTCTTCCTTCTCTTAGTGCTAGCGATGAGGCAGAGCAGATGTAGCCTCGTTTGTCAGATAAGACAGTCCAGGTCCAAAAATATCAAAGAATTTGTCTAAGGTCATGCCGTGAGTTGGTGAAGCTGAGACCAGAGCCTAGAGCTTCTGGCTCCAAATGTTCTCCCTTTAGCCTCTGGGTCCAATAAGACCAGGCCAGAGCTTCAAGCCTTTTATTCTGTTTTGGCAGGTTTGTATAAAAATACTCTCTTTAGGAAAATAAATAGCAGCTGCCCTCGCTGTGAAGGCTTCATTCCCTGGAGCTAAAAGCTTCTCAGAGCTGGGGGCTGCCAGTCAGCTCATCACAGAAGCCCCTGGCACCCTCCTGAGCTGTGCCATTCAGGAGGGCCGGCAGGATGCCCTGGTTCAGTCACCTGGTGCTGCTGGCAGTGGGGCTGGGGGAGTTAGTGTTCTAGGCTGGCAGAGTATCACTTTCTGTCAGAGTTGGGTGGATCATAGGAAGAGGGTGATGAAGACTCTAAGGGTAGTTTGGAGGGGGTTAGGGCTCCAGAGGACCTCTAGGGATCTGCAAAGTCCTTTGGGGCTGCCAGGAGTTCTCTAGCACAAATGGGAAATATTTTGTCTCTGATTCTGTGCAAATTGTTCAAGAGAGGCCAGCTCTAGAGAAACAGCAGGCAGCTTCACTGGCCCCAGGCTGGCTCTACCAGGAAGCAAAATATGCTCAGTCTCACCTGGAGGAATGGAGGAGAACCTGCTGAGGCTGGGCACGGGATATGGTCCAGGCCAGCTGGACCAATGTGGGCTGGATATGTTGGCTAGGGTGGCACCAGCAGGGAGGGGGGCTGGGGTGCCTCATAAGGCCAGGAGGGTGGGGGAGCCAAGCGGGTCAGAGGACGGGTCCCCACTGCTGCTGCTGCTCTTGCGATGGGCTGAGGCACAGGGTTCAGGGGTGCTGGGGTAGGTGAAGACCAGACTGGGGGTGAAAGGCGTCAGGGAGGGTGTAGTCATGAGCGTGGGGGTGTGCAATGCTTCAGGTTCAAGCACAGGCCCCGGGGAAAGGGAGATACAAGGCACAGGGCAAGAGGGGGCTGGTGGGCTGCTGGTGCTGCTGGTGCCGCCTGTGCCGCCAGTGTCACTCTCCTTGGCCCCTTCTGGGATTTTGCAGATGGGGCGGTGGGCTTCCAGCACCAGCTCCAGGCGCTCCTTCTGCTTCTGCAGCTCCTCAATCTCTCTCTGCAGCCCGGATTTCTCATCCTCCAGTTTGTCGGTCTCCTGCAGAGGGTTAGGAGAGGAGTCAAGAAGATGAGGGCAGGGGGCCTGCCCTGTGGTCAAGTGGTTAAGTTCCCGCGCTCCGCTTCAGCGGCCCAGGGTTTGGTCGGTTGGAATCCTGGGCGGGGACATGGCACCGCTCATGGAACCATGCTGAGGCGGCATCCCACATGCCACATCTGGAAGGACCCACAACTAAAGATACACAACTATGTACCGAGCGGCTTTGGGGAGAAAAAGGAAAAAGTAAAATCTTAAAAAAAAAAAAAGAAGATGAGGCCTGAATACTGCGTAGCCTCCCGCGATGGTGGTGATTCAGGGGGGGGTGGAGGGAAAAGGGGAGGGCCAGGGAGTCTCCAGCAAGTCTGGACTACAACTCCCATGAGCCCCTGGGAGAAAATGGGCATGACTCCCATCAGTCCTAGGGGTATCTCAGAAGGAGATGGTCTGCCGAAGCTTAAGCTCAGCTCTGCTGTGCTCGGAGTAGGACGCGCAGCAACTAATTTTTAATCGCTTTTTTCTTGTCCTTTTCTCTGAAGGACTGCCCCTCCGACAGGGAGCTGGGGAGAGGGGACTTCATATACCGGCGCCCCCTGGAGCCCCGCGGCTCATGGGAGCCGGGATCCCCCCCTGAGGTTCGGTGGGTCGGACCCTGGGAACCCTCCGCAGTGGCCGGTGCTCACCGCCTGCAGGAAGTCGGTCAGTTCCTTCCTCCGGTTCCTGCACTTGGCCGCCGCCAGCTTGTTCCGCTCGCGCCTCACTCGACGGCGCTCCTCCTCCTCCGGGCTGATCTGGGGGTAGAGGGAGCAGTGAGGTGGACCCAGAGCCGCTGGCTGCCCGACACTCGCCTCCTGCGCTGGCCCAGTGGCAAGACCCTGGCAAGGGGCATGGCAGCGCGAGGGCGCCCTCAGCCTGCGGTTTAGGGACCACCGCACCCCGACCGGCTCCCCGCACTCACGCTTTAGTAAGCTTGGATTAGTCAGCTCTTCCCCGCACCCAGCTTTTGCCTCCTATGATTCCTCCCTCGGAATGCCCACCCCTACGCCACAAACCTTAACCCTCCTCATCTCCCAGGACTCAACTAAGATGCCCCAGCCTCTGGTAAGCTTTCTCTCGTTCCCCAGCAAGAAGTGGCCTTTCTTCCTCTGAGCCTCTGGGACTTGGCCACTCTTTTCCAAGGACCCTCACTCATTCTTTTCAATCTCTTGATAACCTAGTCTCCTCTTTCCCAGGGACTGTAAGCACTAGAAGGGGCCAATGAGTGCTGCTGAGTATGTCGTTATTTATCAGGAACGTATTATGTGCCAGCTCAGCGCTTTACATAGATTCTTAACCCAACTGTCCATGTAAGGAACTGAAGCCCAGGGAGGATGAATAACTCGTTTATGGCCCCAGAGCAGAAATTAAAATCCACTCACTCTATTCAACCCTGAGTGAGAGACCA
The DNA here is from genome assembly GCF_037783145.1 of Equus przewalskii. Lineage (NCBI taxonomy): Eukaryota > Metazoa > Chordata > Mammalia > Perissodactyla > Equidae > Equus > Equus przewalskii. Next base: position 27,169,815 of record NC_091841.1, read on the forward strand.
GCTGATGGAGACCGCCTCCCCCACAAGGACCTGGCTCACAGCTCGCAGCCCCTGTCTAGGAGTACCCAGGAACAAAAGACCACCCTCAGGACAGGGCTGAAGGAAGGAAGTCCAGGAGCCTGCCTCTGCGGCTCGCACCACGGTCCCCTTCCAGTTGGTCACAAAGGCCAGTCATTCTGTTTGTGGGAACACTTCCCCTGGCTGATGGCACAGTTTCCCCAGGACCCCAACCTCCCTCCCCATCCCCCACCCTGCTGTCAGAGTGAGCTCTTTACTATGCACACCTCACCCAGTCCCATATACCAAAAAGCCCCAGGGAGAGGAAAGAGGAGGCACTCCCTTAAAGACGGTATCTCCCATGTATTTATTTTGGTAAGGACTTTATTAGCAGTGCGCGGGTGGGAATGCTGGTTGCGGAGGCAAGAGTTTCAGCTCACTCTACTTCAAGCCTTCTCTTAGCTGCCGGTGAGACAGTGTGGCTTGCTGGTTAGGATCTGACTTTAGAATTGGACAGACCTGTCTCATTACTCACTACCTGTGTGATCTTGGGCAAATGACTACCTCTCTGTGCCTTCATTTCCTTGGCTGTAAAATGGGGAGAACCAGAGTACATTCCCCAGAGGGTTTTTGTGAGGATTAAATGATATGGGGAAACTGAGACCTAGAGAGCAGCCGAAGGGAAGTCTCTCCTTTCTGTTCTCTCCCCAGCTACTCAGACAGCATAAGCCCACCGTCTCCATACATGTCAGACCCTCTACTCTCCACACACCTTTTCACATGTACACCTTACACGTTCTCACCTCCACCTCCATTCTTCTTCCTGGTATCCCCTCCACCAGACTGCCATTTCCTTCCTCTCTATCTATGCAAATCCTACCCATCCTTCTAGGCTAATACGCCTCCACCTCCAGGAAGCTTTCCCTGATCCAGAAGTGACCTCTTTGCCCCTGCATCTCCCCAGGGGCTCCAATCACTTTCTTCCTTGGCCAGTAGTCACAGTGGCCGCACTTTACCCCTCCTCCCCGAAGCCTGTGTTCTCCTTTTGGGCAACAGCTTCTCCTCCGCACCCCTGTGGGCATCAGAATCAGCCACATCTCTGCTCCCTACCTGTTCAGAGGGCCGGCGACGCACCCCTGGAGGTGGCCCCAGGGCCCGAATGACTCCTGGCCGGGGCTGTGGGGGGCTGTACTGGGGGTATGCCAGAGGCCTGGGGTAGCTGCTGGGTCCCAGGAAGTGAGGCTGCACCATCCACTGGAGCTCCTGGCTGCCGCTCACAGCGTTGATACTTGGCACGAGGTGGAACTTCTGAGGGATAAGAAATGGAGGGCCAAGGATGAGGTCTGTGTGGATGGAGGGGCTTCCAGTGAACAGAAGCCACACCGCCGTCCACCCTCAAGGCAAATGCTGGTTCTGAGAGACCAAAAAGAGCCCCGTTGGGCAGTCAGAGAGCCTGACTGGGTGACAGATCCCTGCTCATGAGCTGTGTGACTTTGGGCAGGTCACATAACCTCTCTGTGTCTCCATTTCCCCATCAGAGCTAATACTTATAGAATGTGAATTCCAGGCACTGTCCTAACCACTTTACAAATACTGACTCATATAATTTGCACAACAGTATCATCATTTTCAGACAGGAAAACAGTTGTCCATGGACACATAGCCAGTAAGTGGAAAGCGGGGTTTGCGCCACAAGCAGCCAGGCTCTTACCCACTCCGGCACTCTTCTGAGTCCCATCTGCGCAAAGAGGAGCATTACAGCTCCCAACCCCGAGGGTGGCTGTGAGAATCAGGTGAGAGAATGTGTGTGACAGAGCCAGGTAAGTGGCAGATGCCCTATGCACAGGGGCTGTGGTGGGCAAGAGCCATTGCTCTGGGTTCAAGCTATCCCTATTCTCATTTTAGCTCAGCCACTTACTGGCTGTGACTTTGGGCATTATTTAACATCAGCGTGCCTCAGTTTCCTCGTTTTTAATATGATCATAGATGAGGATCACATCACTTCGTTGATACTAAAAAGTACCCTTGGGTAGCTCTGAAATCATAGGTTAATTGGCAACTTGAAAAAGATTTAGTGGTACAAAATAAAGGTGGGTTTTTCAATCAATGAGGTCTTAGATTCCGGGAAATTCAGTAAATGAGGTGGAAACCTCCCAGCGTGATGTCTGGCTGCCCTGCTTGCGCTCCCGGGATTACCTGCCCCTGGGTTCGAGCCCTGGGGCTGGGCCCTGGGTGTGGGCGCCCAGTCCTCCGGGAAGCGCCTCACAAGCCCAGGCGAGTCCAGACAGCGGTGTCCCGGGCACAGCGCTGTGGGCCCAGTGGCCCAGTGACCCCAGTTCCGGGCCCGAGGAACCGCCGGCGGCATCTCCCACTCCCGAGGTTGTCGGGCCCGGGCCGCTCCGGGCCAGGAAGGGAGGGGCGCTCCGGGTGAGTCAGCCACCGTGACTCGGCCGCCGTGACTCGGCGGAACGGACGCCGCTCCTAGCGACACGTGCTCGCGGCCCCTCCGCAGGAAATGGGCACCTGCAGCCTCCCGGGTACCCCCAGCCGGCAGCGGGCGCCGTTCGATGCCGAGAGTCGGGGAGACGCGGGAGTTGCCCGCTGCATGTCCCCGCGCACGTCCCCGCACCTCGCGGTCTCTATTGGCTCCATCCCGTCAAGGATCAAGAACCAGTCCCCCGGAGCCCACCAGGTTCCACTGCGCCGAGAAGGGGATACGGACTTGGCGATAGGGTAGAGAGGGACAGACACACAGACAGACATCCAGATGATCACAGACAGCGCCGAGGATTCCCAGTTAGTCAGGGCCAGCCTGCCGAGGATCCCGCCTCCCTCCTGCGTGGGGACTTCTCGGCCGCAGCTCAGACTCAGGTCTCGGGAATTTAGTCCGAGATGGATCAGACCCGAGATAGATGTTAGAGCTAGGATGAATCCCGAACTAAGGGGCCCCCTTCTGACGCAGATGGGACAAAATGATTAGCGGTGGCAGGAGGAAAGAAAGAAGGTAACAGAAACAGAGGGACAGTAGACAGCACACAGTGAGGGACAAGGGGGCGAGGGCGAGAGGGGACGTTCGCAGATCCTTGTTCCGCCCGCCGCGCGCGTTTCCCTGGGCTGTGGGGGGACAGTGCCCCCGGAAAGCGGAGAATCGGCAGGATCTGCGGCCACAGCCCCCACACCCGATCCCTACTCCGGTTCCCGGCCCAGTCTCGGAGCGTGCCGCGGGGGACGACAGCGTGCCAGGCGCTGTCCACTCGCGCACCCCAGGCTTCGGATCTCTCTCACCTGCTGGCCTGTCCCCGGGGGCTGCGCTGGGCCGCCGTACGCACCGCCGGCCCCGGAGCTCGGTCCGGGTTCCCCGAAGTCTCGGTACATGCCCTGGGCTGGCTGCTTCGTGGGGTCCGCGTCGGCGGCTTCGGTTCTGACTCACTCGCTCCTTGCGGAGTCTTTTCTTTTTATGAATGAAAAGTTCTCGGGCTGAACCACTTCGATTTGGGGGGTGGCGCGGGCGTTTCGCAGTGGCGCCGGTCACCTCGGGGCTCCACCTCTCCAGACGCGCCGCCTTTCGACAGTCCGCCCCGAACTGTTCGACGCCTCCTACAGTCCTTTTGCGGCCTTTTCGTGGGGGGAGAGGGGCGGATTTGGCGTCCGCCAGCGGCAGGCGGGCCTGCCCCCTCTGACGTAGCTGCCCATACATGGTGCAATTTCCTCGCCGCGCCCAGGTGGAGCCGAGGATTCCCCTGCGTCTTTACGCACCTGTGAGCCGCTGGGCGCCCCGCCCGGTCTCGCTCTGTCCGGTCCCGCCCAGCCGCCGACTGCAGACTGCGAGCCCGCAGCCCCGCTCCCGGCCAGCACCCTGGAGCCCTCTCACCGCCTGGTCTGGCCTCAGTTTCTGCATCCGTCAAATGGGACGAAATAATCACGTAGCCACCCTGCCGCACGTGGGAAGTTGGAGTGAAGAATGTGAAAGGGGTCTGGAAACTGTAAAGTGGATCATAAATGTGATTGATATTACTATTATTATTTACTGGGTGCTTATTTCATGCCAGGAACGGTGCTACTGCCATCCAGGGTGAGGCCCTTCCGCTGGCATTAGGATTCAGATATTCTAAAAAGTGAATAAATGATGCCAGGGTTACAAAAATGGTGGTATATTTTAAATGTTTACAACGAACAAGTTAGTGCTTTGAGGTGCGCGCAAATACCACTCAATGTAATCGTGCTGCTCACAGGATAATTTGAGGAGCCATAACGAGTTTTAATTCAGAGCCTGGATAAGCAGTGAGCGCCTGCAGTGGGACACACTTGTCCTGTGGTCTGATAAACGCCATCGTCTTTAAATACTGTCACTGCCCTTCGGGGACTATATGGTCACCAGCTTTGTTTGGAGATTATGTCAAAGGTCTGTGTGACTGTGAGGCCAGGGCCAAAGGTCAACAACCAAAGGCCAAGAAGCCCGGAAGGTAGGTGCTATCATCATCCTTATTTTACAGATGGGGAAACTGAGGCTGAGAGGTGTTGAAATGCAGGCCACCTTGGCTCTGGGCTTCCAGTCCCAGAGCTACCATTTCTGTCTCTGTCGCCTGGGCGGGTCACCTTCCCTCTGAGTCCCAGGCTCAATGGGAATAATTGAGCCGCCCGCTGACCTCATGGGGCTGCATGGAATGAGGTCACAAATGTGAAAGTGCTTTGTAAGCTGTAAAGTGCTGTGCACTCAGAGGTGGTTACAGCCCCATGCCTCTCCCTTGCCTTTGTTCTCCTTAATGCTTGTCTTTCTCTAAAAAGGAAAGAAACCAACAGCAGTTTACCAGAATGAGAAATAGAGGGGAGGGTGTGTGTGGGAGAGAGATTTTTGGTGACAGTGTGACATGTGGAAAATAACGTGTGTGCTGGAATCAGACAACTCTGGGTTCTGGGTTTGAATTCTGGTTAGGCTGCTCACCAGCTGTGTGACCTAGATGAAGCAGAAAATCTCCTGGAGCCTCTGTTTTCTCATCTGCAAAATGGAGACATAATGTTAACAACATCTCAGGGTTGTTGGGGAACAGAAATAAGATCATCGCACATGCTTAGCACAGCATGTAATAAGAACTTGACAAAGAGAAAATAAATACACATGTTAATAAAAAGCCTCAGGGGTGGGGGCCCTTGCGGCTCTGGTCACATGCTAAGGCCCTCATGTAGTACACACGCACACAAGCATGCACACACACACACTAACTGGTATGTGAACTCTGGCTGAGCCTAAGCTGGATAGGTCAGAGGGACACAGGGGACCAGGTGGTGGCACATGTGAGGCCTGACATAGGTCAGCCTTGACTGCATCATCTGCCTGTTCCAGAAACACAACCCTGCCCGACTCCCCAAGCAGCCTGGGCAGTGACTGAGCGGGGGCTCAGGTCTCAGTGTGTGTGTGTGTGTGTGTGATTACAAGACTCTGAAAGTCCCTTCCCACTCTAACCGTCGCTGGAGCCACAAGAAGGTCCTTTCAGAGGCAGCACATTCCAAGCTCCTCAGTCACTGACTCCCGCCTCGTGGCTACAGAAACGTTCCTGGCCCCTGACCTCACCGGCTCCCGCCCTGGGAGGCCAGGAGACCACAGCGATTGCTTGTGGGAGTCTGGGGGCCCGGATGTCTGAGAGACCCTGGCTCTGTCGCTTGGCAGCTGTGTGAGCCTAGCTCAGTCACTTTCCCTCTCTGAGCCCTAGAGAATCCCCACCTCCTGGGGCTGCAGGGAGGCAAAAGGAGGCCATAGAAGAGTGTGCTTGGCACCCAGTAGGTGCTGTCAGTGCCCCCAGAGCGTTGGAGGTGATGTTTACATTTTTCAGTTCCCATTCACTTTTTAATTGAAGTTGATATATTTTTAAAATTGAAGTGAAATTCACATAACATGCAATTAACCATTTTAAAGCATACACTTCTGTGGAATTTTGTGCATTCATGATGTCGTGCAACCACCACTTCTCTCTGGTTTTAAAACTTTTTTATCATCCCAGAAGAACACCCCATACCCATTAAGTAATCACTCCCAGTTCTTCCCTCCTCCTTTCCCCTGATAACCGCTAATCTGCTTTCTGTCTCCATGGACTCGCCTCTTCTGGACGTTTCATAGAAATGGAATCAGCATTACGTGATTTTTTGTGTCTGGTTTCTTTCACTTAGCACAATGTTTTCCAGGCTCATCCACGTTGTAGCAGGTATCAATGCTTTGTTGCTTTTTAGAGCTGAATAATGTTCAGTTATATGTATACACCACAATTCAATTATTCATCTGTGAGTTGATGGGGTTTGTGATGTTTCCACTTTTTGGCTATTGTGAATAATGCTGCCATGGACATTTGTGAACAAGTTTTTGTGTGGACATGTGTTTCCATTTTTCTTGGGTATATACCTAAGAGTAGAATGTCTAGGTCACATGGTAACTCTGTTTGACCTTGTGAGGAACTACCAGGCTGTTTTATAAAGTATTGTACCATTTTACATTCCTGCCAGCAGCGTATGAGTATATGAGCGTTCCGATTTCTTCACATCTTCGCCAGCACATTATTTTCCATTTTTAATTTTAATTTTATTTTTTTGAGGAAGATTAGCCCTGAGCTGATGTCTGCCGCCAGTCCTGCTCTTTTTGCTGAGGAAGACTGGCCCTGAGCTGACATCCGTGCCCATCTTCCTCTACTTTATATGTGGGATGCCTACCACAGCATAGCTTGATGAGTCGTGCGTAGGTCCACACCCGGAATCCGAACTGACAAACCCCGGGCCACCAAAGCAGAACATGTGAACTTAACCGCTGTACCACTGGGCCGGCCCCTATTTTCCATTATTTCTTTATTTCTTTATTTTAAGGTTCTTTTCATAATTGGTTTCTTCTTCTTTTTTTTTTGAGGAAGATTAGCTCTGAGCTAACATCTACTGCCAATCCTCCTCTTTTTGCTGAGGAAGACTGGCCCTGAGCTAACATCCGTGCCCATCTTCCTCTACTTTATATGTGGGACGCCTGCCACAGCATGGCATGCCAAGTGGTGCCATGTCTGCACCCGGGATCCCAACCAGCGAACCCCAGGTCGCAGAAGCGGAACATGCGAATTTAACCGCTGCACCACTGGGCCGGCCTCTATTTTCCATTTTTCAAATGAAAGACATCCTGGGTGTGAAGTGGTATCTCATTGTGTTTTGATTTGCATTTCCTTAATAACCAATCATGTTCCTAATGATCAATGAACATCTTTTCATATGCTTGTTGGCCATTTATATATATATGGGTTTTTTTTTGACAATTGTCTGGTCAAGTCCTTTGCCCATTTGTCATTGGGCTGTTTGGTTTTTGTTGTTGTTGTTGAATTATATGAGTTCTGTATATATTCTGGATCCCAAACTGTTATCAGATATATAATTTGCAGATGTTTTCTCCTTCTGTAGGTTATAATGTCCTTTGATGCACAAAGTTTTAAAAAATTTTTACGAAGTCCAATTTATCTATTTTTTCTTTTGTTGCTCATGCTTCCAGTGTCAAATGTAAGAATGCACTGCCAAATTCAAAGTCATGAACATTTACCCCTGTGTTTTCTTCTAATAGTTTTATCAGTGTCATTCTTATATTTAGGTTATTGACTAAACTGAAGTTTAATGTACATACAATAAAATGCATTCATCCAGAATGTTCGGCTCAATGACTGTTTACATGTGTGTAAACCCATGCTCCAGCCTCCCGCCCGGATCAAGACAGGGGACATTTCCAGCAGCTCAGAAGCCTCCTTGCGCCCCCTCCCAGTCACTACTCCCTACCCATAGGTAGCCACTGTTCTGACTTCTGGCATCAAAGATCCGTCTGGCCTGTTCTTGAACTTCATGTAAATGGGACCATGCGACCATGTAATTTGTACTCTTTTGGGTCTGGCTTCTTTTACTCAACATGTCTGAGGAATTTGTCTGCATTGTTGGGTGAAGCAGTAACTTGGTCTTTCCTATGGCTGAGTAGCATTCCATTGCATGAATATTCCACAGTCACTGGCTCCATTCTCCTGCTGGTGACACTGGGGGCTCTTCCAGTTTGGGGCTATTCTGAATAGGGCTTAGTGAGCATTCATTTCTCTGGGCTGTGTGCCCAGGGATGGAATCGTTGGGCCATGGGGTACACACAGGTTTAGCTTTAATTCATTCTCTCCAATAGTCCTCCAAAGTGGTTGTGGCATTTCACATCCTACCAGCAATGGGTGAGAGTTCCGATCACCCCACACCTGGAGGTGACATTTTGGTTCACATCCACAAACCTTTCTTTCCCTTGGTCCTGGCCCCATCTCTCTGTCCTGGACCTTCTCCACAGCCTCCAGCTCACCCCCCTCCTCTCCATTTCCCACCCAGCAGCCTGAGGGGTTTAAAAAATCCTGACAATGTTCACAGAGGAATCTTTAAAAATTCTCACCGTTTCACCCTCAGACTTGGACCCTTCTGATCTGCGGCACCTTTTGAATTACTACAGCGGAGGGCGTGAGGCCTGGGAAGGGGGATGCTTGATGTACCCTGTGTTCTTTTAGGTTGCATGTCAATTGTGGGGCTTGGAGGACCAAGAGGGGAAATAGTGGCTCATCCTTATTGACTCTTATGAACCAGCCATGGTTCAAAGTAATTTGTTAGTCCTCACAACAATCCTGTAGAGATAGACAATAGTATTATACACATTTTACAGATTAGGGAATAGAGGCACAGAGAAATTAAGCAAGATGCTAAAAGCCACACAGCAAGGAAATAGTGGAGCCAGGATTTGAACCTAAGCAGTCAGTCTCCAGAGCCTGGCTCCTCACTGCCTTGCTAGTCTGTCCCTCAAAAGTGGCCTTAACAAGGCATTCAAGGTCCTTCCAGACCTGGGCCACCTGCTCAGGCTCCTCCCTCATCAGCACCCAGTTACTGTCTCTGCTCCAGGCTCACTGCTGGACTGAACTTCTCACCTTCGCACAGTCTGTTCCCTCTGTTCAGGATGCCCTTCCTTATCCCCTCACCTGGCCAGCTCACTCTCATCCTGCAGGTCTCAGTTTTCCCCTGCTTCCTCAGGAGGCCTTCAGTGAGTCCCTAACCTGGGTCAAACCCCTCATGCAATGCAGTCCCATAACACTATGCAGGGTATTACGGTTTTTTAAAAACCTGCTCAGAATAATTTTTAAAGATTTTGAGTTTGGGGGAAATTTTACACATATGTATAGTGTGGAGAAGAAATTATTTTGAAACTTGATTTTTATTTTTTGCTTTGCCTTATATTTTAAAAATTGTCATTGCATTTCTTTTTTGACTAGGTAGTATTTTGCCTCAAGATCTAGAAGTTTCGTAAGGGCATGCAGTGAAAAGCCCGTCTCTCTATTGTAAGCGGTTTCTTATGTATCTTCTTACCCAGAGGAGCCTGCTCCACATCCTGTTTTGCTCCTTCCTTTTCTGTTTTCTTATATCTTGGCAAACGTTTCACTGAGTAGATGGAGATTTGTCCCATTTCTTTAAAAATCTACTGCGTGGAGGTATATTTTACGTTCAAAAAACTTCACATTTTTTCACTGTAGTGGTCATGTGTTTGACCATTATGTACACCCACATAAGCACGTTCCAATCAAGATACAGGACACTTCCATCCGCCAGAAAGTCCTCTCCCACCCCTTTGCAGTCAACCCCCCTACCCGAGGACGTCACTTATCTCAGCTCTATTGCCACCGATCAATTTCGTCTCTTCTGGGATCTCACCTCAGCGCAATCATACAGTATGTCCCCTTTTGCATCTGGCTTCTATCTCTCACCATTACGCCCGTGAGAGTCACCCAGGTTGTGTGTAGCAGTAGTGCACTCTTTTTGATTGTGAGTTGAGTCCCCTTGTGTGATGGACAAGTTTCTTTATCAATTCTTCTGAATTAACTGAATTAACAGTTGAATGGAGCCAGCTGTGGGGGACTAGGGACAATTAAAGACTTCGTCTTGGCCCTAAGGCGCTTACAGCCCAGAGAGATGACCAGACACTGAGGAAAACAGCGCCAGTGATAGGTAGAGGGTGCTGGGGGCAGGAGCTGGAGAGCACCCGGGGGTGTTATAGGAGCCCCTGGGAAGGAAGGATTCTTTTCCACTGGGATGGGCGGGGAGCTTCCAGGCAGAGGAGTATTTGAGGTTGGGGGAGACGTTTCTGGGGTTGGAGTCAGTGGGCACAAAGCCTGGGGGTGGGGGGGCCTCAGTCCCTGTGGTCCAGGGCATGTGGTGGAAAGTGGGTTGGCAGCGGGCGCTGGAAGGATGGGCTGAGTGAAGCCTAAGCCAGGGCCCTTGAATGCCAGGCTGAGGAGCTTGACTTGGGCTGGGGGCCAAGGGGACCCCTGAGTGGTGTTTGAACAGGGAAGTGACCTGTGCTCAGTTTACTGAGGCCGGAGTCTGAGGAGGAGGGAGCTGGAGTCCCTTTGGGCAGGTCTTCTGGGGCTGGCCAATCAGGCCCTGGGGGCAGAGGGAGAAGTTTGGGCTGCGAAGGGGATGGGGTGAGAGGGGGGCTGGGCTGCTGCTCCCAGGGCCTGCGTATCACCCTCCCCACTCCCCAGATGCCACTGAGCACCCCACCCCGCACGCTTCTCTGTCTGCTGTCCTTTGAGCCTCACAGCACCCTCCTCTGATGGCAGTCCTGTCCCCATGAGGCAGATGAGGACCCTGAGGCTCCCTCTCTGGGTATCCCCTCCCCTATCCCCAGCCAGTCTCCTCTCCAGCCCAGGGCATCCAGGAGAGGATCAAAGACATGGTCCCAGCCCTGGCTGCATCTTTGATTTGTTATGTGACCTCAGGCCAGTCCGTTTCTCTCTGGGAGCATCAGTTTCCCTTTCTTGCAGATTACATGCTGGAATCCCTAAAAGCAGAGGTTTCAGTGAAGATCTACTGGGGGGAGGGGCGGGGAGACCATTGGGCCCCCCACCCCTGCTCCAACCAGCACAGCTGGAGGAGGCAGTCTGGAGAACAACATGAGTTCTGGAGTCCCATGGTCTGGATTTAAGTCCCAGCTCAGCCACTTCCCGGCTGTGTGACCTGGGCCATTCCTGTAACTTCTTTATGCCTCCGTTTGTAAAAGGGATGTGAATGGTTGTACTTTCTTTTCAGGATTGTTGGGGAAATAAATGAGATAAGGTGTGTATGGCACTTAGCACAGGGACTGGTACAGTAAGAGATTCATAAATGTAGTAGAATTTTCTTGCCATTACGTTTTGTGCCATGTGGACCATTTCCTCTGAATGGAGGGCATCAAGGACTCTGCTATTGGTACCCAGGATGGCTCTGCCAGCTCAGCCCAGCCCCTTAAGTTTCTTGGAGCAGACCCAGCCCCAGGGCAGTTGGGGCCTGTCACTGTCCTAGACCTGAGGCTTACCCCCACCCCCGGGCTTCTAGGTGCCAGCTCCTGCTCTGGGCCAGGAGGGCGATGAAGTGTTCATCCTGGGATGAAAGGCTGGCGGGCCTGGGCTGGGCCAATAAACAACCCCACCCTCGCTGGGAGGACCTCCGGGCACCGTGTAAACTGAGTCATGGGGGGCGAGGGGGTGAGTCATGGAGCCTGTGAGTGGGAGCCAGATGCGGCAGAGCTGGCCTGTGTGGGGCCCTTGGCTATGCCTCACGGAGCCACAACTCTCAGCTCCCCTCCAACCCCAGGCAGGCCCCTGGCCAGGGCAGAGGGAGCAGGGCCGGCCCAGGCTTGCTGAGGGGCAGGGGCCTGGAGGCTGGACTCCCAGTGTGCATGCGTGTGCCTGTGTGTGCGTGCGCGAGTGTGTGTGCAGTGTTGGGACGGGGGTTGGCAGACAGGAAAGAGAAGCTCTGACTCGGGAGGGAGGAAAGGATTGGGGTTTGGAAGGGAGTCAAAGCCCTGGAGAGGAAGATTTTGGCGGGAATGCTTCACTGCCCTCTCCTGGCCTCTGTGGGTTCCGAGGATTCCACTTCCACCCCCTCCTCCCCAAACCAATTTAGACTTCACCCCAGGGAGGCCTCTGCCGCCAGGGGCCAGAGCTGCTCAGGGACCAGGGATGAGCTCCCTGCCACAGCAGTGCATGCAAGCGGTCTTGGGAGTTGTGGAGGCTGCTGGAGCAGTTCTAGCCTTGACCGTGGCCAACTTAACCTCTTTCTGCTGCCATTGCCTCCTCAGGAACATGAGTGCTGTGAGGACCAAAATGAGTTAATGCATATGAACTGCTTAGAGTAGAGCCTGGCGCGGAGTAGGTCTGTGTACAGGTTTGCTCTTACTGAATTCAGTTTTCTCATCTAAAAATTGGGTGAGGGGAGCACGCCTGAGGTGCCCCGTGTCCAGCAGTCTCTGGTTCCAGTCTCCGGAGTTGTTCCCTGGGAAGCTGCCCTCGATATCCTGCCACCCTGCCCGACTCGATGCCTCTGTCCAGCCTTGGGGGTTTCATGCCCTGCCAGGAGGCTGGGAATCGGGGGAAGATTTGGTGGTTTTTCTGGGCCGGTGCCCTCAGGTTACTCCTCGGTGTCTGGGGGACGCACGTCAGAGCAGTGGGGAGTTTCCCTCCGAGGATGAATCAGCCGTGTGACCCAAGGCTCGTCCCTGCCAGGGCCCCTCCCATCTGGCGGGAGTAGGGTGCAGTTGCCCTGCTGGGAAAATCCCCAAAAGTTCGCCAAAGCCCCGCCAGCCGGCCAAAGCTTTCTCCTGACTTCACTGTTTCCTGCCCTCCCTGTTCAGCCCCGAGCCCCAGCTGGAATCAGGGGTCGTCAGGCAGAGACTCTCCAGACTCCCCAGGAAACCCCTGCAGAGCCTCCTCCCCCCGGGTTTGGGGGTTTGCAGCGCACACAAGTGGGAGGAGGTGTTGGAGGGGGTGTCTCCCGTCTCCTTTCCCCAGCCTCAGTCACCCTTCCTGTGGTTTTACAAAAGGGAGCAGAGCACAGGGGCTTGTCCAGACTACCCAGCCCAGCCCACCCTGTGCCAGGGCTGCATCCTTACTCCCGTGTGAGAAGGGCCCAGCCAGACAGGGGAGAATCCCCTGCTAGCCCGGGGAGGGGCTGGGTCTTGGGGAGCCTTTGGCCTGGCGGGGGAGCAGTCCCCCCCATAGGCCTGGGAGATCCTTCCAGTCCAGGTAGGCTTAGTCACTGTACTCTCTGAGCCTCAGTTTCTCCATCAGTAAAATGGGAATCTTAGTCTTGGCCCAGCCTCTCTCGTAGGCAGTTGGACCCAACCTGTGTGCTTTACAGATCAGATCCTAAGTCCTTGCTGGGTCTCACATATCTTTGCAGCTCCCCACCCCAACAACACCTTCATGCAGGGTGAGCTCAATAAGGCATCAGGTACTCTGGAGTCAGAGAACCTGGATTTAAATTTTGGCTCTGCCACTTATAGCTTTGTACTCTTAAACCAATTACTAAGCTTCTTTAGGCCTCAGTTTTGTCTTCTGCAAGTGGCAATAACAGAGTCAGGTGAGGCTTAGCTGAGATAATGTAGGTGAGCACCTAGCGCAGTGCCTGGCTCTGGTCATGAACAGAAGGAGGAGAGTGAGGCCCAGGGACAGAGTGACTTTCATTCAGTCACTCGTTTCTTCAGTAACATTGATTTATCACTCATGCTAGGCCAGGTCCTTTGCTGGAAGCTGAGGACACCTGGAGGATAAAGCACAGCCCTGTCCTCGAGGGGCCCCAGATACACAGATGAGAGCCATAGGTGGGTGGGTGTTACGGGAGCCTAGGGGGAGGATGGATGGGGAGGAACCTCTGAGAGGATGACACCTGAGCCGGTGCGTCTGAGACGTGGAGTCAGCTGGGTGAGGGTCAGGCACACCAAGCAGAGGCAACAGCATGAGCAAAGGCACGAAAGTGACAAAGGCCAGCATGCGTGCAAGAAAACCACAGGCAGGTCCTGATTCTGGAACAAGAAGTGTGAAGCAGGGAGTGGAGGAGATGGGGCCCGAAGGACTGGCAGGGCCTGGATTTGAGCATTCATTCATTCGTTCATTCATTTAATAGCGTACGGAGAAGTGGCTCCAGCCAAGCACTGTGCCGGGCTCTGGCGACAGGGCTGAGATCCAGACATTGTTCCTGTCTTCACTGAGCCCACATGGGCATGTGGCTCAGGGGCCAGCGGGAGACAGACATGGATCAAACATTCACGTAAGTAATCTCCCATCCTTGCTGCACAGCAGGTGTTCAGGCAGAAGGAATGGCCTGAGGCCCAGGGCTGCGTGCCAGGGGGTGAAGGAAGTGCCAGTTGCCTCCCTTGGGGCGATCATGGGCAGAAAGGGGCGCCTGCGGGAAGCCGGGGCAGTTAGGGGGGTGGGCTGGGTGGTGGCCAGCTCAGGAGTGTGGACTCTATGGCAGGCTGTGGGGAGCCACAGAAGGCTTTGAGTAGGAGAGGGGCACAGGCAGCTCCACAGGAGAGCTGACTGTGGGGGGACGAGGGTAGGGGGAGGAAGTGGGAACGGAACGGCGCAGGGCAGGCAAGGGCAATGGTCTGGGAGAGAGACAGTGAACGGGCTAAAACAGGGCCCTGAGGCTGGAGAAGGGATGAGCGTGTGAAATGTTTAGCTATGGAAGCACCAGGTAGTGTTGATAGCACTTGGACATCTTTGGGGGACCCATGAGGGCCTGGCCATGGCCCCCCCAAGCCTTGGTCCACTATGGTCAAGCGCAGAGCAGAGGTGAGGGAGGCAGGGCACCAGGCTCCAGGAGGAGACCACCCATCTCTGGGGACTTCCCAGGGCTGGGCCTAGGGGGACTCAGTCCTGGGGAAGCTTGGGGTGGGGAGGAAGCTGGGGAGGGGGCTGAGGCAGCATCTCATGACTCACCCACTTCCACCCAGTCAGCCCATTGGCATCTCCGCTCCCCTGCTCCAAATTCCAATTTGGTGAGGCTGCTGGAGGATGAGTCAGCTCCAGCGCGGCACGAGAGCAGCATCCCAAGGGGCTCCCTGCCAGACACCCTGGCCTCCAATCAAGGCCAGGGCCAGCCGCGGGGTCAGGGGGTGCCGAGCCAGGCTCTGAGGCTGCAGTAGCCTCAGCAGAGCAGGGTGGCCCAGTGAGATCACGTGAGGGAACGTGCCTGGTGGGTTGTAAAGAGCTCCCTGTGGGTGAGGCCAAGGACCACACTCTGCCTGAGAAGGCAGGGACCGGGGGCAAGTCCCAGCTCTGCCTGACTCACTGCACGACCCTGAGAGAATTCCCTTCCCCTCTTGGCCTCAATCTCCTGGACCACAGAATGGGACCAACATCTCCTTCTAAACAGGTTGTGATTAAATAGTGCATATGTAAGTGCTTTGCAAACTGTCCTGTGTCCCCTGTGATGGTCAGGGTGGTAGGAAAGGTGAGTAAAAACAGGAGGGCTTCCAGGGCCACTTATGGTTGTGCAGGTTGTTCACTGCTCAAGGATGTCCAGCCTAGGTTGCTGAGATCCAGCCCATCCTCTGCACACCCAGACCACGTGCCCTGGCATAGAATCGCCAGGACCAAGCAGGTATTTTTCTCTAATGGGCACCGACACACCCAGTGGGTGAGTAGTGACCCCTCGGATGTTGCTGGGCCAACCTCCTGGATTTATGGGAAATCACTGAGAAACGGATTCGGATTCTGATTCTTGAGAGGGAGGGAAACAGGGCTGGCTTCGCAGAGGCTCTCAGCTAAGTTCCCAGTCTTGGCAGGGAGGAGTATCTTATCACTGAGGGCAGTTAGCGGGGGCCCAGTCAGAGCAGAGGGGCCATCTCTCCTGGCCCTGCCTCTCTCCAGCAACCAAAGCAAGTGACCATCAAGACAGTAGTTTAAAAAACACTCAAGACACAGACCCAAGCTGGGTTTTATTGAAATGCCAGGAACAGGCACATGACAAGGGAGAGAAGGAAGGGAGGACGGTGGTTCAGGCCGTGAGGGGGCAGGGAGGGACAGGCCCCATGTCCATGGCCCTGGCATCCTCTCTCTTTGCCAGGGGCTGAGTGAGCACAATCACGCCCTCAGGAAAATGGCATGCTCAGGCCTGCAGAGCCTCTGCCCCCAGACTGCGAAGGCTCCAGGCAGAGGGACCGGAAGCACTAAGTTTTCTCTCTTGTGAGGGAGGAAGAGAAGGGGAGGATGCAGGAGGGGGGAGGTACAGCCAGGGATGAGGGCGGCCAAGGGAGGCTCTCCTCCTGGCTGTCTGCACCCAGCCTGTGGTCCTGGATGGCAAAGGGGAGCAGCAGCGAAGAGAGAGGCTGAGGGTCCGGCCCTCAGGGAGCCAGCGCCTCCAGCCGGTGGGGACTTGAGTCAGCCCTGAACAGAGGGCAGAAGTTCAAGGGGATTGAAGATGCAGGCAGTTCCCGAGTGACCTGGTCCCCAGAGCTGGGGGACTTGGCCTCCTTGGGACAAGGAAGACGGGAGGATCCATCCCTGGCAGGAAGGGCAGAGAGTGGTCTCCCTCACTTGGCCCCACTAAGTCAGTTCCACATTGTTGGCACGGTCCAGCACACGGGAGCCGCGGGCACTGCCCCCCAGCTGGAAACGGCTCTCATAGAGTGTGGGGCAGAGGTGCCAGCGGTTGGCCCGGTAGATGCCCAGGTAGGTGTAGACGTCAGGCTTGTAGGTGAGCAGGCACTTAATGCCCGCTGCACGGATGGCTGCATCGGCCTCCAGTACACCCAAGCGGTCCGTGAAGTCATCTGTGTAAACACAGATGACCTGGCGCCCACCCTCCCTGGCCCGTGGGCTCACCTTGGCCACCTGCAGCCGGCCCTCAACCACGGCCCGAGCAATGCCAGCCCAGGCGTGGTCCAGCTTGAAGCCAGGTGCCAGGTGCATCAGCCACTTGCCCGAGAGCACATGGTGGGTGATGGCCAGCTGGCGCAGGGTACCCGGTGTGACAGGCCGCCCGCTGGTCTGCAGAGCTTCCCAAGCTGCCTGCAGGCCCTGCACATCGCCCGAGTTGGGGATATAGCCCTGCCCATATGCTGCAATCCAGCCCACGGGCTCCGAGTTGGGCGAGCCGGGGTCGCCATAGCGGGTAACTTGGGATGGCGGGTACTTGGCCAACCAGGCATCCAGCTCCGAGGCAGGTGTAGTGCGGGCATCAAACACCAACCAGGGGTCCATGTCAGCTGCCATGGCCTCCGCGGCCAGGTGCTCAGCAGTGAAGCCATCCTCGCGGCCGCCTGGAGAGTCCTCCTCCTCCAGCTCCTCACCTGGCTCCATCCTGCTATGAGGGAACCGAATTAGGGCAGGTCCAAGGCACATCCACAGCTTGCTGGGCCCTAGCGGGTGCCGGGCACTAAACTAATCTGTGTGGCAGTGGGTAAGACGGAATGTTGCCATTCCTCTGTTGCTTCATCTTTAAAATGGCTAACAGCTGTTCCTGCCTCGTAGCGCTGCTGAGAATTAAATGCCTGAGGTGGAACAGGTGCTACGTAAGGGTCGTTGCTAACGTTATTCCTACTCTCCCTGACTTACAGACAGGAAACTGAAGCTCGGAGAGATGGGACTTACCCAAGGTCACACCTGTAGTGAGTGACAGGGCCGTAACGTGCATTCAGGTGCGGGAGCCGCCGGCCCAGCCACACCTCCCGGCCCTGCCAGTCACTGGGTCCGCGAGCGTCGGCATTTAATGGAGGGAGGCAACGAGGCGCACGGTCGCGCAGCACTGGGGCAGGCCCTGCAGGGCCCGGCCTCCCGGGCGGGCGTCATCGGGCCCACTCAAAACCCAGGACACTGAGGCCCAGAGAGGGCTGTGACGGGTCCGGGGCCAGTGGGGCGGTGCCCGGACTCGAACCCGGGCTCGTGGGAGCCTGCGGGAGGGCCAGCCTCCGGCCCGCCGCGCCCGCCGCCATTAGCGCCCACGGCCCGAGCTGCGCCCTCGCCCGGCCCTGCCCGCTCCCGCCGCCCAGCCGTCACCTCCGGCCTTCGCTGCGCTCGGCGCCAGCCCAGCCCCGGGCCCGGCTCCGCTCCTGCCGGGGCTCCGCGCCGCCGCCGCCGCCGCGCCCCGCCCCCGCCACGGCTGCCGCCGCCGCCGCCATCTTAGCGCTTCGCCGCCTCAACAACAACTTTATAGACAAGCGCAGCGTGGGGCGGGGCCCCCGGGCCGGATCGGCCGCGCCGCGGGGCGGGGCCGGCGAGGGAAGGGGCGGGGCCGGGCGGGGCTGACCCCGGGGCGGGGCCTTTGGGGAACTCGGGGAGGGGCGGGCCTGCGGGGGCGGGGCTAACGTCCGCTTCTCGGGCCTTGGGGGCGGGCGGGAGTGGCGGTCCTGTCCCGGGCCGACGCGCACAGCCCGGGAGGCTCTAAGGGGAGGGCACTCGGGCCGTGCGGGCGGCGTCCTGACTGGCGGCGCTAGGACCCCGTGGGGAGCGGCGGGGGCGGAGCGGGCGGCGCCAGGACCCGGGGGAACCGCGGCGGGCGGGCGGCGAGCAGGCCCGGGGGCCGGGAGGCTGCGGGCGGCGGCGCTGGGCCCGGCGCGGCGAGAGTCCCCGAGATGCCGAGCAAGAAGAAGAAGTACAACGCCCGGTTCCCGCCGGTGAGCACGTGGCCGGGCCCGGGAGGAGCCGCCCGGCCCTACGGGAGGCTGGGGCCCAGGCCCCACTGGGGGGGCGGGCGCTTCGCGGTGTTCGGGGGCCCGGACGCCCCGCCCCCTTCCGTGCCCTCCCGGCGTCAGTGCCCCCCGCCCCCTTCCTCCCGGGATACCCGCCTTGTTCTCCCCCAGCGCCCCTTTCTGGGATGGAGGCCACGGGGTCCGAGCTCTCTGTCCCATTCCCAGGCGCGGATCAAGAAGATCATGCAGACGGACGAAGAGATTGGGAAGGTGGCGGCGGCTGTGCCTGTCATCATCTGTATCCTGTCGGGGGCTGGTCAGGTTGAGGGCCGTGGAGGAGGGAGGCAGCCTGGGGTCGCTTGTGTGGGCTGGGGACCCCCTACCTGCGTTCACCTTGACACCTCTCAGCCCGGGCGCTCGAGCTATTCCTGGAGTCGCTATTGAAAAAGGCCTGCCAGGTGACCCAGTCCCGAAATGCTAAGACCATGACCACATCCCACCTGTGAGTGTTTGCCGAGCTGGGAGGGCTGGGTGAGGCCCCGCCCCAGAAGTTCACACACTTAGAGGAGGCAGTGTCCTGATAGTGAGGGGGCCAGGAGGCTGCTGGGAGACCAGCAAGGCCTCAGAAACTGGTGGGTTTGAACTCGGGGAGGAGGGGGTGGGTGTTCCAGCAAAGCGAGGAGGTTGGGTGCCGGAGGTGGTGTGGAGGTTTTCCAGGCTCCATTCTCCTGACATCCAGAGCCTCTTACTGTCCCTTGCTGAGGGCTCAGACATCTGGGCCCCACCTGAGTGCCGTCCCCTCCCCATCTCTTCCAGGAAGCAGTGCATTGAGCTGGAGCAGCAGTTTGACTTCTTGAAGGATTTGGTGGCTTCCGTCCCTGACATGCAGGGGGATGGGGAAGACAACCACGTGGATGGGGACAAGGGTGCCCGCAGGTGGGGCACCAGGGCCAGTGTCCAGGTGGAGAAGGCCAAGGCCACTGGGGTTGGGGGTGGCTGGGGGGTGGCGAAGGAGGGGAGTGACCTCTGGACAGATGGACTGTACCTTCCCGAAGGGGCCGGAAGTCGGGCAGCGGTGGTCGGAAGAACGGTGGGATGGGAAGCAAAGGCAAGGACAAGAAGCTGTCGGGGACAGACTCGGAGCAGGAGGTTAGTGAGGCCCCTAGCCCTCGGTTCTGTCCCATGGGGTGCAGAGGGCAGGCTTGTGTCAGGCCAAGCTGGCTGCAGCCTTGGTCCCATCCTCACCTGTGATGTCTTTGTACCTTGCTTTCGTTGTTTGTAAATTGGGGTGATGGAGGTCCTCGTCCTGCCTCTGCTATTCCCAGAGGTCTAGGCTTTTCACTGATGGGCCGGTGCCTTTCTTGTCACCTCTGACCCCTACCTTGCTCCTAGGATGAGTCTGAGGACACAGACACCGACGGGGAAGAGGAGACAGCGCAGGCTGCACCCCAGGCCAGCCACCCCCCTGCCCACTTTCAGAGGTAAGCAGCTCGGTGGTGCCAGGAAAGGGCCAGCAGACTCCCCAAGGCTGACTTGTCCCTCCCGGCCTCCATGGCCTCTGGGTTCTGGTGGTTGTGGCGGATTTGGGGCATGGGAGGGGAGAAACTGGGGAGGGCTTAAAGACAGAAGACTGTGTCCTCAGAAGGTCCCTTCTACCCTTGGGTGGGGCAATGGATGCGGACTGGGCAGGGGCTGTGTGACCTGCTCTGGGCCCTTCCATTCTCTGGGCTTGGCTCCCTGTTGGTACCGAGGACTGTGGGCTCCATGCTGCCTATGGGGGTGCGGGGGGTGGCTCACTGGGCAGGAATGGGCAGTGGCCTGACCTTCCTCTCCTGCCTTCTGCCCTGCAGCCCCCCGACACCCTTCATGCCCTTTGCCTCAACTCTGCCTCTGCCCCCAGCGCCCCCGGGCCCCTCAGCACCTGATGCAGAGGATGAAGAAGATTATGACTCCTAGCGCCCTCTGCCCCCCAGGCCACACCCCCTTTTAGTTGGTTTTAGTTGCTCTGGGGGGAGGAGAGAAAATAGAATTGTTCTTAAATTTATTAAAAAAATAATAATAAAAGGGAATGCCAGTGTCTGTCCCAGCCTCTGTCCAGGGCTTTGTGGCCACCTTGCCATCTATCTACCTGCCTTCCCCACACTGAGCTGGGGCCAGGAGTGGTGGTGGGCCAAGCAGCCACTGAGTGAAGGGAGGGGCTGGAGGCCACAGTTCTGCCAGGGCAGGACCAGGGGTGCTGATAGAAGGAAGGTGGGCAGAGTGGTGGAGGGCCTGAGCCAGCAGGTCCGGGTTATGCTGGGAGACAACCTGTGTCATTGTGCTCTGTGACCGTGGGCAGGTTCCTAGCCTTCTCTGAGCAGCCTCCTCTTGTCTTTCTGATGAAGACCATTCTGCCCATGTTGGGCTGATGCAAAGGGACAGATGGGACAGGTAATAGGAACAGGTCTTGAAAACTAGAACTCGGGCCAGGTGCCATGAAGGGCATGTGCGAAGGGACATTGGAAGCAGAGGTAGGCGGGATTGTAGAGGGCCTCAAAAGCCAGCTTGTGAGAGGGCAGTGACACAGCTGGTCAGTCCACACCCATTTCTGAGCAGACCCCGGAGCTGTGGTGTCCACAAGGCAGACGTGTCTTCAGGGAGCAGTGGCGGTGGGGCTGGGCAGGCAACACGGACAGCAGGAGCCAGACTTGAGTCTGTTGGCAGTAGGCTCAAGAGTGCTGCTTACTGAGGGGATGCGGGGCCGAGAGGGAGGGAATCCTCAAGGACTCCCGGGTTTCTTTCTGCAGCTCCTTGGGCAGAGGTGGGGGCCCTTTTCCGGCTGGGGGGACACAGGCGGAAGGGCAGGACTGAGAAGGTCACAGGTCTGGCTGTGGTGAATGTCAGGAGAGGTGTGGAATGGGCTCTTGGGTGTAGAGACAGATGTGTGAACCTTGAGAGTAGGTGACCTTGCCCAGGGGAGAGAGCAGGGGACTGCCGTGGACCATAAAGGAGACTGAAGAACGGCCAGACCCAGGGCCCCAGGGCCACTGGTGGTGCCCTCCGGGGTGTCTGGGACGAGAGAGTTCAGCTGTGGAACGTGTGGCACCTCGTGGGCTTTAGGGCAGCCTTCGCCAGAACTGCTTCAGGTGGTGGCTATTGACAGGCGGGGAGGGCGGAGGTGAGAAACCCTGAGGTGAGCGGAAGTGCGCTCAGAGCCGCGAAGTGGAGGCGAGGGAGCAGCGGCTCAGAGTGGCTCAGAGTGAGGATGAAGGAAGGCTTCGGGTTTCTTTTTTAAGATGGCAGAAATCAAAGCTTGTAACGAAGGAGGGACAGGAGTGGGCAACTGATGGAGTGAGGTGAGGTGGCCCGAAGCCAGCCCCACCCTGAGGGTGGTGAGTGGGTTTTCCTGGGGGAGATTCAGGTAGTCAGTTTTCCTTTGATGGGGTCTGGCTTCTCTGTGAACTAGGAGGCGGGCTGGCGGGCTGGCGGGCTGGCGGGCATGGGTGGGCCCTGGAGCCTGGAGCACATGGGTCCTGTCTGCCTCCCCTCCACACCCCCTCTGGCTATGGTGCCCCTGTTTTCTTTTAGAGGATCATACTTCCTCTACTCAACCTGTGGCATGGGCAGCTGACCCCACTCCCTGGGGTTGATGGGCCAGAACATGGTATCAGCCTGGCCAGTCACAGCGCTGCCCGCTGTGGTCACCCTAGCTGACCAATGGGCCAACCTGGCTGAGCCCTGGGACTTCAGGTGTGATCTCTGGGGAGGGGTTTTGACAAGATCCCTGGCTTTCCCATGGCCTGGGCAGCAGCAGGGGACCTCTCAGGAGTCCAAGTGAGGATGATGGCGGCCACGCTGGGGTAGCAAAGCTGGCGGGATCTAGGCCAGGTGCAGTGGAGGCCACATCCCGCCCCGAGGCGTGATCCTGATGGCGAACAAAGCCAGCACAGCAGAGCCGGGGGGCTCAGAGGCCCAGATTTCTGGTGACATCGGAACACCTGGACCTGGTCTTACCAGAAGCCTGTACGCCTTGGACTTCTTGGTCATGTGAGCCAATAAACACCTTTCCCCAAGAAGCCAGTTGGGTTTCTGTCACTGGTCACTGAGGAGCTCTGGCTGACAGGGACCGTGAATGGGAGGGCTTCCTGTCGGCCCAGGAGCGAGAGCGGTTTTCTCTAGCAGCAAGTTGGGCACAGTCCCAGGGAAGGGGGACACCTGACTCCACGGAGCTGAGGGTGTGCTGAGTGGGGGTGAGGAGTGGGAGAGGGAGAGGCCCTGGGAGCCAGTGGCTGGGGTCTGTCCAAAGGGTGACATCCTGAACTGGGAGGGTTCAGAGAGACAAGGCTGGGTGACGACTGGGGAAGGCCAGGAGGCTGGGGTGCAGGGAGCAGTCCCCTTCAGCTAGGCAGAGGCTCGCGAGGCAGAGGTGGGGGTGGGACATGCCCTGGAGGCCCTGGCCGGAGCCTCTGCACTCTTGGCCCACTGGTTCAGCCTCGGCAGAGTGCTTACAAGTGGAACCTCTGGAGCCAGGCCCCGGGTTCAAATCCTAGCTTCTGCACGTGTGGACCTCAGACAAGTTCTGTAGCTTCTCTGTGTCTCAGTTTCTTCATCTGTAAATAGGGCTAGTTATTACTCGTGTTAGTTATACATGCTACGCTGTATATACTAGTTGTACCTTAGGGCAAAGGGCTGATGTAAAACTCAAATTGTGTAGGCTCAAGTACAATGGAAGTTTATTTCTTGCTCACAAAAAGTTTATAATGGGACTCATCTGATCAGTGGGTGGCGCTTCTACAAGAGGGACCTCAGGCGCCAGACTCCTTGCGTCTTGTGGCCCCACTATCCTCAGCCCATGACTTTCAAGGTCACTGAGGAGGGGGAAAGCTCAGAGCATGTGGAGGTTTTTCTGGGCCAGGACTGCAAGTGGCCCTATCGTCTTTGTTCAGCTCCTACTGGAACCGTCACAGGTTCCCCCTGAGGGAGGCTGGGGAAGGTGGCCTAGCCAACCTGGGGGACCGACCAGCCAGTTTCAGCCACAGGACCTCACAGCCTGTTAGGAAGGGCCTGACGCAGCATCTGATGAGTGGTAAGGGTGCAGCCTCCTGAGTCAGAGGGCAGGGGCCCTGGGGAGACAGTGCTCCTTGCTGGGCCAGGCCCCTGGGTGCCTCCTGGGAGTCGGGAAAGATGGCTCTGCCCTGCCTGCAGGCACCCCTGGGCACCCCATCTTCAGAGCTCTGCCTGGGCACCAGATGGTTTTCTTTCTTTCTTCTCTATCCATTGGGGAGCCTTGAGCCTTGGGCCAGGTCCTATCTGAATGCCTCAGTTGTACCCTGGGGTGTTAGTGTGACCAGTGGGTGGAATGGGAAGCAGCTTCTGCGACCAGCATAGCAGCCAGAGACTGAGACCCTCGGGTGAAGGGTATGGGCCCACCCATCCCTGCCAAGTGAAGAGTGTCCCTCAACAGCCCACCTAAGGATTCCTTCAGCAAACGCTTCTTGAGCAGCCAGCATCGTTGCTCAGCAGGGAAATGAGTTGCAGTCATCCTCCAGAAGCCTGAAACGAAAAAGTCTGGTATTGCCAACTGCTGGGGAGGAGGTGGCAACGCCAGACCTCGCTCAGTGCTGGGGGAATGTCGGTTGGTGCACTACCCTAGAAAGCAGCGTGGCCATTTCTCACTGAGTCTGTGAACACGCACTGCCCTGTGACCCAGCAGTGCGCCTCCTAGGCGTCCGTCCACCAGAAGACACGTCCAAGAATGTCCACAGCCTCCAATGGGAAACCCTCCGAACTCCTATCAACGAGAGCACGAATAAGTGGTAGGATATCGTACAATAGAAGAATAAAAAAGCACAAACCACGGTTACGTGCAGCATCACGGGTGAATCTTGTAGACATTGTGTTGAGCAAAAGAAACCAAACACAGAGTGCGCACTATGACGTAATTCATCTAAATCAAGTTCAGGGATAGGTGAAACTGATAGATAGTGCTGGAAGTCGGTCTAGTGGTTCCCTCAGGGGGTGAGGGCTGTCTTCTGGAAGTGTTCCACAGCTTGAACTGGGTGGGGGTACTATATAAAAATATATTAAGCTGTGCACTTAAGATGCATGCACTGTTATGATAGCCTCATAAAAATTGTATTTATTTTATCCATCTATCTATTGAGAACCTATTGCACACCAAACACTTCCAGGTAGTGGTGATTACGTGAACAAAATGTTCCTGGAGTTTGTTTCTAACGCGGAGAGACAGACAATAAAGAAGATAAATGGTATGTTGGATGGTGATGCGTGCTCGGGGAGAAGAAAGGACGATTAGGGAGGAGTGGGGAGTCCCAGGGCAGAGGGCTGCCCCAGCCATTCTATATGGGGTTCAGGGGAGACTCTGATAAGGGGAGATTTGAGTAGAAAACCGCATTAAGCGAGAAGTTGGGGGCCACAGAGCTCTCTGTTGGAAGAGGGCTCCAGGCAGAGGGGACACGAGGGCAAAGGCCAGGAGGGTTGGATTTGAGTCTGCCAGGTTTCCCTGCAGTCTTGCCTGGCTCCCACTTCCTCAGCCACCCCAGGGGCCAGACTCGGGAGCTACCTGTGCTTGGCCTTCCTTGGCTGAGCAGTGTCACCTTGTGACACCGGCAGCCCCTCAGGGCCCTAGAAGCTTCGTGGAGGGGGAGAAGGTAGCGTGTGGGCACAGGAGGCACTCCTCCCTCACACCTGCCCCAGGTGCCGCTTGACCTGGTGGCCCCAGGGGCTGGGAGAGTTGGGGAGGGGAAGGAGAGTTGAGGGGTGGGAATGACCTTGCCCATTACCCACTGGCCTGGAGGTCTGACATGCTGTTGGACCCACGTGACTTCACCTCTCCAGGCCTCGCCTTCCACTTCTGCCAAATGGGGCTGTTGATACTGCCCCTCGAGCTTGAGAGGGGCCCCAACATGTTGCAGCAGCTCATTGCCCTGTGCTGTTACAGCTGAGTCCATATTAGGGTCCCCTGCATCCTGAGCCCTCTAGGAGAGCTGTCCTCATCACCCCCATTTTGCAGATGAGGAGACTGAGGCTCAGGAAGTAAGATGAGTGGCCTGAGTTTGCACATTGGCACAGAGGTAGGCGGGCCGGGGCTTGTACACAGACCTGTTAACAACTTCCTCCCACCTGAGGTCCCCCGTCCCTCTCAGGTGGCATAAGCTAGGACATAGACGGGACCAAGTTCTCATTCTTCTGGGCTCTGGGCACTGCAGCAGGGGAGTGGCACCCATGACCCAGGTGCTTTGGGTTTGGTCCCTCCTTCATAGGACAGGACCTTTGGTGAGAGTGGCTGGAGGCTCTGGACTCTGGAGGCTCCTCATAGCTGGGGGTGGGGCAGGGGCCATGTGAGCCTCCCTTCCTGTCGTTGGAGTGAGCTGCCTTATTCTGAAATCTTGTCCTTCTTATTTTGTGTGTGTGTGTGTATGTGTGTGTGTGTATTCACATGTCATGTGAAAAAATAGAATAAGGGCTAAGATTTCTGCACCCACCCCAGTAATCAGAGAGCTCCAGAGCAAAACACAAGATCCCACACGACACCCATCGGATTAATCAGAAAGAATAGGAAGACAGATGAGACCGCTCGCTGCAGCGGCGGCGGGTAAATGAAGTCTGGTGCTTTCGGTGGGATGTTTGAAAGGGCAGTTTGGCAGCTAAGTGCCCCCTGGCAGTTCCACTCCTGGGTATACCCTCTCACAAATAGAAAGACGTGTCCCAGGGGTGCTTTGAGGTGGCAGAGAGGCAGAGGCTGCCTGGGTGTCTGTCACTGGGGAACTGCATGGCAGATAGCCATGTGGACAAAGCTTAAACCCATAGTGTTGAGTGAAGAACAGAAAAACACAGAACAAGATCTACAGCACAGCGGTGTTTAGAGAAACGAAAAACAGACAAGCACAACAGTCCCGTGTGTCTCTGCCATCTACTCTGAGACCTTGGGCAAGTGACTTAGGCTCTCTGTGCTTTGGTTTCCTGATCTGTAAAGTGGGGACAACAATAGCTCGTCCTTCAGGGACATGTAACGATTAGATGAGATAATGACACATAAAGTACTTAGCACATTGCCTCGCACACAGTAGGTGGTGCCTCCTGTTACTGACGTGCATGGAAACAAGTGCCTGGAAAGCAGATTGGAAGGACATGTGTTAAACATGTAAGATTGGGGGCCCATGGGGAATAGGATTGGGGACGAATTGAAGGGGAAAGTCCATTTAAAGGGAGGATTTTGGTGACCCTGGTGATGCATGGAGTGCCCCAACCCAAGGAACATGGACTGCTCGTCTGTGCACCCCATGTTAAAAGAAAACACAAAAGATATTGCCAACTGTCTTCTTCCAGAATGGGCTAAACCAATTTATCCTCCTAGACAGTGTCAGGTAAACAGTGGCGCCACAGCGTTCATGGGGTCGTATATGTTTTCTTTGCTCACTCAACAAATATTTCTTGAGTTCCGCCCTCTTCCTTGTTCCGGATGGAGGGCTGCCTCTGTTTCCAGCTGCAGACTCTCACCATCCCCTGCCCTGGTGCCCAGGGGAGGTTTCACTTTCCCCTTCCCCTGAGTCTTTGAGTTTTGTTTCTGCCTGTGGGTTCCCTGCCCCCGCCACCACCTTTGTCTGGAGTCACCTCGAACGTCACAGGGAAGGCAGTCAGTTTCAGGGTAGGGGGGCCGAGGATGGGGTAGGGGCCTGAGCCCTCTGTTCCTCCTCAGAAGGCCCCGCTTCCTCGCTCATCTGGTCCAGTCTCCCCTCGGGATCCACCTCCCTACCACACTCGAGAGGGGAGAGCACCCCGGGAAGAGTTTGGGGTGCTACTCGTTGTATTTTAGTTCTAGCACCACCCCTTATCAGCCTTGTGACTTTGAGCAGATAACTTGACCTCTCTGTTCCTCAGCTTCCTTATTATAAAATGGGCATCATGGTTTTCCCTACTTCATAGCGTTGTTGTAAGGATTAACTGCTGTTTACAGAGATCTGCTGACCACCTATTTTGTGCCAGGCTCAGTTCTAGGCACTGGCATTCGGCTGTGAACAAACCCCGCCCCTGGCCCCACATACCTGACCTTTGGGGAGGGCGGGAGTTCTCAACCCGACCGCGCACTGGAGTCACTGGGGAGCCTTGAAGGTGACTGATGCCCAGGGCCCGTCTCCAGAGATTCTGATCTAACTGGCTGGGAGGCCCAGGCCTTGGTAGGTTCTGGAAGCTCCCCAGGTGCTTCTACTGTACAGCCAGGGTTGAGGACCACCAGGCTGAGATAATTCACAAAGCCACTTGGAGCGAGCGGTGCATTGCTCCTAAGCCTTCAGGAGGCGGGGCTGTTCTGTCTCCCGTGCCACCATCATCTCTTGCCTGAATTACCCCAACAGACTCCTCACCAGCTGCCCTGCCGTCAGGGTCCCCACTGCTGGGTCTTTCTCCACTGCGGGGCCAGATCCTCTTTGTAAGCTCAGATTTGATCCCATTTAATCTTGGGTCTGCCCCTGTGGACAGGGAATTCCGTTGGAATTCCGTTGCCCTCATGACAGAAAACTCCTCATCTCCCCCCAAAGTAGTTATCTAACCACAACTACTGCCAAACCCCACTTACACCCCACCGCCAGTGTGATAATTAACTCCTTGAATGCACTCACCACACACACACCCCCGTTCTGACTCAATGTCTTTGCCCACGCGCGCTTTCCCGGTCTTCATAGTCCCAAATACTACACAGCCTTTAAAGCTCAGCTCAAATGTCACCTCCTCCAGGAAGGCTTTCTGGAGGCCTGGCTGAAAGTGTTCTCTCCTTCCTTTCAATCTTGGGGATTGTTTGCATCGTATATCCTTTCCCATCCTTTTACATTTAAACCCATCTGTGTCTTTACACTTAGAGTGGGGTTCTTGTGGCCAGAATATGATTGGCTCTTGCTTTTTTAATGCAATCTGACAATCTCTTCCAATAATTGGTGTGTTTACGCCATTTACATTTTTTCTTTATTCTAGCAAAATACACGTAAAATTTACCACTTTTGCTATTTTTAAGTGTCCAGTTCAGTGGCATTACGTTCTTTCACGTTGTTTTGCAACCATCACCACCATCCACCTCCAGAACTTTTGCATCATCCTAAATTGAAACTCTGTCCCCATCAGACACTACCTCCCCATCCGTTCCTGCTGTTCCCCCAGCCCCTGGTGCCCATTATTCTACTTGCTGTGTCTGTGTCTTTGACTATTCTAGGAGCCCTGAGTGAGTGGAATCATACGCTATTTATCCTTATGTGTTTAGCTTATTTCACTTAAGCATAATGTCTTCAAGGTTCATCCATGTTGTAGCATGTGTCAGAATTTCCTTTCTTTTTAAGGCTGAATAATATTTCATCAATATATATACCACATTTTCTTTATCCATTCATCTGTCAAGAAACACTTAGGTTGTTTCCAGCTTTTGGCTCCTGTGAATAATGCTGCTATGAACATGGGTGTACAAATATCTATTCCAGTCCTTTTAATTCTTTTTTCTTTTTTTTAAGGATTGGCACCTGGGCTAACAACTGTTGCCAATCTTTTTTTTTTTCTGCTTTATTTCCCCAACCGCCCCCCCCCCACCCCGTACACAGTTGTATATCTTAGTTGCAGGTCCTTCTAGTTGTGGGATGTGGGACGCCGCCTCAACGTGGCCTGACGAGCGGTGCCATGTCCGCGCCCAGGATCCGAACCCTGGGCCGCCGTAAGCGGAGTGTGTGAACTTAACCACTCGGCCACGGAGCCGGCCCCCCAGTCCTTTTAATTCTTTTGGGTATAAACACAGAAGTGGAATTGCTGGATCATATGGTAATTCTATGTTTAAGATTTTGAGGAACCAGCGTACTGTCTTCCATGGCAGCCACACCATTTACGTTCCCACCAGTGATACACAAGGATGCCAATTCCTTCAAATCCTCATCAACACTCATGAGTTTTGTTTTTGTTTTTTGCATTTCCCTGAAAACTAATGATGCTGAGCATCTTTTTATGTGCTTATTGGCTACTTGTATATATTCTTCGGAGAAATATCAATTCAAATCCTTCACCCATTTATAAATAATAATTTATTAAATTATAAATTGGGTTATTTGCCTTTTTATTGTTGAATTGTAAGAGTTCTTTATATATTTTGGATATAAGTCCTTTATCAGATATATAATTTGCAAATATTTTCTCCCATTTTGTGGGTTGTCTTTTCACTTTCCTGATCCGGTCCTTTGAAACACAAGAGTTTTTAATTTTGATGAAATCTAATTTATGGTTTTTTTCTTTTTGTTACTTGTGGAGTTTTTTTGAAGATTGGTGCCTGATCTAACATCTGTTGCCAATCTTTTTTTTTTTCTTCTTCTTCTTCCCCCTAAAACCCCCCAGTACATAGTCGTTTATTCTAGTTGTAGGTCCCTCTGGCTGTGCTATGTGGGACGCTGCCTCAGCATGGCCTGATGAGTGGTGCCGTGTCTGTGCTCAGGATCTGAACTGGTGAAACCCTGGGCCACCGAAGCAGAGCGCGCCAACTTAACCACTCGACTATGGGGCCAGCCCCATGTTACTTGTGTTTTTGATGTTGTATCTAATGAACCATTGCCTAATCCAAGGTCACTGTTATGCTGTTTACCTAAGAGTTTTATAGTTTTAACTCATATTTAAGTCTGTGATTCATTTTGAGTCAATTTTGGTGTATGGTGTGAGGTAAGGGTCCAAATTCATTCGTTTGTGTGAGCAAATACAGCTGTTCCAGCATCATCTGTTGAAAAGACTATTCTTTTCCCACTGAATGGTCTTGGTGCCCTTGTCTAAAATCAATTGGCCATAAATGTAAGAGCTTTTATTTCTGGATTCTCAGTTCTATTCTACTGATCTCTATGTCTATCCTAATGCTAGTAACACACTGTCTTGATTATAGTAGCCTCGTACTGAGTTTTGAAATTGGGAGATATGAGTCTTCCAACTTTGTTCTTCTTTTTCAAGATTGTTTGGCTGTTCTGGGTCCCTTCACTTTCCATATAAATTTTAGGATCAGCTTGTCAATTCCTGCGAGAGGCAGCTGAGATTTTGATAGGGATTGAGTTGAGTCAATTTGGAGAATATTGCCATCTTCTCAGTTTGTTTTTATTGACAGATATTTTCTCCTGGTTATGAATCACATTTTCCTTCTTCTTTGCATGTACAGTCACGTGTCGCTTAACGATGGGGATGCGTTCTGAGAAATGAGTCGTTAGGCGATTTCGTTGTTGTGCGAACATCACAGAGTGCGCTTGCACAAACCTAGATGGTATGGCCTACAACACACCTAGGCTACATGGTACTAACCTTATGGGACCACCGTTATATATGCGGTCCATTGTTGACCAGCATGTTGTTATGTAACACATGACTATATAGTAATTTTTTATCAAATGCCAAACATTGTGAGTTTTGCATTATTGATCTAGATTTTATTGAAGTCCTTTAAAGAGTGTTGAACTTTTCCTGGCAATTTGGTTGTTACTTGTGGGTTAGTGTGACTATTTGAAGATTTGTTTCAAGCTCTTTTAAGGGTGGGTCGAGAGGAGCCTTCACTAAGGGCTGAATTAGGCCAACTTCTAAGACACGGCCCTTCGGGGTCCTCTACTGACTTTTCTGTGTATTCAGTGAGATTTCTCTACTCTGACTGGAGAGGATCTTCTTCCACAGATTTCTAGTGCTGCGTGAGTTGAGCTCTGGAAGTTAGTTGTTTTACCACTCTGCAGTAAATGTTCTCCTCTTGAAGGGTGTTCTTGTCCAGCCTGTGGGGTTCCACCCTCTGCCATGCACAGGTTAGTATGCCTCCCAAAGCTGCAGGGGGCCCCTCTATAGGGTTTGAAGCTCTTTCTCTATGTCCATCCCTCCTCTTAGATATTCTGCCCCGCAAATTCTAGGTGCCCTTTGCCCCTCCAAACTCTAGTCTCTGTCTCCTTAACTCAGTGAGGCTGATAGACCCTACTTGGTTCCCTCCCTGCACTGCAGTACGGGAGTTTCCTCTAGACAGATGGCAGGCGTAGATGCCTGGACGATGGCTGAGCCCACCTCGTTTGCTTCCCTTTCCTCAGGGATGACAGGCCTGTGCTATCAGTTTTCTAACATCTGAGAGTAGCTGTTTCTTAATTCCTCATGACCAGAATGAGAAGTCTTTCTCCCTCCTTTGAGCTCCCCAAGTCCTTTGCCTGTCCCTCTTCCAAGGATCTTCCCATTCTCTGATGTGGATTATAGTGATGTGTGCGTGTTTGACTTCCCCCACTGGACTGTGACCCTCTCAAGGGCGGGGGGCTTATCTATTCATGTCTGCATCTCCAGTGTGTCTCACAGGGCCTGGCACGTGGTAGGCGTATGGCGGGCTTGTTTTGTGCTTTGCTCTGCCCTGCCCTTAGTCCTTCAGGCCACCAAAAATCACATCCCCATCTTTAGAGAACTGCTGCCCCCACTCCAATGAGGTGGTACCATTAGAAATGCTGGGCAAAGTCCCCGCCCCACTGGGTCCCTGTGATTGGTGCAGGGATGGCCGTGAGGCTCAAGGCAGGACATGTCGGAGGCCTTCCCTGGGCTTTTTCTACCTGTCACAGACAAAGTCTGTGTTTGTGAGAAGAGGCCTCTACTCTGGTAGTAAAGGTACAAGGACAGCAACCTGGTGCTGCCTTCAGCCAACATCCCCGTCAGAGAGAATGAATCCGACAGAGAGAGAGAAATGGAGAGCAAAGGAGGAGGAAAGTAAGACACACACACACGCTCACATACACACACACACACAGGCAAAGGGACTCAAGTGCCTCTATCCAGGGAGGGATAAATTGAGGTCAGGCCCTTTTTATGATTTAGTAAAATAAGCCAATCACTTATTTTATCTTTTTTGGTTTAATTTAGTTCCTTCAATTGCAAACCAAAGGGACCTAACTAGTATAAGGCATCTGTGTATATTTGCTGAATGATGGAATTAATTTGCATACCTGCCTCGTTTGCAATGCACCTGAGGTAGCTTCCAACAAGAACAAGGAAGATAAATAGGAATGGAGACTCAAGAATGTGAAAATATTAATGAAAACAAGAACATGACGATCAGGAGCAAGAACATAAATATATAAATATGCAGTCCATAAAGCACTCTGTTGATTGAACGTCAAATTTGGCTCTGAGCATCCTGGCAGCCAAAGCAAAAAGGGAGATGTAGTAACTTAGCTCCTCCCACCCCACCTTGCCCCCAGAGAAGACAGAGCCTGCAAGTTCCTCAAGGGAAAGAAAATTTTACCTAGATTTTAGCTCCAAAGGAAGAGTTTCAGATGGGGCTCTGTGAGGAGGTGCTGACTGCTGTGGTGGAAGCCGACCCCAGCCACATCCCAAAAGACAAAGTCTGTAATGAGCCTTCTACATCTGGTCCTTGGGGTCTGAGCCTAGGAAACAAGTAAGGTTGTCAAATTTGGTTAACTCTGCTGGCCTTGCCTTGACCTCTTAGTGGCTCTTGTCACAGTTGGTCACTCCCTCCTCTTTGAAACACACTCTTCACTTGGCTGGGAGCCTCACGCTCTTGGCTCACGTCTTCCCCACTGGCCTCTCTTGTCTAGTCTCCATGGCCATGTCTCCCTGACCTCTCCTTACCTCTACATGGTGGCAGGCTCGATCTCCAGACCTCTCCTCTTCTTTCCTCTCTCTGCCTCCCTGGTCCAAGTCCTCCGGTCCACCCTTCCCTGGATGACAGTCCCTCTTCCCACCCTGGCCCTCCAGTCTAATCTCTACACAGCAGCCAGAGGGATCTTCGAAAAACATAAATCAGGGGCCAGCCCAGTGGCGTGGTGGTTGAGTTCACACATTCCGCTTCAGAGGCCGGGGTTCGTGGTTTCCGATCCCGGGCACAGACCTACATACTGCTCATCAAGCCGCACTGTGGAGGTGTCCCACATACAAAATAGAGGAAGACTGGCACAGACGTTAGCTCAGCGACAATCTTTCTCTAGCAAAAAGAGGAAGGTTAGCAACAGATGTTAGCTCAGGGCTGATCTTCCTCAACAAACAAACAAACAAAAAAACGTAAATCAGCTCACATCATTCCCCCTCTTAAAACCCTCTACTGGGAGGGCTGCTTTGACCAAAGAAGACTCAGGAGGTATAGTGAAAGATTATTTTTGTCTCCCGACGTCCCTCTAAGATTTATAT
Source organism: Equus przewalskii (assembly GCF_037783145.1). Taxonomy (NCBI): domain Eukaryota; kingdom Metazoa; phylum Chordata; class Mammalia; order Perissodactyla; family Equidae; genus Equus; species Equus przewalskii. Next base: position 27,203,422 of record NC_091841.1, read on the forward strand.
GGAACTTCTCTCTCTGCCCCCATGTGAAGTCCTGACTTTCCAGCCCTGCTTTCTCACAGCGCTATGGTCATCTGACGTCATGAAACAGGTTCTATTAGAATGCCCAGTTTTGTGGTGTAGACAAATCTCTAAACTGGATGAAACAGTCTCCACTGCCCCAGGCATTTTGGCCCCGGCTGATGGGGAGTGAAGTCAGGTCTGCGCCTTCCCCCTCCCCTCCTGCTCCCCCAGCTCGGGAGCCCCCTGCTCTTGGAGTGCAGCAAGGAAGGAAGGGAAGTGGGTGCAGAAAGTTCTTCCTTGATTGGCCTTGATGAAAGTGGGCCCCTGTGGGGCTTTTATGGCTCCTTTATGGGCCACCCCCTTGACCGCAATTCCTGGGAAGCGGGAAGGACCTCCCTTAGAGCTGGCTCTGGTAGCCTTTTGACTGGCACACACAGACCCATGATGTTGGATGCCCTGTGCCAGATAACAGAGAGCCCCTGGGCAGGCTCACCTGCTGCCTTGCCACTGGCCAGGTCCCACTGCAGCTTCCGCAGCCTGTCTGGAGGTCTCATGTACCGCTGCCCACCCCCCACCCCCCCAGCCCCCGGACTGCCGTGACATCAGGGAGCCCATCTTGAGCTCTCCAGGTGCCTCCTTGAACCACTTCTCCCCAGATTCAGGATTGGAAGGCAGGCCCTAGCCCCACCCTCTGAGGGAGGTGTTGGAACCCAGCGTGACAGCAGCTCTTTCTAAATCCATCTCATCATGAAATTCTCCTTTCAGAATCCACTCTCCATCCCTTTATACTCTTGAGGTGGTCCAGCAGTTTCAAGAGTGGCAAAATAAGTTCTTTCTCTGTTCTTTAAAACCTAGCTCTTACCCAGGAGCAGCTCACTTTAGAGTTTCATATCCTTTCTATCCTGGAGCCTCAGTCGCAACCTCCAATATCCTGTCCATCATGTTTAGGACGAATCCAGAGTCTTTCCCATGGCCACCAGGCCCCACATGCTCTGACCCCTGAGTCCCCACAGAAGTTTGAAAGATCGAAGAATATTACAAATAATTGTATGTCAGTAAATATAACAAAGCAAATGTCTTTCTAGAAAAATATGAAATGCCAAAACTGGCACAAAAATATCGAAAACTTCAATAGATCAATAACAAGTAAAGAAAATAATTATCTAAGACTCTAATGTGAAAGAGCCCTGAAGGGGACACTTTTACAGGGAAGTTCCACCAGCCTTTCAAGGAACAGATGGTCCTTATCTTCTACGAGTTGTTCCAGAAGACAGAGAATGAGAGATCGCTGCCTGTTTCCTCACATGACTCCCAAGCCGAAAAGGACAGCATCAGAAAAGGAAAGTATAGCGCACTTCGCTCGTAGCACAGATGTTAAACTATAATCTAGCAGAATAAAAGATAGGAGAATGTCCCCTCTCGGGACGGGGAAAGGACTGCTTAAGACATTCAAAATACAGACTCTGATTCGGAACACTTATGGATCTGGCTTTATCAATATTAAGGATCTCCGGTCCACAAAGACCCTCACAGAGAATGTTAACAGACAGCTGGTTGCGCTCTAGTGAATAAAGAAGTCCTGAAAGTCAATAAGGAAAAGACAAGATACACAACAGAGAAATGGGCAACAAACATCAACAACCAACTCACAGAAAGTTTGGCCCAAATGGCAGAAAATGAATGAGGATGGGGTCACAGAAGTAATGAAGGCACTTCAATTAAAATTACAAGATACCATTTTATAACCAGCGGTTAGTGAAAATTCATAGGGTGAATAAAACCAATGTCCGGTGAGGGTGTGGGCCGATAGAAATCCTTGTCTCTTCTGTAGCCATATAAACTGGTACAGCCTCTCTCTCCAGAACAATCTGAAATGAGCTATACGTTTGTTCCAAGACCCCACACTCTCAATCCTTGGTAAATAAGTTCACATGTGTTCACTGTAGTGTCCTTTGCAGAAACAGAAGTTGGGAGTGACCTTGGCATCCGTCTTCAGGAGAATGGCTGAGTAACGTGTAATAGAGGCCACCTGTGGAACGCCAAGCGACAGCATCAACAGCTTTTAAAAACATTGTGTTCGAAGAAAAGAATGAATAAAAATGAGATCGATAGCCTGCTACCATTTATGTGAACTAAAACCACAAATGCACAAAGATGATACTAGCTGTTTCACAAGGATCCATTCATATTTAAGTAGGGTGAGAATGGGGATCGAAGATAAAGGAGAAAAAAACTAACCCAAAACAAGAGAGTGGCCCTTATCCATTGATGATTCTCATACACTGCAAAATAAGAGTTCCAATGAACTCAGCTCTCTGCTCCAGAGGACCAGAAGAAGAGACACATGCACAGGACACAAATGGGCAATTCACAGAGGAGCACGAATGGACCATCAACGTATGAAAAGACACAAATCTCACACATAACGAAGGGAATGCAAGTTATAGCAACAAATGAGATATTTTTTCATCTATCAGATTAACAATGATTTAAAAAAATTCTAAGATGCTTTGCTGGTGAGGGTGTAAACACTGTTGATGGAAATCTACATTGACTGAGCATTTGGGGGCAGTAATTGGGCACTATCAAAATGTAAACTGCTCAGAGCCAGCAAGTTTGCTTACAGGAACTTACCTTGCAGAAATACCCAACGTGCAATGGTGCATTTACAAGGACGTCTGCTGCTGCCGTGTCTGTGAGCAGGGAAGCTAGCGGAAGCCACAGGCATGTTTGACAGGAGGAGACGGGTTTAGTAATTATTTCGGTCATAGTGTGACACCCAGTGAAGATGGTAAAGACTGAGGTGGCTCTGCATGTACTGACATGGAAAGATGAGCGCAACATACTAGTAAGCACGATAAGCAAAAAAGTATGATCTCATTTTTGTTGAGAAATTGTATATATATATATATATACACACACACGTATAAAATCACAAGATATTAAAATAGTCCACTGTCTCAGGTCTCAGTTTTTGCATCAAAGGCTAAGCATAAAGCAATAGTCAAGGGCCCCCACGTCCAGACCCCCTTGTAGGCAGAACAGGGGGGGAACTGAGAGAGGGCACTGCCAGCCCCGGCACCCACCCTACCCGGAAGGCGTAAAAGAAAGTAGGGTAGAGGGCCAAAGGAGAGGAGTCTGTGGTGGGGAGCTGTGCTTCCCTCTCTCCTCAGGCTTTGAGAGGGGCTCAGAAGTTAGAAATTTCTTTGTTCTTGGAAATTTGGAAGGACTCAATGACTGGAGTCAGATTGGACCCAGGGAAATAGAAAGGTGACAGACTTGGGCAGCCACTGTCCTCCTGGTGACGCCAGGGCCAGAAGAGCTGAGGGGTAGCAAGCCAGGCCAGGGCCAGCTTAACAGGAAGTTTGTCCAAGCGAGCCCCTGGTGATGGCGGGGGTGATGAGGACCACGCAGGGTAAGGTGTGTTCTGGGTGCAGGGCAGCTCCCGGTGCCAGGGGCTGCGGCTGAAGCTGGAAGCTGGAGGCCCACCCCAGGAGAGGCTTGCCCCCTTCCTGCCAGAGGAGCTTTGGTTGAAAGTTCCCAGAGGGGTCTCTGGGGCACCCATAAGGTACCCCAAAGAGAAAGCCTCAGCATGGGTCCTGCCGGTCCCCAGGGTGCCTTCCTGCCCCTCGGCTACTCCTCCCTTTCCCTGCCTCAGAGGAGATATATTTTATACCCATGTGTGTGTTTACATATTTCAAACGATGCTGGTGTGTGTGCCCATCACTTATTGCAAGGTCGTGTTGAGTCCACATCACTTTAGTAACACACTATTGGGTCCTAATCTGGAAGCCAAAGAAAAGGTCCTGAGAGGTAGCAACTGCAAACATCCGTAAGTTATTCCCAACAGGTTTCTCCATGAGATGCTAGGACTCTGCTGTGTATTTTTGTCCATTCATTCACGCAAAACATCGTTACTGAGAGTCCATTATGGGCAGGCTCTGTGCTAGGTGCTAGGGGTACAGCTGTGAACAAAAATTCAGACTCTGCTCTCACGGAACTTAGAGCTAGCCGGGAAGGACAAACAGTGATCATAACAAATACATGAATTTAACAGCAGATGTATTCGTCTGCTAGGGCTGCCATAACAAAGTACCACGGGCAATAGAAATTTAACCAACGGAATCTGGAGGCCAGAAGTCCACAGGCGAAGATGTCGGCAGAGCTGGTTTCTTCTAAGGCCTCTCTTCTTGGCTGGCAGACGGCCATCTTCCTCCAGGGTGTTCACACGGGCTTCCGCCGTGTGTGTCTGAGTCCTGATCTCCTCTTCTTGCAAAGACCCTGGACATAGGACGCAGTGGGTTAGGGCCCACCCACATGACCTCATTTTAACTTAATCATCTCTTTAAAGACTGTCTCCAAGTACAGTCACATTCTGATGTCCTGGGGTTGGAACTTCAACATATGAATTTGGGGGAGGAGGAATTCAGCCCATACCAGAAGGCGAAGGGTAGAAAGTGACAAGTCCAATGGAAGAAAAGAAAAAAGAGCAGAGAGAGAGGGGTCGAGTGTGTGTGTCTTTGGGGCAGGTTGCAGTTCTAAGTAGGGTGGTCAGCGTGGGGTCTCTGAAAAGTCAACATTTGAGCACGAGCTTGAAGCAGCTGAAGGACTGAGCCACACAGATCTCTGCAGGAAGAGCATTCCGGGCAGAGGGAACGGCCAGGAAGAGGGGAGACCTGGCCTGATGGATCCCAAAGGACGGCTGGGGGCAGGGCCGGCGGGCAGCAGAGGATGAAGTCGGAGAGGCGGTGGGGTGGGGAGCCAGATTACATGGGCCCTGCAGGCCACCGGAGGACTTTGGGTTTGCGTTTTCAAAACCACTGCAGGTCACATCCCCAAGGAGGCTGCTATCAAAAAAACAGAACAGAACAAGTGTTGGGAAGGATGTCAAAAAATGGGAACCTTTGTGCATTGCTGGGGGGAATATAAAATAGTGCATTGCTGGTGGGAATGTAAAATGATACAACCACTGTGGAAAACAATATGATGATTCCTCAAAAAATTAAACATAGAATTTACCATATAAGCCAGCAATTCCACTTCTGGGTATGTGCCCAAGAGAATGGAAAGCAGGGACTTGAACAGACATCTGTACACCCATGTTCACAGCAGCCTCATTCACAGTAGCCAAAAGCAGGAAACACTCCAAATGCCCATCAACAGATGGATGGGTAAACAGAATGTGGGATAGACATACAATGGGATAGTCTTCATTCTTCAAAAGGAAGGAGATTCTGACACACGCTACAACATGGATGAAACTTAAAGACGTTACGCTAAGTGAAATAAGGCAGACACAAAAGGACAACTATTGTGTGGTCCCACTTACAGGAGGTTCCTAGAATAGTCAAATTCATAGAGATGGGAAGGAGATGGGTAGTTACCAGGGGCTGGGGAGACGGGGGTTAGTGTTTAATGAGTGGAGAGTTTCCATTTGGGGTGATAAAAAGCTCTGGAGATTGATAGTGGTGATGGTTGCACAGCATTTTGTGCACATACTTAATGCTACTGAATTGTAATCTTAAAATGGTTAAAATGGTGAATTTTCATGTTATGTCTATTTTACCACAATTAAAATAAAAACACCATTGCAGGGTTTTAAGCAGAGCTTTTGAAAGAATGGTTCGGGTTGCTGGTTTGAGAGCTGGCTGTACAGAGCAGGATACAGGAGACTATGGAGATTCAGGGGAGAGTGGAGTATGGTCTGAACTGGGGTGGTAGGAGGTGTTCAGGATTGGAATACACTTCGACATGAGGATTGACTGCTGGAGACGATGCAGCAAGGAAGAGAATGAGGAGTCCGGGTGTTGGCTCAAGAAACCGGAAGCATAGACTAGCCATTAGGCTAAGATGATGGGGGCTGTGGGGACGATCAAGAGGTCATTCTTGGATGCGTTACATTTGAGATGCCTATGGGACATCCAGAAGGAGCAGCGGAGCAGGCAGGCAGAGTTTGGGAGAGAGGAATCGAGTTCCCAGTTTGAGAGAGATGTCTGGACTACTGACAAATTTGAGACTCATTTGCAAATAGCCCTTAAACATGAGCCTAGAGGAGGCCACCAGGAGGTGAGCATAGGCAGAGAGGACTGTGGGCTGAAGTTTCTCCTGGGAAGGAGCAGCTGGTGGGGGAGGGCCCACGGCACCTTGGGGTGAGTAATGGGGGGGCCATTGGTGATCAAGGCAGGAGCAGTCTCACTGGGCAGCTGGGGCAGCAGGGGTGATGGGAGCGGATCCAAGAGAAAATGAGAGGGGGAAATTGACGTTGGCAAATAAAGTCAACTCTCAGGAGGTTTTGCTGCAAAGGGGAACAGCAAAATGGGGCAGTATTGAGGATGGAGAAGTGGGATCAAGAGAGAAATGACAGCACATTTGTGCTGGTGGAAATGATTCCAAAGAGCATAACAAGTTGCTGAGGAGAGAGGGGCCAATTGCTGGAGCCACATCCTTGAGCAGGCAATAAACAAATGAATATATATAAAGTGTTGAGAAGTAAAGTAGAGTGAGGGCACAGTGCTACTTAGGTAGTCTTTGACAGGTGACATTTTAGCAGAAACCTGAAGGAAGTGAGAGAGTGAGCCATATGGATTCCAGGGAGAGAACGTTTCAGGAAGCAGCAGCAGCAAGTGCAAAGGCCCTGAGGCAGGACTGACTGGTATACAGAAGGAACAGTGTGGTTGGATCAGAGTTAGTGACGGCGTTAGTGATGGGACCTGCAGTAGATAGGGCAGACGGTCAGGCAAGACCTAGGGGGCCATGGTAAGATGGCCTTTTACTCTATGAGATATGGGATACACTTGAGAGTTTTGAACAAAAGCATGACATGCTCTGGTCTTAACAGGATCTCTCCAGCTGCTAAGTAGAGAACAAAATCAGGGCAAGAGCAGAAGCCAGGTGAAGGGGCTACTGCAGTGATCCTGACAAGAGACGGTGGTGGTTTGGGGAAGCCTATTCATGGTGGAGGCGGGGAGAAGTGGCTGGATTCTGCCTGAATTCTGCAGGTGGCGCCAGCAGGGTGTGCTAGCGCACGGGGTGCGGAGGATGAGAGAGAGGAGTCCAGGGTGACGCCAGGGTTTTGGTCTGAGCAACAGGAAGGATGGATGTGGCCTTGACTGAGGCAGGGCACACAGAGAGGCTGACTTTCAACAGGTCGAATTCAAAGGTTTACTCATCATCCGAGTGGAGACGTCCAGTGCCCGTTGGATATGAGCCTGGACTTTGTGGGGGAAGTCGGGGCTGAGATACGTAAACTCGGGGTAGTTGGAAGGCAGCAGATGTCCCTGAAGGCTGTCAGACAGGGTGAGCTCGCTTGAGAAGTGAGTGTGGCTGGAGAAGGAAAGAGGCCCGTATGCGCCTCGTGAAAATAGTGGCCCGAGGAAGGAAGGAAGTGGCCCAGAGTTTGTCCAGGAAATCAACTGGGCCGGGACCTGGAGGGGCTTGCTCTCTGAAAATGGAGCAGCCTACACATGTACCTTTCACCTGGGGCCCCGGGGGTGACGTTCGGATGGGTAGGGATGGCAGTCCACCAGAAAGAACAGAGTTGACCTATTTTGAGTGGTGAGAGAGCTTCACCTGGAGCCTTATTTAGACAGTTAAATGGGATGCGCTCCCTGCAGAGGTGTCACTGGGATGGAGTCTGAGGGCAGACGAGTGTCCACAGGAACAAAGCTCTGAGAAAATCATGCCTGTCGGACATCTTTTTTTTTTTCTGGGATTTACTTCCGTGACCTGCCTCGCTGGGGCCGCACCATTGGCTAATTAATAACAACTCTTACATAGCCGTTACGAGCCGTGGAATGTTCTGTGTGCATCTGTATATATTAACTGATTTAGCCCTCACCGCAGCCCTGGGAGGTAGACACGACTGTCACCAGCCCCACGTTGCCCGTGAGGAAACAGAGGCCCCGAGAAGGTACGTGATGAGTGGAGGAGCTGGGATGCAGACCCCAGCGCTCCCTCTGTGCTCTGACCATCATGCTCTGTTGCCTCCCGATAATGAGCAGTTATTATTAGCGGTAATAAGAACAAACGTTTACCGAATGCGTTGTCTTTGTGATTTCATTTAAACCTGGCAACAAACCTACAGGATGCGCCCGTGATTCCAGGTTTGCAGAGGGAGAAGTGACTTGCCCAAGGTCACAGAGCCGGTGAGAGCCCGAGCCGGGCCTCCAGCCCTGGCCGGACGTTCCACCTGCAGGGCCTCAGCTCAGCACCATGTCCCTATGCTGCTGGTCGTAGTGTTGGTAACAGTAGTGGTCAGTGCTGGGCGTCCCGCGGGGATTTACCAAGTCAAGCATTTTTCAAGATGCTTAGAGGTTCGGAGTAAGATTGAAAGGCTCTGACTCCCTCCAGAGCCTCCTCCAGGCTCTGGTTTGCCAGCTGCCTTTTTCCTGGGCATGGCATTCAACTTCCTGGCCTTTCCCACCCTGTCAGGGCCTGGGAGGGCACGTGGTTTGAACAGTGTCTTGTGAGAGTTCAGTGTGGCTCCCATGGGGCCTCAGCCGGGGCTGGGGGGCAGCCCAGGAGGCGGGTGGAGGGAGAGGGCCCGCCTCAGGGGCATCTGGCCCAGTTCATAGGGTGTGAGGACCCTTCCAGATGGCTGAGTCCTGAGCTCCCATTTATAGATAGATGGGGACACAGGCCAAGCGAGGTCAAGGATCTTATACCAGGTCAACGGGGAGTCCTGCAGAGTCAAGAGCAGAGGCAGGACTTGGCCCTGGGTCTCTGGACTCCTAGGCCTAGACTATTCCTCAGTATTCTGCTGAACTCTCTTCCCTCTGAGGAATTTGGCTTCATATACCTTGGCTGACGCTTCCTGGCCAGCTTTTTGCCAGAGCCCTGGAGCCTGGCTGAGGACTGGTCGCCATAGAGATGGTAGGGAGGGCAGTTCCAAGGCTGGCATATGGGGGTGGGGGATGGGGCAGGATGTCAGTATGCTAAACACCCACCAACAGTCGGTCAGGACCACACTGGGGAGACCAGGGCAGGACACACGGCTCCAGGATCCAGGGACACCCACAGGGCTGCTCAAGCTTCTGGCCGGCATCTCCCAGACTGAGCAGGTGAGGGAGGCTCCGTGGGGGGACTTCCAACTGCCTAGAGGCAGGCTGGCTCTCTGGGTCAGGGGAGGCCAGGGCTGAGGCAGGCCCTTGAGAAGCCATGAGACTGGAGCTGAGGCCCAGGTAAGAGTTAGGGGGGCCCAAGGGGGGCAGGAACCTTGGGGAGGCCTAAAGGGTGTGGGGCGAAGACAAGGATGATGCCCGGGGATGACTCCCAGACTTCCGTTGGAGCAATTTAGGGAACACTGCAGAGGAGCAGGGTTTCGGGAAAGATAATGAGTTCCTTCCACCTTGGCTTAGTAAGTCCAGGGCCCTGTGGGGCATTCAGAAGAGCCATCCAGGGCCCAGAGGCAGCGCAATGCACTGGTAACTAATCCAGGCCCTGGGGACAGACACAACGTGTTCAGGTCCTGGCTCTACTTACCGGCTGTGTGACCTTAGTCAAGTGATTTCACCTCTCTGAGCCTCAGGGTTCTCATCCCCATGATGGGGTCATAGGGTCCTTGAGTTAATGCGTTAATGCGTGAAAGTCCTGAGCACCCAGCAGGTGCTGAGTAAATAGCTATTTTAGTATGAAGAATTGAGGTCGTGATCAGTTTCAGGGCTAATGAGGGCAGAGGGGCCAGCCAGGGTGCATAGAAGAAGAGGGTCCCTGGGGGAGGTGTGAGGTGGTCCAGGAGGCTTCTCGGAGCTGGACCTCCTCTCCTGTCTTCCCCCAGGGGAGTCTTGGGAGCAGTGATGGTGTAATTCAGGGCCAGCAGCAGAGGTCTCAGAGCGCAGAGCAGACCTCAAAGAAGGACCAGAAGGACCGGAGGCCTAGGGGCCAGAACAAGAAAGGGCATGGCTGTGCTGAGGCTGAGGAGTAAGCAACTGCGGGCGGGGCTGGGAGGGATGCTGAGTGTCAGGCCCCGCTGGGGGCCGGCGCCCTGACTCTGCCCCCTGCCCTCTCCCTCCTCAGTCTCTTCCCCTCTCCTCCTCGGAAACCCTCCTTCCCCTTCCAGTGGGCCTGGGAGAGCTTCAGTGCAGATGGCCGGGCTCTGCTTCAGTCTGGCTCCTCCTCGGCTCCTGGCCACCAAGACCTGCCCTTGCCCCCAGTGGTCCCCCAGCACAAATCCAAGTGCAAGGCCACAGCCAACCTCCTAGAGGCCCCTGGTTTCTGCTGGAAGACGGAGGTTCTAAACCTGGAGAAGAGACAGCAACTGAGGTCCCGGGGCTGCATCTCCATCCCGCCTGGCAAAGGAGAGAGCCAAGAGCTGGAGCCGCCCAGCGAATGTGGCCTCCAGCTTCCCGAGAAGAGGCCAGGATCAGGATCAGAATCTGAGGAGGCCGCTGAGCTGGAAGCCCCTGGTGCTGAGGAGGCTGAGAGGGGTCTGAGCCCTAGGGAGCTGCCCCAGCTTGCCAGCAGGGGCTTGATCTTGGAGGAGCAGTTTGCAGAGGCCATAGAGGAGGCTGAGGAGGGGGCACAGAGCACCCCCCACAGAAGGAGGGCCAGTTCTCAGAGAAAGGGGCGGAATTCTGGCAAGGAGGCCTCAGATGAGGGTGAACCGCAAGGCCAGTGGAGCAGCAGCGCCAGCTCCAACATCCTCCGAAGGCCGCGGAGGAGGAGGTCACGGGCCAAGGAGCTGGAGGGGCCGTGGGACCTGGAGAAGCTACAGAAGCCGTTACAGCCAGACTTTGACAGTGGTGAGTGTGGGGCTCAGCGCCTAAGCTCCCTAGGAAGCTTCAGAGTGTGGGCAGAGAGGTCGGGGAGCCGGTGGCCTGGACCAGGAGCTCAGACAGGGCTGGGTGGGATTGCCCAGTGGGCTGGGAGAGAGGGTAGTCCTTGACCTCTCTCCTGTGGATAGGCCCCGCAAAGCAGCCCTGGAAGGTGCTGCAGGCTGCCGTCCAGGCTTCCCACCTGAGTGGGAAGACCCGTGCCTTGGGAAATGACGAGACTTTCCTGTTTGCCAACTTCCCTAACCGCACCTTCCACAAACGACAGGAGGCCACCAGGTAAGTGGAAGAAGAAAGAGGGGGGAATCCACGAGCAGGGAGCAGAGAAGGGGCCAGTTCTCCAAGAGACACTGTCATTCATCCTCTCATCCATTCCTCCACTTACCCGTTCACCCAGTCTTTCTGATCACCCAATCATCTATTTAGCCAGCCAGCCAGCCACCCGTCCACCTGTCTGTCTGCTTGGCCAGCTGTCTATTGACACAGCCGCTTTTCATGCAGTTCTCATCTTCTATCCATGCATTAATCTGTGAACTAAGTGATTAATGCAACAGACACTGAGGGATGGTAAGGGCCTGAACCAGGTGGCCGTGTGAAAGGAAAGAGGGGGATCCATTTAAGAGATATTTGGAGGCTGGCTCAGTGGGACCCTCGGTTCTTACCCCATCATTCCCTGCTTGAAACCCTCCCATGCTTCCTAGTGCCCTTGGGACAAAGCCCAGATACCTTAGCAAGGAGGCTCCTGTCTCCCATGACAGCTGGTCAGAGCGGCTGTGCCCCATGCTCTCCCTCCCTCTTGTCCTGGGACTGCCCCTCTCCCTCATTCACCCGGCTAACTCAGGTGCATCTTTCAACTCCCAAGTCAGGTGCCCCTCCAGGAAGCCCTCCTCTGTGCTCGCCTCCATCGTGGCTTTTGCCACCCTGCATTGCACTGGAGTGCTGGGCTGTCCGTCCATCCCTTCTATGGGTTGAGGGCTCCCTGAGGGCAGATGCCAGATCTTATTGATCATGGCCTCTCTGGTGCCCTACACAGGACCTGGCACATAGTTGGTGCTCAATAAATATGTGCTGACTGAATGACTGCATCTATGCCTTTATTTGCCTGTCAGTCCATCTTCCTATGGGACCACAATTCAATTATGCATGGATTCGCCAATGTTGAGTTTCTGGCTGTGATAGGCACTGTCCTAGGTGCTGGAGATACATTGGTGGTGAACAGGACAGACAAGGAACCCTCCTCTCATGAGGCTTACCTTCTACTTGGGAAGAAGGATAATTAGTAAAGAAATGACCAAAATGTATAGCTAGAGACTGAAAATCCCTGGGAGGTAGATGGGGTGGTCAGGAATTCTCGCTTTACTTGACATTTCAGCAAAGACCTGGTTGACAAGAAGGAACTGGCAATGAGATCTGGGAGGAGAATGTCCCAGGTCCAGCTAGGTGCTGTCTGTTCCACCATCCAAACCATTCATTCATCCCTTCATCCGCCCATTGATCCCGTCACCATTTTGTTTCTCTTTCTCATCCATTCATCCATTGGTCTGTCCCTCAAACCAAAAGGCATTCACCTAGTTCCTACCAAATATGGGGGTGAGAGGGAAGAACGAGATCTGGCCCCCGCCCTCCAGAAGAGCTGCTTTGCAAGTGAAAGTTAGCAATACAGGTGAGGTCACAGGTGTGGGCATTGAGCTCCACAGGGCGCAGGATGTTCAGAGTTGGGACACACCGCTGGCTGGAGTGGGTAGGAGGCTTCCAGGAAGAGTGGAGAACGGCCTTGAGCTGGGCCTGAGGGCCGAGCACTTCCACGACAAAGCGCATCCCCCAGGCCCTTGGCTCTCTGGGCTCCTGCCATCCCTCCCTCCAGGCCCCGTCCTCCCCTCCCCACCCCGACCCTCCATGAGGTTCCTGCTCCCTCAGACTTCTCCCACGCCTCTTCTTTCCCTCTCCCCAGAAGCCTGCTCCAGGCCTGGGAGCAACAGCAGCAGGAGGAGCGGCAGCTGGCTGAGCGGCGGAGGGCCCGGGAGCAGCGGGTGCAGCAGCAGGTGTCTCGCTGCCTGGCGGCCTACGCACCCAGAGGGAGCCGGGGGCCAGGGGCTTCCCAGCGCAAGCTGGAGGAGCTGAGGTAGGAGGCCGGGGCTGCGGAGGGCCTGGTGGGGAGAGCCAGGGAGGCAGTGCGAGGTGTCAGACAGGGACCAAGGAGAGCCAGCGCTCGCCTGCCCTCAGGGCTGAAACTCCCCGGCCATCCTCCCGCCCCAGCAGGCTGGCAGCACTTGACACTAAGCCATGGGAGGACAAGGGGCTGGGCCACGGTCACCCAGTTAATAATAAGCCCTACAGCTGTGGAACGCTCAGGTTAAAATGTTCTACCTGCATTATTACACTTTCCAATCTTGGTTTTCCAATTTCAAGTGCCAGGCATGCTTACTATAAAAAATCAAATATTACCAAAATCATTCTTGTAGAACGGGAAGAGCGCCTATGATCCCACTGCTGGAGACAACCTCTGTTCATGGTCAGGTGAAGAGTCATCGGTGTTCTTCTCTTCCTATAGTTTGACCGTTAAAAAAAAGGCGAATGCATCCTTAAAAGCAAATGTTTTTTAGATTCCTAACAGGCCCATGAAGTAGGTGTTATCACCACTCCCATAATTCTGCAGAGGAGGAAACCGAGGCTCTGAGAGCTTCCATAATTTGCCAAAGGTCCCAAGTGAGCAGCGAGGCTGGGATTCCAAGGCATGCAGCCATTTAGCCACCAGCTACACTGCCTCAGAGCGCCGAATACCCCAACTTTAAATAATGTGCCCCAGGATCTTCCCCTAAAGTCCAACCTAGCAGAACAGGTAACACAAATAAAAATGATCATCAATGCCATTGACCTTGAGCACCTACTGGGTGCAGCTGGCACCGGGGCAGCCCTTTCCACACCTCATCTCCTTTCGCCCTGGGAGAAGCATGAGGTCATGGCGAGTGGGCTGCTGCAGAGAGACAGGAGCATTCCTGCCCTGCGGGGGGCTACCGAGGACTCAGTGGGGCCCTGACCACCTGCTCTTTGAGGCTCAGCCTTATCACCGCCAACTTCTCAGATGAGGAAAGCAGAGCCCTTGAGAGATCAAGTGTGTGTTAAGGGAATTCTTGGCCAATGATCGGGGAGATGCCTTCTTGCCAGACTTCAAGTTCATTGTTTTTTTTAATAAGGCAGGAAGCGTAAGGTTCAGAATTCTGAGGGACGGACGTCAGTGAGAGGAATGTCGTAAACACACCCCTTTTATTTTCTCCTTGTGAACAGATGTTTTCCATGGGGTCTCTCAGCCCTTACAGCCTGGGGACTTTGCTCTGTCTGAACTGCTCTGGAGTCTCTGTCCTGCCCAGAAGGGCAGGCACAAAAGAGGTCGCCCTGTGGTAGGCAGGCAAAGTGACTTCCTTTTATTCGGAGATGACAGACAGGACTGGCGTCCACTGAAACCACTTCCCTTCTTGCTTGGGGCTCCAAGACATGGGCTTCCTCTCAGTTCTAGCAGAAATAGCATCAAGAACCAAGCAGGAAAAATGCCTATGACATCACGGGCAAGACAGAAACTGAATGGCAGCTCACATGTCCCCCAGCCCTCACCCCTTGTAACTGCTGTGAATTCCCTCTCCAATGGTGAAGATCTCTTGGTGCAGCAACTTCTGTTCCTGACCATGGTTTTCAAACCCATCCCTTTTTCTTGAATGGAAGAATGTTCCTTCCTGGCACATAGCCAAGGGTCCTGGCCCACGAGCCCGGCAAGGCAGTGTTTCTCCACAGAGCCCAGCACACTTGCCGGAGGTCCCAGCACAGGTCTCAGAATCTTGCCTGCTTCTCCCCTCCTGTCCTAAGTGTGGCTGCTGCCACCAGCCATGTGGCTTCTCTTACGTGCTTTACAAAGGATGCCTGGTCCTGTGTGTGGTCTGGCCAGAGAGCCCCTCTTGCTGCCAGGATGCTCACATTCTTGAGCAGACACATTCACAAACTGGTTTTGTTTTTTTGTTTTTGGGTTTTTTTTTTTAAAGATTGGCACCTGAGCTAACATCTGTTGCCAATCTTCTTTTCTTCCCCCCTTTTTCTTCTCCCCAAAGCCCCCCAGTAATAGTTGCATATTCTAGTTGTAGGTCCTTCTGGTTGTGCTGTGTGGGATGCCACCTCAGCGTGGCTTGATGAGCGGTGCCATGTCCGCACCCAGGATCCGAATCGGCAAAACCCTGGGCCGTGGAAGCAGAGCATGCGAACTTAACCACTTGGCCACGGGACCAGCCAGACAAATTGGGCTTTTGTAAATGGATTTGTGCTTCCTCAGTGGACCCCTGATCTTTTTGGGATGTGTTCTTTCATTTGCAACACATTTCTTTGGTTCTTCTGTCCCATTTTCTAAGCTATCTGTTTACCAGAACCATAGAGGATGCTGACAAGCTTGCCCAATCCGTGCTGTGGCACAGAGAAGAAAACTGAGCCCAGAGCCCAGAGTGGGGCCTTGCCCATGGCCTCAGCTTCCCCCTCACAGGTGCACTGTGAGAGGGTGCAGGGGTGTGGACACCAGGAGAGGGGAGACTTGCAAGCAGATGCACAGTTGCTCAGAAACCAGTGCTGGCCCCTCTCCCTTGGGGGTGGCCAGGAAGCTGGGGGAGCCCTGGCTGCACGGCCTACAGACTGGGCTCAGAGCTTAGTCCTTCACTTCCCAGCTGTGCAACCTTGGACAGGTCCCTCAACTCTTCTGAGCCTCAGGCACATCCTGGGTAAAATGGGGCAAATAATTCCCACCCCACTGACCTCAGGAGGAATCCAGGGCGAGGATGGGAATGAAATGGCTTTGCATAGGCCAGGGCAGAAAGACAGAAACATCAAATCCTTAGTGAGGCTGCGTGGGCTCAGGAGTGGGGATGGCTGTGTCCACGGTTCGCTGCCCAGAGGCCCGTCTCCCCACAGGCGCCAGCAGCGACAGCGCTTTGTTGAGTACCAGGCCGAGTTGCAGGATATCCAGCACAGGGTGCAGGCCCGGCCCTACCTGTTCCAGCAGGCCATGCAGGTGAGGGCCGGCACCTGGGCAGGCAGGTGGCCTCCCTGAGAACAGGGCTCCACCCTGGCTGAGTGGGTAGGGAAGCGAGGTGGGAGTGGGCCCTCTTAGATGGGACCCCTGGCTGCTGCCCATCTGGAAACCCTGGGACCCCCTCAGTAATCAGAGCCCCACGGTGTCCCCGGCAGCCCTGGTGCAGAGCGGGAACCCCTCCTCTCTCTTCTCAGGTCAACGCCCGGCTCAGCGTGACCCGGCGCTTCTCCCAGGTGCTGTCGGCACTGGGAGTAGATGAGGAGCAGCTGCTGGCGGAGGCAGGAAAGGGGGACATGGAGGGCACCTCCAGGAAGCCCAGGTGAGGCCGTCTAGCAGACCAAGGAACCGGCCCTGCCCAGCTGCAGGGAGAAGGGGCACATCACCAGCCCTCCGAGCTCTGCAGTCTCCCCCAACTGTGTCCCTGCCCTGGGCAAAGGAGGCGGGACTCCGTGGGCAGCCACATTGATCCACCCTCCATCTACACTTCGGTCCTGCCCCCGCCACCCCCCGGGCGTGGGGGACTAGCTCTAGCTGTCAGCAGGGCCTTCCCCAGGCCCTGTTCTGCATGTCACCTGAGGAAGGCAGGGCCAGGGTTATTTCCCCTACTTCCCAATGAGGAAGCTAGGGGCCTAAGGGGCAGGGTCTTGCCCAGGGTTACAGAAGCAAATAAGCAACAGAGCCAGTCTGGGAATCCATGGCCATCCGAGTGGCCACACACCAAGCCCCAATTATGGGCTGGTACCCACGCCAGTCACCTCAGGTATACTGTCCCTTATTCTTTAGAACAACCTGGGGGCAGAGCAGGGATTATGAAGCCCAATCACAATAAGCAAACTGAGGCTCAAGGAGGGGAAGTCACTGGCTCAGGGCCACACAGCAGAGGAGCCAGATTTGAACCCGCATCATCAGTGACAACAGCCTTTCCCCTCCTACAGCCCAGGTCACCTTGGGCATGAGGGTGGGGAGCTGCAGGGCCCAGTGGCCTCTATCTGTGTCTTCGTCTTTAAGGAGCCACAGGTCAACAGGGATGAGAATGGAGCACTCTTCTCAGAGCTCCCCAAGGACAGAACCCACGGGCAGCCAGCCTGACAGGCACTCCATCCCAAGCCCAGACCAGGAGTCCAGTCCCTGAGATAAAAATTAAATGTTTTATGGAAAATATAGTGTGGGATTTCTGGTCGTAGTGAGAAGAGGCTGCGCGTTGGGAGGAGGAGGTGGCAGGTGGGCAGGCAGCTCACTTAGCTTGTTCCCACATCCCCCAGGAGCTCCGGCTGTTCTGGCTGCCCCCACCCAGCAGACACTCCTGAGGGGTGGGACATCTCAGAGAGCAACAGCTGGGACGCCTCCACCCCTAGTCCCCAGCACATATGTTGGGTCCCAGAAATTCGAGAACGAGTAGGACAGAATGGCCTCTGCCTTTGACGACTTCCAATCTGGTGGGGGTGGGAGGCAGACCTTTAAAGGGGCACAGACATCACACCATAACAGATGGACTGCACAGGGGCCGCCAGATCTAGCAACTGTGGGGGGGGTGGTGTCAGGAGGCACTGTGTGAACTGGGCTTTTAATGTTAAGTAACTTCAAGTTAGAGCCCCTCTCAAGAAACAAACACACACACACAGATGTGCCAAATTTTGCACTCGATTTCAAGGGGTTCACAGACACACAAGCTCATATGCAGCTCCTCAGCAGTTCACAGGGCACAGGTAAGACCCAGTCGAGGGAACGTGGGAAGGCAGGCGTTTGCTGACAATACTGGTTGTAGGGGCTCGGAGACCGGGCTGTGGAGCTCCGGGTCTCAGGAGAACAGGCTACGTCGTCCAACACAGGATGGAGCCACGACCCCAGGGAATCCACTAGGAGGACGCCTCCTGGAGCGGCAGACTCTGTCCACGGAAAGTCTCTGAGGGAGGCCAGGGAAGGGCTTCCAGTTCCGGGGACGCTGGCTGAGACGACCTCCAGGTCCTTACATGTTTGGGATCCAGTCTCCCCCAGACCGCGTCCGCGAACCTTTAAGAACGCATGCGCCGTCAGACCACTAGCTCTAGGACCGCCCCCTAGCCCAAGCCAGCCGCGAATGCGCAGTAGGTTCCGATCCCGGCCATCCCATGAGCCTTTGGGGCGGACCCCAAGGCGAACAACGGAAGCAGCCGCTCTTGGTTTCCGGCAACACGACAGCGGCTGCCGGGCGACCCGGAAGTGTTCCCATTTTGCGTCGTCGGGGCTCGGCGGCGGCCGGGCTCGGGGCGGACGTACCACCATGGGGTCGTCAAAGAAGCATCGCGGGGAGAAGGAGGCGACCGGGACGACGGCGGCGGCCAGCACCGGGGGCGCCACCGAGCAGCCGCCGCGGCACCGGGAGCACAAAAAACACAAGCACCGGAGCGGCGGCGGCGGCGGCGGCAGCAGCGGCGGCGAGCGACGGAAGCGGAGCCGGGAGCGTGGGGGCGAGCGCGGGGGCGGGCGGCGCGGGGCCGAAGCCGAGGCCCGCAGCGGCGCGCACGGGCGGGAGCGCAGCCAGGCCGAGCCTTCCGAGAGGCGCGTGAAGCGGGAGAAGCGCGATGACGGCTACGAGGCCGGTGAGGGGCGGGGCCTGCGCGGGGGCGGGGGGCGGGGGCGGGGGGCGCGGGTGGGCTGGCCCAGCCACCCCAGGCTCTCTTCGTCAGCGCTTATTGAAGGGTCTTCTTATGGTTGTTTGGGATTAAAGATTGTCTTCCTCTACTAAGCTTTGTGGGGACAGAGATTTTCTGTTTTCCTCAGTTGGCACATCACAGGCCCTCAATAAATGTGTTGATTGAATGAATGAAGTGGTACCAGCCTGTGCATAGGCAAGAGAAAACCTGGTATTGGGCAAATCGTGTAGAGTTCACAATAGAGACAGGAGGCTGTAACATCGGCTGGGGTCGGAACACGAAGGGCCCTGGAGGCCCTGTTCAGAAATTTGAACTTTGTCCCGAGGGTAGTAGAGAGCCATGGATTTGAGTTGAAGAGTGAGTTAATCATATTTTTCAAAGATAACTGCATTGAGATCTGGATCAAGGGTAGACAAGACTGGAGGCCGGGTGAGGGCTGATGGTGGCCTGCACCAAGGCAGCTGCAGTGGGAGGGAGAGACGCAGACAGATTGAAGATGTGTTTTGGAGGAGGAATTAACATACTTGGATGAGGGTGGCAAGGAGAAGGAGTCGAGGATAGCTCCTTGCATTTTGGCGTGAGCAACTAAGTGGGTGGTGGTGTCATTTACTAAAATTGGGTTTGGGAGAGAAGCAGACTTTTTGGGGGAAGGTAATGAATTCAGTTTTGGAGAGTGTTGTGTTTGATGTGCATGGAGAAACCCAGGGTTTGGGCTGGATAGAGCAATTTGGGAGTCACGAGTATTTAGCCGGCAAATGAAGTT
This sequence comes from Equus przewalskii, assembly GCF_037783145.1. Lineage (NCBI taxonomy): Eukaryota > Metazoa > Chordata > Mammalia > Perissodactyla > Equidae > Equus > Equus przewalskii. Next base: position 27,222,649 of record NC_091841.1, read on the forward strand.
GCCTTAGAGAGTGAGGAACGAGAAGCCAGGTCAGAAGTAGAACCTGTGAAATGCCGTGTTTTAGCAGTAGGTGGAGCAAGGTACTACAAAATAGGGAGGTAGGATAACCAAAAAGGTGGGAAAGCCATAGGATCTGGTGTCACGAGATCTGTGGGAACGGAGCATTGTTAGAAGTGAGTGATGAGCAGTGTCAGACACCGCAGGAGATGAAGCAAAACCAGAGGTGAAAAGAATCCATTGGATTTAGAAATTAGGAGGGTGATGACTTTGGAGAGAGCCTGGAGGGCTTGGGATCCAGGGTCCAGGTGGAATAGAAGGGGAGGAGGTGGGTTGTCGGGAGGGGATGCAGGAAGGATGAGCATGTGGTGGCAGTTGGTTGGGGAGCTCCTCTGTGGGTGTCTAGCTTCTGTCTGTGGTGTTAAGTGAAGTTTCTTGCTGTTTGTGAGCTGGGTGGAGAAGCTCCAAAGTGTTTTTTTATCTCTGTGTCCCCAACATCCAGCACAGAGCAGGCACCAGCAAGTGTTTCTTGACTGTGTGAATTGCACGGAGGACACAGTCATGCTACCAGCCTGGTCCCTGCGCCGTGGAGAGAAACAGGCCCATAAGCCACTGATCATGCTGTGGAGTTCAGGGGAGAGCAGTTCATTCTGATCAGTAGTTCAGCAGGACCTTATGAAGGAGGGGGCATTCGATCTTTGCGTTTGGATAGGGTTTGTCAGCCAGAGTGAGGCCAGGGAGGACAGTGCAGGGTGGACACAGAATATACGAAAGTGGAGAGGTGGCAAAGTGAGAGATGCAGAAAGTTGGATGTTTTGGGTCAGCAAAGGAAGGTGTGTAGAAAAGGCAGGGTTCTCAGAAACTGGGAGCCGGAAGGACTTCCTGGGGTGGAAAAAGGCTGCTGTTTTCTGGAGTCTCAACAAGGCTCACGTGCTGGTGAGGGGCCCTCAGCTTTGGCCCTGCAGCTGGAGCCGAGGATGTGGCTTCTGGGCCCTGTGTTCAGCTCCTGAGCCGTGCTTCTTGTCGTTCCAGCTGCCAGCTCCAAAACTAGCTCAGGAGATGCCTCGTCTCTCAGCATCGAGGAGACCAAGTAAGCACTGTCTCCTGTATGTTTCTGCTCTTTTTTTCCGAGACAAGTGGCTCCAGGGGCACCTGCTCGGGGAAGCTGTCACACACTAATCGTTCTGGTTGGAATTGGAAGTGCCATAGAAATCATCTTAGCTGACCATTTGAGTTATGGAAGAGGACACTAATCCCAAGAGGAATGATGGCATTCTACTGGTTAGGGGCAGGCCAGGCCTAGTGCCCATGTTCCCTGATTTGGAGGCCGCTGGCCCTAGGCTGCCTAGGTCAGGCCCTGTGTGTGGGACCCTTAGGACCACCTACTTCCATCCTGTTTTCACCCTGTCTGTCCAGAAATGCGTTGGGTGCCCCCATTTCTTTGAAAGCTTCTAACACTTGTACTCTCGTCTTCAGTAAACTCCGGGCCAAGTTGGGGTTGAAACCGTTGGAGGTCAATGCCGTCAAGAAGGGTGAGTGTGGGGCTGAGGATGGGAGTAAGGGAGGGCATTGGCAGGGGCAGAAAAAGGCCATCTGAAGGGATCTTTGAAGAAAGTGGGGTTAGAGTACAGGTTCAGCCCCAGTTAGTGGTCATGGGGGTGTGCGTGTGTACTTGCTGACAGGCGTGAGGCCCCTCTTTGCTGTTGTAATGGGGATCTGGGGCTCAGCTTATCCTGTGAGTTTGAATAGTTGACGCAGCATCCTCACTCTGGCTGTGAGGCAGCATTAGGTGGACTAAGGGATGTGTGCAGTTGCTGTAAACTGATCTGGGCTGTGTAGCTGAGGATTTCTTTTACACATCTTACACATGATATGAGGGGCTTTGGAAGATATGGAGGGTCTTGTCATGCCGTGTGGGGTGACACAGGAGTCACCGTGTGGGGATGAAGTGGGAGTAGGGAGGTGCAGGGTTCCTCCCCCATCTCCTGGCCCCTTCTGGCCCCCTGAGCTGGAAGGGGGCAGGGTGAGTGCCTCCCTCCTCTCCCCACCAGCCATGGGCAGGCATAGCCTCACGTCTGGGCCCCCCTTCCAGAGGCGGGCACCAAGGAGGAGCCCGTGGCAGCCGAGGTCATCAACCCTATGGCTTTGCGACAGCGAGAGGAGCTACGAGAGAAGCTGGCGGCTGCCAAAGAAAAGCGCCTCCTGAACCAAAAGCTGGGGTGAGGGGGTCCCAGCCAGGGCGGGCAGGGGAAGGGCCTGAGGAGGCCACCAGGGAGCTCTTGAGTTACGGTGAGGGAGCAGAAGCTGGGCTCCCAGAGGGTCACTTTCTCCCCTCTTCAGGAAGATAAAGACACTGGGCGAGGATGACCCCTGGCTGGATGACACTGCAGCCTGGATTGAGAGGAGCCGGCAGCTTCAGAAGGAGAAGGACTTGGCAGAGAAGAGAGTGAGGACCTGGGTGGCTGGGGTGGTTGCTCTGTGCCTCGGGTGGTCTGAGCGGCTGCTGAGGCAGGAGACTGGCCCTTGGGAGGTGAGGCTGGGTGCAGAGGCAGGAGGTCTGTGGTCGGCGGCGTCTGCTGTGGACTCTCAGTGGCTTGCCTGCAAAGCCTGCTCTTTTTGCACTCCTGCTTGGTAAAGGTCTGCGTGTCTTCTGGTGATCCTGAATGGCCTGAGGTCATAGGTCACCGCCCCCGTGCCCATCCTCTAGGCCAAGCTGCTGGAGGAGATGGACCAAGAGTTCGGCGTGAGCACTCTGGTGGAGGAGGAGTTCGGGCAGAGGCGACAGGTGAGGCTGCTGTGGCAGCTGGCGGGGCACTGCTGTCGTCCGTGCTGGGGGGTGGGGGCTCTGGACTCAGCTAGACCTTCCCCTCCCTTCTAGGACCTGTACAGCGCCCGGGACCTGCAGGGCCTCACCGTGGAGCACGCCATCGATTCCTTCCGAGAAGGAGAGACTTTGATCCTCACCCTCAAGGACAAAGGTGAGTGGAGCTGGGGTGCTCTCGTTGGGGCCACGGCCCTGCTGAGTTGAGGGCAAGCGCGAATGGCCGCCGCCCCTGCCCTGTCCGCAGGCGTGCTGCAGGAGGAGGAGGATGTGCTGGTGAATGTGAACCTGGTGGATAAGGAGCGGGCAGAGAAAAACGTGGAGCTGCGGAAGAAGAAGCCCGACTACCTGCCCTACGCAGAGGACGAGAGCGTGGACGACTTGGCACAGGCAGGCGGGCAGCAGCGGGGCTCTCACGAGATGCTGGCTCTGGCTTTGCAGGAGCCAGGCTGGGTCCCAATCTGTACTTTTTGCCTTGTAGCAAAAACCCCGCTCTATATTGTCCAAGTACGACGAGGAGCTCGAGGGCGAGCGGCCACAGTCCTTCCGTCTGGACCAGGGTGGCACGGCCGATGGCCTCCGGGAACGGGAGCTGGAGGAGATCCGGGCCAAGCTGCGGCTGCAGGCCCAGTCCCTGAGCACGGTGGGACCCCGACTTGCCTCCGAGTACCTCACGCCCGAGGAGATGGTGAGCCCCCTGGCCTCCACCTGTGCTTGTATCTGGGGTAGTGAGTCCTTCCCCTCCGGTCTCGTACTGTCGGAATGAGCTATGGAGAGAATTTGAGTGTTCCTGTGGTGCTTGGCCCGTGTTGATGAGCAGTAAACGGCAATCCTGGGAGGTGCTATGGGGAGGCAGTGGGTGTAGACAGAACAGGGACTGTGAGCCAGATGGTCCTGAAAATGCCTCTGCCACGTAGCCAGCTTGTACCTTGGGTGAGTCATTCAACTATGAGCCTGAGGCACCCCATCTGAAATGGGGATGGCAGCCTCTTGAGGGCTGTTACGAGGATTAGCAGTAATGTGGGTGAGTGGTCATTTTATAGCTCGATGTGGATCTTGTATTTGAGATGACTGTGTCAACGCAGAGGTAGACAGCTGGCTCAGTGGATTGGTAGGCTAAGTGGCTAAGAGCAGGACTCTGGAGCCAGGCGACCAAGATTCACAATCCCCGCTCTCCCACTTAGGAGCTGAGTGACCTTGGACAAGGTACTTAACCTCTCTGTGCCTCAGTTTTCCTCATCTCACAGGTGGGATGACAGTCGATGTGCCTCACGTCTTGTTCGTGTATGTGACGTGCTCAGGACAGTGGCTGGCACAGAATAACGCTAGAGAGTCGTTCATTCTCATGGGCTTGTGGCTGCCCTTCCCCTCCTGCCCTCCTGATCCCTTCTCTCCTCTCCTGCCTTCAGGTGACCTTTAGAAAGACCAAGCGGAGGGTGAAGAAGATCCGCAAGAAGGAGAAGGAGGTGGTTGTGCGGGCTGACGACTTGCTGCCTCTTGGGGACCAGAGTCAAGATGGGGACTTCGGTTCCAGGTGGGCTTGGGCACACGTGGGATGTGGGGGCTGGGCTGGCCGAGCGGCCGATGCTCACTGGCGAGGCCTCTTCCTGCAGACTGCGGGGCCGGGGTCGGCGCCGAGTGCCCGAGGCAGACGAGGAGGCCCCGGAGGAGGAGGAGAAGGAGCCTGTGCCTCAGCCCCCGCAGTCAGATGACACCCGAGTGGAGAACATGGACATCAGTGATGAGGGTGAGGGGCCCGGCCCCTGGGGGTGGGCAGAAAAGGCAGGGAAAGTGCCCAGGGTCCAAGGAGATGACCTGAGCAGGCATCCTGTGTGTTTCCCACAGAGGAGGCCGGAGCACCGCGATCTGGGTCCCCAGAGGTGCTGGAGGAGGATGAGGCGGAGCTGGAGCTGCAGAAGCAGCTAGAGAAGGGGCGCCGGCTGCGGCAGCTGCAGCAGCTACAGCAGCTGCGAGACAGCGGGGAGAAGGTGAGCGCTCTGGAGGCTGGGCGCAGGTGGGCGCTGGCCTCCGCAGGGCTGGGGCCTTCGGTGACAGGGGTGTCTGTGGGGACCTGTCCTTATGAGCACGTGTGTCAGTGTGCCATTGGATGCAGCACCTGCGTTCCGATTTGGATTTTCTCTTTTGCTTGATACCACGTTCTTAGTAGATTTCTAGATTTCTGCAGTGTTTTCATGTAAGCTGGCTCTCTCCCTTTTTCCTTTCTGTGTATGTCTGTCGCCTGCTTCCTGTGAATAGGGCATTATCCTAGGGCTGGGGGGTCACTGTGAATAGGTCAGCCAAGCGGCCCTGTGCTTGTGGAGCTGCCTTTCTGGAGGAGGGGTGGGGAACAGCAGTGAACTGTGAACACGTGAGCAAACAGGGTAATTTTGGATGGTGATTAGAGCTGGGCAGACAGACCAGGATGACGAGAGAGTAAGTGGAGGGTTGTGTCCCAGACTGGGTGTTCAGGGCTGACCTTTCAAGGGGTGACTTTCGTGTTGAGACTTAAATAACAAAGGAGCCAGCCTTGCAGAGATCTGGGGGTAGGGCGGACGGACTGAGTAGAGTGGCGGCTGTGGGGACAGCAGATGTCCTTTGGGGAAATGACCTTAGAATGCTTGAGGACTGGGTAGGCTGGAGCGGAGTGAGGGCATGGTGGTGTGAGCTGCAGTGGAGAGGTCAGTGGGGTTGTCGCTGACCCACGTGGGGCACTCAGGTGTGCCCGGCGCTGCTGACGTGCTTTGTGTGTTGATTCACTTAATCCTCCCAGCAACACCTATGAGGAAGGCTCTGTTATCTCCATTTTACAGATGAGGAAACTGAGGCACAGAGGTATTAGGCACGTTGCCCAAGGTTACATGTCTGATAAATGGCAGAGCTGGGACTCGAACAGCTTGACTCCAGAGTCCACGCTTTTAACCCTGCACCTCCCACCTAGGGAGGGAATGGAGCTGGAGCAGTGAACCGCAGGGTGCCCACCATGTGGGGCAGAGTAGAGGCAGGGGCTCCGGCAGGGGAGTCGGAGAAGCAGCAGCCCGCCCCTGAGGTAGGAGGAAAGCCACAGGAGTGAGGCATCTCTGAAGCCAAGAATGGCTTCAAGAAGGGGAGTCGGGGTCTTCTGACACTACTGAGAGGCAGGTCAAATTTGGCACAGTGGAGGCAGTTCCAGGGGCTTCAAGACGATTGAAGAGATGGGAGTTGAGGAAGTGCGGGCAGCAGCTTGGGACAATTCCTCAGAGCAGGAGTGTGCAAACTTTTTGTTAAAGGGCCCAGATAGTAAATATTCGAGGTTTAAGGGTTTGTGGTCCAAGTCACAACTACTCAGGTGCTCTGCCAGTGTACTGAAAGCCGTCACAGACAACGCGTAAGTGAACGGGCATGGCTGTGTTCCAGTAAAACTTTATTTCCAAGAACAGGTGGTGGGCCATGATTTGCACACACGTGCTCTATAAAGAGGATCAGAGAAATGGGGCAATAGCTGAAGGGGGTGTGAGTTGAAGGAAGTTTTCCTTTCTTATACTTAATGATTAATAGCATTAATATTTAAAAACTACATCCAAGAATCATGGAGTTTATGGCTGAGAGGGTTGTAGAGGTTATGTAGCCCAGTGGTTCTCAGCCTGGCCGTGCATTAGTATCACCAAAGAAGTTTTCTCGTTTGTTGTGTTTTTTTTGGTGGGGAAGATTGTCGCTGAGCTAACGTCTGTGTCAGTCTTCCTCTGTTTTGTATGTGGGACACTGCCACAGCATAGCTTGATAAGTAGTGTGCAGGTCTGCGCCCAGGATCCAAACCCATGAACTCCAGGCTCCTGAAGCAGAGCCTGCAAACTTAACCACTACACCACCAGGCCAGCCCCAGGAAGGTTTTTAAACATATCTGAGCCATATCCCACATCATTTACATGCAGAAAAGTTGGGAGAATATTCCAATGAATGCTTTTATGCCTCCTGTCAGATCCAGTAATTATAAACCTTTTGTCACAGTGCTTTTTGTCTTCTCTTCCTCTTTGTTTTTTTCATCCACTGGAAGTAAGTTGCAGACATTGTGACTTTTCACCTCTAAGTACTTCTGCAGGCATCTCACACCCTCAAAGGAGTTTTTGTAAGTGATAGAGATTCTAGAGTATGTTTGATGCCGATCCAGGAAAGGTATTCATGATGGAAGAGCAGAAAGGAGGAGATATTTTCAGGAGCAAATCCTTAAGAGGCAAGGCAGGGATGGGACATAGAGTACAAGGGAGGGGTGGCCTTTGAGAGAAGCCAGGTCGTGTCATTCATTTCAGGAGGGAAGGCGAGGGAGGAGACAGCAGATGCAGGTAACTGGGTGGAGGAAGTCAAGGGACCTCCTGTCTGATTGCTTCTTTGTTCTTCAATGAGGAGGTGGCAGAGGTGTGGGGGTGGAGAGGTGGGACTTTGTTTTGAAGAGTGGAGATGAGGCACCCACGGGAGGGGAGGAGGTCTGCCGGGCCACGTGGACTGCTCAGGGAGGTTAGTTGGGACTCCTCATTTGCAATAAGCTCTCATGAATTTAAAGTGCATCTGACCAGAACCTTTATGAATTTCTTTAGCCCATTCATCTGCTCAGTATGGTCAGCTGAGTAGGTGACATCTGGGATTAATCAAGATTGGGTTTTCCAGGGAAAGAGGGCAGGGCAGTTAAAGTATTTGCAAAGGAGGGATTGTATTGATGCTCCGTAGGATCCAGGCTGGATGATAAGGGACAGAACAGGAGGAGAGTGATGGATGTGAAGATGGGGACTAGAGTCTTGATGAGGTTGAAGAATTTCTGGACTGAGGGTTATAGAGGAAGTGAGCTGGAAAGGGCGGATGTTGCAGACAGAGAGAACACTTGGAGTTGAGATTTTGAAGGTGGGGATATGGTCATTGGTGATGATAAATCCAGGCAGGAGAGTGTGGACCCCTGGAGGGAGTGACTAAGGAGGGGTTGAGAAAATGATCATCAGAGGTGAGGACATCAAGGAACCTCTGGGGCAGTTACTGGAGGCATCGTTTTGGATGCGGAGGTCACAAAGAGTAAAGACGAGAATAGAAATGCAGAGGAAGACAGGAAGCTGGTGCTGAAATTCTTAGTGAAAGGGGGTGAGGTGAGGAGGTGAGAGAGCACCTGGTACCCAGGCCCCTGAGGCAGGAGCGACTGAGCTTGCTCAGGCACTTCACTGAGGCCAGCGCAGAGAGGGCAGGGGGAGGAGTGATAGGCAAGGACACGCAGGACAGCGTCAGAGGCCACATCAGGCAGAGCCTGACTGTTGCAGTGAAGATGCAGCCATTAGAGGACTTTGATCTGAGTTCTTTGTTTTCAAAGATCATTCTGGCTGCTTGTAAAGAGGACAAACAGATTCCTGGTGGGAGGAAGAGAGGAGTTAGAAGGCGGATGCAGTCATCCGGCCAAGAGGTGAGGTCTGCTAGGGTGGCGGCCGTGGGGACAGGAAGAAGTGGTTGTCTTGGGAATGTATTTCAGGGGTAGGATCAGCAGTGTTTGCTGATGGACTGCATGAGGGATGCGAGTGAATAAGAGGTTGAGGATGGTTCCCAAGAATTCTGACGTGAACAGCCCGCCAATGGTAGGGCCATTTACTGAGATGAGAAAGACTAGGGGAAGAACAGGTTTGGGGAAGAAAACCAAGTGTTTGGTTTTGGTTAAGTTTGAGACACCTCTTTATTAGAGGTGATTGATGTTGACTAGGCAGTTGGACATGTGAATTTGAACTTCAGGGGAGAGGCTGAGACTGGAGATACAAACGTGGAAGTCAGTATGTAGACAGGAGTTCAAGCCGAAGGATCAGATGGAGTCACCAAGAGAGCGAGTGTAGATAAAGAAGAGAGTGCAGGGCTCCAAGAGAGGAGCCTGAGAAGGAGAGCGAGTGAGGAAGGAAAAGAGGAAAGGGTGTCGTCTTGGAAGCCACGTGAAGAAAGGACCTTCAGGGGAAGGGTATGAGCAACTGTGACAAACCCTGTGGAGAACGTGGACGTATCAGGAGGTTGACAATTGACCTTTGGATTGGGCAACGTGGAGGTCATTGACGGCCTTGTCTAAAGTCACCTCTTTGGGGCAATGGGCAATGAAGGCCAGATCCCACTGGTTTAGCAAGGTGGCTGGATACAAGATTAATAAATGAAAGTCAGTTGTCTTTCTGTGTATCAGCAAGAGATAGAAAATGTAATTTTAAAAAATACACCATTTATGAAAACAATGTAGATAATGAGATGGTGTGGCTAAGCAGTAGAAGGCAATATGGATAAGGATCAGGATAGCAACACAATTAAAAGGAATAAATGATGTGCCAGGTCTGTATGGGAAAAATTACAGTCCATTTTTGAAAGACATTAAGAAGACGTAATTAAATTGATAGACTGTTTCAGTTGGCTGGGGTTGCCATAACAGGTACCTCCCACTGCATGGTTTAAACAACAGAAACTTCTTTCTCACACTTCTGGATGCTGGAAGTCCAAGATTGAGGCATTGGCAGGTTTGCTTTCTCTCGAGGCCTCTCCTTGGTGTGAAGATGATGGCCTTGTCGCTGTGTCCTCACATGGCCTTTTCTCTGTGTGCCTGCATCCTGGTGTCTCCCTCCTTCCTCATAAGGACACCAACCTGTTGGATTGGGGCCCACTCTTATGACCTCATGTGACCTTAATTATCTCTTCAAAGACTTGTCTCCAAAGGCAGTCACAGAGGTCGGGCCTCAACATGTGAATTTTGAGAAGACAACAGTTCAGTCCATAACAACCATGTTCATGGATAGGACTCAATATTATAAAGATGTTGGTCTCCTCAAGTTAATTTATAGATTAAATGCAATTCCAATAAAAATCCCAATAGGTATTTTTGCGGAACCTCGCAAGCTGATTCTAAAATTTACATAGAAGATCAAAGGGCCCCCAATAGCCAAGACAGTTTTGAACCATAAGGTGGTGAGATTTGCTCTAAGATATCAGGGCTCCTTCTACAGTTATAGTGATTAAGGCGGTGTGGGATTGGCATACGGATGGACTAAGAGGGCGAAGTGACACAGTCAGTTTGCTATTTAAAAAAAGGTGAAATTGGGTTTGTGCCTCACTCCTCACACAAAATTCACTTACCGATAAAGACTCAAAGTAAAAAACATTTCAGAACAAAATCAAGGAAATTATGCGTATGACTTTGTGGCAGAGAAAGATTTCTGAAGATATAAATGTAAAAAAGCATGAAGGAAAAAACTAACATTTAACTACTTAGAAATTAGGAACTAAAGTTTTTTTCAAAAAGATAGCATGAAGAATATAAAAAGGACAGGCCAGAAAGAGAAGATATTTGCCCGTACACATAACCATCACTAGGTTGGTGTCAAGAATATATAAAGAACAAAAGTTGACTTAAAACAGACATAGGCAAAAGACCCTAGGAGGCACTGCACAGAAGTGGAAGGATAAGTAGCCAATAAAATAACCAATGAGGTTCGGCTTCATTAGTGATCAAGGGAAGGTGAGCTAAACAATGATGGGCCGTGTCACACCCACACCATTTGGCAAAAATGTCAAAGTCTGACACTGTCAAGTGTCAGTGAGGATGGGGAGCAGCCGGAATCTTACACACCCTTTTCATGGGCGTGTGAGTCTAAGCAGATTGGGAGGACATTGACATATTCTCAAAGAGTGAAGTATGAGTGCCCTGTGGCCCCACGGTCCCCACTCCACAGTGTGTTCCCGGAGAAACACTTGCCCACATTGCACCAGGAACTAGGCATCAGATTGCTTGTAGCTGCCTCATCTGCGACAACAGAAAAAGTCTGTCCTTGGTGCACCAGACGCCTAGACTGAGGTACATTCATATTGTGGAGTATGATTCTGTAGTGAAAAGCTATCAACTGTAGCCACTCATGTCAAGATTAATCTTGAAAAAATAGACGTATGTATATTTTTTTTTGCTTGAGGAAGATTAGCCCCGAGCTAATATCTGTGCCAGTCTTCCCTACTTTGTATGTGGGTCACCGCCACAGCTTGGCTGCCGACTAGCGAACATCCATGCCTGGGATCCAAACCTGTGAACCTGGGCTGCTGAAGTGGAGGGCACGAACTTAACCGCTATTCTGGCCCCAAAAATATATATATATTTTTAAACAGCAAATCACAGAAAAATCATACAGTATGATTCAAATTACATGATGTTTAAAAAATGCACAGTGAAATAGCATAGTGTTTGTGGGTAGGTCCTTATGTGGTAAAGCTATAAAGACGAGCTGGTGAATCGTGACCACAAATATGGGGGAGGAAACAGGGCGTTAATGATGTTGTTTCTCTGCTGGGTGATGGGTATAGGGACGTTTGATTATTATTATTTTTAAAAAACATAATGCATGTGTCAGAACCCTTTTAGGTTTATGATGACATTCATTAAAAGATAAATGTAATAAAATGGAAGGAAAGGGGGTACAGAAATGGACATGCTGACTAGAAACTTCTCTGAGGAGTTTGCTGTTAGGGGGAAGAGTAGTGGGGCTGCTGGGGTTGAAGGAGGATTTTTGAAAAGGGAGGTCCTAGGTAGTTCTTGTGTGCTGATGGGAATGACGCAATAGAGGCGACAGTGGGTGCAGTCAGGGGGACAATGTCAGGAACAGGGTTTTGAGGGGCCTCAGAGCCGTGTCAGGTGGAGGGTGGCCTGAGGTAGGAGCAGGGCCGGGCTTCTGCTGTGACAGGAGGGAAGGCAGAGGGTGGGGGTGGGGGTGGATTCCGTGCTGGAAGCATGTGGAAGGTCCACGGGGCATCACATCTGGGGCCTCAGGGAACGGGTTCTGGAACAAGCAGTGTTTACACCGAGTCCTGAAACAGGAGTTTGTTGGGGGAAGAGCGGGTGGCAGAGGAGTGGCAAGGGAGGCCTGGCGTGTTCCAGGTCCTGAGGAGGGCATGTGAGGCTGAGGTGGCAAGTTGAGGGGCTTTGGAGAAGGGTCGGTACAGGCCTGGTCCTGAAGGGCTGGGTAAAATTTTGGATATTCAAAGGGCAGTAGGGAGCCATTGACGGCTTTGGGGGCAGAGGAGTGACAGAGTGAAACTGGTGCATGTGTAGAGTAGAGAGCGGACTAGGGGTCAGGGAGGAAGTGGAGACCAGTCTGAGGTCCACTGTGGGCAGGGGGAAGGGCTTGTCTTACTGCCACCAGGGAGGATCTTGGGTTCCTGGTCTCAATGGCACCACCCCAGAAATGTCTGGGTTTGCCCACAGCCACTCCCTCCCCCAGGTGGTGGAGATTGTGAAGAAGCTGGAGTCGCGCCAGCGGGGCTGGGAGGAGGATGAGGATCCGGAGCGGAAGGGGGCCATCGTGTTCAACGCCACGTCGGAGTTCTGCCGCACTCTCGGGGAGATCCCCACCTACGGGCTGGCGGGCAACCGGGAGGAGCAGGAGGAGCTCATGGTGGGTCCCCAGACAGCTGCCCCTCCCCACCCCGCCCCCCGGCCTGCTCTGCTCCTGGCTGGGGGCCCTTGTGGGTGGTGATGTCAGCCCCTGGTCCTCAGGGACCAGCCTCAGTGCTCGGATGGAGCGGGCGGGCTGTGGGCCAGGCCACCCGGGCCGACTCTGGTCTTCTGTCCCCCAGGACTTTGAACGGGATGAGGAGCGCTCGGCCAACGGCGGCTCTGAGTCGGACGGGGAGGAGAACATTGGCTGGAGCACAGTCAACCTGGATGAGGAGAAGCAGCAGCAGGATGTGAGGGGCGCGGGGCTGTGGGCGGGCAGAGCGAGCGCAGAGGGCACACAGTCCGCTGGGGTGGGGCTAGCTGTGGCTCCTCAGTGTCCCAGAGCCCCGGTCCCCTCTGCCGTTCATGGGCTCTGTCAGCCTCAGGGTTGTCGTGGAGATTAGAGGTGGCAGCTGGTTGCCCAGGCCTGTGCACGGGGTGGACACAGTCTTGTGTGGTGGGTGCTGACTGGTGGGTAAGCCCGGGGGGCCACTCATCACCTCCCTCCCCGTGTGCTGCCCCCCAGTTCTCGGCCTCCTCCACCACAATCCTGGACGAGGAGCCCATTGTGAACAGAGGGCTGGCAGCCGCCCTGCTGCTGTGTCAGAACAAAGGTGAGGGGCTTGGGCGGCCGTGAGCCCGGTGGGGCCCGGGGGCTGTGGTGGGAAGGGCTGGTGGGCGATGGCAGGTGAGGCAGGTGCTGGCATGGCTTCCTCTGGTCCCCTTTGCTGCCACTCTCTCATTCCTGGTGCCGTGAGCCACTCCTCCAGGACCTGTGAGCCGCCCCTGCTGCACCCTGGTTCGAGAGCAGTCAAGGAGCGGCTGGCCTTTCCGCTCTGTGTGCCCTGTTTTTGATGGCTTTGCCCACATAGCTCCTACAGAGCACCCTTCATCCTTCAAGGCTCGGCATCTCCTCTGGGGAGGAGGGGCGGAGTTGGAGCAGTCCTGGCTGTGGCACAGAGAGACCCTGGTATTGGGCTCCACTCTGCCATTTGCTTGGCCAGTGGCCCTTGACAGGGGCCTGATTTCTTTTTTTCCCCAAGTAATTTTATTGAGATCATAACAGTTTATAACGTTATGTAATTTCGGGTGTACGTTATTGTTTGTCAGTTTCTGAATGCGCTTCATCGTGCTCACCCCAGGAGTCTCATTTTTATCCGTCACCAAACGTACGTGCTGACAGGGGCCTGATTTCTGAGTCTCTCTTTTTGACTGTTTGTTTTCAGTGTCTGTCTACAAAATGGGCCCCAAGGCCTTTACTCTTGCGGCCTGGCTCTGAGGGGCCCGCTGGGGCGTCAGGCCTGCCCGGGGGCTGCCCCTCTCTGAGGGGGTGGGCAGCCTGGAGTCTGACCGCCCCCTCTCCCCAGGGCTGCTGGAGACGACGGTGCAGAAGGTGGCGCGCGTGAAGGCGCCCAACAAGTCGCTGCCGTCCGCCGTGTACTGCATCGAGGACAAGATGTGAGGATGGCAGGGCGGGCGGGGGGCCGGGGCCGGCGGCAGCTCGGGACAGCCGGGGAGCCAGGCCGGGTGGGCAGCAGCTGGCACTGAACCCCCTGTCTCGGGCCAGGGCCATTGATGACAAGTACAGCCGGCGGGAGGAGTACCGTGGCTTCACCCAGGACTTCAAGGAGAAGGACGGCTACAAGCCCGACGTTAAGATCGAGTACGTGGACGAGACGGGCCGGAAGCTCACCCCCAAGGAGGTGAGGCTCTGAGGCGGCCGCCGAGGCAGAGCGGTGCCCCGGGGTCTGGGCTCGCCGACCGCTGGCTGGGGGCCTGGCGGAGTGTCAGAACCTCTGTGCTTGGTTTCCGTCTCTGGTGGGCACTGCAGTCCCCCTTGCAGGCCTGGCGGGAGGCCCCAACAGGCACCCTGGCTCCTTTGCCTGCCTTCCCCCTCGGTGGCTTGACCTGGCCTGAGGGCCGCCATCTGGCGGGCAGTGTCCAGACCCTGGGCTGACTCCTGAGCTCTGAGACGCCCCATCTCCACCTGGCGGCCCTCGGCGCCTCTCCCGCCCCCTCTCTCCCTCCCAGCCCCGCCCCACCTGCGCCCTTCCCCACCGTCCCCGGGTTTGCTGCCCTCCTCCCTGCAGCCCCAGCCCAAGTGTTCTGGCATGGCCTCCGCACGGCAGGTCTCAGCGCAGGTCCCAGCACCCCCATGGCAGCTCATCCATCTCCCCCACTCTGCTGGGAGCCCCTGGGGGGGCGCCAGGGTCGGTGCCCTTCTCCCATCCCCTTCCTACACACCCCCCAGGCCAGCACTGAATCCCCACCCTGGGGACACAAGTGGCTCCAACAGGCTTCCTGCCCCTTGTCCCCAGGCTTTCCGGCAGCTGTCCCACCGCTTCCACGGGAAGGGCTCGGGCAAGATGAAAACGGAGCGGCGGATGAAGAAGCTGGACGAGGAGGCGGTGGGTGGCCCGCGGGGATGGGGGGGTGGCCTCTGCCCGTACTGGGGTGGCTGATGTGCTGGGGCCCCTCCTGCGCCGTGCTGACCGACCCCGCTCTGCAGCTCCTGAAGAAGATGAGCTCCAGCGACACGCCCCTGGGCACGGTGGCTTTGCTCCAGGAGAAGCAAAAGGCCCAGAAGACGCCGTACATCGTGCTCAGTGGCAGCGGCAAGAGCATGAACGCGTGAGTGGGTGGCGCAGGCGGGCAGGGGCGGGCAGGGGCGAGCGCAGGGCCTGGGCCCACTCTCCAGCCTCATGGCCCTCTTCTCTCCGCAGGAACACCATCACCAAGTGAAGCCAACCTCCCTTCCGGTCCCCACCCCAACTTTAATATTAAATAAAGTCCCCTCCTTATTTTTTCCCCCCTGGTCATGGTACAGATTCTGGGGTTAGACCTGGGAGGAGCGTCAGCGACACCACCCTCAGGCAGGCTCTGTAGTCAGCTGTGTGACCTCAGGCAAGTCACTGAACCTCTCTGGGCTTTAGTTCTGCCATTTGTACAATCAGAACATTTCTGCTTTCTAAGCTGTCTTGTGAAGATCAAATGAGCTCGCTCATTCATTCATTCATTCACCTGGAATTCAGAAGTGGGCAAGACCCCTCAGAGGTGGCTTAGAATCTGGCCTCTGCTAGGTGAGACCTGGTCATCAGATGACACGAATAACTAAAGGAGATGACGGGAGAGGACAAGCCCCGATCCTCTGAAGCCGTCCTCCACCCCACTCTGGGCCCCAGCCCGCCAGAGAGAAGCCAGCCGGTTCATTTTCCCAGGCCCCGTCCATCACCACCTGGCCCAGCGTGGAGCACCTGTCTCGGCCGATTGTTGGAGGTCACCTTACCCCCTGCACGGCCGGCTTTCAGGGAACAAGTGGGAGGTGGTGTAGAGACTTGGTCACCCTGGTCTCTCCCGGCTCCTGGCGCCACCCCAGTCACTGCCCCCGGGGCCAGGACTGCGCAGCCCAGCAGGGCCCGGCCTTGGCTCTGTGCCCGGCGGAGGGGCCACCCCAGGCTTCTCCCGGAGGAAGGTGTACAGAACCCGTGTCCTGCCCCCAGCTACGCCCAAGTGCATTCCAGATGGTTCAAGGGTTTTTTTTAATGAAACAAAAAAAATACAAGAAAAGGGGGAATTTTAAAAAGTAAACTCAGGGTGGGAAAATGTAAGCAAGGGCCAAAAGACAGTTTTAACCCATGGCTTTTGATGACAGTTTTTGTCTGGCACACCCACCAAGCACAGTCCCCCCACTCTCCTTGAGCTCGTCTCCCTGTGTTTTGAGGTCAGATTCTGATGTGTCTTCGCTTGGGCTGCCTCCTCAGGGCTCGGGGACGGTGGCCTGACTGTGTAGGCCGAGCCTAGGGTTCGGGGCCTCGCTCTCCATCTCTCCTGAAAGCCTCGAGGCCCACCCGGTGTTGGGGCGGGCGGACCAGTGGCCCTGCCGTGGTAGCACCCAGCTCCTGTCACAGCTCATGCCTTACTCCCTGCAGACAATGGCCCGTTAGGAGACTGTCACTGCTGTCAGAGCCAGAAAAGACCAAGGCCTTGTTTGGAGCAGTGGTGGCCAGGGTGGGATGACCAGGTTTGGTCCAGGCTCTCTGACCCTAGTGATGGGGTGGACAGTAAGTGGTGAGCCAGAGACTAGGAGAGGCTTCTGGAGACACTTGGGGGCCTCCTCCAGGAAGCCTCCCTGGGTGGCACCTTCTGCCTGCTTCCCCTCCCCTTCCTGTGGCTGCTGGTCCCTTGCCAGGTGCTTGCCCTTCCCTGCCCTGCGACACACTACCCTCCTCCCAGGCTGTGCCTGCCCTCCTGGCCAAGGCTGGGAGGCACCAAGGAGTCCGCTCAGCCCCCAGGGGTAGTAGGAGGGGCTGGGGATCACCAAATCCTTTGAGGCCTGAGCCCCCAGGGCAGGCAGCACCCAGGGAGAGGCTCAGCAGTGGGGCCCACAGGGAATACTCCGCCCCTCATTCCCACCACCCCCCGCCCCGCCCCCCGGCCTGCGGGCACTGGGGGCAGCGATGCCTCCATGCAGGCTGGTGCGAGGGCCAGTGAGCTCTCAGCCAGGGCCTGGGGGCGAGCCAGCTGGGGCACTCACGGGGCTGCCCTTCCGTTTACTTAGCTGTCTGACCCTGAGTCTCAGTGTCCTGGTCTGCAACGTGGGGGCCGTGATCTCAGACCTCCAGGGCTGGTGCGAAGCATGGTTGAGAACATCCCTCCATTACTTCAGCAAATACTGAGTGTTGCCCAGCGGCAGGCCTGAGGATAAGGGGCAGAGCCAGGCAGGCTGCCTGGGCCCATGGGGGTCTGATGGGTGGGAGCCACTGAACAAGGACCGCTAGGTGTGAAAGGAATGGGAGGGAGTCCGCCCCATGCCACTCCACGTGGCTCCTGGGTCCTCAAAAGGGCTGCAGAGAGCCCAGCTGTAATTTCCAGAAGCCGGTTCACGGCCTTCTCTGTCGCCAGCCCACAAGGCGCCCTCGCTAAGGCACCCGGGACCGCCCAGGACCCTTTCGCTCTCTGCTGCTGTGTTCCCACCCAGCTCAGCCCAGGGGGCCCCTTCTCAGAAAGGCCCCTGCTGGGCGTGGTGATGGGATCCTCAGTGCAAAGGCCAGACTGTCCGAAGCGGGTTGTGGCCTGAGCGCTGAGCAGGGGCAAGGGTCCCCTCCTCACTCAGGTGGTCCGGCTCCCTCCGGGCTGTGCCCACGCCCTGCCCCTGTCCTCCAGACCCCTTCAAGCCCCAGGGGCCATACCCAGCCTGTGGCTCCACCTGTCAACGGATGGCCCCTTTCTGTGCTCCCCCACGGTGTGGTGAGGTCTGTGAAGCCCGCAGGATGGGGAACCCGCCCCCTCCCAGCCCCAGCAGCGGCCCTGGCTTCTCTCCTGCGCTTTCTCCCAAGTTTGTACCCTGGAGGCCCAGGCGGGGCCCTGGCACTCTAGTGCACTTGGAAAAAGGTGCCCCTCTGGGCTGCCGGACACGGGCCCTGGGAGCATGGCTGGTGGGCTGAATTCTCACCCATCTGCCCCAGAGGTGCTGTCCTTGGTGCCCCCCAGCACTGAGCCCATGAGTGACCGGGACCTAGGCTCCCTGCCCCACCTTCCCCAGCTGGTCCTGTCTGTGTCCCTTGGTGTCCTCAAGAAGGGTTCTGCCCAGGTGCAGACTAGGGGGAGCGGAAGGGGCTGGCTCTGCGGCGCCTTCCATGTCGTGGGCAGGGAGGGGCTGTTCCCCAGAGGAGGTGGGTGTGGCAGCATGACAAACATTCACGTTCTCTCCCTCCTTGTCCCTGGGCTGGATCTCCCCGGGTCACCCTCTGCACGATCCTGGCCACATTCCCTGACCTTGCTGAGCCCTGTGTCCTCGGGATGGGGAGAGAAGTTCCCACCTCAAATTGTCCTGAGTTTTACCAGTGGGAGCTCCCGGAAGTTGGCTTCGATGTTCCTTTGACATGTCTCCCTCACTCTTTAAGCACTTTCTTACTTTCTGGTAAAACAACAATGAAAACTGTTCCAGGCTCGTCTTGTACTTTCCCTGCCCTGACCCTGGAATCCGCCATTTTCTCAAAGCGCCCTGGTTCCTTTTAGTGAAGGGTGGTGTTAAAAACCAAGATCTGGATGCCCTGGTGCTCACGGCTCCTGGGGTGTCGCCGCTCTCAGGCCCTCTCCGTGGACAGAGCTAGGAAATGAATAGATCACGTTTCAACCTGTATTTACTTTTTTCTACGTTGACCGAAAACCATGACTTAGGCGGTAGCTCCGATTCCAGTCCGACACACCACGGGGTTCACTCTACTTTTCTCCCTTGTCATATTCACCTCCCTTCTCTGATAGTGAGAAGCTGCCTCCCTTTCTCCTCTAGATATTTACTTGGATCAATTTCCAGGACAGAACTCCTGTCCCTGCTGTCACCCTCTTCCCCTCCCCACTTCACTCAGTTTCTGAGGCTCCTGGCTGGGCCGTTGATGCCACCACTGCCCATGCAGACTCTTCCTCGCTCCACCCCGACGAGGGCCCCTCACTGCCCTCAGGCCCCCGCTCACCCCCCAGGCTGCCCCTCCAGCCCCTCTGCCCTGAGATGCCCACACAGGCTGCTCGGGCTCTGATGCCCACCCTGAGCTGCAGGGACAGCCTCGTCACCCTGCTCAGGCTCCCACAGCCCACTGGGCCTCTGACATCCCACTCTAGGCTGCATGGCCCCCCAGCTGCCCCCGCAGGGACACAGACCTGTCTGGGTCGTCCCTACCTAGACAGGCTTTTAGTCTCAGAAGTCATCCTTTTAGCAGTTGTTTTTAAAGTGCCCCGTTGTTTTCTAAACAAAACAGTGCATGTTCCTTGTAGAACAGAGCGAAAAGGTTGAAGAATAAAAACTGCTGAAGTTAGACAGACCTCCAACCGCCGTGTGAAAGGTCAAGAGGGAACAGGTGCACCTTGCCAACAGCACTGGAGCCCACTCATCGGGTTCACAGCATTAAAAGCAGAGCGCGCCTCCCAATGCGCTGCAGTAGCAAACCTGGGAAATATTCTTTCCAAAATAAGGGCCCCTGGTTGACCCACAGTTTACAAGGAAAGCGGGGACAGAGGAACATGTGAGACCCCAGCTCTAGGATCCGATCAGCCGAATCAGGCACGTGGGAAATTCTACAGGCAAAGGAACTGGTTTCCTCAAAAATAAAAGACATGAGAAAAGGTGAGAGGGGAATGTTATAATTAAAAAGACGCAAGAGACAGCCCGAGGAACACAGCGTAGACCTTGTTTGGATCCTGATTCAAACAAATGATTAAAAAAACATTTTTGAGGGCTGGCCTGGTGGTGCAGTGGTTAAGTTCGCATGTTCCGCTTTGGTTCGCATCCTGGGTGCGGACATGGCACCGCCTGGCAAAAGCCATGCTGTGGCAGGCGTCCCACATATAAAGTAGAGGAAGATGGGTACGGATGTTAGCTCAGGGCCAGTCTTCCTCAGCAAAAAGAGGAGGATTGGCAGCAGATGTTAGCTCAGGGCTAATCTTCCTCAAAAAAAAAAAAAAGAAAAAGAAAAGAATAGAAACAAACAAACAAGAAATATTGGCTCCGTCTTTAAGGTCATAGATTACCCCTTACCAGTTAAATTTGTTAGGCTAAAGTAAATTCCTATTACTGGCTGTATTATCGTAGAAGCTGGTTCTTACATTCTGTGAAGTTCGTCTTTTTCTCTTTTAAAATAAATTTTGAGTTCATGCTAAGATATGTCAAGCATTGTTTTTGGATAATTACATAAGTAACAAAAACGTCTAGCGTGAGAATTAAGGAAAGTCCGTAAACTCTCCCAGTGGTTATTCACTGGATGTGTAAAGAACTAGTAAACAGCTCAGAAGTGCTGCTGTCTCCTTTCTCTCCTCTCTAAGGGCCTGTCATTTCCCAGGCCTGGAGCTTGCTGTCTTCTGGCTACAGCCGCGTCTATAGAGAGCTACTATTAGTTTTCCAAATCTAAACACAATGTACACTTTCGTTGTGGTTATTCTTTGAACCGTGGAAAAAGGCACTGGACCCCGACAGTTCCGTCTTACCTTTACATAGCAGGTCGTTCAAATGCTATTTAAATATTCCAGACAAGGGGGGCTGGCCCGGTGGCTGAGTGGTTAAGTTCGCGCGCTCCGCTGCAGGCGGCCCAGTGTTTCGTTGGTTCGAATCTTGGGCACGGACATGGCACTGCTCATCAAACCACGCTGAGGCAGCGTCCCACATGCCACAGCTAGAAGGACCCACAGCGAAGAATATACAACTATGTACCGGGGAGCTTTGGGGAGAAAAAGGAAAAAATAAATAAATAAATAAATAAAAATAAATATTCCAGACCAGAGGAAAAGGTGGCAACCCCTCTAATGTATTTTATGGTGTTGATAAAATGTTGATAGCCACGTCTGACAAGGATACTACAAAAAATAATGTTGCTTATAAATATAGATGCAAACTTTCTAAATAAAATACCTAATCGAATCTAGCAATGTTTCAAAAGAATCATACACTGTGAGGTTTATTCCAGAAATGTAAGGATGATTCTCCAAGGGAATCTATTGACATAATTGATTATATATACAATTAAATTGAAAAACTACACAATTATATTCTATTTGATAAAAATACATCATCCGTTTCAAATAAAAGCTCTCAGTAAACTAATGGCGATGATGGTGAAAGCACTAACATTGGTTGACCTTCCAGAAGAAACAGTGATGGGGGTCGATGCTGACGTCCTGGGCCAGCCCGGCGAGATGCCTCCAGAGCAGCAGTTTCCCCGCGGGGGCCACCGGCGGCTTCAGTTTGGTGCTTCTCCTGGCTGTGTAAGCGCTGGGACGGGTTCTTGACCCTCTTGAGATTCCATGAGTGCATTAGCCAGGGTTCTCCAGAGAATCAGAACCAGGATATAGATGAGGAGATGTATTACAGGAATTGGCTCACAAGATTATGAAGGCTGAGAAGCCCCACAATCTGCCACCTGCAAGCTGGAGACCCAGGAAGTCGGTGGTGTCACTCAGTCCAAGCCCGAAGGCCCGAGAGCCAGAGGGGCCGATGGTGTAAGCCTCAGTCTGAGTCTCAAGGCCCGAGGAGCGACGATGTCCGAGGGCAGAAGATGGATGTCCCAGCGCAAACAGAGAGCAGATTTGCCCTTCTTCCTCCAACTTTGTTTGCTTTTAGGCCCTCACCGGATTGGGTGACGGCCACCTGCATTGGCGAGGGGGCCTCCCATCCTCAGTCTACGGATCCAAATGCCAATCTCTTCCAGGAACGCCTTCACAGACAGACCCAGAAATACTGTTCCACCAGCTACCTGGGCATCCCTCAGCCAGTCAGGTTGACATAGAAAATTAACCATCACAATGAGTCACCTAAAATGTTCTAGAAAATTCCTTTTCTGCTTAAACAAAAACAGAGTAGTTTCTATCTATACAAATAATACTTTTCTGTTTGTCCCGCTTTCTATTGTTTTTCTCCTTCCTTGCTTTCTTTTTGAAGGATTGAGTTTTATGCTTTTCTTTATACCTGGTTTGGAAGTTAGACACTATTTCTACTCTTTCGGAGATTGCCCTGGACATTTTTACAGTCTAAGCTTAGTCAAGAGATCTATCTCCCTTCAAACAAAGCCTAAGAACCCTTAAATAACCACGGTTCCCTCTCTGTTACTCCCTGTTTTTGTTCGCCAGTACTTTATCTTGACCTTTTAAGAACCACCCCCAAATTAGACATCATCATCATTAATGAATTTGCTCCTCGTTCCTTTTCGTCTCAGACCTCTCCTCTGGAGGCATTTTCATTCTTTCTGAAGTTCGTCTTCTAGAAGCTCCTTCTGTCTGTCGGTGATAAACTCCCACATTCTGTTGGTCTCAATGTCTTCACCTGGTTTAGGGCGGGGATGGCTGTCCCCACTCACAGGGCTGTGGGGAGAATCAGAGTCGCTCCCCGATGGGCATTCTCTGTGGCCCTAACACCCTGGGAAGACGGAGTCGGCCTCAGTCAGGCTCTCCGCTCCGGTCAGGCTGCGTCCTGGCCCTTCCCGCAACACCCATTCCCCCCGCCCCAACTCTTGACGTACCAGATGCTGCCATTTCAGGCGATCCTTGTCAAAATCCCTTAGCCTGCCATTCCAGGCCCCGTAGCTTCCAGACTTAACATGCCCCTGCCTGACACAGACACGCCACGTTACCTGCCCATCCTCAGGCCCGTGGTCTTTCCCTCTTCTGTGCACCTGTTCCACGGGGCACTAAGAGAAATAAAATTGCCCTCTGTGCCAATGTATGCCCCACCTTGGGGGGTAGGGGGGACAGACAGGAGGGGTTCCAAAAAGTGTCTGATTTGTCAGCCCTGGACAGAAAGAAATGGGGAACCAAAAAAGGGGAGGACCTCCGTGCCGAGGCCCCCTCTCGCAAAGCCTTGTGTGGCCACGGACGGTAAAGAGGATTGATAAGACAGACCTTGATGGGCAAAATGCTAAATTGTAGGAGACATAAGGTGACTGCGGGCCCCACGTGAAAGAGGAAGGCACCTGGCTTCAGAGACGAGGCCAGTGAAGGGAGGCAAGGCAGACAGAGGAGTCCGAAAGCTTCAGCAGTTTCTAGCAGAGGAACAATTGAAACAGCGGGGTGAGGAGGTCCCCAGGAAGCAGAGCGCTTTAGAGACTGCCCTGTGGTGTCACCCACTCTCCCCGCCCTACAACGTCCCGCGGCCTCTGGAATCCCAGGCCGTTTCCTGAAGAGGGTTTTGGGAGGGGAATGCACAGTCACAGATCCTACTATGTGAGTCCCATGCGCCCTGATTTGGGTTCTTTAAAACTGACAGATGACTGGGGCAGCTCCTCAGCTCTCTCCAGGTGCTCTGAGCGCTCTGAGCACACGCTTCCGTCCGCGTGTGCTGCGCGGGTGGGGGACCCATAACGCCTGGTCGGTGAATTCCCCTCTGTGGAACTTGTGTTCCCAGCGGAGGACCATCACAAGTGCTGTCGGGGCACTTGGACCCTCGGGCTAGACTGAGACCGCTGTCGTGTTACCAGAGTGTGTAGCTGGGATGCACGGTTTGGGTGCTGCCGCCCGGGGACACTTGCTGGTTGGATGTGTTTATTGTGACCCCTGCTGGTAGCTTCTATAAATGTCGACTGAATACGGAGCCAGGAACTGACTACACCTCGTCCCCTGGGCCGAGGTCATGCAGTGGGAACCACAGTGCACACGACAAGGAGGAAGAGAGTACTCTTCTCATACAAGAATTAAGGAGAACCGAGTGATACGCAGCACTAGCTCCACATTTAGCAACCTGGACTAGTTAGTTACAAAGGTTTCTGGTACTTGGCACCTCACAGTGAACTAGCAAGGGTTCATAAGGACATGGACATTTGGGCATCATCAGGTTCCATCATAACAATAACTGAAAAGATTGCCGCCGCCACTGGCACCTGGTAGACAGCCTTGGACATTGGTAATACTTTATTCCTGTGTCACCAGGGAAGGCAGGCAGTGTGCCTTTACACCTTCCATGGGGACTTTGGATTCTCTTGCAATATGTCATCAATGGACCAAACTTGAGCACAACACAAGCCACTTGGTGGCAGTCCTGACTTTCCTTTACGTCGATGATATTCTGACAGCAGTTCCTACTGAGGAAACTGTCCACACTGCCTTGCATGTTCTGCAGGTACAGGTAAGCAGACATGGTTGGGCCTTGAAGGCAGACAGAATCCAGGGTCCTGTAACCCAAGGGACTTTCTTAGGAAACATCTGGGCAACTGCTAAAGATAAATTGCTGGCCTGACGCCTCCAACCACGAAGAAAGAGGCCCTATACCAACTTGGCTTCTTTGTACGTATGGCTTCTTTGAGTATGAAGGCAGCATACTCCACGTTTAGGAATTTTACTAAAGCCTTTGTACTGGACCAGCAGACAAGAGACCAAGTTTGAACGGGCCCCTGCAACAGGAAGCCTTGGAAGATCAGGAAGCTGTAGACCGAGCCCTGCCACCAAGCCCAGTCTCCTTCAGAGGCCATGGAATTCACGTCAGCTTTGGAAATTACATCCCACCAGCACTCACTGGCCCCAGGGCTTTTGCATTTATGGACTTGCGTCTCCTACTGAGAAGTGCACACTCTCTAGAATCCCACACGTATCCTCTCAGCACGTAACAGACTTGTGCACGCTGGCCAGATTTCAACGGCAAGCACCTGCCGTTGCCTTTGCCTGAGGACTTTCCCCGGCCACTGAAGCCAGCTCACCTACTGGTCCACCCGCACATGGGTGGGCTGGCAGCTAACGCCTCCAGAAGCAGCCCGCCCACAACGGCTGGTGGGAGCTGACAGGGAAACACCCGCTGCCTTGCCCTGCAGGGGGCTATTGTTGAAGTGTCTCAGACACTGGCTCCCAGAGTTCTCTATGCAGGAAATTTCCCGTATGGTCACCTGTAGTTTAACCCTGCTAGAGAACTCAGCCTGAGCTGAAATAAAGAACACAAGAGACAGGATATACGACAGAAGGAATACAATTTAGAAATGAAACATTGACTAGAAGACTAGATTGAGAAAACCTTGTAAGAGGAAGGACTGAAGAAATAAAATTGTAAAAGAAAAGCTAAGAGATACGGAAGATACAAGGAAAGGTGCTAACGTCTGAATAATGGGAATTCTACAGAGACATATAAACATGAAAGGAGAAAATATTTGAAGAAATAACGGAGACAGATTTCCTGGAGTAATACAAATATGAAGCACCTTGGATCAAAAAAGTGCAAAGAGTGCCAAAAGGGGGAAAAAAAGGAATAACTCGCAGTTACATACGTCATCCAGAACGTTAAGGATATCAGAGATAACGCTTACAGAGAGAAAAGCATATCACATATAAAGGAAAGAGAATCAGGCTGACATCAGACTTTTCAACAGCAACACTGGACACAAGAAGATAATAACATAGTATTTGCAAAGTATTGAAGGAAAAGAAGTTAGAATCTAGAACTTTATATCCACCCAAACTGTCATTTAAATATGACAGATGGGTCTCAATATTCCAATTAGTACCATGAGTTAAATGGACTAAATGTATCAGTTAAAAGAAAATTAGTGATTCAACTTTGAAGAATCCAGATCCACACAGAGACATCTAAAGCAAGGGACCATGCACAGCTTGAGAGCAAGAGGATGGACGATGACTTGTCAGGCAAAAATACTAACCCAACCAGAAGAAACGTGGGGCAGCTACACGAACATCAGATGAAAGAAACTAAGATAAGAAGCTTCTGTAGGGATGGACAGAGTCACGCTATAATGAAGGGTTCGATTCACAAAAAGAGATAGCAATTTTAAACATGTTGTGCTAAATAACATAAACTCCAAATATATTAAGAAAACATGGACAGACTGTAGCAAGAAGTCATGAAATCCACCACAGGGATCCGCTGTTGGTGAATGTGGATCAGAGCAGCCACTCCGGAAAACAGTGGGCAGCACTGCCTAAAGTCGTGACAGAGCGAGGTCACGCCTAGGTACCGTCCCAAGAGACGCTCTCCCACCCGAACAAAGACACACGTACAAGAATGTTTCCAACGGCAGAAAAATGGGAAGACATGGAGGGCCGGCAGCAGAAGACTAAACGGATAAACCGTCCCACAAGGAAACATTGACAGTCAAAACAAACGAACAACAGCAACACAGAGCAATGAGCGGGACCACAGTAATACAATGACGGAAGTTAAAGTGAATAATTAAATAACAAATTAAATTATTAAATGAAAGAAGTCAGTCCCCAAATAGGACGTTCAGCATATCCTTTTCATAAGGTTAAAATAACTTTTAAATACAAGAAAACCATATGAAAAGAAAACAAGGGCATATGGAACTCGAGACGGTTACCCCGGGTGGGAGAACAGAATGGGATGGGTGGGGGCCCGGTGGAGGGGACATATGGTGGCTCGGGTTACTGTCAAGTCCTAGCTTTTGTTTTGGAGGTGGGTTTGAAGGTGCTCACATTATTAAAAATAACCAACTAAAATATTTAAATACAATAATTTATAGACCAAAAAAGGAATCTTAATGAAAATTAGAAAACACTCAAAACTAAACTATTATTAAAATACTAGATACTTCACACCTATCAGCATAGCTACTATCAAAAAAAAAAAAGAACGGGGGCCAGCCCGGTAGTATAGCCGTTAAGTTCACACGCTCCACTTCTCAGCGGCCCGGGGTTCACCGGTTCGGATCCCAGGTGCGGATATGGCACCACTTGGCAAAAGCCATGCTGTGGTAGGCATCCCACATATAAAGTAGAGGAGGGTGGGCATGGTGTTAGCTCAGGGCCAGTCTTCCTCAGCAAAAAGAGGAGGATTGGCAGTAGTTAGCTTAGGGCTAATCTTCCTCAAAAGAACAGAAAACAACGTGTTGGCAATGGTGTGGAGAAATTGGAACTCTTATGCACTTTTGGTGGGAATGTAAAATGGCGCAGCCACAGTGGAAAATAGTATGGTGGTGGTTCCTTAAAAAATTCAAAATAGAATGACCATATAATCTAGCAATTCCACCTCTGGGTATATCTCCAAAAGAACTGAAAGCAAGGTGTCAAAGAGGTTATTTGTACACCCATGTTCATAGCAGCATTATTCACAATAGCTAAAAGGTGGAAGGAAAATCCAAGATTCCATCAACGGATGAATGGATGAACAAAATGTGGTCTAAAGACACAACGGAATATCATTCAGCCTTAAGAAGGACCGACATTCTGACACATGCAATATGGACGAAACTTGAGGACATTATACACAGTGAAATAAACCAGACATGAAGATAAATATTGTATGATCCCACTTATCTGAGGTATCTACTCAAACTCCAGACACAGAAAGTAGATTGGTGGTTGTCAGGGCCTGGGGAAGGGGAAAAAGGGGAGTTGTTAATGGGTATGAAAACATTTGGAGATTGGTTGCACAACGTGAATGTACTTTTTTTTGCATGTGTGAGGAAGACTGGCCCTGAGCTAACATCTGTGCCGATCTTCCTCTACTTTGTATGTGGGATGCTGCCTCAGTGTGGCTTGATGACTCGTGAGTAGGTCCGTGCCTGGGATGTGAACCCATGAACCCTGGGCCGCCGAAGTGGAGCATGTGAACTTAACCACTAAGCCACCGGGCTGGCCCCAATGTGAATGTACTTAACATGACGGAACTGTACTCTTAAAAATAGTAAAGACGGTAAATTTTATGTGTATTCTAATTCATTAATTTCTTAAAAACCCAAAACTAGATACAAAACATATGGAGCTGCATCAAGGGAAATTTTAGCCTTAAAAGGTGTAAGACTGTCCCACAAATTACTAATTATAAGGGGAAAATAGCGCTCTTCTAGGGAAATGATCTAGAAGCCGTCCCATTAGCCAGGTGATCAAAATTAGCCTGGTGGTAGCCGGACATCCTGCACCAAGTGCCTCATGAGCAATGAGCAATAAGCGCACGCCAGCCCTCCACCTGGTGACGCAGTGAGAGCACGTTAGCTCTAGGCTATTTTTGCTAAAATTGTCTAACCCAAATCTGTCTGCAAAAACAATCACACAAATGCAAATGAGTGATATAAGATACTAGCCCAAACTTGTCAAAAGAGTCCATTTAAGGGAAAAAAATCATTAAGGTGTTTGTTCTACATTAAAAGAGGTCAAAGATATTTAACAACTAAATGTAAAACCTAGGTGTGATCTGTGAATAAAGAAATAGAACGTGGCAAAAAATGTTATAAATTGGTGACCCTGTTGAAGGGTATACAGGGACTGACTTTACCTTCTTTCTCTTTTTCTTCAGGTTTGAAAATTCCCTAAATAGTTTGGGATGGGGGCGGAAGTAAAGCTGAAAGCTAATTAGTTCAGCACACAACCACAAGGGTTACGAGAAGAACGACAGAATGAGCCCAAGGGAGGATAAGTAAAGTGGAATATGCTAAGAGCAGAAACCAGTGACAGAAGAAAGCTAACAATGAACGACAACAAAAAGCTGGTGCTTTGAAGAGACTAATAAATGAACTTCTGCCAAGACTGACAGGATAGAAAAAGATACAAAGTATAATAAATTTTAGATATTAAAAAGGGGACAAATTTTGGATACAGTCAAGGTTACAAACATAAGGCAATTCTACAAATATCTTTATGCTAATAAATTTGAAACCACAGATAAAACAGGCAAATATTTTTCCTTGAAAATATAGCTGACTCAAGAACAGAAACCTGAGCAAATCCATTATCAACAAAAATCTAGAATTAAAAATCTACCCTGGGCCGGCCCAGTGGCACAGCGGTTAAGTTCACACGCTCTGCTTCTCGGCGGCCTGGGGTTCGCCGGTTTGGAGCCCGGGTGCGGACATGGCACCGCTTGGCAAAAGCCATGCTGTGGTAGGCATCCCACAAATAAAGTAGAGGAAGATGGGCATGAATGTTAGCTCAGGGCCAGTCTTCCTCAGCAAAAAGAGAAAGATTGGCAGTAGTTAGCTCAGGGCTGATCTTTCTCAAAAAAAAAAAAAAAAAGTACCCACCCTGGGGCCAGCCCCGTGGCCAAGTGGTTAAGTTCGTGCCGTGCACTCCGCTTTGGTGGCCCAGGGTTTCGCCAGCTCGAATCCTGGGTGCGGACACGGCACCGCCCATCAGGCCATGCTGAGGTGGCATCCCACATGCCACAACTAGAAGGACCCACAACTAAAAATACACAACTATGTACTAGGGGGGCTTTGGGGAGAAAAAGGAAAAATAAAATCATAAAAAAAAAAAAAGTCTACCCACTCAGCCCAGAACTGCCAGGTATGGTTGGTTTTATAGTAAGTTATACCAAAAATTTTAGAAATGCAAAATTCCAATCATATACAAACACTTGTAATGAAAATAAAGGGAGAGAATGCTCTCCAACTCATTTTATGAGTTGGTATAATGTTGATATAAAAACCAGACAAGGGCAGTGCAGGAGAGGAAAAGCTTAAGCCATCTCACTTAGCCCGGATGCCCCAAATTCCCCAAACATCAGAAAACCAAAACCAGCAATATATTCAAAAATACATCATGACTTTTATTCCAGGAATGCAAAGATGTCTTAATGTGAGAAACCATCAAGGTATCTCACCACACTTACAGATTAAAGGAGAAAAACAACGTGACTAGCTCAGACTGCCCTATGTGCTCCACGGCACATATATATGGGTGGCCAGATGACAAGGGAGGAAAGTAAGCTGGGCTGCACGGGGAAGCTCTAGAGGAAATGATCTGGTTATAAAGGTTGGTCCTAAAGTGACAGAGGTGCCGAGTCTGAAGGGTCACAAGCGTCAAACTTAACTGCAGCAGGAGCAGCACTATGAGGCGACCAGTCACATGAACTGACCACGGCTCTTAGAACACTCAGCTCATTCTAGAAGATCTATTCATACACGGTTGGATTCCACCAAGTTGGGAGAATAGAGATGGAACTCAGCCTCAAAGAATGACAAAGGAGAGTAATAAGCAGACTCTACCTCCACCAGGATGCTTAGCTGCAACCCACAGGAGGAAAATGGCTGATAAGACATGGAGAAGGGAAGATTAAAGGGTTTTAGGGGGAAAAAAGAGGTTATTATGTAGATCACAGACTCACTGAGTGCTGGAGAAAAACATAAGGACAAGCTTACAGATATAAAGCCAAAAAAGTCACATACACACAGGATAAAGTGGGGAACTGCCAAAGGAGTACTTAGAGGAAAATTTATAGCCCTAAATATATTAGAAAACAAGACTGAAATTAAGCATACAATTCAAGAAGCTAGAAATGAGCAAATAAACCCAAAGAAATAGAAGGAAAAGGCCAATAGACAGATATCTCACAAAGTTAGTCAAAGAAAATAAAATACATAGAACACAAGAGAAATGTTTGTTGGTTTCATCTGCTCTCGCCCCGTGCCCCCTTCTTCTATTCTATGGGAAATGCATATTATATGGAGCAGGTGTGGTTCATCTTGCCTCTCCGTAATCCCCTATCCGCCCCACTGAGCCCTGGCCACAGTGACTGCTCAGGAGAGGGCGAGTGACCTGAGCAAGACCACTCTTCCCAGAAATACAAGGACCCCGAAGAGGGAACTCTTTGTAAGGACTGAGTATAAACTGGAGCTTCCTGCAGAAAACACCTGTAGGGACAAAGGGATTGATCTACCAAGAGGAGCAGAGACTAGCCGAGAAACAAACGAGGAGAAAGCCCTGACGAAACCATGCTGGCCCTGCACCAGCTCTGCCGAAAGCTCTACTCTTAGACCTCAGCCAGTGAGACCTTGTTTGCTTCTGCTAGTTCAAGTTAGATTTTGTCCCTAAGTAAGAAAGTCCCCAATAATACAAATATCATGCATGACTTTTTGCCCAAAAAACCTTAAATATATATGAAACATACGATCCAAAAAAATATAAATTACCAAAATTGATTCAAGGACAGCAAACCTGAGTAGACAAAATACCACAGAAGGAATTAAAAGGCAGGCAAAGATCTACCCCTAAAAAAGGGCATCGAACACAGATGTTTTTATAAATTCTACCAAACTTTGAAGAAACCAATAATTTCTTTTCCATAAATTATTCAAGCCCAAAGAAAAAGAGTAAATGTCTCCTAATCCATTCTATAAGGCTAGCATAATGCTGTTATCAAAATGGGGCAGGAAGATCATTAAAATAAAAAGTGAAATTGGCCCAGGGATACATATAAAAATCCTAAATAAATAATATACCATAAAACTAAGCAAAGTTTATATCAGAGTGCAAGGATAGTTCAACATTTGGAAACCTACTAACGTAAATCAGTACAATAAAGAAAAATCTTTTGATTATCTCAATAGATGTTGAAACTCATCAGTGTTGAATAAAGAAAAAAATCCTCAGTAAGCTAGGAACAGAAGAAAACATCTTCAGCCTGATGAAGGTTATCTACCAGAAACCTAAAGGAAGAATCCCATTTTGTGATGAAACGTGAGAACCATTTTCCACTAAGAGAGGAACAAACAAGGGTGCCTTTCAACTTGTCCTGGAGGTCCTGGCCTCTGTAATTCACAAGAAGAAATGAGTGTAAAGGACAGAAGTGCCTCTAATAGGATATGATTTGACTCTCCAGCCAGAAAGCCAAGAAAACAAAGTGAAGAACTATTAGAATTAACGAGAATTCAATCAGATTACCAGGGGAGCACACAAGGATGAGAGCTGTCCTATGTGCCAGTGACAGTTAGAAATGCAGTTTCAAAAGATCTCACTCATAACAAAGAACGCTAAAATTCCTAAGACTAAATTGAATTAGAAACATGACAGAAACATATGAAGACAACACCTGACAAAAGAATGTACATACCTCATTTCTGGGTTGGAAGATTCAAAACTGTTAAATACCACTTCTCTCCAAATCTATGAGATTTAAAACCACGCCACAGAAAATCTCAACAGGATTTTTTAATAAAATTGACAAATTTGTTCTAAAGTTCTTGTGTAAGAGAAAATAGGAAACTTTCAAGCACCAGAGGGGCAGGGGTGAGGGAGCTATGAGATGTCAATCGTGCTACAACATGTGGTACATGCACACTAGATCAACGGGACAGATTAGAAATTCCAGACAGATCTATACACATGCAGGAGTTCAGTTTATTTTAAAAAGGTATTTAAAATCACTGAGGAAAGAATGGCCCATTCAATAAATGGTATAGGGACAAGTGGCTACCCCTTTAGGGAAAAAAGCTATCTCCCATAGATAGATAGATATGTGTGTATCTATCTTTAACTTGTCTGAAATTTATCTTCAGTGTGTGTATATATACACATATACACACACATTTTCATACGTGTATAGAGACACATACATATACATATGTGTGTATATTTAAAGCTATATTAAACAAACGTAAGAGAAAGTGAATGAGGAGCAGGTAAATGAAGTGGTAGCTGGAGAGAGTGGGATCAGACAGGTTTCTCTGATTGCTTTTCAGATGGCAGACTCTACAGCACATTCGATGGTAACACATGCAGCAGAAAGGACGACAATAAAACAAAACCCACAAAAAGTCCTTAAGTGAGAGAAGAGACAAGCTTCAAAGCACAAAAGGAAAGGTTGAAGTCCCACTGGATTACAGTGGGGAGTAACAAGGAAGATCTGTGAGCACACTTGTAGGGTTAGCAACAGAGAGGCGAGAGTCCCCTTCAATGGCTACTATTTCTTAATGAAGTGCGAGCTGCGGTTGGTAACCAGCTGGGGAAGGGGGAACTGACAGACAAGACAGAAGTTCTGACAGACAACAGCCCAGAGCAGACGTGCTAGGCAGTGCTGAGCATCCGTCTGAGGTTCGTAATTATGAATTTAAGGTAAAACGAGGGGCCAGGTTGGCTTTTCTCTGGGATTTAACGTGGGCGCAGGCACAGAGGTGAGTGAGTGGGTCGGCCAGGGTTAGGGTTTTACTAGAGGAATACAATGGAGGGAGACAAGGGAGCGGAGGGGGTAGACTGTGGGAGCGATGCTGCACAATGAGGGAAGTGAAGACAGGAGCATAATGGTGAGAACGTGGCAGGGCTGATTTGGAGCATGAAGATAAAGAACTTTTGCAGAGGGAGTAGCTGAGTAAGCAAGAAGGCCAGAAGGTAATGACTGCACAGCTATTTGAATTCAGAAGGTGCTGCAATTTCTAGGAAGGTCAGGGGTCCAGGGAGTGACTAGCGATGCAGGAAGCAGGCCTGGAACAGAGGGCAAGGGCATTAGTGATGGGCTATCAAGGAGCCACAGGGTCACAGCTTTGAATAGACCCATCCACGGATGTGGAAAATAATGACACGAGCAGGGGTAGAAGACCCTAAGCCAGACGGTGAACTTTGATGACTGAGCAGTGAAGGTCAACGCCAGCAACGAAGAGGGAGAGCATACAGCCGGAGGTAGACGCTTCAACGTGGGATCATGTGGTTTGCAAGACGGCTGAGGAGTGACGGTCTGAGTAGCCATAAGCAGGGCACCAACCAGGGGAGGTACACAGTAGCAGGGAGGCAGGCACTCCTGCAGTCACAGGTGACTAGAAAGGCAGGGAAAGCAGCTTACCAGGCACCATGGAACTTGTCCTGAGTGTCTCATAGAGGCAGGTGGGCACTAGGCCCTATGGCTGTGATCCTGATGCCTGAATCAGCATTAACTGGAAGCACGCGATGAAGTGGTACTGTCCTCAGTTATTAAACACGTGCGAGGAGCCACAGCACGGAGCCTGGCACTTTCTAAGTGCCCAATGAGAGAGGCAGGGAGAGAGAGAGAGTGTAGGGAAATTCCAGCTATTCCCCATTTCCTGGCCATTCAGCCCACCTGCCCATGAGGCCTCCACGAAGGAGCAGTTTTTAACTTCATCACAAGTCCCTCTTCCCTCCAGAAAGCCACTCGGACACCGGCCAAGTCACCACCCACCAGGGGTTTAATTCTCTTGGGTCAGAAGGTCAGTTCAGAGAGGGGCTCTGCCTTGTCCCCATCCAGTGGGGAAAATCTGCAGAGCACCCTGGGAATGTCCAAGCTCAGAGGAGCCACGGAGTCTCTGAGCAAGAGGAGAAGTGGGTTCTGGGGTCTCAGGCTGTCTCCTCCTCTTCGCTCTCCTCCTCACTCTCGTGATACTGTCTGCGGTTGGTGTTCACAAAGAGGTCAGAATCGTCTTCAGAGCTGGAGTCTTCTCCTGATGACTGCGGCTCCGCTGAGAGTTCTGGCTGAGTCTGCCTGCATGAGGGAAAAGGAAAGTGTTAGCCCAAGGCCTTCTGGGGAACCAGATCTGCAGTTCACGAAAAGGAGGACCATATGGCCAAGCAGTCAGGGCTCAGCGAATCAGACAAGGAAAGAGTCAGAACAAACAGCAAGAAAGCTTGGCCAAGGAAATCAGGCTAAAGACTACCGTCCACCTCCACCTCAAAAGTTCACTGGAGGGGCCAGCCCCATGGCCCAGTGGTTAAGTTCGTGCACTCCGCTTCAGCGGCCCAGGGTTTCCCCGGTTCAAATCCTGGGCACGGACATGGTACAGCTCATCAGGCCATGCTGAAGCGGCATCCCACATGCCACAACTAGAAGGACCCACAACTAAAAATACACAACTATGTACCAGGAGTCTTTGGGGAGAAAAAGGAAAAATAAAATCCTTAAAAAAAAAAAGTTCACTGGAGCCACAGGGTTTTGTTTTTTGGTGAGGAAGATTTGCTGTGAAATAAGCTAATATCTGTTGCCAATCTCCCTCTTTTTTTTGCTTGAGGAAGATTAGCCCTGAGCTAACACCTATGCCAGTCTTCCTCTACTTTATATGTGGGTGGCCGCCACAACATGGCTTGATGAGTGGTGTCGGTCTGCGCCTGGGATTTGAACCCGTGAACCCAAGCTGACAAAGCGGAGCACACCAGACTTAACCACTATGCCGCGGGTGGCCCCAGCCACAATAATGATTCTATTACCATCGACTAACGCTCAATGGACCCACATTATATACCAAGTACTATTCTAGGCAATTTTATAAGCATTAACTTCTTTAATCCTCCCAAAGTTCCCATTTTAAAGGTGAGGAAATGGAGGCTTAAGAAATTAAGTAACCTGCTTTAAGTCACAAAAGTGGCAAAGCCAGGATTTTAACCCAGGGCATCTGACTTTCAAGCCATACTCATAACCACATATTACACCGCACACTGAAGAGCTCTTACCAGGGATCCCACGTAGGGAGAAAGGCAGGCTCTATTTTCCTCTCAAGACACCAAGGCTTGAACCCCTACTTTCTGTCCTCCCTACCCCGAGGCTTGTTCCTCACCTGTTCCTGTTGTTCTGTTTCTCAGCCGCTTCGGAGAAGGCCTCAGGCCTGTGCCAAGAGAAGAGCCAGGGTCAGAACGGACAGAGAAATCTCCCAGCCAAAAAGCTGTTTCCAGCTGTCCTTGCCTGAGATGTCAGGATCCTCTCCCACCCCCGATTCCACAGCTAGAAGTCAATCCCCCCAGAAGCCAGAAAGCCACAGACCAAGGGGACTACCTACCAGAGCCCCTCCTTCTGCAGAGAGCGCACATGGTCCTTGCAGAGCACAAAGGAGATCTCAGCCTTCACCTTTTCTCCCTCTGCAATGGGGTCAACAATGAGAAAGTCCCCTGGAGGGAGAGCGGAGAAAAGGCAGTCAGTCCTCCTTGCAGTGGGGGAAGCCAAGGCCACAGGAAACGCTTCTGTCTCCTAGAGGCCTGCCTCTCTCACCTCTCTTAATCCAGATGTTCTTGCGGTATTTGGAAGGCATGCTCACCAGGAAGCGCTGCCCCTGGGCTGTCTCCACTTCATGCAGATTGTTCCCTGGGGTCCTGAGTACCTGGTCCAGCAGAAACCAAGAACCAGTCAGCCTCATCAGCCAGCTCAAACACGCTCTGAGCTGCCCTGCACCCTACCCCCACTCCAGGGGCCCAATGGGGGTGGAGGGGTAGTGGGCAGAGCAGCTTGTGCCCAATGCCACTCACCCTCACGATCTGCTGCTGGTCAGAGGGCACCACGTGCTCCCCCAGAACCTCCTTCACCACATGCTTCCTCTTGGTGGCCTGAGACATGCTGGGTCCTGTCCCAGGGAGGTGAGGGACGCACAGACTATCAGCTCCTCCTTCTGAGTTTCCTGGACAGCAGGCTCGGAACCCAGGACTGTTTTGAAGACAAGGAGGGGCCTTTTACTGAGGAGTGACAGTGTCCTGGTTAAGAATGTCGGCTCTGAAATCTAATTGCTTGGATTCAAATCCTACCTTGGCTGTGCCTAGCTGTTCAACTTCTCCGGGCCTCAGAAAAAAACAACAACTAACTCGGAGCATTGTTATTAGGAAGAGATAACGACAACAGAACACTTACCACGGTGTATGACACATAAGACAACTGGTACTATAAGTACCGGCATAACCACAAAAACTACGTGTTCTAGAGAAAGAAATCATCCCGGTAACCGCTGGGGAACGAGCGTTAGATAAACTGTATCGTCCTCAGCATGCTTGCACATTCCAAGCGTAGCAGAGCCCCACAACACGGATGCTCAATCTCTCAACACCTCACAGGGAGAGACCAGGTGGGAGTCCACCGTGATGGTCCAAACCGGAATGAGTTAACTGAAGGTCGGGGTAAGCCGGCTTGGTCTGCGGCATCTGCTCTACTCCTGACTTGGGTACTGCGAAAACAAGGACTGGTGCCACCAAGACCTATGGTTTCCAAAGGAAACTCCGAAGTGTCACCTCTAGCTGCCCTCCTGCCCCCCTCCCTCCCTATCCCGGAGGAAAGACGCTCAGAGAAGGAGACCCACACTTACTCTCCGGCCCTCGTCGCCCACGGTGCTGCCTGAACGACCCCGTTTCTCCAGGCTGGACGCTGAGAGTGGCTCGTCCACGACTCACTTGGCAGCTGAGCCAAGGAAAGCACAGAAAAAGGACTTGCTGGCAGTCACGACAGTTGCGTCGACTTGAACTCAGGTCTCCGGCACCTCCGGATCCCGTCCCACTCCTACAAGCCCGACGCCGACGGGGCCAACGCGGGGCCAGCCTGAGTCGGCCCCTTCCGAGCACCGTACTTCCGGCCCTCTCGGAAGCCTCTCGGCCACCCCCACCCCTCCCCCGCTCCTTGTCCGTCCCTCTAACTCTTCCCATCGCCAGGTCGGCGGAGGCCAAGTCCTAGAGTTCCGGGTGTCGGGCAGCAGGGAAATGAAGTTTTCTCCTCCGAGGCCTCTGCTCCCTGAGACCGGACATGCTGCCGAGAAGCGAGACCCTGGAAAGCAGCCTTGCAGCCAGTAAAGCGACCAGAAAGAAGCGCCTATTAAGGGTGCCGTCGAGATCCGGAGCGTCTCATCTCTATGGCTCTAGGCGGCTAGAAGTGCCCAATTTAGGTTTTTAAGGTGGCTCTTGAGACGACCCGGAAGCGGAAGTGGAGGAAAGTTCTAGTGGGTTGAGGCAGCGGCGGGAGCAGGCGGCTGGCGGGAGGAGCCGTTAGGGGAACCGGAGCCGTGGGTGAGCGCGAGCCGTGGAGCGGGGCCTCGGCTGGAAGCCAGAGGCGGCGCGGGGAGGAGGGCAGGAAAGGGCCGCATGCGCCGTGGCGGACGGGGGATGCGCCCTCGGCCCGGGCTGGGCCGCGGCGCGGGGAGGGGCCGGGGCGCGGCGTGTGGGCGCAGCGGCGCGCTGGGGGCGGGGCGATGCGCGCTGGGGGCGGAGCCGGCGGGGCGAGCGCAGCGGGAGCCCAGGCGGGGACCCCGCGGGGCTGGAGGGGCAGGTGTGTGCGTCCCGGTCTGCGCCTGCGTTCTGGGAGCGGCCTGTGGGGGCGGGTGGGGCGGACAGACCCCTTATTTGCTTTTCAGAGCAGGTAGCCGGCCCAGGTAGAGGCGCTGTCGCCTTTGCCCAGCCAAGGTCACAGAGGGAGTGAGAACTTCAGGGCGGCCCCTGAGTGCTGACCCTGGGGCTCTTCCCACTGACCCGCGTGCGCCACCTGTTAGGGCAGGATAGTTTTTCCTCTGGAGCAATACCAAAAGCGAGTTCCCGCTGGAGTGGAAAAGACTTCTTTTGAATAGTGGGGAAAAGACTCTCCTTGGTCTCGGCTTTCTCATCCGTGGAATGAGAGGAATCGAGTAAAAAAGCCCCATCACGGCTGGTCTAGCTTCCTCTTCATGAGATTCCTAATGGGCCCTCTGGAGTTCCCCGTTTTTCAGCCCTAACCTACCTTTTCTTGGGATTCCCAGGTTTAGCCTGATCAAGATGACAACGTCTCAAAAGCACCGAGACTTCGTGGCCGAGCCCATGGGGGAAAAGCCAGTGGGGAGCCTGGCCGGGATTGGTGAAGTCCTGGGCAAGAAGCTGGAGGAAAGGGGCTTTGACAAGGTGTGGGGTGGCCGCGCGCACCTGGGGCGGGCTGGAGGTGGCAGACCACAGTGTACCCTGCAGTTTGGGAGTAAGGAACGTGAGTGTACTTGTTGGGGGCAGACGGTGTATAATCTGAAGGCCTAGCCAGATTATGTTGTCTTTGAGGTTCTTGTGCGTTTTTATTGTTTGGTTGTTGGTTGGGGTCACGTGCCTTGATGCCACAATAGTGGTCTTGTTCTTAGTCCCAAACAGCACTTAACGCCACCTCCTTTCTTTGCCTGTCTCGCAGGCCTATGTGGTTCTTGGCCAGTTTCTGGTGCTAAAGAAAGATGAAGACCTCTTCCGGGAATGGCTGAAGGACACGTGTGGCGCCAACGCCAAGCAGTCCCGGGACTGCTTTGGGTGCCTGCGAGAGTGGTGCGACGCCTTCTTGTGATGCTCTCCGGGGAGCCCCCAAACCCCAGCCCCAACATTGAGTCTCCAGAGTTTGCAGCCGAGTGGGGACTCCCCCCCCGTCCTCTACAAAGGAAAAGATTGCTGTTGCGTACTCACTTCCGATGTACTCGAGTCTTTTGGGAGTTCTCTCCCTTCACCGTTTCGACTTTTTTGGAATTTTCGCTCTTGCATGCATCTCCCTTCTCCTTCCC
This sequence comes from Equus przewalskii, assembly GCF_037783145.1. Taxonomy (NCBI): domain Eukaryota; kingdom Metazoa; phylum Chordata; class Mammalia; order Perissodactyla; family Equidae; genus Equus; species Equus przewalskii. The sequence goes on from NC_091841.1 coordinate 27,261,299, forward strand.
CTGCCAGTTTCATGTCGATGACCAGCTTTTCTGAGTGGATTCCTAGCCCCTTGCCTCACTCCCACCCTCACCTCTGGTCTGTTTTATGCCATTTGGCTCCCTTTTTGGCAGACAGTCCCTATCCTTGTAGAGTTTTTTAAATCAATAAAGTCAGTGGCCTTCACGACTGGGCTTCGTGTGTGAAAAGCAGGTGGGCTGGGAGTTGTCCTTTCCCCAGACTGACCAGGTCTGCTGCACCCCTTATCAGTGCAGATCGAAACCAGCAGCTTCCTTCCCACCCTGCAGGGAGCCACCCCAGCCACGTGGGCCTCCGGCAGGTGCCTCAGAGTGTCTCAATCCCTTAGTAATGTGGGAGAGAGTGTAGGTTGATCCCTTCCTGGGATCCAGATGGGCTATGGTGTTCCAGAAGTCCATCAGCACCTGGGGGCTGGGCAGCACCTGGCGGAATAATCAGTGGGAGTCAGAGGTTCCAGGAAGAGGGTGGACCAGCTGTGGCTAGCATTCACCTGCCCATCCTCACGTGCTCTCCTGGTCTCTGGAGGAGTGGGCAGTGCTCTGGCCACGTGCCCTGCTCTCTCAGGGAGGCAGAAAGAGCCTGTGCATCACAGCTGGGGCCTTGAGTGAGTTACACTTGTATCTGGTACATTTTCATTCTGGTGGGTTTTTTTTCGTTTTTCTTTTTTGAGGAAGATTAGCCCTGGGCTAACATCTGCTGTCAATCCTCCTCTTTTTGCTGAGGAAGACTGGCCCTGAGCTAACGTACGTGCTCATCTTCCTCTATTTTCTACGTGGGACGGCTACCACAGCATGGCTTGCCAAGCAGTACCATGTCCGCACCCAGGATCCGAACGGGCGAACCCCGGGCCGCCAAAGCGGAACGTGTGCACTTAACTGCTGCACCACCGGACTGGCCCCCATCCTGTTTTTTGTTGAACACTTAGTGTGACCCAGACCCACAACTAAGATCTTTGCCAACATCTTTTTCTTCCACAATAAGTAATTTTCTGTTTTAAAGGTGAGGAAACGAGGGGCTGAGAGAGGCTAAGTAGCATGTCCACGGACTTACTGCTGGGAAGGAGGCAGGCTGGCCCTCAAAATGTAACTTGGAAACGCATGTACCTGAGAGCCCTGTGTTCCTTAGCGCTGTTACTCGGCCTCTCTGAGCCTCAGTTTCCCCACTTAGAAAATGAGATGTAAGGATCAGATGAAACTCTAGCTGTGTAGCACCCAGCCCCACTTGGCTTTCATTCCTCGAGCGGAGCGCCGTGGAGGACCTGCTGCTTATAGAATTTTCCTCAGAGGGCTTACAGTCTGATGAGGAGAGAGTGACAGATAGTAAATACAAAAATTGGGAGAATATCAGAAGATTTTCATGATCTCGGTAGAGAAAATTAGGAAGAAAAACTTGGTAAGTTGAACTCCATTAATAGAAACTTTGTTCATCTCAAGATAGCATAAAGAGAGTGAAGAGACTAACCCAGGGTGGGGAAGATTTGCAACACCCGTAAACGGCAAGGGTTTGGATCCAGAGCACATACGGAAGTGCAGCCAGGAGAAAGCAGACGACACAATAGGAGAGTGGGCAGAAGAGATGAAAGCCCGAGTGGATACCCAAATGGTGAATAAGCCTGTGAAAAGGTGCCTGATCCCATTGGTAATCAAATGCAAATGAGATGCCATTGTACGGAAAATTGTAGACAATACCACGCGCTGTGAGGGAACAGAGCAACAGGAACTGAGAGCCAGGTGGTGGGAGTGTAGATCGGTATGAACACTTGGGGAAAACATTTGGGCGTTTTCTAGTAAAACTGAAGATAAGACCCATCCCGTGACCCGGCAATTCCACTCCCGGGGCTGTGACCCGGGACACACATACTTGCGCCAGCACCTGTGCGGACATTCCCAGCAGCTTAGCTGATGACAGTCTAGCGATACCAGTGGAAAGGAACAGGTGACAGCCGTGTACGACCCGTGAATCTCAATATTGAGCGAATAAAACGAAATAGCGCATCATGTGATGCCATTCATGTCAAGTTAACGAGTGAATTCTTGCTTGGGGATTGCTACAGAGGTGGTAAAACTAGAAAAGCCAAATGTTTATTGCAAAAGTCAAAGGTAAAGAAAAAGAAGTGGCAGTGATGACCTTTGGGGGAGAGAGCCCGATGCGGTGAGTGGGGCCCTTGGGGGCGGGAGAGGCGGTTTCCATTTCTTGTCGTGTGCGGTGCTGCTACAGGTCTGCTGGTTAAAGTAAACACTTAACGTTCTCCGTACTTTCCATTAGCTACATCTCAGAACAGTAGAAGGATAAAAGGGAGACCAAAAATAAAGACCCGCGGACGGAGCGAGTAGTCAGAAACTCATGCTCATTAGGTGCAAGGCTGGGTCTGGGAAGGGGGAGTGGCCCCCTTGGAAGGACACCAGGTGGCCAGAGCAGAGCCCCCTTGTGTTACAGGCCACCTGGGAGAGTGCCAGTCTGAAGCCCCGACCGAGGTGGGAATGTGGGCTGTCCCTGGAGTTTCAGGCCGTACTGTTTCGGATGTTTTCCTGCATGGGTCCAGGGTCACCTCAGAGTGCCCTCCGCCTCGACCCTGTGCTGGGATGCTGTCACCCAGGCCTGGTGTGCTTAGGTGGGGGTTCGGCAGGGCCACGGCCGCCCCCCCAGCCCTGACGCTGCCAGGTTGTTGCTGGCACCTCTGAGGTAATGGAGATTCCCTCCTCCTCCGCGACGCCCTTCCCATGGGTCCTGCCCACGCTGGTGGCCCGGTTTTGCCTCCTGTGGCTCTGGCCCTGGGGCCCGCCCAGCAGAATCCTGTGGGACGCGCTGCCTGCTCTGCTTCCTCGACGTGGGCTCTTTCCTGCCTCCACCACAGGCTTTGTCTCTGCAGGGGCTGGAGCCTGCCCACGCGCCTCTCCCTCGGGGCTCAGGCAGTGCCTGCGACATGTTGGCAGGCCCCAAACCCTCTCTCTGGGCTCCTTAGTGCATTCCACCCAACTTACTGGATCAGTCCTGGGGCAGCAGGAAACAAAAGGCATCTAGAAAGTACCTGTGACACTGTGGCCTCTCAGAGACCCAACCCCGACTGGGCAAGACAAAGGGACGAGGTCTGGAATGTTGGAGAAAGCAGACCTGGGGGGACAGGCAGGAGTCAGGTTATGTAAATGTCAGCTCACACTGCCCAACAGGACGGGCCTGACCGGGGGCATGGGTGGGCCTGGAAGTCAGCAAACATTGACCCCGGGGCCCCCTCCCCGGCTGCACCCAGCCAGACCTTGGTTCCCTCAGCCGGTCTAGTCAGGAGTGCTCAGATCTGGCCCAGAGCATGGAGTGAACCCAACCATGCACTGCAGGGCCCTGATGGGGTGCTGCTGCCCCTGGAGAGGAGGTAGGGGAGGCTACAGGACAAACCCAAGCCTGAGACACACCTCCCCACCCTGCCCCAGGCGGCCCTGATGGTGTGAAAGGCTCACAGTACGTGGTCACGAGTATGTGACTGTCATCCCCCTTCTACCTTGCCTCCAGGGACCCAGGGCTCTCTCTGCTGCCACTCCTGCCTTGCCTGACGATAGCTTGAGAGAGCCAACCAGGCCCAGTTCTGGTCTCAGTTCCTCCTTGACTTACTGTGTGACCTGGAGCAAGATGCTTCACTGGTCTGAGCCTTGTCTCCTCGTCTGTCAGCTGGGGCAGGGTGGTGAGGACTCCATCAGCCAATGAACCTAAAGCCCCCAGCACTGAGGAGAGCTCCTCCGCAGAGGGGGGCTTTAACCGCTGGGGGCTCACAGCTTTCCTCCCTACAAGGTCTCCTTTCCAGGGGGTGGTCCCACAGCGAAAGGGAGCAGAGCCCCGGGGGAAGGAACCTAGCTAAAGCTTCAAGGAAGAGTGCTCTGGGGGCAGCATGAAGGCCCTGGGTGGCCTGATCCCAGGGGGAAGGGGATGTCAAGGGCTCGGCCTGGTCAGCGGGACCCATCAGCCAGAGGCGAGAGAGGGGTGCAGTGGGCAGCCTGGGTTGGGATGTCTGGGCCACAGCAATACTGGAGGCTGTGCCCTGTGGCCCGCGGGGATGGTCAAGCCCAAGCTTACCATCGGGCCCAGGCCTCCTTCTAGAAGCCAGGGTGGTCCAGAGGGGATGGAGTCCAGGCTCTTCTCCAGATGCGACCCAGCCCTGGGAAAATCCTCCCGGGGCACCCCCACCCCTAGGGAGCCTCCCCCTGCACACAAGACCTCATATCCCAGTGGAGCAGTCCAGGACTCACACACTAGGATGCTGGAGTGGGCGTGCCACCCTGGGACCCACCACTGACCCTTCCCTTTTCACCCCTCATTTTCTCCTTGTAAAAAGAGGTAATAATCATTCCTTCTGCAGAGCTGTTATGAGGACAAGAGAACGTATGTCAGGTCCCTGGCACAAGGCCTGGCACATATCAAGAGCCCAGTAATTGTTAATTTCCCTTCCCCATCCCTCTTTTCTCACCAAGACACCACTTCTAGCTGTGTGACCTTAGACAAGTGTTCTGACCTCTCTGATTAACTCTCTTCATCTGCAAAATGAGGATGCTGCTTACTACCTCGAGGTGCTTGTGAGAATAGACCAGTGGGTGAAAGGTCTTTGGAAATTGTGAAGTTGGGGCACAAAAGACTTGTCGGCAGCAGTGTGAAGGAGTGACAGGTAGGGCAGGGCAAGGAGCTGGGGACCCAGTGGTCCTCAGGGAGTCGGAGACCGGGCCTTGGTGAGTTTTCCAGGGAGCTGTTGGAGGTAAGTGTGGCGATGGCTGAGCTCCAAGTGACAGGAGAGCAGACCTGGGAGAGCCCAGGAGGTTCCCGGCCCCCTGGGGCTGCTGCTCCCACTTTTCCCTGTGCTGGCGTCCTCTTCCTCTTCCCTCTCCCGGGTTCTCTCGGGTGGGGTTCCTGCCTGGCCTTGGCCTCCTCATCAAGCCAAGCTCACTCCAGCTCTCCCACAAACTGGGGTCTGTCCCTTTAAGGCAGACACCTGAGCCCACGACAAACTTGTGACAGTTCCTTGGAATTCCAAGATTGTTTTTCACAGCTGGGCTGAGGGGGTGGGGTAGCAGCTGCACTGGGCAGTGCCACGCTCCGCTCCCATCTCCCTGGGAGAAAGCACTGCCTTTCCTGGCCCTGGGATTCTGAGAGGCTGGGAATTGGGGGAGAGATGCCGGATGCTTACTCATAACATTCAGCATACTAATAGCTGCCACTTATTAAATACCAACTGTTTGTCAGGGACGGTTAACCACTACCTCTTCAGGCCCCAGTTAAGATCCTTGGAGGCCCTGAGCACTGACAAGATCTTACTCTCTCAGGGGAAAAAGGCCCCGCCTCCCCCAGCAACATGTGATTAAAAGTACAGACTAGGCTGAACTCTAAAACACAGATAGAGAATCTCAACAAAATCCAGACTTTTCCCATGTTGACTACTTCGATTCAGTTTTTAATATATTAATTATCAGATTATTCCAAAAAAGTCATAGTGGCCTATTTTGCTGGGACCTCCAGCACACGTCCAGTTTACCTATGAGTGACCCATTCATGTCAGAATAACCTTTGAAGACAAGAGTTGGCACTTTTCTTCAGATGAGGACGCCGAGGCTCTGGGAGGTCGAGGGACCCAGTCAGTAAATGGCAGAGCTGGTAGGATACCTGCCCTTCCTTCCGGCCAGTGCTCATCTTTTGGGCTCCGTCTGGTTGGAGAACACGGATTTGAATTAGACTGCCCGAGCTCAAAAGCCAGCGCCCCCATTTACTCTTTACTAGCTGGTGTCTTTAGGCAAATCAGTTGTCCCCTCTGTGTCCTGTTTCCTCCTCTGTGAGGTGGAAACATTACCGATTGCCGCTTCATGCTGGTTGTGAGGTTAAACCTCACGGGCTCAGCACAGCAATGTCTCCCACTGACCTGCTGTTTACAGAGCGCCCGGCTCCTCTAATGAGAGCACTTTACCTAAGGAATCCTCGCTGCACCCCATTTTACAGAGGAGGAAACTGAGGCAGCCAGAGGTTAAGTAACTTCTCCAGGGTTACACAGTTAGTAAATGGTGGTCATAGGAAGGGCTTGCTAATAGCTGTTGTCAGTATTTTACAGCGGATGGGCCTCCCGTGAACTGTCCCAATGGCACTTGTTGCTAGGGACTGTCGCTGTCTTTTCCCCCACGGGACTGGACTGGGTGTGTTCCGGAGGGCGGGGCAGCATCGCGGCACTCAGGTGTGCTCCGGCCTGTTCGCTGCCCCCCAGGGCGCTGGGAAGGCGGCCCCCGAGGACCGCCCCTGGCCCCCGCGGTCCCTCCCCGCCGGCGGGGGCGCCCCGCGGGGCGGAGCGGGACGGGGCGGGGCCGCGAAGGCCGTAAAAGCGCGCGGACCGCTGGCCTGGCACCGATGACCATGGCGCGTCCCAGCCTCCCGCTGGCGCTTGGCCTGGCCGTGCTTGCACTCTGCCTCCTGGCCCTGCCCCGCGACGCCCGGGCCCGGCCCGGGGAGCGCAAGGTCGGAGAGCGCCGGGACCTGTCGCCCAGCGACCCGCAGGTGCTGAAGGCGGCGCAGATGGCCGTGGCCACCTTCAACATGGGCAGCAACAGCATCTACTACTTCCGCGACACCAACATCCTCAAGGCGCAGAGCCAGGTGCGGCGGGGCCAGGGGCCAGGGGCCGAGAGGGGAGCAGAGGGGAGCGCAGGGCCCCCCAGGGTGAGGCCAGGGAGGTGCTCGGTCCAGCGGTAGAGTAAGGGGGCGCCAGGAGAGTAATCAGGGTAATAGTTGATACACTATATTTTAAAAAATCGAATTAATGCCAAAATTCACAATGAACAAAAGATCTAAATTTCAAATAGACAGGATCCAACCCTGAGCGTGCACAGCTACGTCACTAGCTTCACAGTGGTCTCTTCTCTGATGGGTGGGGAGGGGAGAGGAGGGGTGGGGAGGGAGAGGCGGTGAGGGAGATGGGGCAGTGGGCTTCAGGACCACATGCGCCCCTGGGTCTCAACCTCCCAGGCCTCTGCCTCTCTCCCCAGGGCTCCCCACCAGCATCCCCCCGCCCCCCCCCCACCCCCAGCTTCCCAAGTCTGAAGCCCAAGGCCAGCATGTTGAATGTGTCCAGGGGGAAGGGAATGGGAGATGGGAGGGTGTGGAGAGAGGGGAGGTCCGGCTCAAGGGTTGTCTGCTGGCACCCCTGACATGCCCCTGCCTCCGTCTCAGCTGGTGGCTGGTGTCAAGTACTACCTGACCCTGGAGATGGCGAGCACAGCCTGCAGGAAGAACACTATGGCTGGAGACCTCACCACCTGCCCTCTGGCTGTGGGAGAGCAGCAGGAGGTAACAGCCCCCCCCCCACACCCCTGCGCAGCCCCCGAGACCTCTGGGTGTCCAGCCTGAACTGGTCTGGCTGGCCAGGCTGATGTCTGGCTGAACCTGTCCCTGCCTTCTGGATGACTCAGGCCAGGGTGGGGCGCAGAGAGGAGGAAACTGGGGCTTCCCCCTGGAGTGAGGGTGCTGGCTAGAAAGATCTGGGATCTAGTCTTGGCCCTCTGACTCGATGTCCCTTGGACCAGTGACTGCCCCTCTCATGCTCCGGAGCGTAGTCGCAGGCACTGTTACGACAGAGGGCTGACTGTTGGGAGGAGTCGGGCCTCAGCTGGGCTCACCTCTCCTCCTTTCCCCACGCTCTATCTGCAGAAGCTGCGCTGCGACTTTGAGGTGCTCGTGGTACCCTGGCAGAACACCTCCAGCCTTCTAAAGCATGACTGCGTGCCCATGCAGTAGACCCCTGCGGCGTGGGAGTGGGAGGGAGCAGGCGGGACCAGGCAGAAACGGGCATCTCGCTGGAGGGCACTTCAGGTCCCTGGGCCACATCTGTGGCAATAAATTGCTAACACCACTTCTTGAATGGGTCTCTTCTGAGTGCTTCACTCCTGCTCCTCTCCCGTCCTCCACTCCCACTGCTGGCAGCTCCTCCTGCCCCCAGCTGCCGGGGCGCCCGTCCCACCCCCAGCTGAGTTTCTGCTGTCCCAGCCCAGAAAGTGCTGAGGGTGCAAAGCTCCGCCCCCAAATCCAGAGTCCCCTAAACACTCCAGCATCACAAACACAGAGGAACAAACCTCCAGAGCCTCCACGTATCCTCAGAATTAAGGGGTGGGAGACAAAGTTATAGGACAGGGCTGCCCCAGCACTGGAAAGGGGTAGGCGGTGGGGATACTCTGCGGAGCGCCTGAGCGTGGCTCCCTCTCAGCTCCCACGACTGCTCAGTGGTACAAGTGGGTTCAGCCAGCCAGGCCCCAGGCCACTGAGCTCCCAGCCTGGGAGATGCCTATACCCACATGTGGCCCAGAGATGGCAGAGCACCTGCAGCCAAGAGACCATGAGGACTGGGACAGTGGTTCTCAAGTACACACTGTGGGCCACACACCAGAGGGACTTCCCAATGCTTTGCCCTGGGCAAGACCCCTGGAAGGGGCTGGAGAGGGAGCGCCAAGGGGACCAATGGCAAATCCACTGTCCACAGGAGGGATGAGGGGACAGATGCAATTTAATGTCATTTAAAGAAAACAGTTTTGCAACGTTTTTTGTACACCTGGATTTGTGGCTGCAATTCATCTTTGCTGTACACACTCACCCCCCCAGAACTCCTCAACACACCAGACACACACATACAGAAACCCACAATGCACACTCAGATGCTCCCAGACACCACAGACATATCTAGAAAAACACAGACACACACAACCTGGCAACCCAGAAGCATAGACACAAACACGCAGAAACAACACCTCTGTCCCAGAGGCACAGCCTGGAGATGTATTCACAGACCCCCAAACACACAACCCCAGAGGCCCACATGCCCCACCCAGAGCTGTCCCACACCTGGGACAGGACAGGCAGTCACAGGATCCCTTGGGAACACAAGGTGTGGGCACCACCAGGCCCAGGCAGGCAGAACCGCGGTGGCTCTGGAGAGCGCCCCTGCCCACTGCCCCTCCAGGCAAGGCCTGACACCCCGCTTGTGCCTGTCTGGTCTCCTGCCCAGTGCTGGGACCTAATGAGGAAGGGCCCCAGCTCCCAGGCCCTGCCCTCCGCCCTCGGAGGCCACACTGGGGTGGCGGTGGAGACGTGGAAAGTAGACTCGACTCACGTGGAAGTCTGAGGAGTGAGGGGCTGTGTCTGACAGGAGTGAGGAATGCAGGGGAAACTCCAGTCCTGCTTCCGCTCAGGCCTGTCAGATTTGGCGGCTCAGACGGCCCAGGGCCGGGCGGTGGGGCTGCTGTTTGGAAGGGCTCCAGGGTGCCACGGAGCAGGAGCCTCCAGCATGGGGCTGGCACTGGGTAGGTGGGAGGAAATGCTTGTTGAATGAATGTGTGAGGTGGTGGGGTAAGGCGAGGCCTGGAGATATCCGCCAGGTGGCCTCTCCACCCCGGAATCTGTGCCCCAATCCAAGATGGCATTTCCTCTGCAGTCTATCCCTGGGCCCAGGGCCAGCCAGCGCCGTCAGCTAGGCCGGGCGGGGGGGTGTGCTGCTTCCGTCCTGGGGCCCGGAGGCTTCACCACTGTCTGGCCCAGCCTAGGGGTAGGGGACAGCTGGCAAAACTGCCAGTCACTCCCCAGCCCCAACTCCCGAGTCCCAGTCCTAACTCTCTGCAGCCTGCACTGCACGCTGGCTTCACTCTACTAGAAGTGAGGAGGCGAGGGGCGTGTTGTAGACGGTGGAAGACCCCCTCTGGATGGGGAGCCCCCATGGCCAGGGTTGGGCTGAACTTGACTCAGTCATAGGTCTCCAGCACCCAGCACAGGCCCAGGCACTTGGGACCTGGGTCAGTACCCTGTTGCCACCCCCAGCTGTGGGGACAGGGGCTCTGGGCATCCAGGTGAGGGGGAATCATGAAAGGATGGGAACAACTGTGAGCCTCGTCAAAGTTCCTCTAACAGCACCCCCTCCATTCCACACACCCTGACCCATGTCCCCACCCCGCCCCCACCCCCACCGTAACCCCGAAACCAGAAGGACTTGAGCAGCCTCTGCTCTCACCGCCTCCACTGAGGCCCTTTAGTGTGACTCCTGGCGGGACAGGATTCGGAAATGACCTCTGATCTCTGGGTTCATGATATCCTTATACTGGATGCTGAGGGGCCTGGTAGGCCAAGTTCCTGGGCTCAGAGCCCGGGTTTCCAGAGCCTACTGGTCCCCCAGGCCCCGACAACAGTGGGCTGTTCCAGCCTGTTCTTTTTCTTTCAACTTCTGGGCCAGACATGCCCTCCTCCCCAAAGCAGGGGGCCTGTCCGCTGCCCCCTCCAGCACTGAGCTGGGCCACTTTCCACGTCACCCCTCTGGCTGTGGCTAATGCAGTGCTAGGAGGCCGGGCCCTGGCGGGGCTAGAGGGGCTCCAAGAACAGCGCCTTTCATATGCAACACTCAGGCACACACACTTGAGTGTGCACACACACGTGTGCATACACACAAGTCCCCCTGCCCTGTGCCTTGGCCTAGCCAGTGAGGACACAGAGCCACCTGGGGTTTTAAAACTGTTGGGGCCCAGCCCTGCAGTCCCGATGACCATTCCAGAAGATTTGGGCACTTGTCCTGACCTACTCTGGTGGGAAACTTGCCAGAGGTTGAAGTCTGCATCCGGTGTCCCTCCCCAGGGGTCACTTCCGGAAGTCCTCTTCTCCGGCCTGCAGAGGTGGGATGGGGGGGTGACTGAAACAGTGCCAGCCTCTGCCTTCCCGGATGCCCGTGTGACTGTTACTCAGGGCCAGTTCTGGGTACGAGCCCCCCAAAGCTGGCCTTCCAGTGTCCTCCCCCCTCTGGCCCCTCCCCTCTGTCCTGGCCGCTTCACCTCAAAAGTAGTGTCGACAATCTCGTCAATGACGGATGCCTGGGAGCGGAATTTCTGCTGATAATGTTCCACCCCGGCCACCAGCTGCAGAAAGTGGAAGAGGACCTCTTGCTGCCTGGGAGAGGGAGGGGAGCAGAGGTGGGGCTGGGCCGACCTGCCTGGCGGGGCCTGCTGGGCCCCCAGAGCCCCGCGATGGCTCTTCTTTCTTGCTCACCTCACCCACACATTTTCATCACCCTACACCTCCATTCCCAGCCATGGCGTCACTTTTCTGAGTGTGGCCTTTTGTGGCATGTGTCCTTTTCCACATATTAAAAAGCTACCGTGTCTGCCTGTACCACAGAGAATTCTGACAATTCATTGTTTACCCTCCCAACCATCCATCCTTCCATCCATCCACCCATCTGCTTGCCCCTCCGATTACGCCATACCTCTCTGTGCAGCCGCTCAACCACTCACCCATCCATCCACCCATCTACCTCGTCATTCACTCACCCGTCCAACCACCCCAGCCTTTCACTCGCTCACCTATCCCTCCATCGGCCTGCTCTTCCCTGGACTCCCCACCCCTTCACCATGCTGTGCAGTCGGTCATCCACCCACATCCCCAGCCACACCCAGTGACTACCCATTCATTAACTCCTTCACTGCCCGCCTGTCTTCTCAATCCATCCATCAAATAACACTGAAATCAATTAAGACTACGAGGTGCTCTGAGGACATGGAAATGAACAAGAAACAGAGAAACTCTGTGGCAGAGTCAGGACAGCAAGCCAAGTGTGTTAACACTTGTGATAAAAACCAACCACGACCACCACCTCAAAAAACCAGAAACCACTCTTGGTGGAGGTGGACCAGTGGGGAAGAGTTTGGAGGCCAAGAAACCCCAAGGAAAGTATCACAGAGGCAGCAAGGGCCTAGACTAGGCCAGTGGCCAACAAGCAAGCACGTGGAGGTGGACGGGAGAGTGGCCAGGAGGTGAAGCAAGCAGGATTAGAACTCAGCTCTCCCAACTCTAGGTCACTTGAGCCTGGCATTGGCAGCCAGAGAATATTCCAGGCAGAGAGAACAGTGTGGGCAAAGGCCCGGGGGTGGAGAGGTATGTGCTACACTTGGGAAACTGTGTGGGTAGGGCAAGGATGCACGAGGTGGTGGCTGCCACGTGATCACGGAGGGCCTCTGGGGCTTGGGCTCCATCATGGGTGCGGAGAGCCCGAGGATGGTGGCAGTCAGGCAGCCCTGTTCACTGGTTTGGAGCTAGTCAGGACGTGGTGGGGTGGGGCCCAGCTTTCAGAGAGAAGGCTCTCTGGGGCTCCAGGCCTGAAAGCCAGGCAGCAGGAGCCCAGGTCCCCCAGTAGTGAGGATAGCCACAAGTCCCCACGAGTCCCCGGGCATCCCCTTGGCCACTCAAGTCAACAGGAATGGAGTGTTGCCCATCTGCCTTCCAGGCCTTTACCCAAGCTTCTCCCTGACCACCCTCCTCATCCCTCCACCTAGCTGAAGTCCACCCACGCTCCCTGGCCAGCACAGGGCTTTAAATGTGGGGCCCTCCTGGCAGGGGCTAGTCTGTGTCCTCCTGGAGTCCCTGAAGTCCTCAGAGGGCCCGGCCCAGAGCAGGCGTCAGGGATGCTTCTTGAGTAAAAACATGAGCAGAATCACTGCTCTTCCAGGTCCCGTCGGCTGCCCCTGCCCTTAGCCCTTGGCCTCAGAGGGGCTCTCACGGCCCTTTAGGTGCTGTTGGTGGGATTCTCTTGGTAGCACAAGATAACGCTGGATGAGTAGAAGCCTCTCGTGGTCTTCATGACCCACCCACAGCTCTACATGAGCCTTGGCACTCTGCGCCCCCTTCTGGAGTGTTGGGCAATGTCCCTTTCCCTACTGGCCCATGGGTCAGGCCCGCAGACCTCTCCCCTTAGACCAGAGGCCTCCCCTCCCTTCGCATCTCCTTACTTCTCAGTCATGGTCCCAAATTTCTTCTCCATGAGCTGCTTCTGTTTGGTGTGTTCACTCATCTCCTCTACAGGCTCTGCATGTAAAGAAGGGGGAGGTCAGGAAGACGCCTGGATTGGGAGTGGATGGAGGAAACCTCGTATGGCATGGAGATATTCAAACTGGGTTTGAAATTCAAAAGGAGTTTTTGTCCAGGATGCCCCCAAAGAGATTGCTTCTCCGGGCATGGAGCATGTAGCAGTTTTGTTTGTTTGTTGTTTGTCCACAATCCATTCCCTCTTCTTCTGGTAAAAGTCTCCCAGTGTTCCTGAGGAACTACCCCCCTCCCTTTTTGGTCCATGTTGTCTAACTGGGGTTAACTCCACTTCCCAGCTCCAAGGACCTGTGACTCCAAGGCCGATCCAAACAGCCTGTACTTTTGGCTACAGTGATTGGTTCAGAAATAGGCAGGTGATCAATGGGAGTAAAGGATACTCATTTCTGGGACTTTGTTGGAACTGCTGAAGAAGAGGATCTCTCTACTGGAGTGCTAGGGATGGCTAAACTGGGAGGATCTGGGACTAGAGTTGCAGGTGGCCATTTCCCCACCCCAAGGGAAGAGCCACCCTAAGCACAAAACCACGCAGAGGGCTACAGAGCAGACAGAGGGAAGGAGACCAAATGCCATCCATCATTGAGTCCTGGATCAAGCCTTTCCTGAAAGCCCACACGCCCTCAATTTGCTACGTAATTTGAGCCAATTAAGTCTGCTTTTTGCTTAAGCTTTTTTGCACTGAGTATCTGTCCCCAGTGGAGAGGGCACGTGAGGGACCAGGTGACCCTGATGATCCTTAGTTCTCTGGTGTTGATGATCCTAAGAGTGGAATTCTGGATTCTAAAGTTCTGAAGATCTTTAAGCAGGAAGCAAGCAACTGGCTCAAAATCAATTCACCCGGAAAGTCAGGTGTGTAAAAATGAACAGGGGTGGGAAACTCATTGTTGTAGCCTCTCAAGCCACTTTGAGCGACTCCAGACAAGTATGTATAACACCTTAACAAAGCCCTCAAAAAAAGGCAGTTGAAACCATCCCATGTCAGACCAACGGCTATAAACTTTATGAGTTATTAATAGAAACAGGTGTTCGGTGAATCCTAATTGGGCTAATTAGTCATTTTGCAAATGGGTCTTTCGAGAACTGACGATCAGTTTAAGTGGTCTTTGGAGGATTGTCTCAGAGCTCTGTGGACCAAAGTTCTAAACTCTGAAAGTTCTCTTGAGTTTCTGGCTCTAAGACTCTAAACCCGAGCCTGGAATTGCGTGTCTGATTGTGGCAGGAGGGCGGGCGGTACCTGCTTTGCGGAGCTCTGTCAGTGAGTCATCCAGCAGCTTCTCATGGATCCAGGCGGCCCTCTGGGAAGAAGAGGCCTCGGTCCTGCCAGAGTCCCAGGCCTGCCCATCCCTGGAGCATCCTCCTCCCTCCCCTCCAACCTCCGTGCCTCCCTCCTCGTGTCTCTCGGATTGGTCCACCTGCCCTGCCCCACTCAGTACCTCCTGCTTCACTTTCTCCAGGCCTCTGAGCAGTGCCATCTGGAAGTTGTCCACCAGGACAGCAATCACCAGGCTTTGGGGGGGACAGTAGGGTACTCTCAATGAGGAGGCTGTAGGAGAGGCCCTGCACCCTCCTCTGGCCTCATCGTGGCATGACCAAGGGGAGAGGGCTGGGGAGGGGGCGCCCTGGGTTTAGGTGGTGGGGCAAAGCAGAGCAGGGGCGGGGTTCTCACTTGAGGAAGATGAAGTATTGGATGATGATGTAAATCATGAGGATGGGGATGATGTGCCAGGCGCCTGGACAGAGGGGGTTGTTCGAACTGTGAGTTCCTTGCCGGCCCTCACCCGGGCAGCAAGCATCAGAAGCCCCACTTTGCAGATGGGGGAGCTGAGCCCTCAGGGTCTGCCTGCCCAGCCAGCCCCCTGCCCTCCACCCGGCCTGGGGCCTGCCGCACCCTGGGCCCGGCTATCCAGGTAGATGAGGGACCAGTCGTCCAGGGTGAGCAGGGTAAAGAGGGTGAATATGGTCGTGAAGATGTTCTGGAAGCGCTTGGGGTCAGACTGGCGGAACAAGGCTCGCAGCACCACAGAGAAGAGGACTGGCCGTTCAGGGCCAAGCCAGGCTCACAGGGGCCTAGCCCCCCACCCCCGCTCCCGGTTGCTTCCCCCCAACCCTTTCTACGGCAGCCCCGCAGGCTCCCACGCCAGCCCCCACAGCACAGGATACAGAGGCAGGTAAACATGAGGATGAGGATGGCAGTGATGGACGGCAGGGACCGGGCCAGGGTCCCGGTCACTTCCTGGAGGCTGGTCAGGAAGCTGTGGACAGAGATGGGCAGGGAGACTGGATCAGCAGTGGGGGTGCTCTGTGCCCAGAAGCCAGAGCTGACACTGAGGGCAGGAAGTCCCTGATTTGCTAGTGACCTGGGAGGAGTCCCAACCCCTCTCTGGAAAACGAAGAGGTTGATCCTAGCGATGGCAGGAGACTGACCAGTGGGCTGATCAGTCCCATCCCTTGAGCAGGGCAAAGCAGATCCCCTGGGAGTGCAGGCCTGTGTCCCCACTTCCTTCAGAGTCCCCACATCAGGGTAGGCGGCTGTGGCCGGCTGACCTGAGCCTCCGCAGGACCCGGATGGCCCTCAGGGCCCGCAGGCTCTTGAAGACCTTGAAGATTCGAAAGCTTTGGTGGTAGAAGGTGCGTGAGGAGAGGTAGTTGAGCTGCATGAGCATGAAGTCCAGCACCGCCATGACCATGATGAAGAAATCTGGGGGGCGCAGGGGGGCCTGGGTGTGACAGGTTCCTGCCAGGCTGCTGGCCCAGACCCACAGTCCTCCCAGCGCCAACACCTTCTGTCCCTGTCCCCTTTTGTCTTCAGCTTCCCCTAGGCAATGCAGTGGCTCCCACTAGACACACACACACACACACACAGAGGCCACATCGTCACCCACCCAGATTGTTCCAGGAGTTATAAAAATAATTGACGCCCAGAGCCATGATCTTGAGCAGAGCTTCCACCACGTAGATGCAGAGGAAAATGGAGTCCAAGGCCATGAAGTACCACTCTGCGGGGACACCAGGGGCTTGCTCAGGACCATCCCCAGCAACCTTGGCCCCTCTCTCCTCCTCTCCACTAGAACCTCACACACAGCCATTTAGGGAGAACCTGGCTCTGCTCTAATGGCTGTGTGTCCTAACTGCTCTGTGCCTCAGTTTTCTTGCCTGTAAAACAGCGACAATGCAGCCTACCTGATAGAGAGTTCATAAGCATTAAATGCATTTAACACAGTAAAGTGCTTAGAAGGGAGCCTAAAACCGCGAGCACGAAAGAAACATCAGCCGTTCTTCCTCTCTCCTTAGTTTACGTGCTCTGTGGCAGGTCCTTTCCTGCATCCTGCTCCCCGAGGTGTTGCTGGCTGCCTTTCCAGGTTTTCCGCTCTCACCCCAGGGCAGCCTCCTCCCGGTCTCCAGGCCCTCCTGGTAAACCTGGGTTCAGGGCACGCTCCCGGCGCAGGGCCGCATATTTAGAACAGATGCGCCATCTGGTGGCTGTAGCCCCAAATGACAAGCACATCCTTCAGTTTAGGGGGCCTTTCTGTCTCCGGCTGGCTGGTTGACCTCAGCGATCTCTCTGAACCTCATCTCCAATGCTTGGTGATTTCGTCTACTTCCCAAAGGTGAGGATCAAATAAGTTATATAAATCTCCTAGCACTGGTTAAGGCCCACAGGAGGGCTGGAACAACATCAACGGCCTTCTCCACGTGAACAGGGCTCCCTGGTTCTTACCACCCCGGATCTCAACTTCAGCGAAGGTCTGGACCACCAGCATGATGGTGTTGAGGCAGACAACGAGGAAGATGAAGGCTTCGAAGGCCAGGGACTCAATCAGATTCCTGAGCATTCTCCTGAGGTCCTGAATGAAGTAGCTTAATTTTTCCCACAACCAATAGCAGAGGTACAAGGTGTGCAGCTTCTTGTGGGGCCGCTGGGTACGGCCAGCTGTAAGGGAGCCAGAAGGTCAAGTCTGTGTGGGAAGTGGGCATGGGGATCCTGGCACCCTCCCAGGCTGGGTCAGGGTTCATCTTCACGACTGTCTGCTTGCTTGCCATTCACTCCCTAAGGTGCCGCTATGCTAGTCCTGTGCTGGTATTGGGGCCACAGGCCTGACCCCTTCCATGGCAGGTGCCAACCTGTTTGGGGTTTAGGGGCTTCTTGAGCACATCACGAGGGCTCAGGCTCCTACACCTCCATGCCTCTCTTTACACACATGTCAACTTACACTCGGAAAACCCGCCCCTCCTCTCCACTGCACCCGCATGGTGAACTCTCCCTCTCCCTTTAGGATTGTGCTGAAACGTCTCCTCCTCTTGGCTACCCTTCCCTACCCCATCCAGTTAGACACCTATCCCTCTCTGATGTTCGTGAAACTGTTGCCATGTTTAGTGGACCACTAGGGACTAAGTTTGGGGGATTGGGTGTTAACAGCCGAGGTCCCTCCCTGCCCTCACACAAGACCCTCGTTCAGGCACTCATTCCCGGTCTCTGTCCTCAAGAGGCTTACAGTTTAGTGGGGGAAATGTGGACAAATAGAATCCACAGTGGTAACTGTTCTGATAGGGAGGATAGGCCCCCACCGTTGGGGGGTCTGGAATTGGTGGCTTAAGTGTCCACCCCCAGCCTTGGAACTCCCTGAGGACAGGGTTTGCGTTTCCTGTGCTTCCAGGGCCCAGGCAGGCCAGGCCCCGTATTAGACAAGAGGAAATGTTCGAGAAGTGAATGTGTGAAGCCGTGAAGCAATGACCAAATGAACAAACCAACCCCCGAAGAGGTGCACAGCTCAAGGAAGAAAAGTTTGGATGATGAGCAGTCAGGGGAGCGAGTAGCCATTGGAATAGACACGCAGAGGAGAGTTAAGCCATGTGACCTGTGGATGTTCAGTGCAGGGCCCGGTTAGGTCTGGAATCTGGGCCAGGCAGTGGGATTTGCGGGGGGAGGGGGAGGACGGTGAGCAAAGACTCACCTTTGCGCTTCTGAAATTGCTCATCTTCTTCGGCCCAGCTTTCCGAGGATTTAGAGGAAGAATCCTGAGGATGGACTTTGCTGGAGACCTGTGCGCCCGGTATATGAATCATACTGCGGGAACGCATCAAGTTCTGTATGTGTCCTATGCTCGGTTGGCGGGCTGATGCATAAGAATGGGTGGAGTCGAGGGAGGCTCTGGCCATGCTGTAGGACTTGTGTGGGCCAAAGACTTCAGAGCCACCATGATGGTGCACCCCATAGTGGTGATCGCCTTGGAGATAATCATGTGGATGTGCACCGTGGTGATGCTCCCTGTGCTGGTGCTCGCCATGGTGGCCGTGGTGGTGCTCACCGTGGTGGTGCTCACCGTGGTGGTGCTCCTTGTGGTGGTGCTCATCGTGGTGGCCACGGTGGTGCTCACTAATGTAGCCAGGTATGTCATCATGGTAGGGCTCCACGTAGGAATGGTGGGAATAGGCCTCTCCATGATGAAGAGGCCTTCTGTGGTGGTCGGCTTCATGAGGAGAGTGCCCGCCGTGGTGGTGAGCAACATCATGATGGGGCCCACCATGGTGATAGGCCTCACTATGGTGATGGGGGCCTCCACGGTGGTAGGATTCACCATGGTGGAGGGGGTTCGCATGGAGATGGGACCCACCATAGTGGTGGGGCCCCCAACGGAGGTGGGGCTCACCATGGTGGTGCGGCCCCCCACGGTGGTGGGGCTCACCACGGTGGGATCTCCCACGGTGGTAGGACTCACCCCGGTGGGGTCCCCTACGGTGGTAGGACTCACCCCGGTGGGGTCCCCCATGGTGGTAGGACTCACCCCGGTGGGGTCCCCCATGGTGGTAGGACTCACCCCGGTGGGGTCCCCCATGGTGGTAGGACTCACCATGCTGGACTCTCCTGCTACCATGGTGATGCTCATCATCAAAGTGGTCCTCACCATAAGAATGAGCACCATGAGCACCATGGGAAGGCTCTAGGACAAGGGTTGTGGGGTAGTGGGCTCTACCATGATGGTGGGCCTCTCCATGGTGGGGGGTGTGAGGAGAGTGGGGAGGGTGGGGAGAGTGGTGGGAATGGCGGGAGAAGGCATTGTCTTTGAAGTCTGGGGAGTCACCAAGGTGGTGAGATCCACCAGGATGATGGGATATGTCATGAAGGTGGGACTCACCATGGTGATGGGACACACTGTGGGGATGGGATTCATGAAGGTTGTGGCCTCCACTATGGCCTGGCCTGTGGTGTGGGGTTGATGAGCTGGGGCGAGAAAGCATATCCAAGTCACTGATGTCTGCCTCATTGTGAGCCTTTCCAGCCATCGAGGGTTGATCTATGACTATGCTAGGAACCCTGGAACGAGGAGAGCTCAAGACGTGGGCCCAGCAGGCCGCTTCCTAGATTGCCCTGCTCACCTAGGCCGTGGCCCTGGGGCTTCTAGGAAAGCCCGACTCTTCTTACGGAATTCTCCCCTCTATGATGTCACCAGCAGGCCCCTTCCCAGGCCTAATTCCCAAATGCCTCTTCCTGGGTTACAGTGCGGAATCAAGGATACTGTGTCTAACGTCTTCATTGAAAAAATAAGGAAACTGAGGTTAGGAAATTTTCTTGACGGGCCCAAGGCAACCCAGCAGGTCAATGGCAAAGCTGGATGTAGAAGTCCAGGGTGACACCATAGGCCCCAGCAGCTGCCTTAGCCCTCTTGTTGGAAAGAACTTTAAGGCGCCAAGTGGCCCAGTCTCCCATCCTCCTCAGACACCAGTTGGCTCTGGGGTGCTGCCTGACTCTCTACTGTAAGTAGGTGTGTGGCCTTGGGCTAGTGGCTTAATCTTCCTATGCCTCACTTTCCTCCTCTATAAAATGGAGATAATAACACCTACCTCATAGGATCAAAAAAGTGAAGATCTTCAGTGGCCCGGGGTTTCGTGGGTTTAGATCCTGGGTGCGAACATGGCACTGCTCATCAGGCCATGCTGAGATAGCGTCCCGCTACCAGAGACACTCACAACTAGGATGTACAACCATGTACTGGGGTCGGGGCTGGGGCTTTGGGGAGAAGAAGAAGGAAAAAAAGGAAAGAAAAAAAAGAGAAGATTGGCAACATTTGTTAGGTTAGGTGGCAATCTTTAAAAAAAGAAAAACTGAAGATCTGTAAAACTGATACTAACAGCACAATAAACGCTAATTGGTATTATTACCAATAATATTATTATTCTCTGCTTGATCATTGACAGGGATAGAAACCCCCCTCTTGGGTTATTACTAAAAACTAACAGCTATTATTGATTGAGGACCTATTTAATCCTCACAATAACCCCACGTGGTGGATATTATCACCCGCATTTTACAGAGGAAGGTGCTGTGGCTCAGAGAGAATAAATGAGCTGCTCAATGAACAAAAACTTAAAAATCAGCACTAACTCCAAAGTCTGTCCCCCTAACCACCATGCCGTCCTGTCTTCCTGCTGAAGTTCACTGCAGAGCTTTTCCTGTACACGGACTTCATTCGTGCCCAGCGCACCTCTTCTGGAAGCTTACAGGTCACTCCTTTGACTCTGGCTGCGTCCCGAGTGCTTGGTCACAGCCAAGTCTATAGTGGCACTGTGCACCAGGTTCCCAGTGCTGACAGAGACACAGCCCCTGTCCTCGAGGAACTCAGTGTCTGCAGCTGACAAGGGAGGAGTGTGTGGTAGGACTGCTAGTTGTTCTCTGAAGCCGTTCTCTTCTTCCTGGGCACGTGGCCTCCCAGCTAGGGATTACATTTCCCAGTGTATCTTGCATCCAGGTGTGGCCGAAGGGTGCGAGCAGAAGCAACGTGAGGACTTCCGGGTCTTGGACTTAAAACACTGGGACTATGAACCCGCTTCCCCTCTTGCTATGGGCTAGAGCGTGGCTACAGCGAACATACGGGGTCGACACCCTGGGGCAGAGTTTTCAACAAGCGCTCTGTGGAACCACAGAATTGGCCTTGAGATGTTTCTAGGCCAGGGATCCTGTACTGTGATTGAAAGAAAACAAAAGCAGCATTACTTTTGGACTTCACGTGCTGTGCGACGCCAGCGGTTTTAGTGATAGACGGTAACCGAGCAGCCCAGAAAGCTTTAGAGGTTGTTCATCCCCCTCTGGCAGCGCGCAGTGTTCACTGGTGAGTCCTTTCTCAGTTTTCAACGTGACATCAGGAAGTCTGTTGATCATTTGCGAACACTGCATTGCCTGGAAGGGCGGAGGGAAAGACTGATGACGTCAGCCTTGCCTTCCTGAGCGACCTCCCCATCCCTCCGCATCAGCCGGCACTGACGACTGACTGACGGGAGCAAATAAACTTTCTGGTGTGTTAGAAAATCAGAGGAAATTTTCCTTGTAAAGAAATAATTTTTACATGCTCTGATGCAGCTGCTGTGGCTGTATACGCTCTGAGGCATAAATCGTGCAGGTTAGAAGTGAATTTCAGCAGGATTTTGTATTTTTTTGCAAGTTTCTTGTTTAGTTATTTTTATGCCATTCTATCATGTATCTTATCAGCGATTGTGTCTTACAAATGTGTCTAATGGTCCAATGTGGTGATTTTTTATGATGAAGTGTGAAACGAAACAGGAGGAGCTTAAGACTAGGAACAAATCTGGTAGGGTTAGTGATTAAGAATGACAGTTTACAAATGTAGCAATGGCTTCAGCAAAATTGAAAAGAACTTAGCTGCAAATCAGCCATTGGACAAGTAAATGGGCTAATTTTTATCTATTGGTATCTCAAAATAAACAGATTAAGGTTTTATTTTAAAGGTTATATTCAGTAAAAAGGCTCAAAGAGCAAGTTATTTGGCAGCAGAATCTATTATCCAGAAAAGAGAACCTAATGATGCCAGCATATAAAGTCATAGTGAGTGAAATGCTAGCACAAGATGCTGTACCAAGGGGCCGGCCCATGGCCAAGTGGTTAAGTTCGCACGCTCTGCTTCGGTGGCCCAGGGTTTTGCTGGTTCGAATCCTGGGCGCGGACCTAGCACCGCTCATCAGGCCACACTGAGGCAGCATCCCACACAGCACAACTAGAAGGACCCGCAACTAAAATATACAACTATGTACTGGGGGGCTTTAGGGAGAAGAAAGAAAGAAAATAAAAATGCTGTACAAAAAAGTGGAAAGGTTCTACTCTCAGAGTGGAAACTTGACGTGTTGTTGACATGTCACATGATGCTGAAGAACTTTTTGGGGTTTTTTTGGTAATAAACTGAAAACAATAGATTCTTTATCCAGGCTGATGAGTCAACAGATTTTACCACTAAATGCCATGCCAGAGCACTTATAAGATTTGTAAATGATGCTGATAATCAAGAGATTTTTTTTTCAGCTGCAAACAGCTTTTACAAAGAAACAAAGAGCCAAGCCATATTTAGTGTTTCTTCATATCTGGAATCAAAAGATCTGTCTTGGCAGAGTTGTCTTGGCATTTGAACCAATGATGTTCCCATCAAGAGTTGGCACCGAAAGCGTCACTGCTCTTTGTTTTTTTTTATTATTTTTTTCCTTTTTCTCCCCAAAGCCCCCCGGTACATAGTTGCATATTCTTTGTTGTGGGTCCTTCTAGTCGTGGCATGTGGGACGCTGCCTCAGCGTGGTTTGATGAGCAGTGCCATGTCCGCGCCCAGGATTCGAACCAACGAAACACTGGGCCGCCTGCAGTGGAGCATGTGAACTTAACCACTCGGCCACGGGGCCAGCCCCAAGCGTTACTGCTCTTGCAAACAAAATAAAACCAACCAAAAACCAACAAACAAAATCTTGGTGTTGTCACACACACTGCTTTCTTCACAAGAGGTGCTGGTGTCAAAAACACTTAGAGATGAAAAAAAGATGATGCTACAAAATGGTTAACTTTATTAAACAAAGACTAGTTGACTTGAGAGTACTTAAAAAACTGAGTGATATGATTCAGGAATTCCGCTTCTGGGTGTGTACCAAAGGAATTGAAAGTGGGAACTTGAACAGATATCTGTACCCCAATGTTCATAGCGGTATTATTCACAGTAGCCAAAAGATGGGAACAACCCAAATGTCCATGGATGGATAGATGGATAAACGAAATATGGTCTATCCATACCATGGAATAATTTTCAGCCTTAAAACGGAAGGAAATTCTGACAATGTACTACAACACAAAAACTCTGTGAACCCTGAAAACATTATGCTAAGTGAAATAAGCCAGACACCAAAGAATAAATATTGTATCCTTCCACTTAAATGAGGTACCCAGAATTGGCAAATTCACAGAGACAGAAAGTTGCCTAGTGGTTACTAGGGGCTGTGGGCAGGGGATAATGAGCAGTTAGGGTTTAAAAGGGACAGAGTTTCAGTTTGGGTGATGAAAATGTTCTGGAACTGGATAGTGGGGATGATGACACAACATTGTGAGTATACTCAATGCCATTGAATTGTATACCTAAAAATGGTTAAAATGGTAAATTTTATGTTATGTGTATTTTACCACAATAAAATTTTTTATTTAAAAAAATAAAAAAAAAGCTGTATGAAAACTTGACAAAGAGCACAGAAATCTCCTATCACATGCAGAAATCTGGTGGCTTCGTGCTTTGTACACGGGTCCATTGACAAAGCACCAGTTTGGCTGGGAAAGAGGCTGACCGAATCTACAGGATGGGTCATCTTCTCTAAATAGTGCGGACGCCTCCAATGATGGCCTTCTGACGGGCGTTTACCTGGGACGTGAGCGTCTTCCAATTCCGTGAGCATTTCGGGAAGCCATCCACAGACCTCTCTCCTAGACCGTCATGTCAAGTTCCCACTGGCGTGCTTTCCAAGTCTCTGCCGGCCCATTAGATATTGCTCATGTGTCCACGTGGAATCTACCTTAGGCTCCTTTCTTTCCATACAAAGTGGATAACACATGTGTTGCCCACTGGGAGGCTCTCCCCTCACCACCATCTTTCAGGGCCCCCTCTGAACGGGGCTGCAGTGCAGCAGCTGTGCACTTCCGGCCATCGCTCGCTTGCTGTGCAAAGCCTTCCATAAACCAGGCCTGGACTCCTTCCTCCTCCCTTGAAGTCACTGAGTGTAAACTGAGGGAAATGAGGTGAAGCCGGAGGAACGGATACCGTGGGAGTCTGAACCACTTGCTCGCACAGTTTATTGGTGCCTTCTGGACCTGCTTGAGCCCAGTATCATGTATATCACTTTAATTTTGAGTGGGATGCAACTGTGCAAATCCAATTTCGTGATTCTGTGGATCAGATAACACCCAGTTTATGAAGAACATTTGAGTTCGCTAATCGCAACGTTCCATAAATCAGGCATCTAGCCTTTACCAAGGTCCAGTTAGCAAGCCAGAAGCTGCTTTTCAGAAAGTAGAATAGTCATTGGCAGAGGATAGCATGGCCTCAACTCCAAGGGTCGTAGCTGTGATGCTTCTGTTGGGGCTTGACAGAGGCACCACACGGCATCTTCGGCTGACACCTAAGTCAGGCACCTGGATCTACCGGGCATAGCGCTCAAGTGCTAGGGCAGCTTCCATCACAGCCTGGACTTCTGAAGAGCCTTTTTTAGATCCACACCTACAATGTCAGAGTTACAGGTTACCCAGTAAATGAGTCAAGGCAACTCGCCCAGATGTGATATATGTTGGCTCCAAAATGCAAAAGGCACAACACCATACATTGCTCCTCTTTCTTCACGGTGTAGGATGTAAGGGGCGGCAACTTGACACTCATGTTAGAAGATACCTGACATTCCCCAGATCTCTGGACCTCTAGAAACTTTCCTGATGTGGCGGGCCCTTGATCTTCCATAGGGTTCATCTCCAACTCTCTGGCACACATATGCCTAAGACACCTAAGGTGCTTGCTGTTTCCTGCTCACGGTTAGCATAATGGCATCAGTTGAGAGTGTCAGCTTGGTGTTCTCTGTGTTGTTATGACTATCAAGGTGCCTCTGGACCTAGGAGTTTGCAGGAGAATGGCATAACCCAGCGACAAGACAATAAAGCTATACTGTTATCCTTGCTATGTAAAGGCAAATGGGTGTAACTTCCCATACTCACGGGAGCGTAAGAGAAAGCGTTGGCCAGTTCCGTGGCCACTTACAAGTTGCTGGGGTTTATGTTGATTTTCTCCAATAAAGATATCAAATCTAGTACTGCAACTGTGATCGGCATTGCCACATCATTGAGTTTCCTTTTCCACCTGCAAACAAGTGAGTTATAAGGGGATATGACTGGAGTCTCTATCCTTACGCCTCTCAAATCCTAATGATGGCACTGATCTCGCAATTTCTCCAGGACTGTGGTATCACTTTTGGTTTATAACTCGGCCGGGGAAGGAGGACAAGTCCAGGGGTTTCCAACTCGGCTCTTTTTACCATAAATACCCGACATGATGGTGGCAGGGAACCAATGGGAACTCCTGCCAGCTACTGAGTGCTAACCTCACAATAAATTCTGAGATGGGGGAAATAACCACATCACAAATCTGAAGGCCTCAGGAATGTGGCCTTTAATCTCTAAAGGCCTTTGGTGCTAATTGGTCTCCCTGGGTACTAACGTTCAAATTAACCTCTAGGGCTGTAGTGATTTGGACAGAGTCATTTTAATTAAGCTGGAACTGTGTTTCCCAGAATCCTCTTCCCTGCATAGTTCCGACTTAGTGTGGGCCACGAATGACATTTTGTACGAGATTTGGAAGGTAGAAGTGAAATGGGAGTCGTATCCTTTTTCCACCAGGAAGGTTGGTGCAGGGGCACCCGAAGCAGTTGCAGTTCGCTAACAATGACCCTTAATTGCCAGCTCACTTCATCGGCACGGGGCAGCAGCCAGATCCAAAGCTCCTCCAGCTCACACCAGATCCTCCTTCAACTTCTGTCACTCCTGTTCCAGGTGCAGGTTATCTCCCCAATAGTGTGCCAGCTTCTCTTGTAGGTCACCTGCATCATCAAAATTGGAGGCTTAGAGGCTGGCCTGGTGGCTCAGCGATTAGGTTCACACGTTCTACTTCGGTGGCCTGGGGTTCGCTGGTTCAGATCCCGGGTGCAGACCTACACATTGCTTGTCAGGCCATGCTGTGGCAGGCGTCCCACATATAAAGCAGAGGAAGATGGGCATGGATGTTAGCTCAGGGCCAGTCTTCCTCAGCAAAAAGAAGAGGATTGGCAGTAGATTTTAGCTCAGGGCTAATTTTCCTCAAAAAAAAAAAATTAGAGGCTTAGATGCAGCAAGAGATTGATGTGAGTTCTGTCCCTCCTGTGGGTTGTGGGTCTTCTTGACAGGGGCCACTTTATTCTTGCTTCCCCCACCTCACATTCAACCCAACTGTCTGCCTGCTGTCTTTAGGCTCCAGCAGTAGATAAAAAGACAACAGTCTTATATAATCAGCTCCCACAATTATGGAGGGTCACATCCCTGTAATACCTCTTGACCGTATATAATCATTCCCAGTAATTTTGTTTCTCTGATCTGATCCTGGCTGATACAGCAACTTTAAAGGATACACAGACTGCCAGTTTTCTTTGTGAGAAGAGAAGTAGGGCTCCGTCCATGTCTCATGCCCCTCTGTGCACAAAGGTAAATAAATCAATGTCTCTGGTAGGTTCCTTATCTTAACAAAGTGCTTATGACAGGTTTTGTTTTGTTTTTCTTCTTAGCAGTGTTGTGTAAATACAGAATCAGGAGCAGCTCTGTTGCTTGAGGAAGAGCGGAAGGTAGTGTGATAGATTGAATATAAAAATAGCCCCAGTTCTCCCCACTTTCTATCCATAATGCCCCTGGAAATGTGACTTTGCAGTGTCTATCTTCCCACCCCTTGAATCTGGACTGGCCTTGTGACTTGCTTTGGCCAATTAAATGTGGCAGAAGTGATGGAGTAGCTCTTGAAAGTCTCAAGAGAGCTTGCTCATTTCCTCTCTCACTCTTGGACCCACACTTGGGCAATGAGAACAGACCCAGACTCATCTCCTAAAGATAAGGGAGACCATATGGAGCACAGCTGAGTCATCCTGGCTGAGGTCCTCTTAGGCTAGCAGCCCCCAGCTGCCCTTCCAGTTGATCATGCACTATGAGCGAGCTCAACTGAGATCAATCAAGCCCAGCCCAGATCAGCAGAACCACCCAGATGACCCATAAGCTAATGAGAAATAAGTCTTTAAAAGCCATTATGTTTTGGGGTGGTTTCTTACACAGCACGTGGCGAACTGATACAGGCAGCAGGGGAAAAGGGACTTTTGAATTGGGTTTTGAAGAGTGGGTAGGAACTCTCCAAGTGGATCAGAAAAGAGAAAGCATTATGGGCAAAGGGAGCATCATGGGCAAAGAATGGAGGCACGAATGGCCCTGGCACCTTCAGGCAGTGGTGTGCTGGTAAATGTTCAACGCCCATCTCTCCATACATAGTTCTGATGAGAATGTTGGTTGATATTTTTGTTTTCATTAGTGAGTAACAAACTTTTTCCATAGGCCAAGTAGTAAATGTTTTGGGCTTTGGGGGCCATTCAGTCTTTATTGCAATTACTCAACCCTGCTATTGTAGTGCAAAATCAGCCACGGAACAATAAGTAAATGAATGAGCGTGGCTGAGTTGCAATAAAACTTTATTTACAAAAACAGGTGGTGGGCCAGATTTGGCCTGTAATTTGCTGATCCCTGGGCAGACGATCAACAAAACAAGAAATCAATCCCTGATTTATAGCGTTTGTTGACTTGTGTTGTAACTACTCCCACTGTGGCTGAATTTCATGCTACCAACGTAACGTCACTGTGCAGTAAGTAGCACACTGTTCTATACGTTTTCCACTAGATTGTACAACAGACTC
Organism: Equus przewalskii; assembly: GCF_037783145.1. Taxonomy (NCBI): domain Eukaryota; kingdom Metazoa; phylum Chordata; class Mammalia; order Perissodactyla; family Equidae; genus Equus; species Equus przewalskii. Next base: position 27,288,942 of record NC_091841.1, read on the forward strand.
AGAAAACTTTAAGAGAATAAATAATAGGATAATCTAGTAAACTAATTAGGGAGTAATGAGTTGTGAATATTTATTACCTTTGTTACTAATATAATTTATCTAATGGAAAATTTTTGTAATTTAATTTTTAATATAATCTAATTGGGTTCAACAACTGGCTGGCAAAATTCAGCTTTCAATCATTGCTTTCAGGGAACAGAGTATAATCCAGTACAGCCGGAACATGATGGGGGATTTGGGGGCAATGGGAGACGCAGCTGAAAAGTTTTTTGGGGGTCAGGCTGGGCTGGGCCTTGTGGGCCCGGTAAGAGGGGCGGTGTTTCAAACTGGAGAGTGATAGGATCCGACGGCTTGACAAAGGATCACTGTGCACTCAGAGAGGAGACTGCGTTTGCTGTGGGGAGCCTGAGGCAGGTGGATCAGTCTGGAGGCAGCGGATGTAACCAGAAGAGAAACTCTGTTGACTTGGACTAAGGCAAATGTGGGGAAAGAGAGGTGGGGAGATAGTTATTCATGAGTCAGAATGTACAGGATATGGTGAAAAGTAGGTGATGCTAGGACATGGGCGTGGGAGACACTAGGAGACACCAAGGATTGGGGCTTGAGCATCTGCTTGAATGGGGTGCCAGTCCCTGTAACTGCGAGCACTGGCGAAGGAGCCGGGGTGGGCAGAAGATGAGATGTTTGGTTTTGAACAACGCGGGTTTGATGAGCCTGGGGAGCACTCAGGAGGGGAGCTCCGGGCCGGGGACACATTTGGGAGAGAGGACCCAGGATCCTGCTCTTGTGGCTCCAGCTCATGGGAGTGTCCTCTGCCCTGGCTCTAGGCCACCCTGGAAGCCACTTCCCCCTTCTGGGACTCAATCTTGCCATTTGTAATGGGGTATTAGGCTCTGACTTCTGCGGCCGGCCTGAGTGTTGTGAAAAGCCCATGAGATTGGGATGGGGGTGGAGAGTGGGGGTGGGGGAAGCTGTTCCTGTCCTGTCCTTTGCCCGCTGGAGGGTGCCGGGGGGACTCTTGGGGGGAGAGGGATGAGTGGCCAGGGTCTTCATATTCCCGCAACCCTGGTGGGTCAGAGGAGCTAACCTGAGGTCTATGAGATGGAGAAAGGGGCTGCCACCTCCCCCAAACCCCTCCCCTTCTCCCCTCCATCCCCTTATCCGGACAGCCTGGCTGGCTGCCCCTTCTCCTCAGGTGTCCTGCCCTGTAGTCCCCTCTCCACTCCCCTAGCACATCCTGGGAAGCTGCCCAATTGTGTTGGCAGATGCCCAGCTTCCTCGCTCTGTGCCCCGCGTTCCTTTCCTCTGCCCCTTCCTCTCACTCAAGCCCGCTCTTAGGGTGCTTATATAAGGAGGTTCTTTAATAAGGAGTCTGCCGGGACCGCTGGCTGTGTGTCTGAGGGTAAGACAATGTGTTCCAATGGCAGGAACTGGGACTTGGAAGTCTGAGCCCTCTGGCTTCTGTCCTAGCTCAGCCGCTCCCAGCTGGGGGAGCCTGGGCACTTCACCTTTTCGTACCTCAGTTTCCCCTTCTGTGAAAGGGGTATAAGGATACCACCTATCTCACAGGGATGTTGTAAGAATCAAGTAACTTAAAATAGATAAAGCGCGGAGAAAAGCACCTAGCACGTATCAAGTACTCAATAAATGTTCGCTGGTGTCATCGTTCTCATTAACGTGTCTTCTCCCAGCAGCATTTGTAGTTAATTAAAGGCCTCTCTTCTACTACTTCAGTGACTCCCATTGTCTGCAACAGAGGTCCCTACCTGGTGTGCTGCTGTGTCAGGAATGGGCTACAGAGGGGCTGAGATGATGGCTCTCTCTGCTCTGGGGACAGCTTGGTCATCTCTGGCTATTCCATTTACTTCAGCATCCCATGCAGAATGATTGGAATTTTTAAGCTTGACATTCAAGGCCTTTCGTAACCTAGTGCTGGCATGCTTCTCCCCACCTGGAGAGCCCAGCACTCCTTGGCTCACAAATGCCTAGGCTTTCTCATACCCAGTGCCTCTGCATGTGCTGTTCCCTCTGTCTGGAGCACCCTCAGACAGCTGTTCTAAGCTGGGACAGCCCTCCCCAAGGGAGCCTCTCCAGACAGCACAGGCACACACTCCTGTCTTTCTCTTTGCTCCCCACACTCTTTGCACATCCTTCTATAACCATAAAAATCAAGCCTCCTGCTTGCCTGTACAATGCCTTTGAGCAAAGTGGAAAAACATACCCTGACCTCAAAATACTTTCTTCTGCCGGAAAACTCGTGGAATAGATATGCCAACCCTGTAACATCTACAATATGCAGGGTGCCTGTCCTGCAGGAGCCCTGATGACAGTAGAGCTGCCACTTGGGGAACAGTTCCATGTGCCAGGCACTGTGCTAAGTGCCTCACCTCAAATACCGTTCACAAAGCTCAGGAGGGGTTCAGTTCATTTTACAGCGGAGGAAAGTGAAGCTCAAAGGCTAAGACAAGGGTCATGGAACCAGTAGGTGGCGGAGCCAGGGTTGAATTCCAAAGCACTGAGGGAGGTAATCGCATCCATGAAGTCGTTGTCACCCAAGTTGCTGCTTACACATCTGTCCCAGACCTTAGCGTGAGCTCCTCGAGGCAGGGACCACATTTCACCCACTGCCAAAGCTCTGGAAACATGAAGAGTGGGCAGTACCATGTGTGTGTTGATGAGAGGAACATCTTCGCAGGGCAGTGGGACCCCAGGGGCTGGGGCGTGTTCCCTTGGGTTGTGGCTGAAGCTGGAGATGTTTGGACCAAGGAGTCCCAGAACCCCCCACTCCCCCTACTCCCTCCACCCAGTCACTGAAGGCTAACATATGATTTGGTGCCTACTTAACGTCTGCCCTTGCTCCTATGTCAGAGAAACCCTCTTCTAGGATCTGATGATTCCAGATGATTCCAGTTAGTCACTGAATCCAGAGTTTTCCGAGTTCTCTCTGTTGAAGGGGGGCAAGGTTTATATAGGAGGACGTTCCCGTCTAAAGGTCAGGGAAGCAGGAGAGGCCTATCAAGGCAGGTCTTAAAGGCATATCTGAGTTTTCCAGGAGGACCCAGAGCGACGTGAAGGATGTTCCTGGCAAAAGTGTGAGCAGAGGCTTGGGCTGGGGGGGGGGGGGAGCGGGGGAAGGTGCACACAGACACCTTCTTAGCCTGGGGGCTAGAGGAGGCTCGTCTTTGGATAGATGATTTTGAGTCTAGTACAATTCTTTACCGCTGCATAATGCCAGGAACCTAATTATGCCTTTGTATGTCTCTAATTATTGCCTTTTCCAGAGCTTTGCTGGTAAAAAGTGGGGTGCTATAAAAACAGCCCCTTTTCAAGCCCAGGGAGTGTCACATAACCTGTCAACCACCACTGCAATCTCTATTGCCCTAACAGGTTAACAACTGTCTCCAGGAAAAATAAAGAGGAGCTGACAGCAATGTCTTGGTTTCTTCAGTTGACATTCTTTTGGGGTAAGGTCCTGGGGGTCAGCCTAGCCTGGGGCATGGGAACTTCTTTATTTGAATGACACGATGATAGGGCCTAGGAGCAGACTCTGAAGCTACACTGTCTGGGTTCTAACTATATGACCCTAAGTGTCACTTAACCTCTCCCATCAGTTCCCTCACCAAAAAAATGATGCCTATCTCATAAGTTAATGTATGTGAAGCCCTTACACATAGACCATGTTAGCTATAACTTTTCTTACTTGTCCAGATATGTCAATGTAGCTCTGAAGAAAGGAACAGAAAAAGTCCTGATTCTCTGCTGGTCTTAAGGGAGGTTTCATTTGAAAGTGCTGCGTATCTTGCTGAGCAAACGATGTTAGGGGCAGGAAATGGCCCTCATCTGAGTCAGGGTTGTCTCTTCATGGGGAAGGCAGGCCAGCGGTGAAGTCGAGGACCCACAAGAGGGTAGTAAGCACCTCCTTACCTGAAATGACGCTCCTCTGCCTCCACTCTGCCCCAGGAGGTGCTGTCATGCTCTAACCCCTCCAGTCCTTCCCGTGTTTACATGTCTTGCTCCCGCGTCACTGTCTCCCCATGAGCTCCATGAGGACAAAGACCCTATCTGCTTTGTTCACCAGTGTCCCCAAATTACAGAGACGATTCTCAGTAAATGTTGAATTGAAGGAAAAGGAAGGATTTAGATTCTCTCAAAGGTAAATGAGTGCGCTGAGGTGGCCAGTCTGTGTTGGCGAGCCCAGTCAATGAACGGGTTGATGAGAGCTGTGAGCCTCTGGGAAGGGCAGTGGAGGAGCTTGATTGAGGCTGGCTTCCCGTCCTCATGGTGACAGCCACAACTATTCTCGGGCATCTGCCTCAGCCTCAAACGTGGGGAATCTGGCTTTCAATGACTGACATACAACCTGCACATTTTAAAGATATTTTATTAAAAAAAAGAAAAACCAGGGGCCGGCCCGGTGGCGCAGCGGTTAACTGCACACGTTCCACTTCTTGGCAGCCCGGGGTTCACCGGTTCAGATCCCGGGTGCAGACGTGGCACTGCTTGGCAAAAGCCATGCTGTGGTAGGCGTCCCACGTATAAAATAGAGAAAGATGGGCATGGACGTTAGCTCAGGGCCACTCTTCCTCAGCAAAAAGAGGAAGATAGGCAGTAGTTAGCTCAGGGCTAATCTTCCTCAAAAAAAAGAAAAAAGAAAAAAAGCCCAACTCAAGAACTCTTGGTTCTGGGACTCTGGGAGTAGCTTAGGTCTGTGGGGAGGGTGGAACCTGGAAGACAGACGGTGTGGGGGCCTCTGATCCCTGGGAGGAGAAGCAAGATCCTAGGGAGGCTGACAGGAAGAGCCGCCTTTCCCCAGGGCTCAGCCCCTCTCTGCGGCCTGGGCTTATCCGTTTGGAAAAGCCAAGTGGAGGCCTCAACCCCCAGTAAAAGGCAGGGTGGGCAGTTTTGGAACGGGCCTCAGACATCTAGTCAAACTCACCAACCAGTTAGGAAGGAGAAGAGGGTGGCCCGGGGTTCGATCAGGCCTATGGGCACCCTCCCCGAAGGTGGGGTTCAGACCACCCTAGGGAGGCGGGCTCAGATGGGGAGACGCACCCCCAAGTAGGGCGCTGGGCTCAAGCTCCTCGGAAGGAAAGGGCCCTGATGGGGCGGGGCCTGGAGGACGCCCTAGGCAAGACTCGGGAGGGCAGGGTAGGACCCAGACTCCCGGAGCTCAGTGGACCTGGGGGGCGCGCGGCAAAGCCCGGATGGGCCGAGGCGGAGGATTGTCCAGGACCGGTTCGGGCCGGGCGCGCACGCCGCCCCGGCGCTTCTGCTTGCGCAGCAGGTAGTTCGAGTACTGCACCTCGGGCATGGCCAGCTTGAGGCAGGCCTCGGTGGCCGGGCCGGCGCCGCCGCTGGGCAGGTCGTAGCCCATGATGTCCACCTTGCGGCTGGGCTGCCACGGCTGCAGCTGCTTGGTGCGGATCTGCGTGGCGGGCCGCAGCACCGGCTGGGCGCCGAAGCAGCGCCGCAGCAGGCGCTCGCGGGCCTCGCGCAGCTCGCGCGCCTCGCGCTCCACGCAGGCGCGGCCGACGCGGGCCACGCGGCGCCAGAAGGTGGCGTTGAAGTGGTCGTAGAGGCTCTCAGAATGAACCTCGTGCCGGACACCACAGAACCACCTGCCGGACAGACCGGAACCACCTGCCGGACACGCCGGAACCACCGGCTCGACCCGCCGGAACGACCGCTGGACATGCAAACTCACCTGCCGGCTACGCCGGAAACACTTGGCGAACACTCCGGAATCACCTGCCGGGCATGCCGGAACCACCTCTCAGATATGCCAGAACCACGTGCCAATGACCCCGGAAGCACCTGCCGAGCACGCCGGAACCACCTGCTCGACTCGCCAGAACCACCTGCCGGACACGCAAAAATCACCTGCCGGCTAGGCCACAACCAGTTGGGGAACACTTCGGAATCACCTGCCGGGCTTGCTGGAACCACCTGCCGGTCATGCCAAAATCACCTGCCAACTACGCCAGTACCACTTGGCGGACACTGTGGAAACACCTGTCGGGCCGGCCGGAACCACATCTCAGACGTGCCAGAACCATGTGCATGAGATGCTGGAACCACACCCCGAACCGACGGAAAACACCTCCCAGACCCGTCTGAACAACCTGCCGAGCACCTACCTGACATGCCCAAATCACCAGCCGGGTATGCCAGAACCACTTGGCGGACACTCCGGAATCATCTGCCGGACATGCCGGAACCAGCTCTCAGACACACCAGAACCACGTGCCGGAGACGCCGTAAGCACCTGCCGAGCATGCCGGAGCCACCTGCTCGACTCGCCAGAAACACCAGCCGATCATTCAAAAATCACCTG